>NC_050173.1:9485291-10100291 GCF_008315115.2 Sander lucioperca
TTCTTAGATTATGTCTCTCACAGTGGACATGCACCTACGATGACAATTTCAGACCCCTCCATGATTTCTAAGTGGGAGAACTTGCAAAATAGCAGGGTGTTCAAATACTTATTTTCCTCACTGTGTATATATGTGGCTAAAAAACTTTGAGAGTAAAATAAATGCAAGTAGATTTGTAAAAATGCGACCATTGTTTATGTACCCACAGAAGAACCCACTTCAAACGAACCAATCAACTGCCTCTCACCTGTCTGATGTTTTGCCCCACGTACTCGATCACCATTTCATCTGCAGCGATGGGCTCCAGAGCAAACAGACCCCAGTCATGGATGTGCGACCTGCAGAATCTGATCTTTTTCTTACGAAACTGTAGGAGTAAAGCGGAGCAGAGTGTGACTTTTGTAGATGACATAATTGCAATGACGATGACGCCGGTCTGTCTTATGTTCTTACTTACTGTTCTTATTTTAAAATAAAATTCAGGGTGAATCAAACTGCCTACTGGAGCAAAGTTCGGTCTGACAGTGTTTACCTTCAGCTGGTTGAACTTCAGCAAGTCACTGTCACATGCGAACGAGGACAGCAAACGTCGCTGCTCTGACCGCCGCTCCGAGCCAGGTCTTGTAGAGACGGGGACCTGTGCGGGAATACTCATACCCTGCAGGAAAAAGATGGAGTCAGACGTGTCCACCCACAGCAGTACAACATCTATGATGCCTCTGATGTTTTTACGTGTACACTTTCACAGAAGTCTGTACTCACTTGTGTGTCGAACGGCAGCTCCTCTGACTGCAGCTTTGTGCTCTGAAGGTACTTGATCTTGTCTTTCTTGTCAATCTTGTAGTATCCCTCGCTTCGCGCACAGCCGGTCACGTGATCCCTCATGCCGTCATCTCTTCTCTTTTTCTTCACTCGGGGGATATTGGTAGGTGCAGAGAAGTCAAGGCAGAAACTAAAAAAAAGGCCTTGGACCACAGCTGAGATACCAAAACACTGAAGCTCAACAGATATTCAATAGAAGCCAAACAGTTCCTGATTTTCACCACCAGAGGGGGCTGCTGTGTGACACACACACACACACACACACACACAAAAAATAAAAAAATAAAAAATACACTTATTTAACTGGACTGATCTCTTAAAATGATTTGTGGAGCACCTTCACTGTATATGTGACATATACATAAATATTAATATTATTAATAAAAACATTTGGTGTAAATCAGCTGATGTTAAGCAGTAAAGGATATATGGATGGTTGACCCAGAGCGTGTCGTTGAGCCAGTCGTTGCCGTTATCCTGCTGGAGCATCTTGTCATAAGTGATCTGCAGAAGCCGTATGTCTTCGTCATCTATGCCTTCGTTCCAGATGTCATATAGTATGGTCATCTCCTCAAACTCCGAGCGCGTTTTGAAGTATGGCCGGGGAGGCGAGGTGACGGGGGACAGGCTGCCCAGCAGCAGCTCCTCCCAGCATCGTCGTGCCCTCCGTGTAGGCTTTACGGCCACAGGTGCCTCTTCTTCGTAGGACAGGAAGCCGTCTTCGACAGGCAGGACCGTCTGAGGCTTCACCTCTCCTTCCCGGAAGTCCAGGCTCGGGTGGTCGGGGGACTTGGCAGATATCGTTTGGGTGGATAGATCCCCAAGGTGTGCGTCGTGAGGCAAAGGGGTGGACTCAGAGAGCTCCAAAGACTCATCAGCTGCCGAAACAGCTGGGGTCTTTTTGCCTTTGGGTCGTCCAGGTTTCCTCTTTGATGGGACAGTATCTGATGGGACAGGGACATCTACAGTGAGACCAGCGGGCAGATCTTCAGGGACACTGGCTGAATGCTCTGCTCCAGCTGACAGAGCCTGGTTAGGCAGAGCGCAGATGGGCGGCTCCTTAAAAACTGGTCTATCGTCCAGGCTCTCAGAGGATATTTTTCTGTTAAGAGTCAGTGCTGTGGGGTCAGGGAAGACAGGGGTAAAGGTTAAGTCTCTTCCTGGAGTGCGGGGGACTCCAGCACTAAGAACAGGGGATTGTGCAGGGTAGGAAAAGGGGCTACCGGGGATGTGAGGGGAGCTAAGCAGCAGGCTGCTGCCCGTCAGCGGGGCATCACTACCGGGCGTTATGGGCACCGTGTCCGTGCTCTGAGACTTGCCCAGACTTCGGGCACGCTCCATCAGGTCCCTGCCCGGCGTGCGGGGGATATCCTCGTCTGTTGGGAGCCTGGCCCGCTGAGGGAGGTCAGGCAGGGGACCAGGGGGTGGATGAAGGAGGGAACGACCTTCTACTGCCGGGTGTGGAGGGAGAGGGAGGTGCATTAAAGATGCGGAGACAGATTTGGGGACAGGTGTGTTTGCATCTATGTGGGATGGGGCTAATCGACTAGGGGTGCAGGGTACTTCCTCGGGCTCTGCTTTACCTTTGGCTTTTGTCTCCTGGTCGCTGTCAGGCAGGGCGCCTGTGGGAGTGGGTGGCCGGAGGTTTGCTACATGTTCCTGAGGTTCAGACTTCACTACAGGAATGTCACGGTCCACAATGATGTCTCGCCCTTTGACTAGAAGACAAGAAAAGATATTCATTTCTTTTAACATCTGACTTCAATACTGCAAAAACGATACTGTAAATACCTATGCTGTATTATTCGGCTTGTATAATTTCAACAGACGCTCACCTGGGATGCCTTTGGGTGATGGCGGCTTCAGGTCCTCCGTCACCTCCTCCGCAGGACTAGGAGGTCTCCTCCTCAGGTTCTCCTTATCCTCTGGGACCGGTCCCGCAGGAGGGCTTGGTGCCTTGGTCTCAGTCTTCCTCTCCTCTTCATCAGAAGACGACGTTGATGAGGATGAAGAGGACGAGGAGGTCTGGGCCACTTTGCCTTCAGCCTCCACATCTTGTGTTGCCTCCGCCTCCTGTTCTTCCACCTCATCCTCTTCCGAGCTTAACTCGTACTCAGAGGAGTCCGCACTTTCTGCTGAAGAGTCTGAGCTAGCTTTAGAGGAAGCTGAACTCTCAGCTTCTGCAAGAAATGGGGAAAGAAATTATCAATTACCGGAAAAAGACAAAAACCCAACCAACTGCTGCCGTTTCATATTTAAAGTACCTTCATCAGACGAATCTGAGGAAGCGCTTTCACTGGATGAGTCTTCATCATCACCCTCCTCATCGCCACTCTCCTAAGAGATGACCACAGATCATGAAAATGTTTACAAAATGCAGAAATATTCAATGCACACGATGTAAAAGACAATCCAACAGATACAGACACACAATTAATGGTAATTTTTTAGACGGCTTACTTTGCCTGACGACAGCCTATCTGTCGCCTCAGTTTCATCAGGCTCCTCCTCTCTGTCGGACAATGACTCTTCCTTTCCGGAGGTGTCCAGCTCCTCCTCTCCCTCGCTGTCCAGTTCAAGTGGCCGCGAGTGCCGCCGCTTCGCTGCTGCAGCGTCGGCATCCATTTTGGAATCGTCCGTTGGGAGCTCGGCTGGGTCTCGATCCCGGTCTGACAGAAATTAACCACAAGATATATTAGATTTTAGCAAAAAAAATGTAAACCAGGAAGAAGAGAGAATTGCAAATGTGACAAAAGAGAGAGGGTTACCCTCATCCTCCAGCTCGTCATCCACTGGTGTGGAGGGCCGGGCTCGTTTGTTGTCCCCTGCTGTTGCAGCCTCAGGCGGGTCCTTCCTTTTTACCTGAGCACAACATGCAACCATTAAACACAACGGGGGCTGCAAATGATTGAGAAAAGAAAGGAGTATCCCTCCTTGTCCTACTAAAAGACAAATTTCAAGGCTTACCTTGAAGGAGGGCAGGCGTATGGCTCCTCGCAAACTGATTCCCAGGCCCACTCCCTCGTAGCCCAGTCCCTCGCCCTTATTCCAGTTCTCCAGCAAACTTGAACCCATCGTTTCTTTGGGTTTGGGTCTTTCTTCTTCCTTTCCCTCTGCACCCTTCACTGGAGTCAAAGATGCCTGGGAAAAAAATTATATGATTCTTAAGTTAGTTACTGTATCAAACCCTGTTATTATACTGAACAATGACAAAAACATTCATGAAACAAATGCTGCTTTATGTAAATGCAACTCTTTATTTTCATGATCAGTTAATCAGTTAATTGTTTTTCCAATTAATCGTAAAGGAGATGTCTTTAACTTGCTTGTTTTGCCTGATCAACAAAGATATAAAACAGAGAAGAGCAACAAAGCCTCCCATCTGGAAACAAGGAATAGTTAGCATTTTACCTTGATAAATAAATTACACTAAATGATATTTACTATTAAAGGCATACTATGTAACTTTTCCCTCTTCGGTCCCCCTACAGGTTGTCTCATTGGAACTACAGCCGTGCAAGTTGTAGTTCCAATGAGACAACCTGTAGGGGGACCAAAGAGGGAAAAGTTACATTGTATGCCTTTAATGTAAGGTTATAGAGCTCAACAGTCCTGCCCCTCCTCCGAGAGACCGTGGGTTCCGGAAGTAAATTTCCCATTCATTTCTCCCATTGACGTCTGGAAAAATCCGTACATAAAGAGTTTTAGACCATGCCTTAGGCTAACCAGCTACGTCGTGACTCATAAGCATACAACATATCATTTTAACTGAAAAAACGAACAGAAAATCCAAAAAAAGTCAAAAGGTACAAGACTATGTACATAGTTTCATTATCGAGCGAAGGAACTACACATCCCATAAACCACCGCACACCACTGAACAAAGGAAGCTACGTTAGTTTAGCTAACAGCTAATTCGGGTAACTGCTAGCTGAGACAGCATGTAATAACTTTAAAAGACCCTCAAAATTAAACCTGAAAATAACTGTTAACCGTTAATATATAACAGCTGTTACGTCAGCTGTAGCCTGCTTTACCCAGTGTTTAGTTTGAGTTAACGTTATTTTAGACTGAATCAAGCTGTCAGCTAGCGGTTAGCCGAATTAACTGTTAGCTAAACTAACGTTAGCTTCCCGGTGGAGGCTAACGGCAGAAGCATGGAACCAATCGTGTTTCGTGCAGTGTCGTCAATCCTCGTAAATGACGTGACCTTGTATGTCGTCAATGTCTACCATTGACGGTTACGATTTGATGGCTTATACTCCAATTTGTCAATGGAGAAATTGCATTGTATTTTTACTTCCGGAACCCGCTGTGGGCGGGACTGTTGAGCTATATTGTGGATGTAGATTGGACAGAGAGCTACATTAGCTAAAACTACACAGTTTTTTTTTTTTTTTAAGATTATTTTTGGGCGTTTTCTGCCTTTAATTGATAGGACAGCTAGGTGAGAAAGGGGAGAGAGAGGGGGAAGACATGCAGGAAATCGTCACAGCTCGGACTCGAACCCTGGACCTCTACGTCGATGCATAAACCTCTAAGTATATGTGCGCCTGCTCTACCCACTGAGCGACCCGGCCACAACAGAGAGGTTGTTTTAATTATTCTTTTTTAATAATCAAAAAATGCATGTTTTGATTGATGAATTGATGGTTATCATGAACAGTTGTGCTACAATGTAAACTGAATGACTGGTTCTTGATGTGTCTACAATTTATGGCTTCTATAATGTAATGAAATCACATAATATGGACATTATTAGACTCAATTTATATAGGTTAGAAGAAGTATAGTAGTAGTAAGAAGTATATTTTCCCGCCCACATACTGTGCATGTGTGGATATAAGCTATTTTGCTTCTGTAGTAGGTAACACTGTATTTGCATCTTGGAAGGTGAAATTAATAACTTACCTTTGCTGAGTGTTCCTTCTTTTCCCACCAGTCATCAAAGGCTCTAAAAGCCACCACCTCCACCATTTTGCGGTTGAGGTCCCTCTTCATGATGGCCTTCAGCTCCTTGACAATGACCAGCAGCACACCATCAACAGTGGCTTTGTGGGGATCCTCCTTTTTAGTCTCATATCCAGGAGGAGGAACAGTAGGGTTGAACTTTGGTATACTGGGATGCTGCCATTGTTCGGGTGCTGCACCGCTAGCAGGTGTAGCACCCATAGTCAGAGGAACGTAGGGTCCCCCATACGGCCCAGATGCACCACTGTCCATAAAATGTGGATAAGGATAGGGCCCTCTAGTCTGAGCCATGCGACTCAGCATCTGCTGCTGCATCTGGAAAGACATGGGAACGGTGCTCCACTGTTCCCACCGCAAGCAGTTCATCAGCTCCATTTGCACCAGGGGCATCATGCTATGAGGGTAGGGACCCATGGGCGGCAGCATATGGTGAGGCACTCCGGGATGACCGGCCATGACAGCAGAGTGAGGGGCCAGGTGGTGATGTGAGATCTGGAAGCCAGCCTGGTGCGGGAGAGGAGGGAAGCCGGGAGGAGGGATGGAAATGCTCTGCATCGGAGACACCGCAGAGTTCATGACAATGCCCTTTCCACAGTCTCCACCAGAGATTGGAGTCCCGGGCATCTCATCGTCAGAGATTTCCATGTCTTCTCCCGACGACTGATGACCCTGTGTGAAAAGGGACAGCCTGTCAGGACTATGAAAGGTCAACGTGTATTTTTCACAGGTTACACGAGAACAATCATCTGCCCTTTTCCTTCCATGACAACTGAGCAAACGCCATCGACTTATGACGATCTTGAGATAAGGTCAAAAAGCTCAGGAAAAAGCTAGTATGTGGACCTTAAGTTTATATTTGTTTTTGCCTTTTTAGCTTTAATATTAATTATGGGTATAGTTTGACATTTTTCAACTGGTTCTGATACAATACTTGAGATTTCGTATTGATTCCAAAGCAATCCTTTTTTTTTTTGGATGCTTAAAAACACATTTGTATGTTTTGGTTATTTAAACAATACCTGCACTCAATACCAACCTACAGTACTCTGTGCTATGGACACATTTTGCTTTGAGGTTGGATACTCAGTAAATCATTTAAAATAAGAGCAACAAATTATTTAAGGACTGATCTGAGTTCAAAGTTTAGTATTCACGCTAGCACATTCAAACACAACTGACCCATGTTGTTGGTCAGCATATTTCCAAACAGAGCTGTTTGCTTTAGGCATCACAGTGATTATTCCTAAAACCATAGTGCATAATGGGAGGGCAACACTTTCACAAAGGATTTATGTTACAACTGCTGCAGGAATGAAAATAATGAGAATAAACTCAGCATGGGAGTGGCATCGTTATCCAAAATGACCTGTTTGCAGTGCTTGCTTTGTGATAACTTGAAATGTGAGATATAAGATGCTGCTGCCAATCCTGACTGTCAGGGCAAAACCAGGAAGTGTGGTGTTGAATGGGGCTAACTGCCAAACTGTGTTTTCCTCTGTGTGAGCATGTGGTGAGTGTTCGAAAGAGGAAACAAGAGTGTTTCTCCAACAGCAGAGCAGCTCTTATTTCTCCTTTCAAAGCACAGCACAAAGTGTAGAAATACAACATCATGGGCCAGATGATGTTACTATGACTTCAAACAAGATCAGCTTCATATGAATGTGAAAGTATTCGTAAGGATGCGAGTTATGTCTAAAACCTTTCATTCATAACTTATGTCAACTGTTTTACATGCATATTTTATACACATATTCAGAGACTATTGTGCTAACATATACACTTGTATTATGGGAACAAACACTACTTATTAGTCCTTTAAAGATCATATTTGTACTCTGCACAAAAACAAACCGCAGTAGCGGTCAACTGAAATAGCAAACACCTTTTTTAAGGTGCCTTCTTACATAGTTTGCTGTGAGATCAGAACTTCCTTTGCGAGGCATAATAAAAAGAAAATGAAACAAAAGGGAAAGTTTACTACTACCACCTTGCACTGAAACTAGACCTCACTTCCTGTGTCCTTAGTGTAACTGTCACAGCTGTAAGTAAACATCAGCATTGTGCAACTAAGACTATCAATACGAGCTCATTTTAGCCAAATTGGGAACCATCCTGTGAAATGTAACCTAACGCATGAAAATATGCATATTGTTATTTTTCATATAAACACAAGTTTCATGCAAATATCAGAAAAAAAATCTGTGTCTTACCGTTTCCATTTTTTCAGTGGGAGTGTGGCCTCGAAAATGTCCATCTTTGAGGTCACTGTTTCTTGTCTTCTCCTGGACAGGAGAACTGATTCTCTTGATCAGGGAGGCAGTTCCAGGAACTGGCTCTTCGTCTTCCGAGTCTGGAAGTGGGGTCGGACTTATATCCTCCAAGCCTGTGCTAGAAGGACGGGAGTTTTGGTGGCCACCTTGGGAGCCGCTCGTGTAAGGGGGAATTGGGGATAGCTGAGAGGATGAGGAGGAAATTGGACTTCCATCCATTCGCACCTCAGGGTCTGAGGTCTGCTCCAGGAATGGCAGCAGCTTTGTCCTTTTCTCCTTGAGGAGCATCTCAATGCGGGAATCCAGGCTATTGCGCTCTGGATCAAGCGTGGGGGAGCCAGGTGAGGGGCAGTGCTCTGGTGTTTGAGGAGGAGGGGTGGTTGGATGGGGCACGGGCTCCGGCGGGGGCTCTGGGATCGGAGGAGTTTCTGGTCTCTCCTTGATGGGCAAAAAGTCAGTGGCAGCTGCCAGAGGCGGCTGTGGCGGTCGGAGGTACTCGCCCTCCCTTTGGGCTGGGTGATGGAAAGCAGGCTCTGACGGGGGGAACGCTGGGGGCAAAGGAGCCTGGTAGGGCGAGAAGGCGGAGTTGAAGTTGGGCGTAGCGGGGGGAGGAGCTGTGTAGGTGAAGGAAGGGGTCGAGGGTGGAGGTTCAGGTGGGGTGAGTTGGTGCTGTTTGAAGGGAGCTTGTTCAGACGTCGTGCTTCGGTACATGTTGCTGCGGTACTGAGGCCGCTCCGGTCTGCGGTTGTACGCATCCTGGAACTTACTCTCGTGTCTGCGAGATTTGTAACTTCCAGAGCTCTCGGCCCGGCTGGACTGGTACGCCGGTGTGGACTGCCGACTGGAGAAATTGGAGTCTTGAGAGAAGGGCGTACCTGTCTGGCGTGGGGTATGAGGGGTTCCCTGGGACTGGGGTGTGTCCTGCCTTAGGCTGGAGTAGCCTGTCTCCAGGGACAGAGGAGTGGTGGAGTTGCTGGGTGGCAATGTTCCTCCAACAGCTGACACGCTGCTCTCTGACAACCTGCGGATGGGCTCGCAGGCCTTAAAGGAGACAAACAGGATTAAGATTAATCAAGGTGTCACAGGCAAACATTCACACCACTAAAACCTCTACCATCACAACTAAAACATGTCTTGGATTGTAATTTAGAAGCTATTGTATATCAATACAGTCATAAAAAAATAGTTGGATGATTTTCGCCCAATAGTTACATTTCACAGTAAATCTTTAAAAAAAATAAATAAATAAAAGAAAAGAAAAGAAAAAAAGCAACTAGTAGATAAGAGTATCTGGGCACAATGCCTGGGGGATCTCGTGTAACGAGGCCAAAGTGCATGTTTCAGTGGCTTTGTGATTTCAGTCCACAGGCAAGGGTCTGGATAACATTTCCTCTGCTCTACTCCACCACCTGCTGCACTGATAAAATAAATTACAGATAAGCATGTCAGCTTAGTTTGGTAAGTTACTTCTACAAAGTAACACTACAATTCAGTAAGCATCATGCTGACCTTGCATAAACCAGTAGAGAGACTGTACTAAACTATATTATTATCGAACTTCTACTGCCACAGATTAGGAAGCAATTTCTCATAAACCTATGAACAAAATAAAGTTTTTACCAGTAAGGCTTCTGCCAGGCTACGAGGGGAAACTTCTCTGGCCTCCTCTCCACCAACAGGCAGGGTCTGTGGAGTGTAGCTGCCATTCATCAGGAGCTGGAAGTACCTAAGGCGATTCTCACCTGCAGAACGGTAAACATGCAAGTCTATAATGCAGGCTTAATGCCAGAAGGCTTTTTAAAACTAAATAAAGATTGTTAATGTACATATGGTAATCTGAAATGTTGTATGTAATACATACAGTAGATAGATGCTATAATATAATGGTCCAAACTAGAGCTGGGCAATATTTCAATATTATATCGATATCGTGATATGAGACTAGATATCGTCTTAGATTTTGAAGAATTGTAATATCGTTACATGGTAAGTTTTGTCTTTTCCTGGTTTCAAAGGCTGCATTACAGTAAAGTGGTGTCATTTTCTGAATTTACCAGACTGTTCAAGCTGTTCTATTATTTGCCTTTAACCACTTACTCATTATATCCACATTATGATGGTTATGTATCTAAAATCTAAATGTGGAAGATATTTTGTGAAAGCACCAATAGTCAACACTACAATATATTTGCAATATCGACATTGAGGTATTTGGTCAAAAATATCGTGATATTTGATTTTCTCCATATCGCCCAGCCCTAGTCCAAACATGTTTTTAAATTTAACATGTGCTAAACAAAATGCAACAGTTCAATTCCTTTCAAGAGTAATACATTTGTGTAGCCAGTAAACACTGTACACATTGTTATTAAAAACATCAGTCATTATTTTGCTAATTAAATTAACAGATGCAAAACTGTTGTAAGTCAAATAATAAATACTTTACTTGTCCTAAGTGTAATTCAAGTTGCTGTTCTGCATTAGTCAGAAGCAACAGCAGAGTCTTTGAATCTTAACAGTGTTACCGACTGAAAATGTTGCAACAATTTTAGAGATTTCCTTTAAATGTGACTCAACAGAGATGATGTGAAGAGGGAGACGACTCTGACAGATTGGTTTGTATTTGTTTACAGGTCTGAAATTATGCACAGTGGGAGTACACAGCCCCCCTCAGCGCTGGGCTTGTGGGAGCAGGCTTACATTCAATGAAATTCAATTACCCCACGTTACCAGGCAACGCACGTGAATTTACACACGTGATTGCTGTCCTCCTAATAATTCAAAACAAGGGAATATACCTCTTTGAGGAGAATGTTTTGCTCCTTCAGCAGAAAACAGGCTTGATCGTGCATAATGTAGGTTACACGTCTTCTCCTCGAATGACTGAATCACTGTTTACCTTTCGGGTCCAGCTCCACGTGGATGAAGTTTCCCATAACAGACGTCTTGTGAAGCGACTGCACGGCCACTTTGGCAGCTTTCACATTCTCAAAAACAACTTTGGCAATCCCCAGGTGCTTTTTGTTCTTCGGATTGTACAAGATCTCCACCTGCTCGATTTCTCCAAACTTTTTGCACATGTCGGTGAGAAATCCTTCCCGAATGTTGTCGTTCAGCCTGGCGAATGTCACCTCCTTCGGAGGCACAGGGCCGATATAACACTCGTCGATCTGGAAGAAGAATAAGAGGAGTTAACGTTAGGGGTGCTTTCGGGTTAATGTTGCACCATGTGGGATCATTTCTGACAGCTGAGATAAGAACAACCTTGCCAGAGTGGGTACGATGAACTTGCATACCCAGTCATCCCCCTTCGCGCATTATAGTGCATGTAATTTGGTTTTTAATAGCCCATCCGACAACATAATGTCACCCGACATCCCAAAGATGAGTGAGGGGGGGGGTGTGTCTGCAACTTTTGACAGCCCCCCTTTTCCACAAGGAAAAAGCTGGCATCATACTTTCTGTCAGAGTAGATACCTTAAATTTCGGCACCGGTAGGTCCGTCTCTTTGTATTTAGTCCACAGCCGACCGATCCTCGGGTCTCGGACCATCTCCACCGGTGGTATCCCAGGATTCTGCAGGAGAGGAGGGGGCACAAAACTGTTATCCATCGCATTCACAACTTCACACGGCGAGAACTTGTTGCAAAGTAGTTTTACACAAACCAGACGCGGTGTTGGATTAAAATGAACGCCTCCGACAAGCCGTTCAAGATGCTGGAAAACACCAGTGGCCGGCCACAGCAACACAGCCACATTGTAACCTATCATGGAGGTCGGCTACTCGGTTACTATTGTAGCCGTTTCGCAGCGAAGGCGGTCCACTTACGGGCATGCTGAAAGTCTGTCCATCGTAGCGATACAGTTTGTGTGGTCCTTTCTTCAGCGCCGGGTCGATAATCAACTTGTAACTTCTCCAGTGGTGACTCCGCTTCTCCGCTGAGCCGCAGACGGGATGACTGTCCATGCCGTTCGCCAAACCTGAAACGACAGGCAGCGACAAGGAGAGAAGAGCTATCGTGAGGCAACGCTAAACACGGTCCCGTTACCAGCCCCCAACACTTTAAAAACGTTACAGATGCATGACTTTGGTGGCAGGGGTAGCTAACCCAAGGGAGAGCGAAAACGGGATATAGCGTATATCCCATTTACGGAAAACAGGCATTAGGAGGGCTGGAGAAGAGGAAAAAAAAGAATAAGCTTACTCGAACTCTGCTTTCTGCCATGGTCTTCGTTCAATCTGTTTTTCTCCCCTGGCTTGGACATGGTTTGTCCGATCGAGTGGTTTTTCTTTAATTGAAGAAAAGACAAAATCGCTTTCCTTTCGCCGCTTACATTACATGATTTAGCTTGAAGAATACTGCCTCCTTTTCGGCGAGAGCCAACACATATCGTGTGCCTCTGGTCTGTAGCTTCTGTCTCTCCCACAATACACCGCTAGGCTTGCCCACCTCCGATGCTAGCCGCACTTTCGCTACAAACTTATTTATATTTTCACTGGTCATTTAATTATGTTATTGCATTGAATACAATCGTTATGTTTTAAATTACTCCGATAGTAACGTTCGAATAAAAACATGAGCGTATTATTGGCCCGGCAACCGCTCTTTGTCGCTAAACCTCTAAATCGTTTTGTGTGGAATCTGCCGATTGCATTTACCCAAAATGGCAAACACAAGATAGACACAGGGGGCAAATGTCTTCTTAACTGCCACTAAAGGCTAATAAAAATGATTTGGTCGCAGGTTTGTGGACAGACCTGTGGTCCTACACAGATTCAAACACGTCGAGACATAATTTGAAAACGAAAACAAACTAATGGGATTGGGGAGCTGCTGTAGAGCTAGTTGACTGCTAAATGTGCAATTTCTGACAGAGGAACAGGATTATAATACGCAACTCGGTTGGTAAATTGTTTAATTTAACAGTCAGGTTAACGTTAATAACCGTTGGAATGCGGCGGTTTGTTATGTTTTTCTGTCAGTTAGACCAACAAACTAGTGCCAAACCGTTCTGTTGGTCCTCGCTTAAAGTATTAACCAGCGATGGAGCTTTTAGTTATATATTCTTAACTCCGTATGGATCTCTCGTTTGTAATACTATTTGTAAACTGTATATTGTCGACCAAACTGGATTTTGTTTGACATTGTCTAGCTAGTGTTTTGCAGTGCTCGGGCAATTGGCTGGTTAACAGCGGCAGCTCGGCGGGCCAATCAGAGCGCAGCAGCAGAGAAGCTGTCTGCTATTAGAGGCACGGCTCAGGAGTCCTTCAACAGAGAGCAGAGAGAGGGGGCCGAGCGCTCTCGGCAGCCATTTTCCTAAAACAGGACTCAATGGCCTATATGGGTTTCCTTTGTTCCAAAAGGGATCTTACACTTGATTTCCTCATCTCTCACGGACTATGATTAAACTATGATTCCTCCTTTTAAAGGATTGAGAAGAAGGAAGAGAATGTACTGGATGTAATACCCTGTGACATCTTGAGCCTTTTTTCCTCTGCCTGGAATCCATCTTTGTCTTAACTAGGTCATGGCACACCCATATAATAGTATTTATATTTCTTAAGTGAAAAGAAACCTAATGTTGTGAATAAACAGTTGTATGATTTTGGAGATGTTAAATTAGGAAAAAACACAGTTAAAGTGACAATGTGTAATGGCTGATTTTTGGCATTGCACTCATGGCCTTGTAGGATATAAGTAGCAATGAGTAAGTTCAACTCTTTTATAATAATTTAACAGTTTTGCTAATTTAGTAATGTAAAATGTGAGGCATGCAGTTACTGTTATCAAAAGTGATTTCTGTCAAGTTATCTGAGCTCATCAATTTAATCATATGCAAATGTTGGCATCTGTATAATAGACAACTTTATTTAATATGTTCACTGGCATGCTGAAATGTAGATATAGTTCAGGATACAGTCCAGGTTATATGCCACTGATACTCAAATGCCAGAAAGCAGGCCATGGATAACTAATGGCCTATTGCAAACTAGTTTACTGTGCTGCCTGTCTGTAATTTTGCCTGTTGATAGGTCATTTGCTTTGATTAATGACTTTAAAACACTTTCCTCTCACAACAGCAACGCTGGTGGCTTGTGTGTTTATACCCTTCCTACAACAGTGGAGACAACTTCAAGCACGATTAGGTTTGTGCTGTCCATTTGCCATTTAAAATATGTCCAAAGTGTAGGCTAATCGTTGGCTTGACCTTGCTTCAAGGGCACATTTAAATGTATTTTAAGAAGCCAAGTTAGGTAGCCCTTTACAGTTTCTACAACGGTTAAAAAATAGACTTTCAAACCAAAGAGGAAACAGATGGAGGGAAAACTCTTATGGTGAAAATATTTACCTCAGCACTTTGGTGAAATGCAGTTAACAGGCCTAAACGCAGGGGCAGGAGGAATGTTTTCAGCTCCATCTTCGGATCCTCTAATAATGGCATTAATAAGGGGTGGGATAGCGTCTCCTGAAAAAGAAGGATTCCATTAGCACGAAAGATAGAACGCTCTTTTGAAAACTTTTTGATCAGTGGTAGGCATTGCCTCTCAGCCAGCGAATATGCATCTTCAAGCATCATCTGTGTGGGCAATATGCAAACCATCTCCTCTCTCTCCTTGAAGACAGGATTGCAGTCAAGTATGACCTCTTCCATTTCGACATTTTCTAACTGAGCTACATCATATAATGCCACAAGGAAATGTTGTTTTGAAAGGTAATGGATTTTGAGCTATTTCACTTAATTTGCCATTTTATGTCTACATGTAGCATAAGTGTTCTAATAGAGGACAGACAACAATAAATCATTGTGGTTTAAACGTTCAGCAAAACTAACGTTATATTGACTTTAAAAGAATTTGAACTGTAACCCATATTTTTTTGATTGATATTGTAAACTTACAGTTTAGTATTCAAAACATCCTAATCCAAGTCTTAAACGAGCAAAGGAATCTTATGGGGAGAAATCTCGTAAATTTCACTGCTTCCCTTGTCCAAAGAGACCCTTTGGTAACGTGTAGGCTACACTTGTTCAATGGTTTATCTGCTGTTCTCTTGCCTCAAAATGGCTTCTTTACAGACAAAGGAGAGCACTGTGCTGTGATATGTTGCTGCGCCATAACTGGGAGAGGCTCGTTCACTCGGTGAGAGAGCCTCGTTCCAAGGACATTTCTCGGTGATACAACAGGAAATCTTGACACATACCGACATGGGGGGATTTTACTCGAATGTATGTATGTCTAATAATAAGTAAAATAGAAAAAAAACTGTCGACAGTGCGTGAAAGGAAGGACACGTTAACATATTTGGCTGTCGGTTGCTGGGCTGACTCGCCCTGGTAACAGCAGTAATCCGAGAGCTCTGGACGGTTGCCATGAGAGCTCGAGCGTGTTGTTGCTCCCCCACACTGCCATATAAGGTCATCAGGAATCCTCTGCAGCAGGCTGCAGCCCTGTTGTTTTGTCACTGGAAAGAGTGGGTGCTTCGGGCTTCTGCGCGTGCTCTCTGGCTCGAGACAGAGACCGGCGGATCACTAACATCGAGTGTTTTAAATGCTACAGATTAGAAAATACAAACTAACAAAGATGCGATTCTATCTTTTGTTCGGTGAACGAGTTAAAAATAGACAGAGGGGGGTCTTAATTCGGTCTTCAGGTGGGCCTGACAGTCCCTGTTACGCACACCCTTTTTTAGTGTGTGAGCGTGTACATAGCTGCTTATGAGAACACAAAATCGTTGTCGGTGCGTGTCAGAGGCCTGTTTTTCTTGTTATCCTCTCCTTGCTCGGTCTGCCAAGTGCGCGCGTTCCTCCGTTTGCAGGTCACGAGGCTGCAGACAGCATTCCTCTCAGTCAACCCTGTTTCGAGACCCCCACTCCCAGTGCAATGGGGACACATTGGCGAAGAAGGTTTTATGTGTGTAACAAAGGTGAACATTTTGCGTTCACATCTCAGCCAATGAGGTTATTTATAGGCCTTTGTTAAAAAGAACCTCCCCGGTGGGTTGCGCAATGCATTCTGTTTTGCGCGCCGCTGACAGACTGGAATATTCCACACAGAGGATTGGCCTCTCTTCTGCAGGACAGCTGTCTCTCTGCACGGCGAAAAAACTATTTTTGACAATTGTTTCTGTTTATTAATTGATGAAAAGGGGCTTTACACGTATGGATATTTTGTACACCTACAGGACAATTTAATATCCTTTATATGCTACGTTATTCACATGTTAGGCTGCCAGTTTCACCTTGTAAGTCAAACAAGCACTCTTTATTTTTTTTATACAGGCATTTTTCATAGCTTGTACTACATCATACCTTATTGTAGAAGCATATGGAGCACATGAGAACGGTTTTATGACTATTTCTGTGCAGTCAGAATAATCAGGCAGCCAGGCAAACTGCCCTGTCTTTCTTTGTATGCTCAGCCTTTTTATTCTGACGGATTGTTTACTGAATCAAATAAGGTATCCGTTGTGCTTTGTGTTTTTTTAATCTATGGGTACACTTGCTTATTCAAGGATTTTTTTTAAATTAGTAGTACTATATTTATTTTATTTAAAACGTTGGCTTTTCTTCTTTCGAGGCTTTTCTTTTTTTCTATCTCTTAAATATGTGCATGCATTATTAGTGTAATATTACACATTATGGTTTGTGATCTCTACATGGCAATTAATATTATCCCCTGTCTGTGTTTCTGAGATTTTTAAATAAATAGAATATATCCTCATTTTTATGTTTTATTGTTGTGGAAACTGAATCAAGTTGTTGCAATTTTGAAGTTTAAATAAATGTTTCCTTTTTTTCTTTCTTTAAAACGGTAAGCCTGTCATGAGACAGACACACTAAAATACACAATAGACATCATTCATGCTGCAGGGTAACATTTTTTACACCGATTTCTTTTTATAGGTGAAACTCCCTTTTAGTTATTGTAGTAAATGTGTGTATTCTGGCAAAAATACTTAAGATGACATGTTTTCTTAAAATAGTCAAAGTAAGGACAGTGTCAGCTCATCCTCTTAAAGGAACAGCTTGCACAAATTTTCACCAAAAAATAGCACTTGTGCTACAACCTGGTACAATGCATCTCTCCTTGTTCTTATACAAGGTTAATGTTAACGTCTGCATTGTCCCTGTTTAAATAAAATACATTACAATTACTAAAGCAATAGTAATCTCAAATACAACATGTTTGTGTATTCTGACTATGTAGGCTCATTCTCTATGATCTCTCTTCTGACACCCACTTTAACTGATTTCTGTAATTATTATCTACTTGGCTGAAACATATTACCAAACCTAATGTTATATATAATTTTATTGCATGTACTGTGTTCATTGACATTCTCAATCATCCATTTTGTTTAATATCCAGTAATTGCTTTTGGTCATTACCACACCTGGCTCAACCATAATACACACACACACACACACACACACACACATTTTCTACAGAAAGGTAACATACTATAATTCAGAATTTTATCTTATGGGACGAGAAAAAAATAGTTGATCCTGACGCCCCAATTTGTGATGTCACTGCTGTTTTCAGCCATACAGACTGGACGGAGAAATATGACTGACCTATTGCAATACCCCTGGGGATTCAAAATGGCTCATATTAAAAGGAAAATACAGGAATAAACATGGTCAAATAATCTGCTTTTTACCAGATTGGTTGCTTGAAGTTTCTGTACCTCATATTTATATACACACCTCATATTTTGGTTTCTCATAAAGACAAGTGGGTATTTTTGGTCAATCATGAACATGAAATCCCATGTATATTAGACTAGCATTTAATGAATTACCATTAAAGGAATATTCCATATTGATTCAAACAGCCACTCCTGGCAATGAAAAGGGTGGGCAACTCAAAATAAAATGCATACAGACTATATATAATTGAGGAATCTGAGAGAAGTGAGACAGCTGGTTTATTACTTGGTATGTTATCATTTGTGTAATCTAAAAATAAGTAGGGCTGGCCTTTCACTGGTATACGTTTCTGAGAAAGCAAGTTCCCAAAAGTAAAAAGCTCTGATGGAGCTATCAAGGCCATACATTCATGACTTCGCAGATAACAATCCAAAGATCTTACTGTAATGATAACAGTTTGTGTTAACGAAAATCTGCTGACTTTTTACATCAGCAAGTAAATATGTTCACTTTTATTTCACACGCACACCTCTGTTGATGGAGGCTGTACTTCAGATTGAGTGCCCACCCAGAAAATGAAACATGCTATAGAGGGAGTAGCAGCAGCCAGACTCAACTGCTCCTCATGTGCAACTCACTATTCTTACCCAGTGATGCTTTCAGTGAGCAGACTGATAATAGGACAGGAGAGGAGTGTACGGGGTCAATTGGAAACAGCTTCAATGTAACAGGAACAGGAAGTGGTGAACAGAGTGAGCTACCCGGTAAAACATGAGCCTTGTCTGTTCCTCTCTCTTGACACTGCTTGTACATCATCTCAGCCTTTCCAAATATAGATTAATCAGGCTTTGCCATGTATTTAACTTAAATCTGGAGGGAGTATCTTCAGCCCCGTCCTGCCTTGCACCTGTTTGATTATTTGAAGGCGAAATGACACAAAACCGTGCTGCTGGGACTGCTAATGGTACCACAAAAAAGGGAGAGGAACTTAAAATTGTGATAGTGGGAGATGGAGGCTGCGGGAAAACATCTCTTCTGATGGTTTATGCTAAAGGTGACTTTCCAGAGGTAAGAAAAGCTTCCATGCCATGTAATGTACCTCATCTCTTGGTATTGTATATTCATTTGTTCGTAAAGATTGTTTTTTTCTTACCATATTTGAGACTAATAATGTTTAAACTGATCTAAATCCTTTTCTCAATCAAAATTTAGTAAAATAAAAACATGAGCTCCACTCATTATAGGGATCACTAACAAGATGTTATAAGTAATATATATACAGTAGCTGTGTCATAAAATGGACGTTTTTCTCTTGTGTGCCAAAAACAGAAATATGCGCCATCAGTGTTCGAAAAATATGTCACCACTATCTCTCTTGGAGGAAAAGAGATAAAGCTCAACCTGTATGACACAGCTGGTAAGATTCTTGATCAAAAATCACCTCCATGTTGAACATCCTTGATTCTTTTTTTAGTACATTTCACATGATGTGGAGAGACCACTGGATGGAATACAATAGAAACATTGTGCAGCTGAACAGCACTCACACACAGGTCACAGGTCGCCAGAAGGGGAAATTATTTTATAGTTTTAGATCTTTTAAGATTTTTAAGTTCAGACATCTTCCTACTGGGTGTTTAGTCCTTATCTTGATGTTCTGAAACTGACACAGAGGAAGTGGTGAAGGTTGATGTGTTCGTCAGAGAGCACCATCGACATCTTTCAGGAACTGATCAACTGTTTGCATATCAACTACTTATAAGCTGTTAGGGAACCAATTTTAGAGGCAAATTTAGGACAAGATTTTTTTAACCTCACATATAAGTGAGAAAAAACTAATCAAGTAAAACCCCTTATTCCTCCTGATTTATTGTGCTGAATGTGTAATTACATTTAAACAGGTTTTAAAATAGCTGAGTTATTGTATTTTTATTTTAGCCCTTGACCAATAGAGTCAGACTAATAAATATTGTACTAAATAGTATTGCTATTAGTTTACAATATACCAACATCTGTTTAAGCCAAGGGCTCGGTATAAAAAAAGTGCCATGTACTGTAAACTGTAGCATTCTGTTTTAGTGGTACTTAAATTAAGGTATTGATTTGGCATCAGTATCGATTTAAACAATACCGAGCTTGACTCCAAACTGCTGTGCTTTTGTGGGGCATGAAACATGAAGTTCATACTGTTAACAGAACCGTTTTTAATGTCATTTAATTTCCAGGAAAACCCATGACAGCTTATCGTTTGCATTATTGCAGCAGGGTGCCTTACATCAGCGTAACAGGAAGCTGAGGCCAGGATGTGGTTTTATACAACCACCCAAACTTTGTGACATACTTCATATCTTTATGTTCAGGCTGTTGCATCCGAAGCAGACCAGACTTTTTGTTTAGTCAATAAGAATTGTTATGTACAATTGTGTGCACAGGTTTACATTTACCAGCTAACATGTATTGTGTGCCTTCTTTCTTTTAGGACAGGATGACTATGACAGACTGCGTCCGCTTTCATACCAAGACGCCGATCTGATTTTAGTCTGCTTTGATGTGACCAACCCCACCAGCTATGAGAATGTCATGATAAAGGTAATACTTTCTGTGGTACATTCACAACGTGCCAAGTTACAATTTCAGGTTTGCTGTTCAAATTCAGTTTGTAAATGATTGTTGGAGTCTGGTATGTTGGAGTTGGCTGCATTCTTTTAGCTATGATTAACTCATGCGACTGAGCCTGCATGTGGACATCGACCCCCTTGTGCATGCAGGTGTGCTGGGACTGTCTCTTTTCTGAATGCTTTCAAAGACTGTGATCCTGAAGAACAAAGTCTGATGTTACTTGCTAAAACACAATTTCTGAAACATTGCTCCATTTTCTGAAAACATTAAACACAAAACCTCATCTTCAAGCACTATTTACAAAACCTCTGACTCCTCTCGCAAAATGAAACTTTCGCCTCAAAACAGTTTTACCTGTGTTCAAAATCAAACACTGCTCTCAAATCATAAACAAAGTGATCAAAATGATATACACTATCAAGCAGTCAGTAAACAGTACACCAAAAAATTGAAAATACATTGTTCAAAACATATAGTTCTCAGGGAGAAGTACATTTTTAATCTCAAAACAAATTTCATATTTTTCCGTCATTGTCTTTTGATGAACGAAAACATGTTTTATCATAGTAGCTCAAAATGTATCAGAAATTACTACTCTGCTTTGCTCATTGAAATTTTTTTTGTTCTTCCTCCTCCTTGTACCCCTATTTTTACAGTACTGTACCCTGCATCTCACAAAGTTGTCCTTTGTCTCTGTGATACTGTAATTCTTGTTCTTTGTTGATATGAAACTTCAACCAGTCAAAATCTATTGAGCAGTCAGTAAAGTCAACAAATGGAAAGCACAATGTTCAGGGCCATACAATTTGTTCATTGTACAGTATACAGCCTGAGAGAAAAGTCCCGCACACTGACCATTACGCAAGCAATAATTTATTTAGAAAAATACAACGTTCTCAGACCTTCATCAGGTACCTTCATTGTACCTGCCCGACAAAAGAGGAGTGCAAAAAAGTTTTCTTACGTTATACAGTATACAGCCTACAATGCACTGTACTACAATATACAATACTAAAAGGGACAAAAATCCTCTTCGTCCTCCTCTTCCTTGCCCTCCTCGTCGCCCACCTCGCGTACGCACTCATCCTCGTCCTCTCACATTGTTTCTTCTATCCATTCTCAGACTTTCTCCTTCCCACCTTCAACAACCTGTTTACTGGCTTATATTGGTTGTGTCACATCATTTGAAACAAGTGAAATCAATTTTGAGTGGTTGTGTTCAATCAATGACATGTGTTCTCTATTTGTATTTGATTGTTGCCACTTGTGTTTACCAGTATTAATGACATGTGTATTAGAATGCAGAATGTGTTTTGAGAATGAGAATGAGTTTAGAGTTTTGCTGAAAAGTCTAAGTGAGATCTGCAAATTGTGTTTTACCATGTGAAATGGTTTAAGGTATTGACAACAGACTGCACAATTAGCTAAATGAGTTCAGGCAACTGAGAACTTTGTTCAGCCAATGGGTTTTAGTGTTTTAGCAATTGAGAAAAACTGTAAAAAGAACAGACATACAATGCCTTCAGATCCTTAAATTCTTACTCTGGTTACCCAGTGGCACCCAGAGGTGAAGCACTTCTGTCGGGACACTCCGGTCATCCTGATTGGCTGCAAGACTGACCTAAGGAAGGATAAAGAGTGTGCAAGGAAGCTCAAGGCCATGAATCAGGCTCCCATCACATACACACAGGTAAAGCAAGAAGTGTGCAGACATTTAGGGATCTATAAAAACCTTTGCATGAGGTAACAGGAAGTACGCTACAATTTGATACAATGACCTTTATCACCTTATACAGTCTAATTCTTTGTGTTACTGTTGGGTTGGTCTGGGATGTAGGGTGAAGAGACACGGCAGCAGATGAATGCAGAGCTCTACCTCGAATGTTCGGCGAAGTATCAGGAGAACGTGGAAGACATTTTCAGGGAGACCACCATAAGAACTTTGGCCTTCAATCGAAAACAAAGGAAACACAAGAGGAAGAAGAAATGTGTCATTTTGTGAAGTCAAAACAACAGTTTTTTGAGGACTCCACAGGCTAGATTTTTTTGAAAACCACTCATTCACATTGAAAGTGGTTGGACATTCGGAGACTAAAGATGCTTGGTGTCATAGACAGATGTGGAAACAGTTGTATGACCACTGGTTCAGACATAAGTCTGGGCCTCACTGAATCATCAGCCCTTTACTGAAGAAAATTACATAACAGGAAAGACAATTTTGGAAGAAGAGACAGAGTGGTATGCTACTTGAAAAGCCGTCTGTGAATATATTTTTACTTTTCTATGAAACATATTTTAGTATTTTTATATATTTTTCTGATTTTTTTTTATTGAACTGTATAGCCATCTGTTGAAGGAATTTGAACAGTTAGTTCTTGTGTTGTCAGATTTTTCCAGAGGTTTTGTAATGCCAATCGATTTCAAATGTCTGAATCTTGTTTAAAAGCTGCTGGTAGGTAACAAATTCCCAGACAGAATAGCTGGTGTAAATCAATGTATCATGGTACAGTAGTTTTAACAGCCTTGAAAGAATTTTTTTTTGTGATTAACAGTATTAGCTCATTTCCAGTAAAACAAAACACCGAACTAGAATTTGTTTTGAAGCTGTGTCAACTTAAAGCAGGACTCTTACCTTTACCAACAGCGCCCACTAGTGTTGGAAATACTGACTGCCTGCTATGGCTGCACAGTTTAGGTATTTCCACAATTCCCACACAGTAAGTTGAAGGAACACTGAAATACATTCAATTACTTTTTATCTCATTGCACAAGAAACACAGAAATAGCAAAACAATTTAATTAGGTGTTTAATTAATGTTTTTTACAACAATGTACACAGATTGAGAAATTGTTAACTGTCTTGTTACTGATCTCAGGCACAAGTTAGTCTTGAAATGAATGATGAAAACATTGTTTCACATTAGCTACATCATAAAAATGAAGAAATCCAAAAAAAGTGTGCATTCTGGCAGCTCTCTCGCATCAAATGTAACACTTTGGTCAGTAACTCAACGTGCTTTAATGTTCCCTCAATAAAAGTGATACATAAATATTGGGATTCTCTTCAGCATGATTGCTTTCTGGGAAATGACAAAAACAACACTACCATCCTTAAATCTTTCTAAATAAAAAGACTTTTTTTTTTTTTTTTTTGCTGTTACAGGCTGGAGGGAGAACCAGGCATTACAGACCAGACATTTCTGAAAAAACAAAACAAAAAGACCCTACTTAACAAGCATGAAACAGGAACCACACGACACTACAGTGAACTAGAGCAAAAGCTCTAGGTTTGGCCGTAAGTTAATTCATACAAATATTTTATTTAGTACGTTTATTGGAATTAAAAAAACAATAATCCAGCACATTTTTAATCATAATTCTGTACCTTAGTCTTACAGTACCAGCGCTAATAGCAGCATTTGGTCATAACACATTTCTGCAACATCACATAACAAGGGGGAACTACCAGCATGTTGTTTCAGCACAGTAATGATACATCTCTGTGCATGACTTTGTGATACAATGTTTAATAGGCTTGAAGGAAGAGTTAGATCATTATTGAAACATGATAATGAGAACATAAAAGTGTAAACGTTAGGGCCGAGTTCCCATGAAACCCCCCTTTAATCCTTTGAGGACAGTACAAATTGTTATGTCTGTGTTCATGTGACCGAACCAAGTTTAAGCATTAGATCATTAAAAAAAAAGTTATGGCTTTTGTGACCACTGCCTGAAGGGAGAAACAGTGTAGCCTTCCCTTGTAGTCCTTACTTTTTTTTGAGGAACTAGGAAAACAGCAAAAAAACAGAGCCACAACTGACTCAGAAAAAGGACAGTCAAGTATCAGGTTTATGTTTTGTTAAAGTTGTCGACCTACAAGTCTTAGTAAAAAAAATACTGGTTAGCAGTGAAATAGCACAACAGGAGGAGTTAAGAACTACACATAAAAAGTTAGATAATTCAAGAAATGAAGCGCAGTGCCAAGTTGAACACGTCCAATTTTGTTCAAGCCAGAGACAGTTGGCCCAGCGCTACTTCACAGAAGTATCAAGAACATGACAGACGTTATGTCTTTAAAGGCAAACTATATTCTGTTCTGTTGATCGATGCTACCTGCCCTCTTTTAGTTGCATATGATTTGAACAAAAGGCTCTCCGACAGATTCATGCGCTGACACAAATACCCAAATAAAAACACATTCTTCCCTCTCACTTTTTATGTACAGAATATAGCGACAAACTGTTCCATCTATCAGGTGAACAACACTGTGTTGAGACCGACTGTGCAGCAACATCGACGACAAGTCATTTGAAAGCAGAAGCCTGTTGGCCAGATACTTTGGCTGGACACTGCTGCCATCAAAGCCTGAGAGAAACAGTGGTTTCAGCTTTGTCTTCTCCCGGCCTGTAGCGTGGGTCAGTCTATCAAGCGATTGTGCGTGTTGCTTTAAAATTACTGGCCATTTGTATGAATCTGAGTTTTCGTCTCAGTCATTTTTTTGCACCTTTTCCTGTTTTTTCTGAACCTTTTGATGGACGACTTTTACGGTAGTGAGAAAATTTCCCAGGAATAGGACGAGAAATGTCAGTGCCAGCATAAATACCTGGAAGAACAAGGAAAAAAAGTGGTTTTATTGCAAGACGAGTCATGTAATGCCATTTTTTTTTTAACTATCTACTTCTGGAATTTGAAATGTTTAAGGGGTTGGACATGTTACATAGGTAGGGATAGCATTCTTTCAAACACTACACCAGACTTTATCACAGGCCATTTCAACCAAGAAATCGAGTTAAGCACGTGTGCGGCACATGTCGGATGCTGACAAATGTTCCCTGCCCATCTTTGGACTTGCCAAACTCATATTACCAACCCTGGCCTGAATATGGCCTCAAATGTGCTTGTGTGTACACTGCTTAGATACAGAAACACAAATTAGTTTAAAAAAGAAACCTGTCAAACCTTTTCCTTTTAACCATTTAAGCAATGGATCGGCCAGTGTGATCCTTACCTGCCACTCCTTACAGTCCTCACGTCCTCCCAAACGAAATAGGGTCACCGAGTTGTAGAGCTGCCAAAACTGCAAAGGAAGAGGAGGCATTATCTTTCATAACGTTGCCGCACACGCTCGATGCACAAGCAAATTTCGCTTTGATCCACATCCTTCTCCTCAGTTGATACAGTCTCTCAAAAATGCTCTTAAAAATAATAAATCTCCGTTTATGCACTTAATGCAGATCAAACAATGAATGCTGGTGTAAAATACATTGCCAAGTGCAATGTCCTCCTGATTTTAAAATATTTGGAATGAGGCGATAAAGCTGTAATTTGATATTAAACAAAAGTAGAAAAGAGACGAAGAAAGGTTTTGACTCACATGGCCAAAAAAGAGGAATGGTAAAAGAAAAGTGAGGCCTCTCCACATCCAGGACTGAAATCCCTCTGTGGAGACACAAAACTGTAACAGTGACCTTGGGACAACATGACACAGAATACTACACAAATGGTCGCTGCAGTCAGTTAGATATGGTTTGACAAGCAAATTGACGGAAGTACTCAAATTACGCCGACATCTGCTTGGCAGCCATTGATGTTAACAACTGTCTCCTCTCACCTTTACCCTATTTCTTCCAGACATGGTGTTGCAGATGGCTCAAAAGTTCAAACGATTGAAATGACTACTGCCAAAAATAGCTTACAACTCACCCACTGTGAGGTCCAGCTGATTTCTCTCTCCCAAAGCTCGCAGCCTGTATAAGCAGCCACTCTGGTAGTAATACTGCAGGAACTGAACAAAGCCTGGATGACAAATGGATTGAAAAAAAAAAAAAAAAAGAAAAGATTACAGCCCACCCAACACTGTAATGTGATGAACAATTACGTTACCATGATCTGATCCATATCTCAGTACTGGAAAGGAAAACTACTTTTTAGGACTAGCATTAGCTTATCAACTCATAAAATGGAATAAAACAAAAACAAAAAAATCAACAGCAGGCTGTAATGTGAAGTTTTGCACACTGAAATTGGGTCATTATGTCCTTAAAACAAAAAAGAGCCACATCGTCTCAGTTTAAGCTGCATTTGTTAGTTGAAGCTTTTTTTTTTTGTAAATGAACATCGGTCTGTTTAAACATTTGACTCATGACCCAAAACCCCAACCAGAGAGCCCCAACATTAGTTATCACATCAGGAGTCTACATGTGATATACTACGCAATGCTTGTAACCACCAGTGTGTGTGAATAGACTTCACTTCTGTATTCTGAGAAGAAATGTTCACAGAAGAACTGTTGTATTATAAAGGCAACCATTATCAGCAGGCTCGCGGTCAAGTATTTCCACCCAACCTCTCTGATCGACAGTATAGTACGACTCATGCTTAAAATTTATTCATGTCCTTAATAAGATATTCATACATCAAGATTCTTATGTCTAATTAGGTCTACTGAAATTAAATCAATTCAATGTCAGCTATTAGTAAGAGGAAGGTTGTGTTCGCCTCCTCTAAACATGTTTTTAATCACACTGAGATGTCCAGCAACTACATGCTGGTTTCAACATTTCACTGTTGTGTAACACACATGGTGCTGCAGGTTATCCTTGACCTGCTCTTGCCTTGGTCTACTATCATACCGTAGGGTGACAGATTGACAGCATCTGAAGCAAGAGCACAGTCTAAGTGGAGTTTTGAATTCTAGCATAAACAGTATATGTTATTAGATATTTGGTTTAGATTTGGGTTCTGTCATCCGTTTTGATTTTGGTATAACAATACAGATGAAAAACCTAAAACTAAGAGTTAATTCTCTTATCGCCTCTTTTTTATATTAGCAAAGAACAGCATACAAATCATTCAGGTAGAACTTAAACGATCAGTCAGACACTTAGATGATCGACAGAAAGTTCTTCAGCAACTATTTTGATAATCAAATAATTGTTTCAGTCACTGTAAACTGAATATCTTTGGCTTTTGGACACTTTGAAGACTTGAAATTATAACAGACATGTTTCACTATTTTCTGACATTTTATAGATCAAGAAAATAATTGTCAGTTTAATCAGAAGAAAAAAAAAAATTGCAGCCCTACATTCAGGTATTAATTTGGCTAAATAGCAAATACAGTATGTATCAGAAAACAAAAATGCATCTGTAACAACAATTCTCCTTTATCTCCCACTGCTGGTGTCTGCAACTGATGTGGTCATACTGATTGGCAGCACATGACAGAGTGCCTTTAAATGTCCCAAAGTGTGGCTACACTAGACCAAAGTCAACGAAAAAACATGTGATATGCAATGTTTGCTACAAGGTACTCACAACAAAAGGAGGGACTACATGTTCCCTGTTTTAACTACCGACCACTACCAAACAACCAAAGGAAGAAGTTACTGCTGCTTTATGAGGATGAACCAACTCATGTTTGGTAGGCCTAGCACAATGGCGAGAAAATACTGAGAAATGGTCCCACCAAACAGACAACCCAAATAGATTCAATGAGCAGATTCAAAACTGGATGCAGATTTGATAAAATTACCTCAAACCCTAATCTGAAATCAACAAAAGATGTTTCTGGTTATGACCCAAACAACATTATGACATCTTAAAACACCATACTGTACATACACAGCAATGTAACAAACACACATTTTGTTCCAAGTCCAGTGAACAGATTAAAGTCTTACTCTGGTAGATGGAGAAAGCGAGGAACTGGCTTCTGAACATCTGATACATGGGCCCCTCTGGCCTGTGAAAAGACACAAGGTTAAAACTAAACCAAGCAACTGTAGCCCTTATTGTCTTAACAGTCGCTAACCTGACCGTGTTTGTACAAAAGTTGAAAATGATGACGGCTGAAACAATGTAACACTAAAGAAACCAAAGACAAAAACTGACCAGGTGAGCATCACTCCTGACAGAAAGGTGGATACATAATGGTGAGACACCCACCAACCTTTGATCCTAAATATTAGAAGAGAATAGGAAGAGATTTACAATTGTATTCCCCCAGAAATTCAAATCTCTATCTCAACTCCTATCATAGAACAATTGCTCTTGTGGTTTTACTTTACAGTTTCAACAAATAGCAGTAACATCACAACACACCTGGAGCCATTGCTCATGAGGATGCTTTCCCTTATGGTCAATGTGCAGTAGTACCACACCAGCAGAAAGTTGAAGATTTCATCAGTGACTCTAAACAAAATAGAGAAAATAAAATAATGAGCCACTCTATGACTTTTAATAATTCAACGACAATAATGATTGAGGGGGAAAAAGTGATCTCACCGACAGTTGAGAAAGAATAGGCAGGTTATTGCTCCAAACATCAGGATTATTGTCATGTAAAGCTTGAACTTCTCATATTCATCTTTGTAGGCAAATCTATATGAATAAATGGAGGTAAAAAAAAAAAGAAGATGAAACATACACAACTCCAGATACCAAACCATACTTTTCACACTGTCCTTAAGGCTGACAACTTCACCTACTTGGCCTGGTTGCTAAGAAGCGTTACGTTCACATTGCCCAGGACCAAATTTAGGTACAGCCTGAAAAAACACACAAGAAACCTCATAAACAAAAGACAATAATTAAAACTCATTGTTTGTAATGAAACATGAAAAAGTACTGACCCGTTTTTCTTTGGCAAATATGCTTCCATATCAAAGAACACATTTTCTTTATCTTTAATTTGTGTTTTGATGTCTTTTATTAGTTCTAATTCTTTCTTGTCACATGTTTGTGAACACCTGTGGAGAGAAGACAAAATGAGGTAATGTCCACAAACAAAAGCACAATAAATGGAAAGATCACTTTTTTTAAGACTTCCACAAAACCAGGGAATCAATTGTCTTTTAAACAGGCTTTGCCACAAATAAAATGATAAACAAGTGTACCGACTGTAGTATAAGCTAGTTTTCCATCCTGATCAGAGAATACTTACTTGGTCAAGCTGCGCCTGAGGTCTTTCAGGCATTTTCTCTGTTTACTGATGGCGCTGCTGCATGTTGTCTGAAGATTGGTGAGCTCCTCAAGTTTCTGTCTGTATATTTTGTGAGTTTCCTAGTTATCAGACAAACACACAAAGTGAGTGGAGAAAATTTGTAAGGACAAAAATGTATATTCTGATGAACCCCCTCCCTACACATCCACGACAGGACATTATTTATTTTTTTTTTTTTACAAATGTAGTATTTTTGGAATCATGTAATGTGGAACTTTTAAGAACCCAAGACCATAGAAGGTTAATCTTTGTTAAAATACTTCCACAATCAAAGTTTCATTTCATCACAGAAATGGGAGAAGTGGCCCAAACAAAGGTGTTTTGTCATTGTAGGCCTGCTTGAAAATGTGTTTTGGGGAGTGCTGTTCAAATGTACTGTATCATAATACTCGCTACAAAACTGGACACTGAGAAATGTAATAAGAGTAAGATATCCTAACCTTTCAGAGATGAAAAGCAAACTTGACAGCTAATCACACTACAACTTGATGTTTCTATGTATATCACATGCTAGTTTTCAGATACCAATGCTGTTAACATACACATAGCCAAATATAGGGATGTATTCTAAAAGTTTACCACAGGCCAATCAACAGTGTGTTAATCACCAAGCCTCTTCAAACCCACAGACCCTAGAGTTAGGACTCGATGCACAGATGTACAAATATACAATCTGAAAGGAAGAAACTGACTATGGATGGGATACGGTTTATCTGCAGGTGAAAATTTTACATTTGTTATTCGCCAGAACATGTAACCTTCATTTAAGAAAATCCCCGATCACTCTGACAGTCACCTTCATCATCTTTCCCTACGGAGCAGCTCCAGATTTTACATTTTGATGGCATCATAGGTCCACGTCTGATAACGTAACCGACATGAGGAGAGGGGTGGTCGTGCCACGTAGCTAACCACAGACCACATTATACTATATAATACCTCAAAGTGAGCTGTATTGTATTCTTTCCTATTACTGACTTATTATAATGTTTCACGTTAGCTAGCGAACGTGAGCTAGCGTGGTAATGATGAATGATGATGCATTCAAGACAACATGATTTACTCAAGCAAAGCAACAGCGTTAAGTTGCCTTTACGACGTCTGAGTAACTTTGGTAGCAATCATTTAACATTAATAAATCGCACAATACTACTGTGGTTAGCTAGCTAGCTAAGTTACTAACGTCATAGCTGCTCATTAGCCGCCTTTCACACTAGCAGCAAGCCGGCTGCTAACGTTAGCGGCTGTAAAACACAGATGTTACAGTAAAGTCAAAGCTAATGATCATCCAGTAAAACATATCCCATCCCTTAGATATCGCTACCAACAGCACAGTTATTGACTCAAAGCCGCGGCCACGGCTGAGCTGAGAATGAATGACGAATAGGAAAGAGCCATCCAACTAACGTAGCCACGAGAGTAACGTTATCGGCTGTCAATGCCATCCACGACACGCTACAGCCAGTAATGTACCATACATAATGTACCTGACTCGTTTTAATGTTGTCTGTCACCTGTAATTGTTGATATTCCTCGTCAATTTCCTCCCACTCCGTCTGAAACTTTGGTTTGGACATTATGGTACAGTAGCTGATGTAGCGAGGAGGACGACTTCACAAGCTTTCACCCGAGTAGCTAGAGTATCTCCTCACACTCTCTTGTCTGGCTGTCCACTCTAAGCTTTTTTAACTCGGCTGCATGGAGCATGCGCACATCGACAAACGACACAGTTGTTGGAACCATTGGTTGAACCCATATGGTTGAACCTGAAGACACTATAATAAAATAAAATAAAAAAAATAACAAAAGAATTAAAAACGATGTAGGCATTAGTTGGGCCTCCTCGACACATTAGACTATAACTTTAAATTTACTTTCAATTTAATTAACACTACACCAACTACAGTACACAGTGCTGTTGCTAGGATACAGCGAATGCTCGACTGTGTCGGTAAGACACCGGCTAGTAAAGTTTACTGCTAGCTCAGCTGTCTAACATGTTTTCTTAATTTATTCGGTAACGTTAGCTAGCTACATAGCCTGAGTTTACAAGCGGATTGAGTTTAAGTAAGTCATCCGCTTGGACACATCCCTAAGGTAAGTAACGTTTCTTTTCTTTGAATGAGTGTTTGCCATTCTAATTTGGCCAGTGTTAACTGACCTCCTGCATTGAAAGAAGGACAATGTAGAGTTGTTCTCCTTTCCTCCATTGTTAATAGTCTAACCTGTATAGCTTCAAGGGTGTAACCAATACATCCATGGGTGTAACATGTTATTTATGTTATAGGGTTTTCATCAAGCTACGCCTGACCATGCCATATTTTAAAACATCTAAAAAAAATCAGCCATTGTCAACATTGCTGGTTAAGTCCCAGAAATGTGGACTAAGGCACACAGTTTTCTCTGTCAATGGAAATGAATACACTGGAGAGTGGCAGGACAACAAAAAGCACGGTGAGATACTTTTCATGTGAACTTCCACTAAACTATACAGAGACGTTTGTGAACGCCTGTTTATGAAGCATAACGTACTTTGGCTACAGTACTATAGCTAAATGTTTACCTTTTTATTTTTTTCAAGGAAAGGGAACTCAGGTTTGGAAGAAGTCTGGTTCCATTTATAATGGAGAGTGGAAATTTGGAAAACGTGATGGATATGGTACCTACAGTGTGCTGCTTCCAGAAACAAAGGAGTATGCAAGGAAGTACTGTGGTGGATGGAAAAATGGAAAGAAGCATGTATGTATTTGATATACTTTTATACATGTCATGCACACTGTAACATATATGTACACTCTGTGATATATTTTGCATTGTTTTCGATCTCTTTAGGAGTATGGAATGTACTTCTACAATAACTCAGCCGTTTATGAGGGGGAGTGGAGTGAGGACCATCGAAGTGGCTGGGGAAGGATGTACTATGAGAGTGGAGATATCTACGAGGGAGAGTGGCTGAAGGATAAGAATCACGGACAGGGCATCATCCGATTTGGTAAGAGCACTTTTCTATACACACATAACAAAAAAAATCTAAAATAGATAATAGTTTAATGGGACAAGATGGTGGATTTTAAAATTTGACTTTCCAACTTGTGTCCAAGCAAATGGAAATTGGTATGAAGGCGCCTGGCGAGATGGCAAGAAGAACGGAAATGGAAAGTTCTACTATTCTGACAAAGGCCAGCTTTATGAAGGCTTTTGGGTGGATGGAGTACCAAAATGTGGGACCCTGTCTGACTTTTGGAGGAATGAAGCACCGACACCGACAAAGTATCCAATTCCACCGGTATAACATTTTTACTCTGGCTACTCTTGCAGCGTTTACAAGTGGTCTGTCATCACTTATGTGACACAATCAAATAATCATGGACAACAAAGCACTTTTACAATGCATTATTGTGGATTAAAATATGAATGTATCTTTTTTTTCTCAAGCTACACCTGGTGGATATGCAGTTGGTATTAAGGGAAGCCCAGTCAGCCTACCTTGAGAGGATCAACAGCAAGTTTCCACTCAACAACACACTAACAGACAACGAATAAAAAAAGAAAATACATGGAATGATGGCATTCAGCATGTTCAGTTTTGTCAAAAATATTTGCACCCAAATAGTTTGTTTGTGTCTGTGGTGCAAACCAAAAACATCTATTGATATTTCCAATGAGTTGAAAACAATAGCGATATAATTTAACATGTTAATCCAGTTTACTACTAACACAGATGATTAAACACTGTAACTGTCACGATGATAAAAAGCTTGCTGTTAACTCTAATTACATATAATAGATCAGCTCAGTTCTAGGGTTACTAAAACAACATTAGACTACATACATTAAGAAAATACCTAATGATATGCCTAGTTACTGAATTCACTACATTAGACCGACTTGATACTAATGTACACACATAATCAAAGGTTATGTGATAAATGTAATACTAGTATATGGCAATATCAAAATGACACATCCGTTTATTTTCTCTTATAAGGACTGATCAGATATTAGCCATTACTGTATTTTTTAAATGCTGCACTCTGACAATACTCATACCCTGAGATGAAAGGATCTCCTCTCCACCATGCCATCAACATCCCACTACCTTAACTTTCACTTCAGAACTTCTACCTCTTCCAATACAGACTTTTAACTCATAAACATAAATATTGATCAATTTCTCTAAATTGTTGAGATTAAAACCCTGGTTAAAATAAATGTGAATAAACAGCTTGATTGAAAAGCACTCCATGGATATTCTGAGTAAATGATGAAAGCAACGTGCTAATTCAGGACATGTGAGACAAGTAGAGTGCTTAGGCTCAACAAAATGAAGCACAGAGGAACAGTAATGTCTAATGTAGACAAGTAGTCCACAGATGTTGAAATGTGAGTGGGATTTCTTTAAAAACCTCATGAGATTCACCATCAGATAGGGCTGGCTCAGTTGGTTATCCAGCATAAGAGTGATGATAGGTGAAAACTGATATGTATATGTCAACTTAAAACTTTTGCATTTGCAAAATGGTGTGACTTGCTTAGCCTGTGTCAATAATTGCAAGTACATTGCATAGATAACAGAGATAGTATGTTCTCAAATCGTACATTAAAATTATTTGTGAAATCTGAAACTTTGAATGGCATTTGATAAAAAACGTTTATTTTAACACCACAGCCTGTGCTACAGATGTCAGCAAATATACTATACTACTAACACGGTTGTTTTAGCAGCTGTTGAGTCAGTCTACAAGCATTACAAAAACAATTGGTGGACATCACAAGAAATCATGTACACAGTGAACAAGGAGGAGAATTAAATACTTGTGGTTTACAAAACACAAGGTACTATATATTAACAAATGCAGTGTTCACTGACAAACAGGTAAATAAATGCAGCAGGCAACAGACAGGGTTCCAAGTTATTGTTCAAAAGCCTCTGCCATCATGTATATGAGATATGAGTCTATAAGTTAAATCAAACAACTATTATAGTTAAAACTTCAATTAAGACTTCCCAATTTCAAGTCACATGCATTACGGCAGATTTCTGATTTCACAGTTGAACAAACATGTTTTCTAAAAAATACAACTCTTTTCACAAAAGTAAATGTCACAACAAAGAGGTGAGACATCCTCATTCCTGTAAAAATTTAGAAGCCAATAATGTGGCTTCTGACTTGCAGTCAAGAGTTCCACCATAGATGTGTATTTGCCATACTTCACTATGGGAAATGTGAGCTTGGAGACTGCAAGATGGAAGACTCCCCTCTGTTGTCCAGCTCATTTTGTAGCCTGGTGAGATTAGAGAGTTCCTCCAGCTCCTGAAACTGTCTGTCAGTCTTGTGGCTAACCAAGGAGCGGTAGAAATGCACAGCAAACACTATGAATACTAAACCAAAAGGAACCATAATAGAGGTGGAGGTAATAGCAGCAGCCACACCAGCTGAAACTGTATTATTACTGGACTTATTGGGCTTAACTGGCAAAAATTTGACCCAGCAGAGTAGAACCACCTCGGCTAGGAAGAGTAAGGTACCAATAACTGTAGAAAAAGCCCATGCCAGTTCAATGTGGTGGTGCATTCGCTCATGTGGAGACTCCTTCACAGAGTTAAGGTTGTGGACATTGCTGACAGCCTCTATATTGGGCAAAATGCAGGTGCTGACCATCAGAGCGAACAGGTGGACAGCCACAAGCACAGTGGTACAGGCACTGAAGGCAATGAGTAGAGCAGGTGGGTAAGGATAGCTGTTGTCCAGCTGCACTTCTACCATAGCCACCTGAAAGGAAAGAATAGGAAGAGAACGGAAATCACGTTTGAAATACTGTGTAAAATGACTCATTATTCTACAAAAGAGTAAGAAGGTGGTTTAAAGAGAATGTTACCATAGCAAATCCAGAAAGCAGAGCTGATGTCCGACTAGAAGCCTTCAGTTTAGCTCGACTCAGGTACAGCTTCCTCCAGGACAGAGCTTGCAGTGAATGCTCGTTCAGACTCATGTTGCTCCTGTTATCAAAGGATTGGGCGAGCATCGCTTACGTAGTTACCTTGTTACTCTTGCGGAACACGACAGAAACAAGCGTTCAACATGCCAACAGTGTACCCTTACAAAACATTTAACCTCGCCAACTGCGGAAGCTATTTTTTCCACCACCAGCCTTCAGCGTGTACCTCTTATATTCTGTCTATGGCGTGTACTGCCTGCACCTAACATTACCCATAAGCCTGCGCGCTCTGAGGCGAACATCCGCTAGTCAACTGTGGGTTGCATTTCCTCTGTTATGAGATTACGAATCAGCCCTAGTGAATACGGATGTAATCACCACGTCCAATGTGTAGTAATCGTCAAAACATGTTAATGTCAACATGAACGGTTAAATGAACCATTATATGGAACGCCAGTCCACGTGACACACGTCACGTCCAGCGTACAGAAACAGTAATTATTACGATTAGAATGAATGAAATTAGATAAAGGGATTTTTGTTTTGTTTTTATAAATAGGCTATTTTTTCGCTTGTTTTTCTTTAACATGGTAGGCTGAACTATTCGTTAATAATGGTTTACACGTAATGCTTTTTACTTTAGACAACAAACAAACAGTGATTGGTCTGATATGATAATGGCTTCTTCTTTGTAAAACCAGTTTAAAAGCAGTGAACTAACATGTCGTGACGTTGTCCAACAATGTTTTGGTTCCTGGCGGTGACGTAATACACAAAAACATGGTTCCCTTGTTTTGAACCTGAAAAGCGTGCTAACTGTTTCTTTAACTTCACTACGCATGAAGATGCATTTCCGAAACAGAGTGACTGGAAAACATTGATAAGAGACGATGGCTCATGCCGTGGAAACGTGTGCTGATTCTGGACGCAAGCTGGTGTGTATCATCTGCCGTGTTAATGTTAGCTTATGAAGCGAGATTGGCAGCGAGCTAATTAGTTAGCTGAAGCTAACGTTTTCAACGGTAAACGTTGGCATGTTTGTCAAGTCACTTAAGCTGTTCAAGTTAGAGATACATGAGTAGAAACGATAGCTCTCTCGCATTAGGTGTTAACGTTATAACTTATTGTATATTTGTAACAGTTGAGCGGACGTACGTTCAAGATAAACCAACATCTAGCTAGATCAGTGAAATCCTGCAAACATTTGACATGTATCATTGTGGAGTAACGTTAACGTTAACATACCAACTGCTGTCTTTTCCCAGGACAAGTGTCGTTTAATTGTTATCGTGCTTGACGTCACGTTTAGGAAAAAAATATGCTACTATAGTAACGTTATCAGAAACTGAATATGAGCCTTTACTCCAGTTTGAAGTTATGAATAAAATAAATATTTACTGGCTGTTAATGGAGACAGAGATGGCCGTCATAACAGAAAGAGTTTGCTTTCCACGCGTGTTTCAGTTTCAGTTCATGTCCATTGACTGTATTAACAGTCTATGGTTATGTCATGTAAATCATCTCGTTTTCAATGGCAGCGCTCCATCTGCCGGAGGATGTACGACGAAAACGAGGATTTGTCCGATGTTGAAGAAATTGCAAACATCAGAGGTTTCAGTGTGGAGGAAAAGCTTGCTAGTGACAGTTACAGCTCCACGTTTGTTCACTGCATGGAGGGTAAAGGTAAAGTAACACATTACACAAAGCATATCATGTTTTCTTTTGATTAACCACTTTTCTGTTTGTTATTATATATTTCACAATAAGGTTGATTGGTAAGATGCATGTCTTCACCACAATAAATGTATTTTCCTATAAATGCCCATTGCCCAAATTGTCCATAACACACTCACTGTCTTGCAGACTTCTCTTATGAATATGTGCAAAGGGAGGCTCTCAGGACACCACTCATTTTTAAAGAGAAAGATGGACTAGGGATCAGGTGAGAAGACATTTTTGTGAGTTCACCAGTTTACAGATGGTTATTAAGAATAATCTTTGACGTTGATTGAACCCACTCTTATATTTGTTGTATATTTGTGTTTTTAACCAACACATGTATTATTTATTATTTATATATACATTATTCATATTTTATTAACTAACACCAATCCCTCTTTCATAGAATGCCTGATCCAGAATTAACAATCAGTGAAATTAAAGGCTTAGTTGGTAAGTAGGATGCCACACACACACACACACACACACACACACACACACACACACACACACTAAAATGTATGCCTACATGTTTACTAATGTAGCAATAATGTTGTTAAAGAAGAAAGAACTTATCTAAAAGGGTGGAGAGCTGATGGAAAAAAAATAGGCCGGTCAGAGAGTTTTTGCTTTTCAGAAGATCTGCGGTGATCTGAAGTGTCCTAAAAGTATTGTATATTCTCACATCCATGTACATGTTTACTTCCACAGTACTGTATGTGGAAGGAAAATGTTACAAAGAAACATGTTCAACATACATTAAAATTCGACAAGTGAAGCCTGAAACTGAAATGGATTGGGGCGTAGTTGCTCCATCTAGTGGGGAATATGGTGAATTACATGCATTAGAGCTACTTCTTCATGATGAAATCTGTCAGATGCCAACAATACACATTGTCTCTGTATACATCTCACAATAGCATGCTAGATTGTTCTTAGACAAACTTACTGACATATGGTATTACATGTTAACGACAGTAAAAGTGCTCAAAGCTTAAAGTAAAGTTGTGTCCTGGTTGTGGCTTGCAGGCAGTCGTCGGTCTGTGGATGTTATGGATGTGAGCACTCAGAAAGGCTCAGAAATGAGCATGGCTCAGTTTGTCCGTTATTATGAGACACCAGAGGAAGAGCGGGACAAACTCTTTAATGTCATCAGCTTAGAGTTCAGTCACACTAAGCTGGAGAACCTCATCAAGCGGCCCACTGTGGTAAATATAACATGACACTCTCTGTATGATGTCATAAAAGTTTCATGAATGTCACAAATCTGGTACCATATTCAAAGAATGTATGACTAATAACACTGTGATTGATTGTTAAAAGTGCAGTTTTGGTCACTCTCCCAGGTGGATCAAGTGGACTGGGTGGACAACATGTGGCCTCCTGATCTGAAACATAGCCAAACAGAAGCCACCAATGTAATCTCAGACATGAAGTACCCTAAAGTGCAAAGGTATGACTTTACTGGATTGTGTTTCTGTTTTCACAAAGATTTCTCCTGAGCTGTATGTCAGACTGCGTAAAAAAAGAGAAATGTATAGAGCTAGATAAAGAAAATACTCGGAGGAAATAGCTGCTTCCTTGGCAGTAAATACCATTTCTCCTCCCATCTGAATGTCTCATGTATCACTCTATCACTGTAGAACGCTGTAAGTGCTCTTGATTGTTGCTAGGCAGCAAAATTTTCCACAGTGGAGGATGGTTTTATAACAGCTGTAGTCTGACTGCACCGACACTTTTAAGCCAGTCAGCTGTCAGCATTTGTACATAGCTTAAACTAAATCTTTTATTTGTACTGTACATAGCTAAGAGTCAAAACCAATTGTGCTTTTCCTTTTAACCTTATATTTCCTCCCATCACACAGAGACCCTACTAAACCTACTTTCTACCCCTCTGTCCCTCTGTCCCTCTGCTGATTTTCTGTTTATTGATTTTAATTATTTTTAATTCAATAAGAATCATAGTTAGGTGAGTGCTGGTGGTAGGGTTTAGGGTGTACATAATGGGATACATGTGGATCAGATTTTACAGATATCCAGTAACAAATAATTTCCATTATTATTTCAGCCAATACCGATACTTACAGTTTTCTTTTCAGTGTCACCACTAGTTGTTAGTTCAGCTATTGTTATGCTGCCACAGTGATGCTTGTTGTCGGTGCAGACATGATGCTGAAACCATATTATTAGTGTCTGCTGTTTTAAAAATGTGGCCTGGCATTTTCATTTACCAATTGATTAATCATGATAAAAAAAACATTAGATTCATTGCTAATTAAAATAATTGGGTGTTACAGCCCTAAATTATTATCTGTCTTTGTTTCATTATTTTTTCTCATGCAAGCAAAATTGCAAAACTATCTGACTTTAAGGCAATTTGTTGCCCTAGCTGTTTCTATCTAGCTAAATTACTGAATCATTTATGTCTTGGAGTGCTAATCATTCCTCAATTAATTTCCAAAGGAGAGATGTCCCATTGTGATCAATTTTCTATGCTGTAGTGCTCTTGTGAGTGATTTCTAGTGGTGTTTTCTATTGGTAGCTGTTGTTTTCAGCAAAACACGACTGAGATTACCGCTGCCTTCTAATTGGTTGAGCTGCGTTTTTCTTTTTTTTAGGTCTTTTCATGGATGTCAGACTGTTATGCTATACTTGTACATCCTCACACTGTACATGTTTTACATAGTGATTTTGTTATCTCCTTCTTTGCTATAGGTATTGTTTGATGAGTGTGAAAGGCTGCTACACAGATTTCCACATAGATTTTGGGGGAACTTCTGTTTGGTATCACGTATTCAAGGGACAGAAAGTAAGTTAATTCTCGTCTCATAGTAACATATCTGATATTTTGTGCAACAAATCTTCATGTATTAGTTGTCCTTTCAATAAATATTAAAGGGGACATATTATGCTCATTTTCAGTTTCATACTTGTATTTTCAGTCTACTTACTTTGAGTTAAAAAAATATGTTATTGTCTCATATTGTCTGAATATTCCTTGTTCACCCTCTGCAAGAATCGCATCTTCTTAAGCGCCTGTCTCTTTAAGCCCCCTTTCCGAAAAAGCTCAGTCTGCTCTGATTGGTCTGCATTTCCGGGTCTTCCTCGCCTGTCCCCTCAGCATTTCTGCACCGTCATTGCAGCCGGGGAATGATGTTGCTTCTTTTCATTTCTGTGTGCATTTCTGCGTGGATTGAGCGTTCTGACACTTTTACAGTACTTATATAGCACCTCGATCTGCTTTATAATAAAATAAGACTTCTCACTTTTTACAATATGGGACCTTTAAGTGGAGAAATTAAGAAATTGTATGTCTGGTAACATGTAGTGTTGCTAACAGTCTCAGAGTTGATAATTCACCTAACCTGGCCATGGCTATACAGTATATATAAAAAAAATTCTGCTTCTCCTCAGGTGTTTTGGCTTGTGCCTCCAACCCCACATAACCTTGCCCTTTATGAGGACTGGGTCCTGTCAGGCAAGCAGAGTGATATCTTCCTGGGTGACCGAGCTGATGGATGCCAGAGAGTGGAGCTTAAGCAAGGATACACCTTCTTCATCCCATCTGGTGTGTTGGCATGGTTGTTTTAAAGTAGCCAGCAGGAAAAGATTAGCTGCCACTTCAATGAACTGTAATCCCAAGCTTTACCTGACTATTATATGGTATATTCTGCTATGTGAATTTGCATGAATCCTCTATATGTTCTCTTTACATGTTTTGTACTTTTTTTTAAATTAAGGCTGGATTCATGCTGTCTACACTCCAGAGGACACACTGGTGTTTGGAGGCAATATTTTGCACAGCTTCAACATTCCTATGCAGCTTACCATCCATGAGATAGAGAACAGGACTAAGGTAGGAGTCTTCATTGTACGGCTGAACTGTGGCCTGCACAGAAATACAGTAAACTCTACCTGGGATAAATCAATCTCTTAAGAGAACCAGTTTGGTGTGAGTTCACCTGAAGGAGGCAGGAGATTGAGAGATGTGATGAAGGAGGAATCGGCTGAGTTTCAAAGAGAACTAAGGGAAAAGAGTAAAATAACAAAATATTTGGGAGTGACAAAATGTTAATAAATATAAATGTGAAAGTCAGGAAGATATGTAGGAACCCAAAAGCAGTACTTCTTTGTGTGTTGTAAGATGTTGGTGGCTTGAGAAGGGAGAGGGGCATGAAGGGACACTGAATGTTAATGATTATACATCAAATAAATATTACATTATATATTAGTATAGTTTTTTATGTGAATGTGTATAATAATTGTAAATATATTTGTAAAATGGGAAAAAAAATAACATTTTAATACCACCTTCATACTGAGCAAGCAATATTACTTCATGTTTAGATCCTGGATTTTGATATTTTAAGAAATCTGTGTGGTATACTTTGTGGTACATGAAAGTCCAAATTACAAAACTCTTAGGCCATATTAAAAAAAAAAAGAAGTATGAGTAAGTACTACTTTCAAGTAGTATTTCTCGCTCACTATACAGGTTTGTTCGTGTAGTACATTTAGCTTCTCCATGGCATGTTCAAAATCTGTATTATTTCAAATTATTATTTTAACATCGCATAAAACATGCCTGTTAAAATTGCAGTTTGTTCCTGAAGAAGTGTGTGTGTTTATTTGTGTGCATGAGAGGACAGTGTCTGCAGTAATAGAGCACAACATATTACCACGAGTAATAATCCCTTTTTACACTACTGTCACTGTCAGTGATACGTGTTCTGTCTGAAGTCTCTGTCATGCTCATGCACATGTGTAAAGACACAGACAGAACTCTGGTTAAGCAAAATTACACAACATTTAAGAAATCAGGTAAAGCCAACAATAACAAGATAACCTGAGTGCATTTTTCAAGGTTACACTGATGAGCTTTGTCCTTGTTTTCAGGTTCATTCCAAGTTCCGTTTCCCTTTCTACTATGAGATATGCTGGTATGTTCTGGAGAGATACCTGCACTGCCTCACCAAACGCTCTTACCTTTCTCAGGAGATCCGCAAAGAGCCTGTACAAATGGGTGAGTGAAATAAGTAATGCAGCTACTCATTAAATACATACTCATGACATACACAAGATGAAATAGAAATACAATGTGGACAGATACGATCAGTCATTTGATATAAGTATTTTTTTTTCATTTTGTCCCTTCAGACTATGACACAAAGGCAAACACAGAGAGCCTCTCCTCTGACTCAAGGAGCCAGGACATGAATGAGGACTCATGTGAGACTCAAGTCAGAGATGGCTCAGGTGAAAAACCAGAGAGAGCTGCCCAGGATGGCCCCTGCTCTCCTGACAACCGTAGGGGCCAGCATCTCAAAGCTGTTTTATGTGTTGACTCTGAGGATAGTTGTAATCCCGGCTCCACCTCTCTAGAGTTCCCCCAAACCCCCTCTGACTCCCCAGCCTCGGAGTCTCCAAATAGATGGACGCATTTGACTGAATTTGAACTGAGCGGACTTAGGACGCTGGTTGAGAAGCTGGAGTCGCTCCCTGAAAATAAGAAATGTGTTCCAGTGGGAATAGAGAACCCACAAGCCCTGCTGGAAGACATAAAGGTAAGAAACAAAAAGATGACACAGTAACACAGTAGTATTCACAATATATACCATTTAATAGACACAACAGAGTTCTCTCTTACTTTATGTTTGTCCCTGTGGCTGTCTAGGTTGTCTTCAAAGAACATGCCGATGACGACCCCAAATTAGCAATCACTGGAGTTCCTGTGGTGTACTGGCCCAAGAAAACTATAAAGGTAAGAATATGTTCGACTTTTTTGACAGACTTTTTTTATTGCTTTTGCACCAAATATTGTTCTTTATCTTTATTTGTGGCTTTCAGATAAAACTGATACACAGTTTATATACACTTGATTTTGTGTTGATCAATTAATACAATAGAAAAATCATCGTAATTATATAAGTGAGCACAAGTGATGGGCAGAGGTTTGAGCTCATGCACCTGTCACTTGACTTTGTGGTGCAGTAATATTTCTGAACTTTTCACCTGAAAGGATTATTTTGTGAAATTGTCTTTGCACTGTCTACATCATCTTTACTTTTAATGGATGCATATTTAGACGATGGCAGGAGTGCAGTTTATGTTTTAAAGGAGTTACAATGACTGATGACATGAGTGAGTGATAATGAGTGAGTGATAATACAGCCACAGCCTATTGGTGATATTGTGTATGAATGTGGTTAGTGACAGACCAAAACCAGTAACCGCATGAATCAATGCTTTAATGTCATACAGTTAAAAATCAACTGAAAGTATGAGCTTGCGTTTGATATATTTGACTTATTGCCAAAGAAGGGTCTGGTTTTCAATATCAACACTGAATTTTAATTATTATATTATTAGTAGTACTTATTCACTGCTTACATGTTTGCAGATGCTCATTACTTAAGTACTACTTATGCATGTGCCTTTTGGGCATCAGAATGCTGTACAAAATACCTCCTTAGACCAAAGTGATATTCTAGGACTTAAATAGCTGTAAACACTTTCAAGTTTGAAGTGCCTTAAATGTCCTTATAATTTATCCTTTGAGGCCGTAAGAGGGTCAAAATCAAGGCTTTTTACATTAATTGGCTAAATGTAAAAGAAAACAACAATTACCTCCTTCTATTTTCCCTAATGGTATGAATGGTAGTATGAAAAGGTCAAAATGCTTATTAACGAAATGATACACAGATGTACTGTGTTCATTTTCAATGCTTTCTGACTTTTGCATTATAATATAAAAATGTGGAGAGTTAAATATATAATGGTGGTTAAAAACAGTACATGCAGTATGTGCTCAGGTATGTTAGCCAAAAATGTAAATTAGAATTTTAGTAAATTCAATGCGACTCTATTAAGTTAACTGTTGCTATTTTATATATTGTACATGCTTTTTAATTTTGTATTAATAATTCATCATCCAAAGGATGCATGAAGTGTGTAACAGACGGAGAAGCCTCAACAGGAGGCGGATAGAATGTGTTGTATCTGAATGTATGGAGGTGATTTTCTATTGGTTTCATGGACCCTCTGGATCACCCCCACCCGTTCGTCCAAAGGCCAGCTGCTGGTGGTGGGGCCTCTTTGTGTTTGCCTTTTGTAATGAGATGCCATCTGGCTCTATTGGCTGTGCGGAGCCTGCTCTCCTCTCCCTGTGATACTCATCATGAATATGACAACACCTTCTCTGCATTTCCTCTCCTCATTGGACAGAAGCAGACACCCCCCAGTAAATATTCTGATGCACAGCAGCCTCCCATTGGCCCCGCGCTTCCCAACACCCCTCCTGTTTTTCAGGGAGAGGATCCATATTAATGAGGCAGGCTTGTCTGTGTTTCCTACATCTGCTTGTGGTATTGTGGAGCTTTAGAGTAGGAGGGAGGGCTGTAGGCCAGACGGCAGTAGCAGGAGTAGAAGGAGGAGGAGACTGCAGCCATGTCAGTTTGCTGTGAGCTGGACGGTGTGTGAAAACCAGCCATGGCCATGTCGCTGAGCGCTGATGATGAGGACTACGACTCAGAATCTGAGCAGGTTAGCACACCAAACCCCAGCAGGCAGGCGTAGTGAGGCCACCAGAGGAATGCTTGTGCCAGATGGAGCAGTTTGCAGCATCACAGGGCAGCGAGGAAATGGAGCTACCTGGAGAGAAATGCATTGATTCAGTCTACCCTCTGTGTTTGGTCTTTCATTTTTGCCCTTTGTTTTTTAGTTTTTGATAGGTTTGCTGTTTATTTGTTTGTGTGTGTGTGTGTGTGTTTCTGTGTGCATGCTTGTGTGTTTTTGTCAGGTGAAACCAGCAATAGGAGAAGGCTGTGTTTATATAGCTCAGAGCCTCAGGGCTGCTGTTGGTTGTTATAAAGCAGAGAAGCAGCGGAATGGAAATTCATGTAGATGCAGGAGATTAATGTTTCATGGTTTGATTGTAAAAGCACCAGATACGCATGTCAGAATATGTGTTAACCCCAAGAAAAGGTGATCTGTTAATGAGAAAGCAGTCATTAGGAAAGAAATATTCGATGGCTTGGAGATCTAAGAGGAGACTTGCTTACACAGCAAGAAATGTGTTTTGTTAATTTGAATATTTCTTCCACTAAACTCTGAACCACACTTCCTTACTGTACATTAATTCTGTGGCTGCATTCGGATTTAAATAAAACATTAAACTGCAGATGATTGAGGCCATTTTTAAGTTCTGTTTGTTCCAGTGATGTAAATGCACCTGTTCTGGGTGTCACAGCTATTGGAACATCAAAGAAATATGCTCAGGGCTAATGTGCAATATATGTTAAAGTACATGCAAGTCAAGTCACACAGTCCATCAGTTCAGCATCTAGCACCAGTCTGAACAACTAGTTAGTTAATATGTACTTGTACAGTATATTCTATATCTCCAAAACATGCTCTGCATACTCTGTAAAGAGTTTTAAAAGTGTTTTACTGATTGACACTGTTGCTGTTGTTCAGTCAATATTCCTCAGCTTCTGAGTAACTATACACTCCAGAGGTTTATAGAGTTGGTGTAACACTTGTTCCACTTTCCTTTTGTCATATGTAAAATCTGACCTTAACACTACATACTATGTACTATAGCAATCATAAGTTTTTTGTGTTTTTTTTTTTTTAAAGTACAGCTTTACAACATATGCCATCTCTAAAGCTTAACAGGAAAGTAATCCCTCCGAGAACTTGTGAATCCAATTTTTTTGCCAAGTTAATTGTTTCTACATTGTATTCCTAGAGGTAAAGAAAAGAGAAATCATGGATTTTGCTTACAATAATCTGAAAAAATATATAAATGGGACAGTGTTTGTTTATGACTTTTAGACACCACAGAGTTGTGTGTATCTGATTTTGAATATCTTCTGCTTTTGAAAAAAAAAACATAAACATGTCCTGTTGTTTCTGCAATCTTTGCTCAGTATGCGCTGTCTTCAATGTGTGTTCGAGGTGATGTTAAGTATATCCACGTTAATTGATTTCCACTGTTCTCCACAGTAGCGTAAGAGGCTCCAAGGCTGTGTCAATGGACATTAAAGTCTACTTCTCATTATGTTGCTCAGCTAAAGGAGCTTTAGATAGCCAAGAAATTACTAGTTGGTTACTTGTACTCTCCTCGTACTGAGGACACATGTATGTGCTGTAAGGAGGTGTGTATACTACATCTACGTATGGTAAACTAAAGACTAAAAACACTTGCCCCTGATACGGAGAGTAGTTACTAAGAGTGAGAGGCAGTTTATTTCTCTGGCAGTATTTTTGTCAAACCCTCCTGTCATTTTAATTCTGAGCATCAGAGGCATATCTGTTTTAGAGATCACTCACTTAGTAGACAGAGGGGGGTTTAGAGGGGATTTAGGGGACAATATGGACAGCTTTCTGAAGTATCGTTTCATTTGCCTCTTAAACCTGCAGTTGTAGTTACAGGTGTAATCAGACGGTACACACTACAGTGTCTAGCTGCCTGTTATTTAATGTGATCTGACATTAGCAGATTGATCAGAACTCTGACCTGTTGTCTCATGTTTGTAGGGACTGGCAAATGACAGATATGTGTCTTTTTCTGGGATATTTGGTCTCATTCTAGTGTTCTTCTAGAGCAGACCTCCTGTCTGTAATCCCCATGAATACCCCCAAAACAGTCCAGTGCAGACTGCACAAGCCCCCCCCCCAATATCTCACTCTAATCCTGTCTGGTAACCACATATCTGACTGCCTGTGTCAGTCTATTTCATGGCTATTGTTAGAATAAATGATTGTAATATGCCTAAGATTGAGCCTGCTTTCTTTTTCTGTTAGAGTCTCATTACAGCTCTTATTGGTTACACGTCTGTGTGTCATAGACTGTTCTGTTAGGGAATGGGACGTGGCTGTTGCTATGCTGACGCTAGGAGAATCTGCACTGCCGATGTAACTAAAGAAATCGGATCTTCATTTCCAAGAGCTGCAGTCTTTTGCACTCCTTCTTCTTGTTTATTTCATCTCACACATTGCCACATATTTTCTCACGTGGCACGGTTGGCAGTATTTTGACTTGTGGTTTTCATGTTAAGAATACATTGTTGTGGTTGGGGCTGTGAGGCTGAGAAGGAGCAGAATATATAACACTAGAACAACAATGATGGAGATCAAAGGCTCTCATTTCCATTACCCAGTTCTATTAAATAGAGCACATTTAATGTGTACTGTTATAAATCAGTCTATGTGCCCCCTAACACAGAATAATGGCTCCTAGTGATCCATGTGTGAAATGTAGCCATAAGTGCAGTTTCTCTTTGAAGTCGAAACATGCAAGCAAGTGAAGTGCTAAATTTGGAAGATGCCTCCAGAGACATTCTTGATATGTTTGTTTTCTCCTGGATGCTATGCTTTAACAGCCATGAACAAATGTGTGTTCATACAAAGCATGATCAGATTTGTGTTTGTGGATATATATACTGTGTATATGGATGCATCTCTATGTGGATCTATTGACCAAAAGTTACAAAGAGCAAAGAAAGTATTAGGTAGTACCTCCTACATCCACCATAACACTGACCCAGTTGAATTTAATAGTATAGAATGTTTAGATTTTTTTCTTATTACATCACATGATTATGCGTCCTTATTATTGAGCCATAGCACCATTAATAAATTAAATGTAATTTAGAACATTAGATTGAGGTGCTCTTCGGAGCTTAATGCCTCCCTCTTTTCTTAAATATGAAATGTTGGTAAAAATTCACTGAATTGTCAAATTGATAAACTAATAATAAAATTCAATTTGTTGACCATTTAGTATCTAGTGAGAAAATGATTCTAAAGCATCTGCAGGCCTAAAAGTCTTCTTTGTCTTCTTTCTTCCTTTTACACAGTACATACTACAAATTTGCTTCACAATATTAATGTGAATGCACTTCTATTTGCCGTATTCGACTACTTCACTATATTTAAGTAGCATACTTTGTATGTAGCATCATGATATTGCTAAATACTTATCCTTTATCAACAAACTAATTTATCTGACCTTTTGAATGCCTGTTTGTGAAATATCTGTTGCCTAATCATTTTAGGTACTTGACCCTGTATCCTTTTTATCCTTTTAGCCCCGGCCTCCCAACCGGCCGAAACCTAAGATGGCAGCTTCTCCTGCATCAGCAGTCAAGCTGTCAGCTAGTCGGGGAACATCTGGTGCCAGGAGGAGAAGGACGCGCTGTCGTAAGTGTGAGGCATGCCTGCGGACAGAGTGTGGAGAGTGCCACTTTTGTAAAGACATGAAGAAGTTTGGTGGGCCAGGCCGGATGAAACAGTCCTGCATCATGAGGCAGTGCATTGCAGTAAGTTCTTTGTTCATAATGTTCTCAGGGAATTTTCATTTTGATATACACATGATGTTAAAGGAATAGTTTGACATTTTGGGAAATGTGCTTATTTGTTTTTTTTGTGTGCAGAGAGTTAGATTAGAAGATTAGACCATTTTCATGTCTGTATGCTAAAGCTACAGCCAGCAGGTGACTAGCATAAAGACTGAAAACAAGTGGAAACAGCTAGCCTGGTGCGGTGAAAAGCTAAAACCTACTAGCACCGTAAAAGCTCACTGATTAACACGTCATATTTTGTTTGTTTAATCTAAAATCTTGAGTCTTGTTGTCACCAGGAGGTTGACAGGCAACCACCAAAAAATAGATCCAGCATATAACCACAACTTGTCGTTTTTGCATTTTGGTTTTAGTACGGATTATACAAATGTGAAATGACACAGTCAGTGAGCTTCAGTGATGCTTGTAGGTGAATTTATTTTACCTTTGGACAGGGCCAGGTTAGCTGTTTCCCCCTGCTTCCAGTGTTAATGCTAAGATAAGATAACTGCTTGCTGGCTCTAGCTTCATATTTAGCATTTAGACATGAGAGTGGTATTAATCTTAACTTATTTCTCAAAATCTCAAACTAATCCCTTCCTTAGCTTTCCTTTCATTTAATTTTGAATACTTGATTTTGGGTCCATGTGGTTGTGAGGGTGTTCAACATGGTCTCTAGGGCAGTACAGGGTGATTACTAGGGTGTTCCAGGTGGTTGCTATGGTAGTGACACAAGTATTACTAATAATGTGTGTAGTGGCAGCAGCAGCAGAAGTAACATTTGGTGTAGCAGTAGTCACAGAAGGCCATAGAGAGAGAGGGTGGATCCAAAGTCTCTCCTTGCTTGAGCTGGAAGTCGTTCTGGTCTGCCTTCTTGAAGGCCGTCTCAATGCTTTTATTCCTGCCCCGAGGATCGAGAATTGAGGAGTAGAGGATGGATATTTAGAAATGATGTTCGGGTTCAGGTTGGGCTCGGTCACATCAGCGCGATAAGACAATGAACATTTTAAATTTAAAACCGCTTATTATGTAGGTAGCCAGTGTGTTAACAGTGTTAACAGTGTGTTGTTGCCCCGTGTGTGCCGATGCGCTCATTTGTTGACATTTCCGAATGCCTTCCTACAGTTGCTTAATAAAAGCGGGCTTTCCACACAAACAAACGTACATGTGTCATTAGTATGAGAAAAAAATGAGATTTTAACTGTGTCGGGCTCAGGTCGGGCTCGGACATAAATATCTTGAAGTGCCCATATTATGAAAAAATCACTTTTTCTGGGATTTGGGTTGTTATTTTGTGTCTCTGGTGCTTCCACACGCATACAAACCCTGAAAAAAAAACATCCATGCTGTTTTGATTGAGATACGGGTTTCTGAATGTAACCTGCCTTCAGTCTCCGGGTGAGCTGTTCAAAATCTGCACGGCTTTCTACGTAACTAGCCGAGACGAGGGGCCTGGGGGGCTAATTGTTAGCATGCTAGCGCGTTCTCAATGGCAAAACACTGCTACAACACACACAAATTCACCCTAATCTACAAAATCAATTGTTTAGAACTACTTACATGTCCCTGTTCTGCAGGTATTCCACACAAAGTTGGAAGTGTGCCCTCCTTTAGAAGAAGTCTCCCGGCTAATCCTGCCTTGTATAGGCCAAAGTTGCAGAAACAGCTAGCTAGCTCATGTAATCCTTACCTAGCTACTGCGCATGTGCGACAGACAACAAAGATCTTACAGAAGTTGCGTGGTCTCACTGTGTAGCTAAAACAGAGACCTGACACAGGGTGAAAAGAGGATCTGCAGCAATGGGCAGTACAACAAAAATATGGTGTTTTTTGAAAATGAAACCATGTAAACCTATTCTGATACAATCTCAAATTACAATTATGAACCTGAAAATTAGCATAATATGGCCACTTTAATGCCTGTCGGGCTCGAGTCGGGTTCGGTTACTGCTCTGTCGGACGCGGGCTGGGCTCGGACACAAAAATGTGGCCCAATCCGCACTCTATTGAGGAGGGATCTCTGAGGAGCTATGACTGAGGATACATGCTTCCTCGGTGGGACGGGAGGGGGGTGAGACTCAAGGAGGGAAAGCAAGTCAAGGAAACGTGGATGCAATTTAAGGACCTTGGACATACCCATAGACAAGTTTTGAATGTTTCAGCACCATGGACAGAGATATGTTAGGACAGGGTTTGATTGTTTCTGCAACATACTGTACACAGGCAGTGAGAAAGTATCAGTTTGAATGATTGACCACGATAAACAAGAGAGTGAGAGAGACTTGTCTCACTCTCCAAATATCCAACACGTGCAGTCTTAAGCTCTTTAGTAACTGTGTCCCACTTTTAAGATATGCCAATATGCTTAACCCACTTGATGTTTACTCACCCCCTGATACTGCTTTGGAGCAGTACTCAGAGCTAAGTATGTGCCTCAGTTCATCACGGTCTGGTGTGCGACATTAGCCCATTTGTTGGTTGTAATCAAACTAGTTTCATTTGCTAAATAGTGATAAAACAAATCAAGAAATCAGTAACAACCAAATATATCCTACTCTACCGTATAAACTGGCTTAATATACTGTGTAATCCACAGACTGCAGCATTGTCATTGAAACTTAAAAGAATGGAAACATTATGAATGACAGAATTGGGAGGAAGTGTGGGTTAACTAGTTTGTCAATCACAATTGTGGCTGAGAGGAATTGTTCCCAAAGAGGATATTCGTTTGAAACAGCAGCCTCATCTCCAAGCCTCTGTTTTTGTCTCCAGCCTGTCCTGCCCCACACAGCAGTGTGTCTCGTCTGTGGAGAGGCAGGGAAAGAGGACACAGTGGAGGATGAAGAGGAGAAGTTTAACCTTATGCTCATGGAGTGCTCCATCTGCAATGAGATTGTTCATCCTAACTGTCTTAAGGTAAATTAGTCAACATCAGCATATATTGAATTTTGTCAGACAAATATACGGAGCAGGTGGAGGTAGCTATGGTGCTGATATAGATGTTAATGCTGAGGTAAATAAAGCAGTCAAATGCACACTTAAATGTCTTAACAAAAAGAAAAAGTTTAGTTGCAGGGAGTTTACAGTTTATTGATGGTCAACACAAACCACAACATCTGTCCACTACTAGTTTGGGTTACAGTAATTAGATTTTGCATTCATTAATGTGCTCCTTTTGTTCAGGTAAAAGATTCAAATGGAGTAGTCAATGATGAATTGCCAAACTGCTGGGAGTGCCCAAAGTGCAACCATGCAGGGAAAACAGGGAAAGTAAGTATCTGTATGGATCTAATTCTGTATGTATCTAAATCATGAAATGATTAAACAGTTGACTCTGTCTCGGAAACTCAGAACCAGAGAAATAAAGTTGTGCTCTCTGTTTTTCTAACCTTTTGGCCTCAAAGCAAAAAAGGGGGCCAGGATTCAAGTATGCATCAAACCTCCCTGGCTCTCTACTGAAAGAACCACGGTTTAACCGGGATTCAAAAGAGGAGCCTGACCCACCGATGGTGGCTACAGCAACTGTTACTGCTTTGACTACCACATCTGCTGTGAAGAGAAAGGCAGAGCGGGAGGAAATCCCTAAGAGGAAAGAAGAAGAGCCTCCAAAGAAACGTCCCCCCTTGCTGTCTTTGGATGGTACGCCCCGACCGAGGCTCGAGGACAACCCACTAAGGAAAAAGAGAAAACTTTTTGACACCAATGATGAACCTGTCATTGTGAAAAAGAAGGTAAGAATCTTATCTGTTGTAATCTTATCAGTTATACTGAATGAAGTGGAGTCATAAATTGCATTAATCTCATATTAGTATATTCTGAGTGGTAACATATCATCAACGTTCAAATGTACATTGTTGTGTTCGGAATCGCACACTAATGTGCTGCATACTACATACTTAATGAAAATAGTTTATTACAAATGTAAATCAACATTACCTCTTTCACTCAATTTAATATTTTCCAGTATTATTTTAAGGCGAATTGAAATTATTAAATACTTAAGTTTTAAATGTTTTCTACAGTACATTATATATGTGGGCTCCTGCATTTTTTTTTTTGTCACTCGTCATCATTCGTAATTATTTAATCCAACGGTTAATTATTTAAACAGTCTGTCTCGCAGTCTGCCATTGGACAGTCTGAAGAGCTGCAATGCATTTTGGGCAGTTAAGTATGTCCAGTAAGCTCACGTCTCATACTCAGAAACTCTTGCTAATTTAGTAAACATCTGGGCATTTCTTGCGTACACAAAATCCACATACTATCTTCCATCTTCTCCTTAAACGAGAATTGGTTAGACACAATAACAAACGATCAAGCGAAAGGTAAAAACAAAGTGTAAAAAACATGCACTTTTAGTGGATGTACATTGACAGGGTGCACTTGCCCCGAGCGATTACATTGCAGCCCACTCTGCGGCTGCCAGCTGCAGCGCTCTCACTCAATACTGGACCAGTTTCAAAAAATGTTGTCCCCATTTGTCACTTAGACACAAAAACATGGGAAAATAGGGTCCAGGTTGAAAAATACCAAAGTTTCCCTTAGAGTGCTCAGAAAAAAATGAAAATTTGAGTGTCTTTAATTCCATGGCAACTAGATCAACTCCATTTGCAGAAGATGTTTTGCAGGGCTTTATTACACTCTGTCATGATGTGGGTAATTTGCAAAAGAAGAACAATACTGTCACAAAGCCCAGTTAATTTGGAATATTACAAAGGGGTAATATATAGAAGACCCTGAGAACAGAAGAATTGAACTTGAAATGTGCAAATGCTCAACCTTTGGGTCAAGACCCTGAGTGAATTTGCTTGATATGCAGACAGGGTCATGGAAGAGAGTATTTTTATAGGTTTATTTTTAATTAAAATGTAAATGGATTACAACATGTCTGCATTTCATTAATCAATTTGGAGCATAATTCTCTTGAAAAGAAAACATACAGTGAACATAAAAAAAAAAAAAAAACTTAAAAGAATATCCTCCCACTGATGAACTGACAACTGCTTTAAAAAATAATTATGTGTCTTCTATTCTTTCTTAGAAGAAGCTTTCCAAACCGGATGATCCTTTGACTCCGAAGCTGTTGCGGCAAATCAAGACAGAGAATGCTCACGGTGATGAAGAAGATAGCCAGGAGGATCACGAAGAAGACGGATTGTCCTTGGACAGGATTCATTTAAAGGGGAAACATGAGTATGATGACGAGGACCAAGAGGAAGATGAGGAGGGAGAGGAAGAGGAGACACTGAAAAAAGAGAGAGACTGCAGTGCAGAGGACAAAGCCAAGGTCCTGTTAAGTCCACTGCAAAGAACATCCGCAGCCAGAGAGAGTGAACAGTCGTCCAACTCTCCCAGAGCTGGACCAAGCAGTGAATCAGGAGAAGCTCAGGAGAGGAGTTCAGCTCAGCTAAAGGCTCGCCATCAGCGTCGACGCCTCCCCAACAAAGAGCTGAGCAAAGAGTTTAACCAGGAGATTCCCAAGACAGAAGAATGTCTGTCCAACCAAAACCACGGCTCAGTGAAGAAGGAGGAAGTTGCAGCCAATCACAATCGTCGACCACTGAAGAATGAGGACTCTGTGACCAATCAGAACCGTAAACCACTAAAAACCGAGGACTCAACCACTAACCAGAGCCGCAGGGCCCTTAAAATAGAGGAAGGTTTGGCCAATCAAAACAGACGGCCACTGAAAGCCGAGGACAGCCTGGCCAATCAAAACCACAGGCCTGTAAAACCTGAGCCTGAGAACAAAATAGACGACCAAAAGCCCAAATGGCCTCTTAATAACGGCAGCAGCGACCTGGGCGACTGGCTGCGACATAGGGGGCGGGAGGTAAGCGAGACGCCACGTGGTTACTCACCACTCAGCTGGAACAGAAGCGCGCAGATCACATCAATATGTCCCCGTCCACTCCCCTGCCGGTCACCGCCAAAATGTATCCAAATGGAGCGCCATGTGATCCGACCCCCTCCTATCAGCCCCCCGCCTGACAGACTCCCGCTGAACGATGGTGAAGCACACGTGATGCGAAGAGAGATGTGGATGACCGTATTCAGTCACTTGGCTCACAGAGATCTTTGTGTCTGTATGCGTGTCTGCAGGACCTGGAACAGATGGTGAGTGCAAGATGTACTGTGCAGTTGAAAACATGTCTTCCACGTTTCATTATACAGTGGCTGTCTGTAAAATATCTGTGTGTCTCACATAGACTGTTAATATTAATGGACAGAGCATGTGTGACATCACCCATTGGTTTGTGGAGATCTGCTATGAGTCGTCAAGTTTACCGTTACGGGCGCAGCCATCCTGGTTGCGGATGTGACGATTTTAGACGTGAGGGAGGAGCCCTTACACTCTACGTTAGGTTACACACTTTCACTGGCATTCACATCATAGCCACGCCCTAAAACTGCTTTATTCATAGACCATAATTCAAATAATTGACATCATTCTGTGTTGCAGAAGACTTAAAACTATTGATTGAGACCATAAACTCATTACGAAAATGTTTTCTGAGGTAATAAATCAAGTGAGAAGTGGGTCACTTTCTCATAGACTTCTACAGAAACCGACCTCCTTTTGCAACTGCACATGTCGCCCCCTGCTGGAATTCAGATGGAATGCAGGTTTAAGGCACTTCCGCATTTTCAGCACTTTGCCGAACCGGATGCATTGTCCATTAATATTAACAGTCTATGGTTTCTCACCAGGTGCTGCGACAAGAGGCTTTGGAAGCAGATCAATCTGAACCGCTGTAAGTCCATCACACCTCTCATGCTAAGTGGTATCATCCGGAGACAGCCGGTTGCTCTGGACCTCAGCTGGACCAACATATCCAAGAAACAACTCAGCTGGCTCATCAACAGACTACCAGGTAAATACATTGAACCAGTAAAAACACTGCACTGTGTTTGTGTTTTTATGAAAAGGCAATAAATGAGATAAGCTCTTGATCTGCTGGTCAATTTTCATTCCTACCCTCAGCTATGGTCATGACTGAAAGAACTAGATCCCGGTTACAAGTGGCCAAAATTCTCAGAAGGGTGGCTGGCTTTTATTTTAGAGATAGGGTGAGAAGCTCAGTCATCCGTGAGGAACTCGGAGTAGAGCCGCTATTCCTTTGCATCGAAAGGAGCCAGCTGAGGGGGGTTCGGGTATCTGGTGAGGATGCCCCCTGGGAGGTGTTCCAGGCACGTCCAGCTGGGAGGAGGCCTTGGGGAAGACCCAGGACTAGGTGGAGAGGTTATATCTCCACCCTGGCCTAGGAACTCCTCTGGATCCCCCAGTCAGAGCTGGTTAATGTGACTTCGAGAAAGGGAAGTTTGGGGTCCCCTGCTGGAGCAGCTGTTGCCCCTTAGACCCAACCCCGGATAAGCGGTTGAAGATGAGGGAGTGATTAATTGAGATGAGGTACATTTTTGGAGGGAGATGAGAGTGCTCATGTTGTGTGTTTGGTGTGTGTTAAATATCACACAAAGCAGATGGGTGACAACAACCATGCATGATGCATTATAGATGTGTAGGGTCTGATGGCATTTTGCCATGTAGTTAATCTCACTACATAATTATACAAGTTTGGTTGAAAAGGATGAACTGTTATGACAAATTAAGTGGAATCAACTAAGGGTTTTATTAAAGGAAAATTCCATAAAACAAATTCTAAAATGTTTTACTTGACCTGTTAATTGTTGAGATATGGGGATACAGTCACCCACCTTGACACAAACAAATATTAATAAACTGAGATCTGTAATTTCAACTGCTGAACTTGAGATGCTTATACATGCATTTATCTCATCTCACATTGATTACTGCAATGCATTGTTGTCCTCACTTAGTATGTCTGCTTTTGATCGTCTTCAGTCAATCTAAAATGCTGCCGCTAGACATCTCACATTACCCCTGTTCTAATGTCCCTTCACTGGCTTCGTGTTGCATACAGGATTCAGTTCACAATTCGCACTATTACATACAGAGTTATGCACAATCAGGCACCCGCATTTTTCAGGATTTCTAATACAGTATATATTACAAATATTCGCCTCGATGAAGACTGCAACACCTTTATACCATGGGCAGTAAAATTTGTGTTTCAGGTATTGATAAAAAAAAATTGTTAATGTAGCTTGTGCAGTTTTAATAAGTTAGAATTCCCATATGCCCCCATATGGCTCCTCCATATGGATAATTGTATCCCCAAAGGCTCCTGAATTTAGATGGTTCACTAAGGATGCTTTTCTTTGTTACTTCTAAATGTATTTACTGCATCACTCATCTAATTATATAAGAATACTCCTCACTGAGTCTGTGTTGGTTTATTTTGTGACCTCTGATAAACTAAAAATTGAAAATAGGGCACATTTCCTCAACATATTAAATGTGAGACTGCAGTATATTTAGCTTGCCATGAAGCTGCTTGTGGCCACATGAAACAAATTTGATAACATTCACAGAAGATCAGTGTGTTGTAGCTTAAAGGGATACTTCACCAATTAGCATTAAGCTTTGTATCAGTAGAAACCCGGTAGTATTTTCGAATGACCGTGCTTCCCTCCCTCATGTCCCCCTGAGACGAGACTTCTCTGTATTGTGTGTCTGGAAAAAAGCCTCTGATGATGTCATTTAGCGTCATCGGAGGAATTTTTGCCCAGAGTCTATGAACAGTTCTACTACATAAGTAACCCAATTTAAAGATATATTCATCTTTCCAGCGGTGAAATATCCCTTTAATGTATAAAGCGTCTAACATGAGGTTCTGTATGTCCTTGCTGTCCCTGCAGGTCTGCGTGTCCTGCTGTTGTCAGGATGCTCCTGGGTGGCAGTCTCTGCTCTTTGCACCTCCAGCTGTCCTCTTCTGCGAACTCTGGATGTTCAGTGGGTTGAGGGACTGAAAGATGCCCAGATGAGGGACCTGCTGTCGCCTCCTACAGATAACAGGCCAGGTACCAAACTGCCATTTACATACGGTCTAAACAGTCTGAGGCTTTAGTGGCTGAATGAGTGAGCAAATCCATGGAGTAATAGGAAATTAATGAGAGGAGTGCATATTGTACGCGTAACTTTACATATTTGTAATGGGTCACAAATATTGTTTCATTTAAAAAAAAAAAAAAAAAAAGACAAATAATTTTGTAAAACAGCTGTGCACTGTAGTAATTAGCAAAAATACTCAAACAGGAGTAAATAGTGCATTTGTTTGGGACTATTTTCAGCCGTGGATTAATATAGGGCTGCACGATAGGAGGAAAATATGCGATATAAAAGTGTACTCAGTTCTGCATTTCTGCTGCTTTCAGTATTCTGCTAAAATAAAACAAATTACTTGTTGAATTTAAAACAACAGAAAGGAAATAATTTCCAACATTCTTTTATTGAACAAATTGAACAAATTGAACATTGAATTGAATACAAAAGGCACCACTAAAAAAAGAATGACAGTTACATTTTGAAGTGCAGTTTTGTACTGATATTTTCTTTCAAGTAACACAAGTATCTTTCGCGATTGTTGCAGCCTTTTGCGATGTGTTTATCGCGCTGGTTGAAATTGCGGTAACGATAAAAAATATATATATTGTGCAGCCCTAGATTTATTGGTCCTCTATTGATACGGTGTATGTGAGATTAACTCAAAATAAACTGCAGTGCTCATGTTTATAATAATGAAGGAACATGTTACCCAGTGCAACAGTGTAGCTCATTGATGTGCTTTTAATCGTGTTTGGCGGAGGTCAATGGCACAAAGGAAGAAGCTGTATCAGGCTTTGGATACACAGCTAATACTTGTTAGGCTAATTCATGTGGTCAGAAATATTTACTATTTATCTCCTTCCCTCTTTAAAAAAAACAAACTTTGTAGGTCAGTTGGACAACAGAAGTAAACTGCGCAATGTGGAGGACCTGCGCCTGGCAGGCTTGGACATCACAGACACATCTCTGCGCCTCATCATACGTTACATGCCCTCGCTGTCCAAGCTGGACCTCAGCTACTGCAACCACGTCACTGACCAGTCTGTCAACATCCTGACTGCTGCAGGGACGACCACCAGAGACTCGCTCACTGACATCAACCTGTCAGGTAGGAGCCTGTCTTTGTTGGCTGTAAGTCTGCCTGCATTAGACTTGCTCCCCCTTATGGCTAAATGCTGAACCTTATTAGATGTTTTGAATTGTCATGTCTAACCACAGTGGATTTATACTTCCAATGAATTTATACATCAATTCCATAGATGTAAATAAAGTATTTGTCTTTAGTTAAAGGAAATAACATAATACGCTACCGTAGAGCATTCTCCAAAGTACATGCTTAGTTTTCAAAGTGATTTCCTACCTTCCAGACAGTGACTGGTTTTTTCAGCCATCACAGGTTGAAAATCAACCTGAAGAGACCTGAACTTGTGACAGATGTGCAACGCAGCACAGTGAACATTGAGTCACCTTTTTGTCATGTCATTGTCAAATGGTAAAAAAAGTTGCCAACAGAAAATTATTTTAAAGCTCCTACTGAAACCAAAGTTTGTCTGAAAGGTAGTGTAAGAAATAAATCTAAACACCTACATTTTTATTTGGGTTTAAGTGGTCCAGTTATTTTTTGGCACACCTCAGTATTGCACTCCAGTACAACAATCACAACAAATCTGACCTTTGTGACAGTTTTAATGTTCAATTTTTGTTGAAACTGTTTTTAGAGCGGTTGTAGTTTGTGGTGCTACTTCTTGTTCAGAGGCATGACATTATATACAAATTGTGAAATCAATGTTTATAGAATTTCATGCCATTTATTGCAAAGTGCACAGATGGTAAAAAGAATCAGATCTCGTACTTGTTGTCTCTCTGGAATACCATTAAATGTGAATCAAAGGGCTATTATAGAAACAGCTGAAAGGCAAATGCATTTTGGATTTCTGTCTCCACATTTATCCTAAAACACTGCTCACCATAATGAGGCCTTTGGCTTTCATGTCCCAGAGTATCCTAAAGGGTTGATTAATCCATGTGTGTCATAGCTCATGTCAGTACAGGTGACCCGTTACGCATCATTTGTTCTTTATTCTCCTGACCCCATTTCTCCCTGCAGTCTGTAACAGGGTCACAGACCAGTCGCTGACCTATTTCAAGCGCTGTGGAAGCATATGTCATATCGACCTGCGATACTGCAAACAGGTGACCAAGGAAGGATGTGACCAGTTCATTGCAGAAATGTCCGTCAGCGTGCAGTTTGAACTGATAGAAGAGAAACTGCTGCAAAAGATCAGTTAGAAACACGGAAGACTGTGTGACATTTACAAGTGGTAAAACTACTTTCCACATGGAGGCAGCAGATGACCGCGTCGCTGTGTTTCATTAAAATCTGCGGACTACTAAACAGACACCAGGACAGATGTGTCTGTCTCTGTAAAACTGATGTAAAGGGTAGCTGTGCTGCTAAGCCAGAATGTAAAAATGGAAATCCTGTCCTGTGAAGGCAATATTGCAAAAATGTTCTGTTGTTGTTTGCACCCGTTTAAAAGTTATTTATTTCTTTATATTGATTGTTTATGTATTGTATCATGACTATCTTTTAGTGTTTATAGATACGTTTTTGTTCCAATGCAAAATTTATTGCATTAGAGTAATATTTTTGTATCAGAAAGTGTTTCATACATTTATGTGCAGTATTGATTGCACCACTGTACAGTATCATTACCATTGGAATTGATAATCAATCGGTATTACTGTTAAGCTCTTTATTGTTGAGAGGCAAAGGTCTAATGATTTGTTGCCAAACTGTAGGATGGTAGCTTGTGTTTGTGTGGGTGTTTTTATATTTTATTAGATGTGTCAGTGCCCTATTCTGATTGGACAAAGGTACTGGACATTTTTTCTTTCCCATATAATACCATTTGCACTGATACAGTAAAATAGAATACATGAATGTATTCGCACATACACTATACAGTGTACAAAGCATATTTTTTCAACACTAAAATGTTCTGCTAATTCTAGAGAACCGCTTCTAGATAACTGGGTTATATTAAGACATAGCTGCATACAGACATCTCTGCCAGTCAGCACCACTCTTTAGTGTTATTGGTTCTTTGTGAAAGGAAGCGTTTTAGCTCTGCATGCAGCAAAGACATGTTTACACCACAGTCAATAGATTTAGTAACTGTGAAACAATATAACCAGCCGTTCACTCCTGTCATGATCCATATGATTAAAAAAGAAATGTCCAGGAATAATATATTATATAATTATATTACATTTGCAGTGAGCAGCATAGTATTCTCTTTCCAAAGGAAGAGATACATATATCTTTAATTTAAAAGATATAAAGCCAGTATCAGTAAATCAATCCTGTAAATCCATGTCAATCCCCAGACATCAGCTTCTGACCACAGAAACTCCGTAGTATAAGACACAGTGTTTTTAATAGAGTATGGATCATACGCCAAGGCCATGTATGTATGTATGTTGTTTATTTGAAGAAGCTGCAAGCTGCTGCTTTCCTGGACGATTAGTGCAAATGTAAAAGTGAAAATGGATTTTGTTCTTTTTTTCTTAGAGATTCCACTGAAATAGACATTCATTAACACTGGTTGTTTTCTTAAAAAAAATATGTTAAAGTTAAATCTTTTTGAGTTAATCGTCTGAAGATAAAGTACTTTGCAACCTATTCCATCAGTCAGTAGCATTTTAATAAGTATTGCTCTATTCACATTTATTCATCATATTTCAAGTTATAAAAAATGGTAATTTTGCTATTGGAACTTGTCTAAAAAATGTCAGACAGTTTAACGATTTGATAGGTTTGCATTTTTCTTGAAAACTAAACTTTTTTAAAGAGTCTGTGCAACTTTTGAATAGCACTTAATACAGTTTAGTGGATGGGTTTACATTTTATTTGTATTTTTTTTATTAAACCATGTCTCCATTAAATATTTTAGTACATAACTGTAAATGTTCAATCTGTACATAATGTACATGTAAAGCCTCTAGGAAGTCAACCTTTGAGATATTAAATTCATTTTAAATACTGAGCTGTGTGCATTTGGTTTATTGGATTTATTTCATCATTTTGAATAAATAAGACACGATTATATGTTAATACTGGAATATTGCTGTTATCAGATTTGTATTATTATTTACAAGTGAATATGAACTGTATCCCAACCACTAAGTTAGCTGTAAGTGAACAAAATCAAGCCCATTACGAAATGAAGAGCAGGGTTTTACTTTCTGGTTTGTAGTACTGCATTTTATTGAATCTAATAAATCATTTTCTCTTGTTTACCAAAATAAAAAGGTTCAACATTCCAATATATAAAGATCCAGGATTATGAGTGCTCATGATAACCTCCTACTCTGATAATACTGTAGCTGCCCATGAATGACATCTTTGAGAAACAGCAGCATCAACAAACAGACTTACAGAGTTACAGTGCATGGTGTCAGTGTCGGTATTTGATCTGAATGGGATAACAACAAAAAGTGCTAGAAAGCGAGACCATGACTGACGCAACTTTAATAATGATGAAAGAGTGACACGATCAGAGGACTGAGGAACTCGTCTGACCAAAACCAGCAGAGATACATTCTGAAAAACGGTAAACGGCTTATCATAATTTTAAATCATGTCGTCTCCCAAGTGAATGGAAAAATATACATTTAATGACTTATCAGTAAACAACAATATAAGCTACTGTATATATGCGATTCACTTAACAGCAATAATTCAGCTTTTTTTTTTTAAACGTACCACAGGCATACTGTACACATATTTTTGTGACATCTGAGTTAACTGGATCTCGTGACAAGAAAACAAAGTTTCATTGCATAACAGGTTAAAGTAAACCAGGCTTCCTCTACCTCTCACTTTGTGATGGATATTTGGAAGGACATCTTGACAATATGACAACAGGTATGTTGATGTTACACTCAGAAAAGAGGAAGTAGCACCTGTTACCTACCTAAGATTCGACATATTAACAGACAACACAATCAAAGCAAAAGACACTTGGTAGACTTGGAAACTAAATGGTATTGCTTGGTGGCAGTTATTTAAAATTAAAGAGGGATGAGTCTTTGATAAAAAATAGTACAAAAAAGCTTCACTTAAGGGCCACTAATTAGCCTTTTCCCATCTCCTTCTCCTCTCTTCCTCAGGAGAAGGATGAGGCCATTCACATGATCTCCCTGTCATATACGACCACCTTAAGTCACCGAAGCTGACCCATCTCCATGACAACTGAACAAACTCCTGCTGATGAAACCGTAAAATTTGAAAGCCCAGGAAAAAGCTAGAAATTGGGCCTTGAGTTCAATTTTCTTTTTGTTGTCAGCTGCTGTTTCAAAGGTGACGAATGAACCTTCACGCTCAATAGCAGGAATGTAGTGCAGCACGTGGTGTGATCAAGCAGCGGTTTTCCCTGTTCGTATCTTCGGCAGAAATTACATCTGTGCACTTAATTCTACATGAGGAAACAATCACGTCCTTCACACAGCAAGTGTTAAAAATGTTTACTTGTACACACTTTATTTCCTAAAGTTCATTTGAGAAAAAAGAGTAAACTATCACACCAAGCTTGCTGGTTATGAGATGCATATACCGTGAAATCCTAAACAAATATTGATCAAAAGGCATGGCGTTTGGCACCTTGCACCCTTCTGTGTGTGAGACGAGCTGACCCGGTGCATGTGGTGTTCGGATTAACAAATAGACGCTTAATAAAACACATGTAAATCTCTTTTTTTCTGATATTGCACATCCTAAAAGAACACTGAGGGAGATAACACAGCGTCATGGGGCATGACTGTGTAAACCATATTGACTCTAACCCTGCGATCTTATATTTTTCTGCTTCTCTTGACCACACAGAACAACCCGAGCCACTTTAAGTATCCATGGGACCACCTCCTCTCCTCTCCTCTCCTCTCCTCTCTGCGAGTAAAATCTAAACGGAGAATAGAGAGTAGAAAGTGATGGCATGGGTTTCTGCTGTGTGTTTAACTGACCAAACAGACAAAGAGTGAGTGGCCCAGTGCAGCTGATGACGGTCCACCAGGGAGGAGAAGTGGGACTGGAACATGAGTTAGTAAGGGAGAGGGGACAACAAACGGTGGTAGGCCAGAGGCAACAGTCTGGTTTCAAAGACCGGGAAGTTGCTCGTGCCTGCTGCAGCATTAGGCCCTGCGAGACGTCATGCACAGCAGTTCATCCTCAGTGATAAATTCAGGGCTCGGGCTGCATGCACGCCTGAGGGCCGCTCTGACGCACACACACGCGCACACACACATACAGTTTTAAGACTTGAAGACGTGCACGGCCCGCACTACGTACTGCCTGCAGATGGGGCACTCGCTCATCCTCTTTCCACATTTGGTGCAGGTTACCATGTGACCACATTCCAGCAGCACGCAGTCGATGATGGCATCCATGCATATACGACACAAGTTGTCATCAGCCGCCAGCTGAGCTTTGACACCATCTGTGGATGGAAAACAAATTATTTTTCGGTTACAATGGTTCATTGCAGGGTTGTTAAACATAAGAAGTTCAGTGATGTAGTACAGATACTGTCCAGTCCAGTGGCACCTAACTTAGGCTGCTGCAGTCTGAGAATAAACAACATAACCACATCATTGACCACTGTTTGGTCATTAGCAGTAGATCCTCTCTTCTACACAATGCTCCAGTAGGTTTGTAGCTGTTATTTAGCATCACAGTCACAAATTCTACACAGGTTTTATGCAAAACTGCTTTTGCTTTGTGCTTGATGTGTCACTTTGAAATCATCTAAAACGGTAGAGAATTTCAACTGGTGATCAGTTGGTGGTAACGTAGTAGTTACATTAAAAACTGGCTGATCTGATCCCCTCTGACAACTGAAACCAAGCTCAAGCTAATTTCAGTAAGGCCTGTTGTGGAAATGTGGTAGTCTAACAAAAGTAATTAATACTTGAGAATAAATTAAAAAACTAAACAATTTTAAGTTATTGTACAGTGGAAATATTAATTGGACAAACTACTAGATGGGAGAAATTATGTTTGGATGAAGGGTGGTGATAAACTGATGGAAACTACGTACGAAAAAAAAATACGTAACATACTTGACTTTACTTTGATAGATTGGAGTAGTTAGAGGACGAAAAAAGAATTTCTAAAACAAGGTGGATTGGAAATTTGCAACTATGTTAAATATTCACAATAACTGACCTGTTACTTTTTACAACAGCAAATGATGGCAGTGCACTGGTTTATAGGAGTTAAATGTCTGACTAAATGTCTAAATGTTTAAATGTCTTGCTGGCTAATAGCTCCCAGGCCTAAATCTGGCTCCTGCTGCTTACATCTTGTGTGACGGGAAAAGGACAATCGAGCTGCAGCCTGTCTGCTGTCCCTACACGTCTGACTATTGAGTGGGCTAATATGATCCTCAAGCCCTTTATGTCAACAATAGAGCCTCTAGGAAGCTTGACAATGTAATTACACCTGATGGAGACATGCTGCTACTGAAGTAATATGATGGCTCATCAAGAGGTAAAAGCTCTTAGAGAGTGCATTAATGGCAGGATGAGAGGCTGTCCTTCAGAATAAAATGAGATGATGCACGCTGGAAAAGAAACAACAGTGACATAATGTGGAGACACTGAATCAGGCAGGAGATAGGACTCAAGTGACCATAATGTGATAATATGCAGGATGATATCAAGGATCAAGTGGGTAGAAATGCTGCAGCATGCCTTCACTGTTATCATTGTGATGCACAGTATGTGTTCATGGAGGAGATGGAAAAGGTGCTGTGAAGTGGCTTTTTATAAAAACATCTTACCTCCAACTCCACTGTTGCAGAGAGGTGGAGGATATGCAACCACTTTATAGGTAAGAATGGGCAGTAATAAAGAAATTATATTAGTTCAAGAAACATTGATTACCCTTTTCCGTAAAACAATATTGATGCAATGTCGTTTTTCAACACTGAAATCACATCACAGGAGGGAGCTAACTGAACTTGCATGTAGATTTAATATGTTAATCTTAGTGTTCACATTAAATGGCAATGTCATAGTATGCTAATCAAACAACAATAATTACCTGCAGTTATGCTCACATTTTCCACTAAAAGAAAAAGGAGAAAAAAAAGGGTATTTTATTTTTTTTATCATACAGAACATTAAAGGTCAAAATGTGACATTTAGATGCAAAAAATATAGTATAATAGTAAAATTCTTACTGGATTTCCTGTTCTGCTCATTTTCTCTGTAGAGTCGATGCACTCGCTCCAGCAGCTCCCACTTCTCGCAGCAGCCGTAGTAATTGACAAAGTTCCTAGCGAGAATCTCTTTCAACTGGCGGACGGAGAGGTTTTCTATCGCCTCTTCATTGTCCAGATCAGACAACGAGGCTCTGATCCTCCTCTGCGTCGCCGGACTGACCTACAATCCACACGGTACACAGAGCTGCAGTCAACAACACGGCCTGCAAGTCCCTGCCTTGCCAACACTACAATAATCTTTGTACTTCTACTATTAACACTATTTAGTACTGAAAATGTGCAAAACAAGTGTTGTACCTCCACGAAATGTTCAGTGGGCTCCAGGTTCAAGAGAGAAGCTGTTGGAGTATCCTCCTGCTCCTGTTTGAGTAGAAATCAAAACGCTGAAGTTCATTTAAGTTAGTTTAAATTCTGATTACAGCATTAATCTCACTGGTCGGCCTATTAAAACACATTGCTGTTACTGTTTAATCACCAAATATCAAATCAGTCCACTTAAAACATGTGCTGTTTGAGCAAAATGCATGCAAAATATGACTTTTTTGTAGTTTAAAAGAATTTCCTCATTGCAGATTTGAGGCAGCTGAACTGACAAGAAAAATACTAAATTGACCCATATTTGTTTGTCTCATTAAGATGATAACATCACATTGCTTAACACTATCAAAATATATATTGTGCCTGATTACAATTTATAGTTTCTTCTAGCTCCATACTGCATGACTACCATGATAAAAAAACGACTTCACAGCTCTCTGCGATCCACTTCTTTAAATTGCAACTGTTTCGATATGTAATCAAAGAATAGAGATGTTATAACACTGACTCAGCTGCTCCTAACTCAGCGGTTAATTATTCTCTTTGAAGGTGGAGGTCGGGAATTTGCTGGATGAAAGGGGAGTAGATGGAGCTACTGTCTGTACTAGCAGACACTGTTTGGTATGAGTGTATAGCTCTGTATTATCTCAGTCATTTATGTGCATTGAGGAGAAGATATCTTCTGTATTCTTTTATCTGCTTGACAAAAAAGAGCATATGAAGGGTTGAAATAAGCTGTAGCTGTGCGATATCATACTGGAGTGCAGTCTGTTTCAGTACTGTAAAAAATTAAAAACCTCTATCTGTCTCTGTTTCGGCACATTGCAGCAGACCAATCATCTTCCTTGAATGAAGATGTTTTAATAATGTATCTGTCGTGGTGCCAGATGCCTGCCCCTCACCCAGACATCATGCTTTTGCTCAGGCTAGATTCCTCAGAGACAAGAGCAGCAGCCCCGACACAAGCAAAGTGCCAAACCTCACCGGAGCACAAAGTTTCTTTGACTTGATGTTAGATCTCATTCAACCATTTAAAACATGTAGAAGTACTAGAAAGCCCTCCAAGAGCTGCAGAGCCTACTTCTGTCAAGGCTGCACAAACTGCTAAATGTGTTATTTTACTGTTGAGAAATGTTTCATCTGCATCAAAATATACATGGGGATAGACAATCATGGGCGGATTTATTTCCTTTCAAGTTTCCTTTGTTTTCCTTTTCAAGCCAATTCAATAAAGCCATAATATCTTATTTCAGAATGTTGATATTGTATTTTTCCTCATCCAGTAATCTTGTCAAGCACCATTTACATTAGAATATTAAACCTGTTTCAAGGTAACTGATCCTGGAAGGAATTGGTTAGTTCAATAAACTGTGTTCAACAAAAACAACATTGCATATCTTTGTTTTGTTGTATTGGTTCAAAGTAGTCTTCACTGCAGAAACTGTGTATCCAAGTCAGGTAAGTAGGATATATAATAGGATCAGATTTCAGATTTAAAATCTAGTTGGACAAAAGGTTGTCTTGCATAGCCAGATGCTGTGTCAGCACTGGAGTATGGTCTGGCTACACCGCTTATCAATTCTGGGAAAGGGGAAAAAACACTCTGGCTTGTTTGTATTTCTTTAAAACAATCACAACTGTCCTGGGCGGCGCAAAGCCCCGGATGCAGTGATAGTGCCATTGCTAAATAGATAGCGGTGATAGCTGCAGGGGAGCGACATCACGCGGCAGTCAGGCTTTATCCCAGCACTCTACATTCGGTAAACCAGGCTACACGTAAAGCAGATTTCTGTCCTAATTCTGACTTGTATGTTTCAATAAATACTATTAAGTTGTTTGATACAAATATTTAGCTTGTTAGTGAACTGCCTTTTTTGCAGAGTATACCCACACATTCACCTTTGGTTGTAAAAAAAACAAATAACCAATAAGAATCTGAAAGCCTATATGTGCCACAAACTAAGAGAAGGAAGCAGATATGATCTATGGGGGGATGAGAGGAGGGATGGACCGTAGTGTTTCTGTTGTTCGGTTGCAGCTGTGATGCTGTGGGGAGTTCTCAACCTGTGCGCCTGTTACATAACAGACTCAGCCTATGTAACAGACCTAAAAAAGGCAAAGGGCTTAAGCTGCATCGCTGGCTGGTCTGAGGGCTCTGCACACATGCACGCATGCACATGCACAAGCTGTTTCCAGCTGTCATGTGCACATTCTGCGGAACACTGAACCAGCGCTACAAATCTGAGCTTTCATAATATCAATGGAGGGGAAAAAAATCCACTGAAATGTAGCCTAGTAGATTTTAAGGGAGAAACACTTCATTCAGAGCAAAGCACCACCGGTCATTAAAACGCAGAAACTGAACAAAGGGAAGTATACAATGAATGAAATAACATCTAAAGAAATACACAAGAGGGCATTATTTTGTTTGTCAGGGAGTTGAAAGAAAGAAGTCTTCTCCTGACTGAAAAAAATCACACTGACACTTATAAATATGCTGATTTCACCTTAGAAATGAATGATCTTGGATAGAATGAGGACCTATGTGAAAGAAATATGGCGTATGTACTGTAAATTAGAGAATGATTGAGCGGATGTTTGTGTGTGGCTGCACAGTACACAGTGTTAGCTCTGCATGCAGACACACACTGAACAGCAGCGTGTGTGTCTTACCTGGCTGGTGGTCCCTGAGCTGTCACTTGGGCTGAGCACGTCTCCCTGAGAGGCGGAGAGGACCGACTGTTCGGAGGCAGAGCGCGTGGCAGGGGGGGGCGAGGCAGCAAGCGAGTGGGGGAGGGAGTGCAGACTGTCTGTGTCATCTCCCCCTTCATCTTCCTCCTCATCCTCTTCCTCCTCATGTGTGTCCTCTCCATCTTCCTCCACCTCCTCCTCTTCTTCCTCGTCCCCTTCCTCCTCGTCCTCCTCCGCCACTGGTCTCGGGGTTTCCCTCGTACCCTGATGACAGAGCACCAAGTCAACCAGGTCCTCTTTCTCCCTGCATGTGTCGGTGGGGATGTTGCGCAGCAGCAGGTACTGCCGCAGGTCTTTCACTCGGAGCTGCATGAGCCGGGGCCTCTGGAAGGCCGTGCCACGCAGCAGGTGGCAGGTCATGCAGCAGCGCAGGTCCTCCTGCAGCACCGAGCACAGGGCGCAGAAACTCTTCTTACAATCACAGCAGATGTGCTGTTGGAGGGAGAAGAGAGTCAAAGACAGACGTGATGTGATCAGCTATACTTTTTCTTTAAGAAACTCAATTTGTCTTCATTTCTAAATAGGCCCTGGTGTCTGACTTCTGTTAGCATATTAAACTATTTATCCTCCATGCCACTTTTCATGAATACATTACCCATTTACTGAAAATTTTAGCTCTGAAAAATGAGCCAAATGATGGAACCAAAGTCACTGAAGCTGCTGTTTGTACTAATGATTACCATTGTCTTCATTTGCACCAGAATAATCCATCAGCAACATGGTTTTACTACATGATCTTATTTTGTTATAATTTCACAATATATTTTTGTTCAGAATAATTAATCGTAGCAAACTGTAATTAAAAACTAACTGTATGAATTACTGAGGTTTTTATTTTACATGTGTGACAAGTTATGTCTGTGATGCAAAAGGGGAACAAAGATTGGATTTATCAGTTTGATTAGTTTACATGTAACTGTGCTTTTTTGCCATATAGTGATATATGTTGAGTTGAGTCAATCAATTAGCCAAGTCGATCAGCAGAAAATTAATGTTTAATTCTTTAAGTAATTTAGGATGCAAAAATGCCAAACATTTGCATACTTTTTACTTTTTGCTATTTTCATAAAACAAGTAATGTTACTTTGGGAAATGATGATGGCCATTTTTTATTATTTTCCAAAAACTTTGGGAAATGATGATGGGCATAAAATTTTATGTAGATGAATCGATTCATGAAAACGTAATTGACAGATTGATTGTGAACATAATAATCAGCTATCATATTAATCAATATCAAAAAAATCTGATTCATATATATGATTTTAACCATATCCCCATACAGCCATATCATTTTTGTATTTCTTAGCGTTAGCTGTCTTTGAGTGTATTCCCTTGATAAAGAGAAACCTTACAAACCAGCAACATCTGAAACCGTGGCTCATATCCTGTGAGTTATTTTCTAGAAAAAGAGTAAAGAAAAGAGAAATAATCTGTAGCTGGTGATGTTTGACATTTTACTGTCTACTGATACAGAGCAGCTGAGTAGATTGACACTTCAAATGGGCAGGAAAGCAGGTCAGCCATGGCTGTAAACATTTTCTTATCACTTGGGCACAAATGTGCTCTGCTCCACCAGAAGCACATTTGCACTACAACAGATATTTTTCTTTAAATTATGTGTTGTTAGGCCCCAGCATGTAATTTCCATACTATGAAAATATCACGCTGACACATAACTATGTATTTCCAGTGAGCTGACCTGCCGTCAGAAAGGCAACTGGTGTGTGGATGATGATAGAGCTATCTGAAGCAGCGAGCAGAGAGGAAGCTGGGCAATGCAACGTTTTCATCAGTGTCTCTGTGCGTCTGAATGCCAGACAGACACTCCATTAAACTCTGACAAGTTCAGCAGTGCAGAGACTAGGGCTGAACGATTTTTGAAAATAATCTAATTGCGATTTTTTTCCCAAATATTGCGATTGCGATTCGATTATTTTTTTAAGCTCTTTGTCTTCTGTATTATTCAACAAAGAATAATAATATAATAATTTATAGTATGAACACACAATTACACACTAGACAGTTAAATAAGTAAAAATATAGTGTATATCTATATACACACACACACACACACACACACACACGTGTATTTTTTTACAGTGCACAGAGAGGATCTGCCTCCAGTCCCAAATCTTTATAACGGAGCTAGCTAACTGCTAACCGGAGCTAGCCGCTAATCAGAGCTAATCGTTGCCAACCGAGCCTTGAGTTCTGTGTGCCTGTATCCATTAACTGCATGTATAGACTCAAGCCCGAATAAAACCCTTCATTTTATTAAAATGGCTGTAAAAGTTTTAAACTACAACTCAGTTGTTTGAATGACAGAAATCAGCTCAAGGTACAGTGTAGCGTTAGCGTGCTAAGTTGATGCTTTCTCTGCGGAGTGCAGACTAATTTGCTCTCGCGAGTCATGTGACCAAATCGCAGCCTTTGCGATTAGGAAATCGCGTTTTAACATATCGCGATATTATCGCAAATGCAATTAATCGTTCAGCCCTAGCAGAGACCCTGCAAATGCCAAAATGAATATGAATGGTGCTTATGTTCTTAAAGGAACATGCCAGTGATTTTGCATTTTTGTTGCCCCTGTTTGCAGTGAGACAGTCAGGACGGACATGTAAAGGTTAAATATATAATTAAACTGGACATAAGAATGGTTTGTTGGATTGATCATCACCATTACCCACAGCCCAAGGGGACATCTTTAAATAGCTTGGTTTGTCTGACTAACAGTCCAAAACCTAAAAAATATTTCATTTTTGAGTTAAGTTTGGTGTTTTAAAGGATTAGGTTCGATTCACCAAAGTCACACAAGAACACAAACTAACAGATCGAGGCAGCGGTAGAACAGCAACTCCTGCTTTCTGAGAGGTAAAGATACAGTTTTTCTAAAAGGACTCTGGTGGCTTTGAAGAAAGAATAGATAACAGCTTTTGTTCCCCATTGGAAAGGGCTGTCTGACAGAAAGGTAAAGTGGTATAAAGCATACACACAGATATTGTTTTTTTATGTGTCTAAAATTCTTTTAGCTGTTGCCCCCGTCCACAGCAGTACATTGCTTAGCTACCATGTCAGTACACTGCCTGCTTCTCCAAATTGGGGGCCTGCTGACTGCCATTTACTGTAGGTAATACACGGACTATGGATAAGTACCTCATATAACCCCACTTCAAAAAATCCAAACTATCCCTTTAATCTAAAAGGTAGTGACTATAGTTGACAGATACATGTATTGGAGTGGATGTTTAAAGTGGCTATTTGTGACTTTCAGTTTGTGTTGATTCTAGCAGCCGCTTTAGACAGGTGTGGTAGTGTTTTTACCACACCTGCTGTCGTAAAGGTCTTTTCTTTACGATGCTGTATTGCCCACTGTATTACCGAGTTAGCGCTACGGGGAGGTCATATATTTGCGATGAATGTTTTGCTCAGACAGAAAATCATTCATTTAGGCTACAATAAGAGAATACGTTAGAGATGCATTGTTGTATTTCAAATGTTGCATACGGTAACTTAGCCTACTTTGGATGTATCGTCAGATAAACCGGGTATCACTGTCACTGTGTCACGAACCCAGCATTAAGAGTTTGTTGTAGCAACCAACATAATAATAACTTAGATAACTTAGACAGGGGGACAAGGGAAATGATAAATAGTAGGCCAGCACAAACACGGACTAAAAATAAATAAAAAATGGGCGCTAAAGGGAAGGGGACGTAATTTAATATAGGCTACTAACGTACAACCACATTGCGCATTGTAAGGTTATTTTAGGAGTGAAATAGACATATTACATACCTGAGGGCCAATTCGGGGTGGGTTTTGAATCATTTACAATCCCGTAATTGTTTCCATCTGTTGAAAGCCTGACTGAAGTTGACTTGCCCGTCGTCTGTCACTCTCCCTTTTAGCTTTTAGTTCTTCGTTTAATTTTTTTCTGTGATGGCCCTGCCCCAGTATCAGCCATAACTACAACAGATAACTTCTAAAATAAAATAAAAATACAATTAGGCCTATATAAAGAAATCTCCTGCTACCTTTTACCTGGCTGCATAGGCTTTTTCGGTGTTACACCGAAATCTGTTCTGTTCTGACCCGTCAGAATGTGTTACTGTGGGGCCGGTCTACCTGCCGTAAATCATTTTGTGACTTTGTGGGAAAAATCTGACCCGGGCAAAGGCATTAATAAAAACTATAAAACAATTAGCGTTCTTTTCACTGTTAGTCTCGTTTGCTGTTACAGGTCATTTACAGTATGATCATTAGATGAAAAATTACACAGTTTCGGAAACATTAAAAAGTTACATATAGTAACTTTAAAGTAGCATAAACTGGAAATACTCAAGTAAAGTAAAAGTGCCTCAAAATTATACATACAGTAAGTAGAACAATACTTATGTAAATGTATTTGCTACTTTCCACCACTGCCTTTAATACAGATGTTAGTTTCCATTCATTTCACCACAGCAAAAATGAAAATCAGCTTGCAGAGTCTTTAAACTTCCTAAAATAAGTTTTTCATCACAGTGAACAACCTGTTGTCTTTTCACATTATACAAACATAATCATCCTCTACCTGCCTGTCATGGCCATAATTGAACCTGCGTCTTGTTTACTGGCTGTTATTCTGCTATGTCTGTTCCTGTTATTTTGTTTCTGTTAACAGGACGTTGCTGTCAAATAGCATGTATGTTTAGCCAACCTATCCTGTATGAATATTTTGTCAGTGATTTAATCCTGAAAGAGAAACAAAATGATGTAAATGATGATTGAATGGATACTTTTAGTGTGAACCACATTAATGTTATTTCTAAGGTTTTTTACATTAAAAAGATCTCTGTTCAATAGACTCAGTAATTATGAAATTCAGTGTTTCCTTGAATGCACCATGAGGAACAGTCCCTGGTCACAACTGCACGCAATGATTACATAATTCTGAGAAAAAAAAGAAAGCTGACTAAATGTTGACTGTGAAGGATTACTCAAGCAGGTTTCCAGTCTGCAAGTTGATTTTTATACAGCGCTGACATGAAGTGAAACCAAGCAGTCAAAAGATATAGTTTTCTTTGGAAAATGTACAGTACAGTACATCTACTACCAAACTCATCAAAACCACTAATGGCATGTCTTCACTTTCACTCCCACAGCTCTTGCTTACCTTGCGTCTGAAGACAGAGAAGGCCAGTCCGCAGGCCTTGCACAGCTGTCCGGCGCTCCCTGAGCTGGTGGGGGGGTAGGTGGAGTACCCAGCACTGGGGGCAAAGCGGAAGGGCCCCGCCCCTGCTCCGAACCCCGGCTGCTGCGCCCGCACCGTGCCCGTGCCCATCACCTCGTTTAGCAGCCCACAGCATGACGCCCACATGGACGATGCTCCTGCCTACAGAGTACACACACAGAAACACACATAAGTACACACATTTAAAACTTTCAGAGACATCTAAAACAGATGTTTAGTCTCTCTGTGTCATCATCATCAGTGACATACATGTGAATATCTTCTTTATGAATAATTATGTCTTGTGCATCATTTTCTACACATTTACCCAAAGTTCAGTCTGCCATATTGGGAAACTTTGGAGGGATAAACACCAGTCTTCCAAAAGAAAATCCCTCATTTGATGTTTTGATGATGGAGCGATGGAGGGTCTAACACGTTGGTCCAAAATCTCCTAGAGGTGTTCGATTCATTTGAGATCCGGTGACTATAAAGGCCACAGCATCACATATCTGATCAAACCATTCGGTGAGTCCTTGCAAGCATTTTATTCCAAGTATTTCCTTCAATTGGTTACTTGTCTGTACATGACCAACTGTTGTACAAATATTCTTATCATGATACTGATTTAAAGCATATATATGTACAGTCCTTTGCTCAATACCAAAAACAGCTTAAGGAGAGAGCCTCCAATGGTATGGGTTAAGAGAGAAAATGAATGAGAAAGAGAGAGAGGAGGGGGAAAGTACTGGGCAGCACATTATTGAGAGTGCTCTGTGAGAGTATTTGAGGTTAGAGATAATTAGACTGAAGTAGACTCTAAAAGCTCCTATTAATGACAATCTCCAAAGACAGCTGCGAGTTAAATTTCTCAGTCACTGCATCATTTTATACAATTGTATAAACAAACAGTCCACGTTGAGGCAGAGGATGTTTTTTGGAGTCTAAGCCACACAATAAATATCTTGTGAGGGTCAAATGGGAAGAGGTGGATGTTATGTCTCCTCTGCGTATCCTGAAGAAAACGTGCAAACTAGCTTTAAGTTAGTGTACTCAGCCTGCAAAGTTAAAGTGTGTCGGGTGTGTTCGCTGACCACAAGACAGGCCAGGCACAAGGAGCAAAGATGGCGTGATGTGAGCCACGGCTCCTTGGAGCATACTGATGAGAGGAGGAGGGAGGGGGAGGACAGCGAGGAGAGAATATGTCTTCTGTTGTTCCCCAGCCTGCAGAATCAATAGCTGACATGAGCATAATGTAAGCTCTCTGTGGTTCCCGGCTCTATGTGGAAAACAATGGAATTCACAGGGTCCTGCCACATCTCTTCTTAAAGTAGCACTCCGCTCCGACTTGTCACAAACACCCTGTGATCTGACCTCACCCATCTGCTTAGGGATTCGTTATGCAATCTTAGGAACGAGGCAATATATGTGGAGTCAGGATAAAAAGGAGGAAGCCCCTGCTGCAGTGGGACAGTCAGGATGGACATGTAAAGGTTAAATATATCATTAAACTGGACATTTAGAATGATTTGTTGGATTGTTCATCACCATTACCCACAGCCCAAGGTGACATCTTTAAATAGCTTGTTTTGTCTGACCAACAGTCCAAAACCTGAAATAATATTTAATTTACAGTGATATAATAACAGAGAAGATCATGAAATCCACAGAAGCAGGAAGTAGTGAATGTTTGGAAGTATTGCTTTAAATATAACTTAAAGGGGTTTAATCAAATACCAAAACCATTGCCAATTCTTTTCCTGTAATTTTTCAGCACTTTTGTACATTTCGTAAATATTAGGTGTTATTATGCATCAGTCCAATCTAACACAAGCAGCTCACTTCATCATGATATACTCTTCCAGCTTTATGTGCACAATAAAACCGTGATGCATAACAACTTGAATTATTTGCCTGTGGCGTAAACTTGACCTCATGTTCAGCTGCTAAAAAGTCTCCCAGGTTAGATACAGCCTCCCCTCATATGGGAGTGAAGCCACTAAAAGGAATGTTTACGGCATTCTCCAAGATGAGTAGCCGCTGCAGTCTGGCCACGAAATCAGTCCTATTTGGCTTTGAGCCAGCAGCACAAGTTCCCTCTGTCACTTCAATTAGCACACTGTAAGCTCTGCAGGCAGGGAGTCCCGAACAAAACAAGAGCAAACATCACATGTGGTACATTGTTTTGTTTTTACTTGTATCATTTAGATTTTCTCTGCAGCTCAATCACTTAGGATATACCTCTGGGAACACTTTTTATATTTTTGTTGTTCCAATCACATTCGGACACTTTTGAGTGTCACATCTGGACCAAATAATTGAGATATTTCTCACACTGCTGCTGGATCCTCAACATCAAATAATTCAGCCCAGCACATAAACAAACATAAAGACTGAGAGGGGGAAACAGCAAAAAAGTAACAGAGGCACATATTTAAATAGAAAACAAGGGAGCCTGTACACAGCCTGTAAAAACCATATAAAGTCTTGTGTGGCTCTGGAGGAGATTACTAAAGTCTATCAAAAAAACTCTGATGATGTCATTGGGGTCATTTTGGCTGATGATGTCATTTCAGCTTGGCCTTGAGACTTAACATTTTTAACAGAAAGCCTGCAATATAAACTGGAGGTGTGAGGTTTGATAGACGATAGGCATTTAGGAGGCAGAGGGGTTCTAATGAAAATGCTATTTAGTTGCATTGTGGGAAATGTAGGATCCAGCGTTTCCTCATACCAAGGACAAAAGTCAGGATATCTCTGCCTCTGCTGTTTTGGTTTTTATTTTTTTTGAATCAGTCTCTCTCTTGTCCCCCAGCTTAATGAAAGTTCAGCACTCCTCCATTAAGCATAAGTCTAACCAACGGGTGGGTGATAGGGACACAATCTCAATCAGGGAGTATATGTCAAGATCATGATAGCGATACACAGTATATCGTGATATAATTTTCTGAAAATTAAATTGAGACACAATGTTTGTTAATACAACAAATTTAACACCTAAAAAAAATTAACACACACACACACACACACACACACACACACACACACACACACACACACACACACGGTTTTCAGTGTAAACCATCACTCTCTATCATTTCATCAGATCATCCACTGTCTGTCTCTCGCATTTCATTTCCTCTTTCTCTCTGCTGATAAAATAACAGTCTCATTTGGAATAAGCATGATCCACTATGCTACATCAGTGTTACATCTTATAATTTCATCCTAGATTTTTGAGTAATTGTATCCACAATGGATTGAAAATTCAACTGTAAGAGCATTTTGAATAGACCAAGTCATAGGACTATCCCTGATTAAAATGGCATTGAACACATATTGTACAGCAGTCTTTCCAGTTTTGAGATGTATGCTGACACAATTTAGCTAACATCGTCCGTTCCACAGGGGCAGAAAAGCTGCTTTTCAATTTAAACCAGATTAGTCAATAAAACATCACGTCCATTTTGTTTTCCTGGGGACACAAAGAGTGATGCCACGCTGTCCACCAGGAGTTAAGCACCTCTATACTTTTGTCTTCCACAATAATGTAACAAACAGTATTGAAGTGCTTGACCTACTGCATATATTTTTTTATTGAGTATTGAGGTATTTGCAGAACATCTTCAGTATTTAAAAGTGAATAATTCACTATAAAGAATGTGTTAAATGTTACATGATTGTTGCATTGTGTGTGATCAAAGCTACTTTTTGTTGTTTGAGCAGCAGAAAATCGTATCCTATGTCAGCGCGGCCTAAACCTACAAAACATTGTAACCATTACAAAGGCTTCATATACCGTTGGCATGTTTATTCTCTTCACTGCATCATATTTTATGAGCTCCCTGTAGGTTTTATATGTAAAACCATGTTAGTTAAAAGTAACTGCAGCTGCAGAAATATTTAAATGTGTATGCAGTGTTGTGGAGGGAGTTCCACAAATGTTTTTGATTAGCCAGCCAGATGAGATTTTTTTCTATTAATTTTGTGATATGCAAACCTTTAATGTGTTTATGAAAGACAAATTACTAAATAATGGATTTTTTTTCACCCTGAAATTCCCAATGCTGAATTAAAACCAACATAGAGGAGTAGCATTACTCCAACACATATGGTGTATTTGAAAAGGGGATTTGGTGGAAGTAACTTATCTGGACAAAATAAAAGACCAACATCACTTTCACAGGCCTGCATTTAAACTTTGTCCTCCTTTAAGTCCAGAAATGTTGGGACATGTATATAAATAAAATACCTGATCAAAGTAGCTGGCTGTTTAGCTTGCAGCAGCTGCTTGGGGAAGCCCTCTGACCTGGCACACAAATCACTATACCAGATTTCACTATGAAATGTAGCAGAGTGATATGTCTCACAGTATAAATACTATGTGCCCTTCAAAACAGTGTGGAAGTAAATGTAGGCAACTTAGTTACTTTGCAACTCTATCAATAACAGAGGTTTTTCTCTGCAAAATGGTGTCATCCACCTCACTAATGCATGAAGTCAGCTTTAAATAAGTAGCATCCGAACAGCAGTGTAACTGCAATAAGAATCTATCAGTCCTGCCTCAACCTCACCTCTCACCGTGACTGTCACCACAAACCTGCCGCCACCAGAGCACCTATGACGTCATCGCCATCATCTTCTTCATGATTATCCGTCCTGAGCTCGAGCTGCCAGGCAGCAGCATCACCTTTCCTTCCCTGTGCTGCAGCCTGTCTCTGCTACAGTTCTCACTCACACACACACACACACACACACACACACACACACAAGCGCGGAGAGGAAGGAGACTCCTGACACAGCTCGGAACTGAGAGGTAAATCTCTCTTTCTGCACACACCGAGACGTCTCCCGAACATCCCCGCACTCACTCACTCTCGCTGACCGCAGTCTCTATCTCATTAGACCGGATTAAAAGCCTGGCGATGAACGGACGTCGCTCCAGCGGCTTTGGTCACTGAACTATCACATTGGGGGTCAAAGTAGGCTCATTAAAAGGCCATACACTGTACCTATAGCCTACTGTTTATCAGGACGACCGGAGAGGCAAGAAAAGCATTTCCAGGCTTGCAAGCTCGCCGGGAAAATAAAAATCAGACTGAAAGACCTGGAAGGGCAGCGGCGAGAAGCTATCAGGGTGTCAAGTTCAAATCGAACCGTGAATGCTGCATTTTAACACAAGCCTGTTGATGTAATTGTGTTTAAATGCACGCTAACACATCTACTTGACATTTGGATGGATATTCCCTGCCTCTCGGTGCAGCATCGTGCGTAAATCACAAGACATCTACATCGTAAGGGAATCCGGATCGTAAACGAACTACAGATGGATCACGTACCTTCATTGCACCTCCCGTTTGAGGAATTTGCCGAGTAATGTCAGAACGACGAGCATTGCAAATGCACAGGGAATCAAACCATTACGTCTTCCCTCTCTCCAGCTGCCTGTGTGTGTGGAGTAAGCATAACGTAATGGCCAAGAGAGCCGCAGCCAATCACAGAGCGAATACAGGCGCCGGTATCTTTAGCGGCCAATCCGCTTTAACACATCACCTGAGAGGGCGTTCAGTGCCGTGCGTACAGGCGCATGAGTCTGACAGACGCATCATGCTATTTTCACAGCTTCGGTTTATTCTAGTGAATTAGCAATTTTTTCCCCCACCAAAACTTGTGTCTTATAATAAAATAAGGTGCTCGGCTGCATCAGACTTTCAGACTTAAATCAAATGTTATCAATTGTTTTTGTTTTATATCACAAAACATTTCTGCGCTATTGGTTTAGTTTTTTAATCAACTGGAAGGGTTATGTTTTTTATTATTATTATTATTATGCTCTTGATTCAACACAGTAGGCAAAACATAATCCCTTATCCTCTGCACCAACACATGAAGTGTTATTTCTATTTCGTACCAAATGTAAATGCGCCTACAATCTTATTTACTGTCATATTTAGCCTGTGTGTGCATGTGTGCATGCCTATGACTGTCCGTGTGTGCGTGCGCACACAAGGCTGCTGTCTGCAGTAAAGAGATTAGAGGGGGGTTTTCATCCATTACATGGTCGGTACCGCTAAGAGCCCGCAGGGGGCAGCAGATAGCCTGCCACATCATTATTATCATTCAGACATAACTGAGCTGCAGGGGAAAAGGCTGCTCGTGCTGTTTATTATGTTATTACTGTATAATGTTGCTGAAGTCAGACACAACTTATAAGTTATGCAGCTGTTGCAGCAGTAGAGAATGAGACAGAAAGGGCATATAAGGTGTCTGTCTGAGGAATCATAATGATGCAAATACAGTATTATGCCGCAGCCCAAGTCTATTTAAATGCTCTGCCATTTCCATTACATCAAACATTGACCCTACTATGTTGATTTTATTTCACACAACCACATTAAAAGATCTGTGGAGGCCCTCGGGCCACCAGTGACACACTTTAGAGCTTTAGACTTGGCCTGAATATTCTTCCACAGTATTCAAACATCAAAGTTGTATTGGAGGATGGAAGTGTGCAAACTCTTTCTCACATTTGAAAAATGCAGACAAATTATCAGTGAGGTTAATGTTGATGTGACATCCACCCAAATGACAACATATCTTTTCACCTACCTTTACTGGTGTTGAGCAATTACAGATACTTTGCTTTTATTTGAGCAAGTTTTGACAAATCTATTTCTGACATTTCTGCCTCTACCCAAATACAATGACAGTTAATGGAATTCTGTTTGTGGTGCTAACAGCTATGAAACATCACATTTAAAAACATCAACAGCAACATGTTTTTTCTCCAGAAATAGTGTCCCCATTTCTCTGGATAATCCACAGAGCTCACTGCCAACAGTTCTTACTTCTTCAGTAGAAAGTAAAATTAAATAAATACTGTCAGCGGATAATCTGTAGTAAATGGGTCACTGTTTCTCAAAAGATACCTTGCTGCTAATTTTGATATATTTAATATTTGATGCTATGAGCACCACATGGAATCCCATTAACTTGACAATTTTGCATTTACCGTAACCAAGTGTTAGGATTGACTCCCTATATAACACAGAATGATCAAATTATTCTCCAGCTGTTTGGCAGTGAGGATGCCTGTAAAGTTTGAGCCAATTGCCCTACCTCTGAATATAAAGTGAACCACACAGATGTGTTTGTGACTCTTTTTACACTTACCCTGAACCTAACCATAACCACTAAAGAAGAAGAAGAAGAAGAAGAAGAAGAAGAAGAAGAAGAAGAAGAGGTCTATCAGATTGCGATACAGAGACAGGATAGCAGATCTAAAGTGAGCAACAAAGGGAAAAAGGCCTGTAAGTGAAGCCAAATCATAAATAAATATTAAATAAATAGACATTATCTATCTGGTCCACCCAAATATAAACAGTGAGAACAAACACCAGTGGTCCTGTTGGCTCCTCTCAGTCTCTCATATTCTGTTTCCTGTCCAATCTTGACCCACCACTAGAGTGGGAGTTTTGTTTGTGTCAACCCTTGTTCCTTCATTTTTCCTGCACATTTGTTTGTTTGAGTTTCAGTTTCCTCACATGGCTTCACAGAACATGTAATACTCTTCTACATCACTGGCCTTTTAACAATACATTCAGTGTTTTGGTTTAAATTGAGAAAATTGACCTTTGTATCTGAAGGAAATGTTTAAGAGTATTTCCTGGTCAGCTGCTACAGACTTTTTTAAGGCTTCATTATATTTATTAGTCTATTTAAAAAAATAGTTAAAGACAATTTGTAATAATAATTTGTGTCTCATATAGTTTTCCACAAAAAAAAGTCCAATTACTTTAAAATTACAGCTACTCCTTTTTCTTTATTGGGAAATCCAGAATCTATGAATATGCACATATTATTCATTTGAAAGGTTTGACAACTGGATGCACGATGTCCCCTTCGTCCCTGAAAAGTCCATTCTCTCAGTGTATTTGCAGTGAAAAACAGCAAATCTTCACTTTAGTGAAGCTGGAACCAGAGAGTTTTAGGACGAGAGTTTTACTTTTCTTAATTATTTAGACACTTCATTATCAAAGTTGTTATTGATGAATTTAATGATCAATGGACCACTGAAGTGTGTCAGCTGAGAGTTTTTGGCACATTGAGTGAACACACACTCTTGAATAATAACTTTTTTTCCCACACTGTATCCCATTAACATCTGTGCTTGTTCTTACATCTGCTCCCCATATTCCCCCTATTGCACAACTCAACAAGAATAGAATGTAATTTATCCACTCCTTCACTCTGCTTCAAATTATGCAGTTTCTGACAAAGACCTCCATGTCATGGAAATTACATTTAAAAATTCACAAATTTACTGGAAATGTGTTTCCCATCTGGGAAAAGAAATGGTGAAACAAATGGGAAAGCAAAACCAAAACCTATAACACAGTCTTCAGTTCAGTTCAGTTCAATTTTATTTATATAGCACGTTTAAAAACAACCATAGTTGGCCAAAGTGCTTAACAAGGTCCAAAAATCAAAGAGATAATATACACAAACAATACACAAGTCTTGGGTTTGAATTTGGATCCCCCGCACTTCTGGGGGTGGCTTACGGTCAGTTGACTGTATAGACTAACTTTTGGATGAAAACCAGATGACAAGTTTAAACTCTGTACGAGAATTATTGGCTGCTCTAGGAGGAAATTCAACTCCCATCTGTCTCCAGGATTGTGAAACATCAGCAATAAAAAAACAAAAGAGAGTTATATCACCTCACAGCCACCCCCTCTCTCTACCCAAAACTCATATATACATTTACAAACACACATCCACATTGCTCAAAAGACATGAGTACAACATTTTTTCTCACCACAGGAGCAATCTCTAGAAAATTCTACATTACATGTGCAAATTAAGCCAAGTTATTGCACATAGAACAAAGGAGTTTTTACTCTTATTGCTCTTGAACCAGGGTACTCTAAATCTATGACCTGAGGGGAGTGTTACGAACTCAGAGTGAAGGAGGTGCTTTGTGCAGTCTAATATAGACCGGGCCTTGCGGAGTACTAAGCAAACACAGTTATCGAATTTCCTCCATTTCATCTGTGCTCCTGCTAAGGCCAGAGACATTCAGTCAGTGCAGAATGAATAAAGGATTTTATTACAGTTTAAACAACCATTCAGCTGCTTCTTGTACAGACAAGCTCCAGTTGGAGCCGACATCCGCAGCTGTTTTGTGCTGCCAACAAGGACCACTAGATGGAGCGTGTATGCTTTCAAAAATATAGAAATCTGCTGCTCATTGTGTGTCTGACTGAAGGAGTTAGACAATTTGTCATTACTGGCACATCTGCAAACCACTAACTACATTATAAAATATAAGCAATAATAATAGAAAATGAAAACTGAGATAGGCTATATAATATTAGTGATGGAAGAAGTACTCAGATATTTTAAGTAAAAGTAATGTAGAAATACTGTTACAAGTTCAAGTCATCTATTTATAGATTTACTTAAATAAAAGTGTTAACATCAAAATATGCTTACAGTACCAAAAGTAAAAGTGCTTATTATGCAGAATGGTCCATTTCAGAATAATGTATGTTCTATTATTGTATTTTAATTATTGATGCACTAAAGTGTTCATCACTTAAATGTTAGAGCTGGTAAACGCGGGGCTAATTTTAATTACTTTATATATCGCTGGGTAGCTCATGGATTTCCTTCCCCAGGGATCAATAAAGTCTCATCTTAAAATATATTAATACATCATCATTTATTTGTTGATCTTTTTGTATTATTAATCTGAATCTTTGATGTAACTAGGCCATAACACTAATGTTAATACTTTTTTACATCCCTGAACTTTACTTGAGTAATTACATTTTTTGCTACCTTATACTTCTACTTCACTACAATTGAGAGGAAAATATTGTTGTTTTTACTACTCTACATTTATTTGACAGCTATAGTTAGTTACTTTTCTGATTAAGGTTTTACATAAAAACACATGATGAACTTCTATTTACAAAAAAAGAAAAAGATAAACACAGTGTATGGTTAAGGCCCCTTGTTACATTTTCAGATGTGAGTTGTTTGCACTTCTCAGATGGTTTCATTTATATAACTGGTCGAGGCCCAAAGAGGTTAAATAATCAAATTTTTCACAAAAAGCAAAGATTAGAGAAAAGTCCAAAGAATTAAAACAAATTTGTGTAGCAGAACATTGTTTTTTCTCATTCCCTCTCCCATTAATCCTCTCACGACCCCTCAGATTCATCTTGAGACCCTTTAGAGGGGCCTGACCTCTAAGTTGGGAACCACTGGACTAAATGTGCCTAATTGTATATAAACATAAAGTAATTCAAACTTTCTCCAATGTATTTTTTTTACATTGTGGTATTGGTACTTTTACTAAAGTAAATTATTTAAATGCTTCTTCCACCACTGCTACTAAGAATGGCAAGCCAGCACAGACTGCCTTATAGTCTTGCGAGCCACTCGTTGCTTCTGTCATTCAAGAAGGGAAGATGTTGTTAGAGAGTTTTTACCGGGGTCAAACCACAGGAAGAAAGAAACAGAAGGCCAAATTAATGAAAACATTCCTTCTGCCTTCTACATCATTGTAACACTGTGTGTACTAACCTTTGGCCTGTTACTGCATACATCCCAAGTCTCAAAATAACCAGGTCAATGGATAATGACTTGGCTGGAATGTTGGTTTAGTAAACAAGGGGTGTAATCTTTTTGAAAAATCTGTGCAAAAAACAGACTCATCATGCTATTTTGACACTTTTTTGGTTTATGTCCTTAAGAAGTGGTCAACTAAACACATTAGCAACGTCACAATAATACTACATTGCAGGCAATTCAAGGGGTGATGAAGGGGGATGTCATCCCCCTTGTTAGCAAAATAACCAAAATGCATGCCCCATTGTTACAGTTTTTCATAAAAAAACTCTCCTTTTTTCAAAACTCTACTCACAATTCCCAAAACTGCACACACAAAATGCAAAATTCACACACTGCATTCAAAATACCATAAACACATCTCAAAATGAAGCATATGCATAAAATGACAAACACTTTTTTCATAATAGTAAATTTTTGGATATACCATGTATGTTCTAAATCTAAAGTGCTTTTGTCTTTCATAGGCTTATATCTACATTTCCATACAAGGTTCTAGAGTGAAAGTAATCTGCTGAGAAGGTTTGAAAAGTACACTGTAAACACCAATGCAATGTTGAAAACATTTCTGTAGTAACAGTAGCACAGTGTTGAAAACTAAATATCTTTGCTTTTCCACTCTGTAGAGAATTCAAAAACAGTGTGAGTGTGTGCAGTATATTTACTGTAAAAAATGTAAAAAATATTGTAGTACAGCACGATAACCAACCTCATACCTCATACAATGCAGTGCAGTACTGTAACCTGCCACCCCCCTCTCCATCCCCCAGTAGCAGAGAGAGAGTGCAGTGGCAGAGGGGTTGTTTAGTTGAATCTAGTCCGCCTGAATCAATGTGACTCAATGACTCAAAGGTTTGTTTAAGTTAGAATCTATGGCCCCGACCATGGCTCTGAAATATCAGTAGCCTAACTGGGCTGTGTATCGATGAATCCATGGCGTTGTCCATGGTGCTGAAGTAGCAGACGGATTTGTAATTGTGACTTTTTCTCTGAGTGCTGCCCTTCTGTCAGTTTCGTCTTGGATCTTGGTATTACAGTTTTTCTCAATCGATTTGGTACATTTCTCCAAACTCAGGTAACAGGTCTCAAAACAGTTAACACAGCAAACTAAACACACTCTTATGTTGGCGAAACAGTTAAGTATTCACTGCACAATGAAACACAGCATTTTATTCTAGTAATGCATTTATTAAAATTCAATATTAACATCAAAACTAAAAGTGTGTTCTCTGTTGATTTGATAACAAATTCAGCTGAAGATACACAAAGAAATAAATGAAAATACATGTTTTTCATTAAGTTCTTTAATGAGGAGTTCAGGTGTATAACAATGAGTTGTCACAACACAAAAACAAATATTATGCAAATAAATACATAGGTAAATAAAGAAAAAAATGTACTGCATTCATTGAATCAATTCATTTATTGATCATGCCTCTCAATTACATCTGGCCAGAGAATTTCATCAGCATCACAGCAAATATTTTCACGAGTCATGCATCGTGGGAAAAAACGCCTTGAATGCTGTATCCATCCTTGACATGCTTGTGCCCCAATATCTCCACAGGCCTCTTCCATCGCTTGAAGAAGACTTACTTGGTTGTAAGGGTTGCAATCATGTACTTTCCATCTCCAAGAGGAGAAGAATTCCTCAATTGGATTCAGGAAAGGAGAATATGGTGGAAGGAACACCATCCTGAAATGTGGGTGATTCTCAAACCACTCTCGCACTAGTGCTGAATGGTGGAATTGGACATTGTCCCAAACAACTACAGAATTCCGCACCATTTGCTCCTAATCACCCTGCGGAAAGAGGATTTCATTGAGGAGGTTTAAAAAATGTAGGAGCCTTGCTGTGTTGTATGGTCCCAAGACAGCATTGTGTGCCACAACACCAGTTGTAGAAATTGTGGCACAGAGAGTGATGTTGCCTCCTCGTTGTCCAGGGACACTGACTGTAGCACGACGGCCAATCACATTTCTCCCTCTTCTCCTTTTTTTGTGAAGATTGAAGCCTGAAAAAAAACACAAGGTACAATACAGTAAGTTAGTGTTTTACAGTAATGCCATTGATTGCAGTCAATACTACTGTGAAACTGTTGCTAAAGTTTGAGTTCACACTTTGAAGCAGCAGTACATAGATATGCCTAAATCTTTTCACTTACAGTAGCATGGAATAGTTTATGGACGCATACTTAAAATTCAGGAAAAATATATCTCTGTGTTGACAGTAAAAGTGCAGTAATTGGGTTGCACATACTTGAACAAACTGGAATCGCAACTCCTTCACTCTAACGGAGTTCCTCTCAAAGGGCACTTTGTATACTTGCTTCATTCGGATTGCATTTCTCCTTAGAACACGATCAATTGTGGAGAGACTGCATTGGTGGATATTGTGGAACAGTTGATTGTCCTGTGTTATTCTTTGCTGAATTTCTTTGAGGCGGAGGGTGTTGTTCTGGACCACCATGTCAACAATGACATGCTCTTGTTCAATTGAAAGAAGTCTTGTTCGTCCACCTGAATGTTCTCTAACTTCAATCCTGAAAAATGTTTGGACAAGCAGGAACATTTACTGTAGAAATGTAGACCTATGTCAAACAAGACTACATGGACTCTCATTGTAGAAGTAGAATGATATAGTTACTTACCGGTTTTCCCTCTGAAATGTGTGGATAATTGAAGCCACTGTGGATCTGTTTATATTGGGCTGATTCTCTGCCCAGCTTCTCTCAGTGAGAGACCGTGATTTATGACATGGTCAATAAGTGTGGCTCTGATTTCATTTGAAACACGTGTGTACCTTATCCTTCTACCTCTCCTCCCTCCTCTTACACCTTGCCCTCCTCTTCCTCTCTGTCCATCTCTTCTTATATTTTCTACTCTCTCTTTCCACTATACCATTGCCCTCCAATTTATCCATCTCTTCTCCCTCTACTCCTCTATCTTCTCCTCTTCCTACATCCTCAGCTCTTCTTGCTCTTCCTCATCTCCTCTTCCTCTCCCTCTACCCTGTCCACCACCTCTCACTCTTACACCTCTTCCTTTTCCACTGCTCATTCTTCTTCTTTTTATTGTCTTTTCTCCTCATTCGTCTTCTTTGTTGTTTTTCTCTTCCCCTTTTGTAGTTGTTGTAATTAAGACAGCTGTGTGAACAATTAGAAAATTGGCTTTTTCTGTGTTGAGTGGATTACTAACTCATCAGATATCAATTTGGGGTTAATTGAGGACATAAGGTGTGCAACTGACTATTTTACAATTCACAGAGTTTTGTTTGTTGTGTTTTGAAAATGGTACAAAATACTTGTGATCTTTGTGAAGACCAATGAAAAAGTTGCAAATGTTTTTCCTGATATATTAAAGATTTGGTTGGCTGTATGAACTGCTGTGATAACATTAGGGAATTTTGTGCACAGTGTTTTGAGAAAATTATGCTTTTGATTTGTAATTTGTATGGAATGAAGGATAATTTACTATATGTTTAGGACAATTACAAAGTGTGTACAGATCACTGTGTTAACTGTTTTGAGAGCTGTTACCTGAGTTTGGAGAAATGTACCAAATCGATTGAGAAAAACTATAGTTAAAAAAGTCGTTTGCTGTATGAAGTGGTTTGCTAGTCACGGGTCAATAAAACAAACCAGGTCCATTCCACCCTGATAAAAATGAGCAAATTGCCTACTGAGTACAAATAAAAATTCAAAAAGCTATAGATATATGTATATATACAACACAACAGTCCTGCAATAAATCATTTCATGAAAGTTGTAATAACTTTTTCTTAAAACTGTTGAAAAAACAAGGCCCATTTTGTACATTTGCTATTTGCCAGTTGACATGGAACTTTTTCCATTCTTTCTGAGCATTTACAGACTTCTCGTCCAGGTTGGCAAACTGCCTCTGCTAATGATGCACATTATATGATACCTGTATGACTAAAAGCTCTGGGACAGCTACTAACTGGACCTTGTGGTGAGACTGATTTCTCAACTGTTGTTTGTAAGGTCAAGAACTTTGAACTTCTGTTTTACGGTTTTTGCCGATTGCTTACACACTGAAATCAAAAGTATTACACAATTATCAAAACCTTACACTCAAGGTGCAAAACATTGGCCCAGATGTGCACCACTATAAGCACAATGTCAGCCTCACACTTTTTGCAAAACAATACACACAGTGATTTGCAAAACACTAAACACACTTGTATACATTAGACACAGAAGTATATAATGATGTCACTTCCTTGCAATTCCAAAGCACTGACTGTCAAATGACCACACCTATGAGCCAATCTGTGAAACACAGCCGTCAGGTACGCAAACACATGATTGCTTACAGTTTTTCTTGATTGCTTTGACCTGCTTAAAGAAACTGGGATCCACTCGGTTTTCATAATCACTGTCTCAGCAGAGCAGAAGACACCTCTTGCAAATGTGTTAACCCTTTCTCATTGGATTGACACATTTTTCCCACCCTTTTGCAGAACAGTTAACATGTATGTCATTCAAGCAGTCCAAACTCCATTGTTTTAGCTATGGTTACCAAACAGAAAGCATCTGTTCCTAACTATTAGAAACTACCTACATCAGTATGAAATCACTGAAGCACCTGTTTGACACTCCTTCACACAAATCTTCAACTAGCAATCAGTCGTTAAGACAGAAGAGACTGAGTATCAATAGTGGCTATTTCTTATACTCTACAGTAATAGATGTTTATACTTTACTGTAATAGATTTTATTTTCTTAATTTCTTAAAACTCTAATAGAAATTATTTTGGTTTACATGTATTTTGTGTAATATTTACAGTATTTCAGTTTTCAGCCACAGTTTGAAAATAAGAATCAATGGAATCAATAAAATTTGCATCAAAGCATTTCTGATTGTGGATCCAATTCTTTGCAAGAAAGCAAATTTGACAACAAATGTCACTGGCATGAAAGCTACGTACAGTAATAGGCTACAGTGACAAGCAATGGTGCACTGATTCGCACTGAGTGCTGTATTTTGTATTTTGTTGTTCACTGTGTAATGGTTGATTGGAAGAGCTCATACACTTGTTTGCAAGTTGTGTTGTCTGAAGGCAAAATTAGCTTTTGTTGCATATTTTAAATGTAGAGCCTTTTGCAAACAAAATGTGTCATTTTGACCATGAGTGCCACTGTTTCGGCCTGTGTGTTAACTGTTTTGAAAATGTGGAGTTTGAGTAGAATGCTGCATCAAAGCAATCAAGAAAAACTGTAATTGTAGACACACCAATCAGGTTTAAGCCCTATAAAAATGCAGCAGGTAAGTCTAGTATTTTTTTTACTGTAATTGTAACCTGTACTGGATACAGTATATTATGTTTGTCTGTTGTTTGCTGAGCTAACAGTGTTATGCACACTACTGTAGTACTGTAGCATGAAAACTGGGACATGTTTTGTTGTGATTTTCCATGTTACTGTAACATGTTGACTGATTTGGCCTTCATGGAGAGACATATATTATATTTTCCTCAGTCTGCAGCATTGGTCTTGTGTAGTGTTTGGTGAACTTATTGTATATTTGCACTTTCTAAGTACTCTAATCACTGAGAAGTAGAATTGTTAAATTTGTTTTAGGTTAGCAACAGCAGTGTGTAACTGGTTCAAACAGAATTACAGTAAGCCATATGAAACATGTGTGTTTCATATGGTAACAAAATATGTTTTTTATAAATTAGTGTATATTTTTTGCAAGAGTGTTTCATTTTGCAAAGGGTCTGAGGTGTTCTGCTAATTGTGTGTAGTGTTTAAATAAAAAATGGTCCCTGTTTTCAAAATAGTGCTTACGCAATCGGAAAAAACTGTAATGAGCTTTCGAATCAACTTTATGGTAATTTTGGAGGCTGTAGTTTGTACTTACTATAATTATAATAATAATATATATAATGATTATAATAATTATATTACAGCTGGAAATGTGCTTTGTTACACCCCACTGCTGCACCTGAGACATTGTTAATGGCTGGGAAACAGCACAGACATGGAGTAGCCCACTTACAGTTTTTTCTGATTGCTTAAGCACATTTTTTGTAACTATTGGCTATTTTTGCAAAACTCTAGACACAAATAAGAAAACCTTTCACCCAGTTATCAAAACATTGTAGTTCTCTTGCAAAAGCGAACACAGCTAGATTAACTCTTCACACCTTCGTAAAAATGGTGTTTTCGTGTCAAAGAGTAAACACAAGCCATCATCTACTAAGCACACAATGTGGCAACTACACACTGATGGTATGAATACAAAACACATCTGGCTTTTGCTTTCTCTGTGTACAGATGTCAATTTGAGGTCATACTTTTGTCATAGTGTCATGTAAACATACAAGGATCCAAACTTCAAGTATTGGTGTTTATTCACACTCATCAAAACCAAGGTCAAAGTCAGAACACAAAATAGTAATTTCACAAAAAAAAAAAAAAAAGTATAAAAGACAATCAGTCTACATCATGTCGTCTTTCTGGGTCCGGCCACAAAATTTCATCCACATCGCATGCGATATCCTCCAGTCCAAGGCACCGGGGAAAATATCTCCTTGAATGCCGTATCCAGGCTTGACATGATGCCTGATCAATATCTCCACATGCCTCCTCCATTGCCTGTAAAAGGGCTACCTGTTGATGAGGATGACGGTCGTACACTTTCCAACGCCAGGCAGAGAAGAACTCCTCGATGGGATTTAAGAATGGAGAGTATGGAGGGAGGTTGAGTGCCATGAAGAATGGGTGGTCCGTAAACCAGTTGCGGACCAAAGCAGCCCTATGGAAACTTACATTGTCCCATATGATGACATATCGGGTATGCTCTGGTCTCTGAACAGTGAGCATGTCATGTAAGGTGTCCAGGAATGCAATAATATGTGCAGTGTTGTATGGGCCTATGGTTGCATGATGGTGAACAACACCATTTAGGCTTATAGCTGCACACATGGTTATGTTACCACCACGTTGTCCTGGGACATTGATGATGGCACGGTGTCCAATAATGTTCCTGCCACGTCTCCTGGTTTTACTGAGGTTAAAACCGGCCTCATCTACAAAAAGTAGCTCATGTCCCATGGCATCTGCTTCTAGTTCCATCACTCTCTGGACAAAACAAATGCAACACATCAGGCCCATGCACAGCACTACAGTATGCACTTCCATTCAGAACCAATGACACTATAGCTTACCTGCACATAGTCATATCGCAGTTGCTTTACACGTTCTGTGTTTCTCTCGAAAGGAACTCTGTAAATTTGCTTCATTCTTATTCTGTGGCGCGCAAGTACACGACTTAGTGCAGAAATGCTTACACTGTGTATATTTTGAAAGATGGTGTCATTATCAATTATGCGCTGCTGTATTTCGCGCAGTCTTATTGCATTATTGGCAATCACCATGTTCACTATATGGGTCTCTTGCTCTGGAGTGAACATTCTTCCTCTGCCCCCAACATCTGGATGTCTAGCAATTCTGTAAAGTAACAATTTCAGTATTTTTGCATGTATGGTACTGTTGTGTTTCTCATTAGAGTATGGCAGTGCTACAAAGTACTTACCGATTCTCATTTCGAAATGTCCTAATGATGCTTGCCACAGTGTAGCGGCTCAAATTAGGCTGAACGCGTTGGCCAGCTTCCCTCAGGGTCATCCCATGGTTGATGACATGGTCCACTACTGTAGCTCTGATGTCATCAGTTATTCTATTTCTTACTCTTCTTACCCTTCCTCTTTCCCCTCCTCGTCCTCTTCTTGCTCCTCCTTGTCCTCTTCCTCTAACTTCCTCTAACCCTCTCGCTTCTTCAAGTCCATGTCCTCTCCCTCCAACTTCTTCAACTCCACGTCCACGTCCTCGTCCTCTTCCTCGGCCTCCTCTGATTCTCACTCTTCTCACTCTTACTGCTCCTTCCATTGTACTCCACACAGACAGCTTACCTGTGGCTTATTTATAGTGCTTAGGCTGATTGCAAAGTGAACTAATTATCTAAAACAGTTTTCACATGTGAATGTGTGCCAGACAGTTGGCAAAATAGTGTTAATGATAGCCATACATGTGTATAATTTTGCTAGTAGTGTGTTGGAAATGTGGTAATTGAGTGTAAGCACAGAGTTGTGTTCAAAGTTCTGCAAAAAGAGTGTTGTGCTGTGAATTGTGCCTACAGTTTTGCAAAGTGTGTGTTACAAAATTGCAAAATGAGTGCAAAGCAGTGTTTGTGCTTTTAGTTTTGCAAACTCAGTGAGTGGTTTTGCTATACGTATTAATAGTTTTAGAAATTGTGCTACAAGATTCACGATTAGCGCTTAAGCAATCAGAAAAAACTGTAAACTGCTAAATGTCTGCAGGGTGTTTCAGTGTCAGCTACAAACCAGAACAGGATCCTCTGTTATCCGACACTCCTCAGTTTCTTTTAGAGGGATGAACTGGGATTGAAGATGGATGGCCTCAGGCTTTCCCCCCTGTGAACATGAAATGCCTTGCTAGCAGAGCAGCTACAAGTCAGCAGGATGTTGATATTATTCAACCCCCGACAGGTCCGTACAGGGCACCGTTCTCATCCACACACAATATTAAAATGCTGAGATGGAAACCAGCTGAAAACCCCCTGAGTCATCAGACTATATCTAATGCATTCCTGATGTATGAGAGCAAATACTAACGTTGAGGGCTTTATATATTGTCCAAATTATGTGTGATAGCGGTATCCCGAAGCATCTTTGTCAAAAGGATTTTACTTCAGACTTGCCAATTACAAAAACTCCACAAAAGGCAAATGTCATTCAAATCATGTTTATTGTTGAAGCAACAGCAGGCAAACATCACTTTTACTTTAAAAGAGAGACATGATTTACAGTAATGAGCCAAAATCTAAATTAAGCACATTTACAACAAATTTTTATCATGACAGTGATTTGTTTGAAGGTTGATGATTTATCTATCAAATGAAAAAGTTAAAATAAAACATTTATTTTTAGGATGTGGGTGACTCAGTGAGTTGTTTTGTACCAACAACAACCAATGAAAACAAAGCTTGTGCATTGAGGGACAGATTTGTCCTTGAAGTGCAAATTAGTAAACATTTTATTTCTCGGATCAAAGGTAGTAATTTACTCTGCATGTCCACAACACACTCATGCAACATGGACGCACACTCTAATTAGAGACACACACACACACACACACACACACACACACACACACACACACACACACACACACACACACACACACACACACACCAAGCATCCAGTTCATTAATGTCCCTGTAAACACAAATAAATAGTAATAGTATATTGAATAATAGCGTGGAAAGAGAACATCTGTTGTATGTTGCTAACATCTGTAAGCAGGATAACATGTGGACAGTTATGCTCCCATGCATGCATTTTATTGAATCCCCTTAAAAGAAAATCTCAAATTTATTGGAACATTACTGTAATATACATGTAAAAATGCTCTCTGTCTGTGGGATCTGATATTGTTCTACAGTAAACAGTCATGCCCATTTAAGAAAATAAATACAAAAGTATAAGAACTACACAATTTAAAAAAGACTAGTCAAAAAGAAACTGTTGCAGTTTACTCATGCCACAACAAAGATTTATGTGCACGCTGTAGCACCACAGAAGAAAAGATAAAAGCAGAGCTGTTTGTTCATCGTTTCATTGTCTGTGGGTATGCCTTTAAAAGCAGAGTGGGCATCTTTCTGGTTGCTTATGGTCTGATTCATAAATATAACCAGTAGACACAATTATCTGGGGCTAGTCCTATTTGCTGCGAAAGAGATAGATCCTCTGCTCACCATCTGTGACTAAAGGGGCCGAACAAGACCTGATAGAGGCAGTATTCAGTTCATCTGCAGCTCATGTCCAAACACTGTGTGTGTTTTCTGCATGTGCAGCATCAACACTTACTGAAGTTTCTGGTTACTGTAAGTAAAGTAAAAAAAAAATAAAATGGGTGCTTCATTACTTACTGTCACAATTATTTCAAAATATTTCCTGAATTATCGTAATACTGTGTCCCAACAGAAAGAAAAACTGGAAGCATATTTTATGTGAATATAATCTCACTGCAGTTGAGTTTCTGAATTTCTGGATATTTTGTTACTTATTCAGACTTTTCACAGAAATGGGGCAGCAGGTGTGAAGTTGTCTGAGAGACCAGCTGGGTAATGTGCTCGGGGAAAATGAATTAGTAACGCCCCCCCCTTCCTCAACTGCTACTGTTGAGGTGCCCTTGTGCAAGGCACTTAACCCCCAGCTGCTTCAGCGGAGTGGCAAATAATGGGAAGCTTCAAGGTGGGAGAGAACAAAACGTTAGAAACATAAAGCACTTGAAAACAGCAAACATGTTCAGTTACTGTAAATCCATAAATAAACTCTCTGTACAGACACAGAGCTGCCTGCATCACATTGCTGAGTATCAGTAGACGGAGCATCCAGAGGGACACACAACATGGTTACTTATTTTAAAGTTATTTTAAGAAACACATGGGTCACTGTAAGCATCTGCCACAATGACAGCTGCTAACAGAGGAGGCTAGACTTAGGGCAAGGTGATACTGAGGGATGTAAGGGCAGCCAGTCTAAAAGAAAGCAGCTCAGGGCGATCACCTCCCACAGCAGTGCAGTGGCACATTTTTTGACATGTTTTCTTCTCCAAAGCCCCAGGCTTGAAGCTCCAGCCTGTCCTCCTCCTCCTCTTTATCATCTTCCTCTCCATCTCCCTCCTCGTACAGACTGGGCTCCTCCACAGACGTCTCCATGTTTGGGTTGTAGCCACTAAATTCCTGCGCTTCCCTGTACTCATAAATGGTGGGGAGGCTACTGCGCAAACCAAAGCGGCGCCGCAGGGCCACAAGCAGCGGCTGCGGCACGGTGAAGACATCCACATTGTTGCCCAGGTCGACCCATGCCAGACTGGGGAACTTTTTAGGATCCTTCACTGCATCTGTCAGGTCTTTCAGGATGGCCATTGTCAAACGGTTGCCATTGACGGCTAGTATGGTCAGTTTGGGCAGGCAGCTGAGGGAGGGCAACAGCAGCCGTAAGCTCTCATCCTGCAGCTCGGTGAAGCTCAGGTCCACAGCCGACACTGCATCACTGCTGCTCTGGAGGTAGAAGGCCACGCGGTGGATGTCTCGGCCAGACAGCGGGATGCCTGACAGGTTGACGACGTCACCAGACAGTTTCTTCTTCAGGGTGGTCTTCAGGCTGTTTGAAAGAGGAGGAAAGAAAAGTTATATCTCTTTGTTTACATTGGATCTCTAAGACACAAAATGGCCAATTGTTGCAGACAGTGTACAGGTATGCTAATTCTTCTGCATGGGCAGTTAGTTTTCAAAAAGTGTGTAAAGACAAACTATTAATTAACTAATTAATGATACTGGGGTTATTGATTTAAAGGGCTCTGTAATGGGGTGTCACACTGTCAGTAGTACAGGGGAACTGCAAAGTACGCAAAAAAGAAAACAGAATTCACCAGTAGAGTGTGGAGAGTATAGCAATCAATAATATAAAGAAGAGAATTTGCATTGCAAATGTGTCTCGGTCTGAGTCTCTCAAGCAACAAATTCTGTCTCCTGGGCTGAATGTCATCCACTGAATAGCACCAGCTGTTTTCAGTTTCAGGTGTTATTTCTGTCTCGTAAAGCCATCTCTAAGCCAGCTCTCTAAGTCTTTAAGTACGAAACAACCATCAAAGACATTAAATAAATGAATACATGATTGGAAAACAGAGTCAACCCTTCTGTCAGGGCCCATTAGTAACAGATTTGTCACCTTGTTTTGAGCTGGGGTTGTAGTTTCAACCCTGGGACGAGTGTCATTTTGTACACAGGGATTCAGGAGAGAGATGCATCTTTTGCTTTGGATTTTGAAAATTCAGGTCACATGTGTCTATGCATGTGTCTGAAGTCTTGTGAGTGACACATGAATAAGCCACTTGAGCTAATGAGCACATCTGAAAACGACAAGAGAACTCACTGGTGTGATGCCCTTCTCTAATATTGCAGCCAGTCAGTATCAACTCCTGTAACATTGTCGGACTCACAATGGACAGTTTAAAAAAAAAAGGATAAAAATCGACACAGCAGAAACAGAGATATTGCCTTTTTAAAACCTGGTGTCTACACTACACACAATGCAACTTGACCACTGATAGTTCTGTTGGATATGTAGGTGTATTATGCTAGTAGCTCCATACATCCAGATTCTTTTCATATTCTCAAGTGTCAGTCCTGACATCACTTGAAGCCAAAAGTTTATGTAGATTTTGACATGTAAAATTGGTGGAGTTTTCTTTGAATATGAATGAGGTACTGACCTCAAAAAGATTTGTATAATATTGTATTTACACTTCAGTTTTTGTACGGATTAAATAAGATATAACATCTTAATTAGAGGTGATTTAGAGACAATTGGTTGCTGACTTTTGTTACATTTGGACAGAGCCAGGCTAGCTGTTTCAACCTACCTACTTCCAGTTTTTATGCTAAGCTAAGTTAACTTCTGGCGTTAGCTTTATATTTTTTGTACACCCAAGAGTTGTATCTACTTTCTCATCTAACTCTCAGCATGAAAGCAAAAGAGCAATTTCCTGAATCAAATGTTGAACTTTTCCTTTAATTTTTGTCAGAATGTGATAAATGTCTTCTGAGATTTTGTGCAGAACAGACAGGAGGATAAAAGGATAGCTGCAGATGGACGAAGACACTATAAAGGGACAAAAAATGGGCGAGAAACAAGAGTGATCTTAAGGAAAAATGCTACTATAACTATCACACTTGTCAGGTTGAATCAATTTATTCTTCACTGCCTCTGATAGCACACTGCAATCTGAAACAAAATGTTCTCCCTATACCAGAGTGTAGTTAAATATGCAAAGGAGAGCTATAAGGAAGCTGCATACATGGAGAGTAAAAGACAGAGTTGCAGTGCATTAGGCTCCTTTTGTTTTTACTGGCATAGACTCAGAGGGAAAACATCTGCCACACAAATGACAATGAGATAGAAGCGTGGGAGACTTTGTTTAAAAAATCAGCCAAACAGGAGAAACACGTTCTGTTTAACTGGCCTGAGGTTTATCCTCTCTTTGTCTTAGTTCTATTTGCCTTCGCTCCTCAGGCACAGCGAGGATTATCCTCGCATCTCTCTCTGTCTGGGAGCCTTAAAAAGCGCCAGGCTGTGCTCTTAACATCTATTCCCCCTTTTGCTCGGTTAAAGGAAAGAAAAAGATCTGTAGCACACCAGGGCTGTGATTCGCAAGATTATTGATTCCAGGAGTAGGCTATAATTCATCTCCCCCTCCTTCATATCCTCACTATTGCTCACTGCCTCTCACTTTTTTGCTCTTTCTATTTCTTGGCCTATTTTCTTTTTTCCCTTTCTCTTATAATTTCACTGTCTTTCTTGTTCCAAATTTGATCTGCTGAAGGACTTATACCCACTCTTACATTTTTCTCTTTTACTGTACAGTATTTGTGAGATTCTTTTAATTTTTTTATACATATTTTTTTTTTTACAATATTTCAGGACAATCAATCCAATAGTTTTTGAGACATGTCAGTCTGGACCAAGACTTACAGACCGTAATTTCCACCTCAAGCTGACTAAAATGGCAGGGAAACACAGGTTTAGTCTTTAAAATATCAGAAAATAGTGAAATGTCATCACCATTTCCATCAGCCAATGTTGATGTCTTCAAAATGCATGTTTTATCTGACCAACAGTCAAAAACCCAAAGATATTGAATTTACAATGATAATGATAAGCAGCAAATCCACATACTCAGAAGCTGAAACCACCAAGTGTTTGACGTTAATTGATTGACAAAATCCATTATTAATTGATATTTAATTGATGTTGATTCATTTTATGTCAATGTGTTTGATGTATTCATTGACTAATTGTTTTTAGCACTGAAACATTATTGACTTTGACTGTAGCATCAAAAATTGCCAGGAAGGACTGACTGCATATGGAGCTTCTTGGCATACGCCGCCACTCGTGTGACTTTAGAGGGTTTGCTGTACCACTGTGCAGCTTCTGCACTTTACTGTAATGAAACTGATTGTGGGCATTGACTTTTGTTCTCTTGGATTTATTTATAGAAGGGTTTTCCTACCTGTGCTGGAGAACCCCTCTCACCTGTGTGCCTATGTTTGTGTAGGCAGAGCTGAAGTCAGGAAGGGTAGGCACTGTTGCTGAGTGGGTGGTGCAGAGAAGAGAAGGTGTGTGTTAATGAGACGGAGTAAAGATGACTTCATACTTCATTTAAATCCTCTGCCTCCCGGCCCCCGTGGGCACAGATCCACCCACAGGCTGCTCGGCTGGCCGCAGGCCCAGGGGCACAGCTAGCATTTCTAAAGCTACAGTGTACACTGTGGTCCATCACCATGAAATGATAACAACATATACAACACAATCTCTCATCTTGCTCCCTCTGATGTGGCTGCCATGCTTGTAGGCAGTGGTACGTATACTCTTGGACCAGCTCAGACACAAACAACTTCAAAGGATAGTGTACCCAAATAAACATGATGTGAAACAAGAGCGTCCCCTGCATCGGGACTCATTTAAAAGCAAACAACTGAGGGAAGTCCATTTATTGACATCCTCAGGAGCAACTGATACAACAGTGCAGGAATCTAATAGGAGCAGACTCTCGTATGGCAAAAAATATTGGCTGGTTCAGTCAGACTGTCTTTTCTCTGGGATGTTGTTAACTTTAACGCACTAAACAAGGGTCCTTGCTGTTCTATAGTTATGTAAACCCCAGAGGTAGGAAATAAAACATCTGGGGTTTGTGATGTTGAAATGGTGTGCAGGCAAAGAGACAGAGCTTACAGCAAAGGTCAGAACAAAACTTGAGAATATGTCTTTTAATGAATTGTTTTAATGAAACAGTGTTTTGAGATATGCTGCTAAGAATCAGTCATTCAATCTGTATTTTAAGTGAATTGATCCATTCTGAGTAACAAACCTACAGTGGCTTGATCTATTGTGCAGGCTGCCAGTGTTGATACAGAAATTTACTTACTACAGTCTCAACTGCCCAGCGGACTATACTGCAACAACTGCACACAAAACACTTCTGCTTAGCGGTCTCTTTCCACAACAAGAGTGAAAATCTGTTTTAAAATATACAATGTACACCTCTAATTTTGGATAATGTGTGTGAACTGTGTCTGCACAGTTATTCCCCCCAAATATTTACCACATAAAATATACAGCAGTATATTGTATAGAGAATATTGTATATACCAATTTCGAAACATTATCTTCTGTTAAAGATTTTAGAAAAGGATGTCTGAGACAGGCTTACTTAGTGATTATGATTACCAATGATCTCCTCCTTAATACTGTTGCTGGCGGTCTGCACTGACTTTCCTTGAATTAAGCTCGGCATTTACAGTAGAGCTTAATATCTTAATTTGTCGTCTGAAAGAACATGATAGGACTTTAGAGTGGTTAATTTCCTACCTCCTAACAGCCCCTTTATAGTTACTTCTGGTAAATTCAACTCATCTACTGCCCCTCTAAATTGTGTAGTAGCCCAAGGCTCTGTCCTAGGTCAAATTATATGGCATCCAGAAGCTTTTTAATCCATCATGGAATTACAGTGTGTAAAAAAACTAAATAATTATGAATCCAAAAATCATGTAATCTCCTATCCGTGACGCCTCAACCAAGCCTTGTTCTGTGTTGTAGCCCTTCCAGAAGCTTAGTAATCTGGCTTGGAACTTCAGTGACTTTTCAGTGACTTTACACAATAATTACAGAACAATAAATCCACTGGATGTGGAAATGAGTGTGATTTGGCCTACTGATTTCTAATAGAAGACAAGAAATGCATTGGAGATGACACTAACTAACAAACTAACTTTTTGGATGAAAGCATATGGACATTTATGGGAATAAAATCTATATAGTTTTATGTATGTGTTAGTTTCAGTGTTTATTTTTGTTTCCCCTGATTGCCAAGACTTGGGATAACAATTTCCAAATGCCAAAAGTCTAATTCATTATTGTTCTCTGTGTGATTTCAATACATTTCTGTGAGATTACATTTCCATTTAGTCTTTTCTTTTGTCTTTATAGTCATATAACAATGTAATTATGTGACATTCCTGCAGCATACACATCCTGATAGCCCAGGTTGTCCTGAAAAGAATGATGTCTATAACTTGTGCATTACAGGGTTGAGGTTATGCAAGCATTATTACACAAAGAGAGCAGGTGACCTAAAGATTTGGCTTAGACCTACTACTACTATTATTATTATTATTATTATTGTATTTTTCCATCTTTATCCTGTTGTGCTATAGATCCCCAGACAAGACAAAAGCTTCTCCATTCAAGGTCATGACAGGTCTATTGATTTCTGTATTCATTTATTTTCTAACCCACATCAAACACTCCCTCTACTTGAAAGAGATGGAGGGCTGGAGAGGTGAACTTTTTAAACTAGAAAATGATTCACTGCAGAAAATGCTTGTGAATGCTGAAAGGCTAAATCGCTAAAGCTAAACTGGATTGCTGGCATAACTGCGTAAGAAGAAGGTGGAGTAGTGAGAATAGTTGGAAAAGTGGGAATGGTTTTAATTAGTATATATTTAATTGAAATGTTAAATAATACCAATAATGTATTGAATGAAAGTGGAATATTTAAAAATGTATTTATATATTTTTGGAAAAGAAAAGTCACAGTATAGCATGTCAAAATGTCATAGTATAGTTTGTCGAAACAATTCATAAAAAAGTCATAGTATTTCGAAAAAGTGATACAAAATTCATAGTATAGTAATTCGAAAAAAGTCAAAGTATGGTATGTCAAAATAAGTGATAAAAAAAGTCATAGTATAGTAGTTTGTTGAAAAAAGTGATAACAAATTCATAGCATTGCATGTTGAAAAAAGTCATAGTATATATAGCATGTCGAAAAAAGTTATGGAAAGTAGAAAGATTTCATAGAAAGGCCATAGTATAGTATGTCGAAAGAAGTCAAAGTATAGTATGTTGAAAGAAATCATAAAAAGTCATAGTATAGTATGTCGAAAAAAGTCATAGTATTGTATGCCTAAATAAGTCAGAAAAAAGGCATTGTATAGTATGTCGAAAAAAGTCATAAAAAAGTCATAAAAAGGTCATAGTATAGTATGTCGAAAAAAGTAATAATATAGTATGTCGAAAAAACTCAAAAATAAGTCATAGTATAGTAGGTGGATGAGATGGTAAAGAAATATGGTCCTGCCAATTTATTTTTAATCGTTTTTAACTGCTCTTTCATGTTTTATGTAAAGCACTTTGAATTGCCCTGCTGCTGAAATGTGCTATACAAATAAAGCTGCCTTGCCTTGCCTATGTTGAAAAAAGTCATAAAAAAGTCATACTATAGTATGTCGAAAGAAGTCAACAAAAGTCATAGTATAGTATGTTGAAAAAAGTCAACAAAAAGTCATAGTATAGTGTGTTGAAAAAAGTCATAAAAAGATAATAGTGTAGTATGTCAAAAAAGTCATAAAAGGTCATAGTATAGCATGTTGAAAAAAGTCAACAAAAAGTCATAATATAGTATGTCGAAAAAAGTCAAAAAAAGTCATACTATGGTATGTCGTAAAAAGTCATAAAAAAGTCATAGTATAGTAAGTCAAAAAAAGCAAACAAAAAGTCATTGTATAGTAAGTCGAAAAAAATCATAGTACAGTATGTCGAAAAAGTCAACAAAAAGTCATAGTTTAGTATGTCAAAAAAAGTCTTAGTATATTATGTCAATAAGAGTCATGAAAAAATCATAGTGTAGTATGTCAAAAAAGTCATAAAGAGGTCATAGTATAGCATGTCGAAAAAAAGTCATAAAAAGTCATAGTATAGTAAGTAAAAAAAAGCCAACAAAAAGTCAGGGGCCCGATGGGTTCGGTTGGGTTCGGTCTTAATTTCTATCATTTTACATGGGCTCAGGCCGGGCTCGGGCTTGCGCTCCGGGTTGCGCAGTAAATGAGCGGTCAGGTGATGCGTTATGCTTAGCGCGGAAATGGATGCTGAGGAGGTGAAACGGAGGCTGGCCTGAGCCTGTGGCGATTACATTTTGGTTGCATCGGCAAAGAAAGCAAAGTCTGAGGTGTGGAAAACTTTTGACCATGAGAAATGACTCATTCTTGACAAAAGGCAAAAGAGCTGTGTGCGTGTGCACATTTGAATAATGTCGGACTGTAAATGGGTTCGGGCTTTTAAAAAGCTGTCAATCAAAATGTACTTGTCGGGCTCGGGCCGAATTCTGTCAGGCTCGGGCCTTGTCAGGCCGAACTTTTAAGGCCCCATTACAGCTCTAACGTATATCACTTGAGACCAGGTTACAAAACATCACCGTGGCCTGCATAAGCAGGTTCAAACTCCTCTGAGATGTTTCAGCTGAGTTATGAGTCACTTCCTGTTTGGAGAGTTGATTAAAATGTTTTTACTCTTTGTCCTAAAAGAAGACAGAAACATATTGGGACAGATTTCTTCCTCTGAGGCGTTTTATGAGTTCAAGCACTTTTATCCATAAGAGACTCCTTTATGAAACAGAAAAACACAAATGGCAAAGGTGGGATTTGAACTAACAAACTTCAGACTGTAGAGGAGTTTCTTTTCCAGTTGAGCTCTCAGGACTCTGAAAAGTAATCTCAATATTTCAACCAAGGTTCAACTTCACAGTCGCTTTATTTCTGTGAAGCAGGTTTTAGGTTATTTCATGGATAGATAAATGCATTAAAAGGTTTGATTGGTTATCACTTGGAATCTTGGAAAGTGTTAAGGGGTTTTTCAAGGTTTATCTGTACATTTAAGATGTTTTAATGGATTATCTACTTCTGTAAGAGTTTATAAGGGACAACAAAAGGAAAAGGTTGATGAAGGTGAAGTTTCTCTTTGGATCTTGGTGTTTATCACCCCTGGAGGTGGTCCAGTGGGGAACGACGCCGACCAGGAGACGCGGGTTCAAACCCCGCCTCAGGTATGCCACACAGGAGTGTTTGTGAAGAATGGATGTGGTTTCATTTGTTGATTTAAACTTGCGAATTTACAACAACGATTTCAACTTGCGACTTTCCAACAATTTCAACTTGCTAATTTCCAACAACAATTTCAACTTGTGAATTTCCAACAATTTCAACTTCTGAATTTACGATTTCAACTAGCGACTTTCCAACAATTTTAACTTGCAAATCTCCAACATCAAATTCAACATGCAAATTTCCAAATTTCCATGGGGAAAAATGTAGTTGTTAACACATAACTTTTTTTTGTCTGCAGGCTGTTCAGCTGAAATGATTAAAGTATTAAAGTATTTTAAAGTGTAAAACCCCTTAACATATACAAAAGAACATCCCAGGTAACTACACTTTGTGTCATGTGACCTTCAACACAGAAAGCGAGATACTTAATATTAAAGAGACTGTTCTTCCCCGAGAAACTCTCCCAGAGATTGTTTAAGCAGCAATTACAACATATATTTACATTTATAGTGGTGGCTCCCTCTAGTGGCAGAGTAGTTATGACAGGAGCAAAGCAGGAAGAAAGATGACGAACTGGCTGCAGTAGTGTTCAGTAATGTCAGTGCGTTTTTTAGCAGTGAAAAATACAGTATACTGTATAAGTTACTTCATTCTGATTCTAATAATTCTATTTAGGTGAGGCCCTACCACAATGCTTTAGACCCGAGAGTACGACAGCATGCGGAGCATCATGCAGGTACAGGTACATAATGAGGGTAGTGAGTGTTAGAAAGTAACTTTAAAAGGTCCATGTCAGTAAATGTGTAATAAAGAGAAAGATAGATGCTGTGGACAAAAGTATTCTAAATTTGAAGGTTATAGAAGTTATTTATATTATAATGTTTCTTTTGTGATAAAAAAAGTCATAGTATAGTATCTCGAAAAAAGTAATTGTATAGTTTGTCGAAAAAGTCATCGTGTACTATGTCTAGGAAGAAATCTTTTTCCTGTACTCCTCTCCTCTACTTTCCTGGAAAGTAGGTCTCACAACACAAGAATGTTGAAAAAAGTCATAAAAAGTCATAGTATAGTATGTCGAAAAAAGTTATAAAAAAATCATGGTATAGTATGTTGAAAAAAGTCAACAAAAAGTCATAGTACAGTATTTTGAAAAAAGTCAACAAAAAGTCATAGTAAAGTATGTCGAAAAAGTCATAAATGGTCATAGTATAGTATATCGAAAAAAAACATTAGAAAGTCAGAGTACAGTGTGTTGAAAAAAGTCATAAAAACGTCATAGTATAGTATATTGAAAAAAGTCAGAAAAAAAGTCATAGTATAGTTTGCCTAAAAATTTTTTTTAAAACATGATCGTTAAGTATGTCAAAAGAGACTGTCACGGAAGGTAGGTCTCACAACTCACCAACCACAAGATTTGAAAACATACCCTTCTGTCTTCCAAATATTCTTTTTTCACCCTATGCTATCTGACCTGATATGCAGGTGTATGTTTTTGTCATATTTGTCTATTTCACTTCGTACATTGGACCTCAAAACTCATTGCACCCTATAAGCTTTGAACAGACAACCTTCTGTCTCTGAATCTTTCTCTTGTCAGGCTGAGCTATCTGACCTGACTTGCATCTCTCTGTTTTCAGCATATTTGTCTTTTCCACTTTTGGAACGACGCCAACCGCTGAACATGAGACGTGGATTCAAACCCTACCTCAGGTATGCCACACAGGAGTGTTTGTGAAGAATGGATGTGGTTTCATTTGTGTAATTTAAACTTGCGAATTTACAAAAATTTCAACTTGTGAATTTCCAACGATTTCAACTTGCGACTTTACAACAACGATTTCAACTTGTGAATTTACAACGATTTCAACATGCAAATTTACAATGATTTCAACTTTCGAATCTCCAACATTGAATTCAACTTGCAAATTTCCAAATTTCCATGGTGAAAAATGTAGTTGTTAACACTTACCTCTTTTTTTGTCTGCAGGCTATTCAGCATGAAGTGTAAAAGCCCTTTACATATACAAAAGAACATCCCAGGTAACTACACTTTGTGTCATGTGACCTTCAACACAAAAAGCGAGATACTTAATATTAAAGGTGCTGTAGGTAGGATTGTGAAGATCCAAGATTTAGCCAAAAAATTTGAACATCGGCAACTACTCAGTCCCTCCCCCGCAGTCCCTCCACCCTTTCCGCTAAAGCCCAAAATGGTCTCCTAAGCCCCTCCCCCCACAAGGGAGAATGAATGCGTGTGCATGAGCAGTGATTGACAAGCAGTTAGACACCCCCCTGGCCCTGATTGGTGCATCTGAATAGGGAGCTGTGGACTTTTGCAAATTGCACTATAGGCTGTAGGTGGTGCCAGAGGAGCCAGATGTTTTTTAAATTACCTGCTTCATGTAGTTCTACTCGAATATAAGGTCAGTTTCAGCAAATATGACAGAAAGTCAGTTTTATAAGTCTTACCTACTGCAACTTTAAAGAGACTGTTCTTCCCCGAGAAACTCTCCCAGAGATTGTTTAAGCAGCAATTACAACATATATTAACGTTCATAGTGGTGGCTCCCTCTAGTGGCAGAGTAGTTATGACAGGAGCAAAGCAGGAAGTAAGGTGACGAACTGGCTGCACTTTGCAGGCAGTGAAAAATACAGTATACTGTATAAGTTACTTAATTCAGATTCTAATAATTCTATTTAGGTGAGGCCCTACAATGCTTTAGATCCGAGAGTATGACAGCATGCGGAGCATCACGCAACAAATCAGACAGGTACATAATGAGGGTGGTGAGTGTTAGAGAGTAACTTTAAAGGTTCCATGTCAGTACAAGTGTAATAAAGAGAAAGATAGATGCTGTGGACATAAGTATAAGTAATCATAGTATGTCAAAAAAGGGGAAAAAAAAAATCATGATTCAGAATGCCGAATCAGCATTAACACAAAAAAGGCTGAGAGGGTCGAGCCAGCGATGGAGTACTCGAATCCTGGACTCGGGCTCGAGTCCGACTCAAGTCTCTATTCTCTGGACTCATGACTTGACTTGGACTCGCGGACTGATGACTTGTACTTGGACTCGAGGATATATAAAATCGGACTTGAGCATTCATGAAAAAGGACTCAGGCGTTGGATGAAGTTTCTCACTAAATAGGTTATAAAAAATTTATATAAGTTGTTACACTTTTCCTGTTTATTGTTAACTTTACATCGTCTTTGGGATCTCTTTTTTTCTCTCGCTTTTTCCTCACAGCCACACATACTCTTCTCAGTTGGACACTGCTACTGCTCGCTCTCTCTTGTCTCTTGTCTCTTGACAACACACTCACTGACGTCACTCACTTAACGCTGAATTCTCGCTCTTACTTTCACTGCTCTCACTAGACTCGGACTCAAACTCAGGTAATGGTGACTTGACTCGGACTCGACTCGGACTGTTCTTTGGTGACTCGGACTTGGACTCGGACTCGAATACTGGGGACTCGAGACTCGACTCAAACTCGGCAGTTGGTGACTCGACTACAACACTGGGTCGAGCCAACATGTACTATTCTTCTAGGTTAAGCTGCGGTGACATTTTTACAGGGATAATCACACAAACCTTTAATATTCTGCCACCAGGGTAAGAGTTAAAAGGAAATGGCAGGAGAAACTTGTAATCTGTTCACCCACCGTAGAATACATGTTCCCCTTCATTTATTCTCATGAATCAGTAATACATTGAGATACAGGAGTAGTTTAAGAGGCTATGTTTTTTCCCTCATGCTTATTTACTGTGGGATTCAATATAACAATCGGTGTTGTGTGTTTTAAGACTTTCTGGTATGGTAAAATAAATATATTTACTTCTTTGACCTCTTTTTTTGCATGAACATTCACACTCCTTTTTCATCACTGCTGTATGATCACAGAGACTTTAATGGAGCTTCTGGCATTGCAGTCAGATGATTTGGTTCCCATTTAATAAGACACACTTTATAAAGGGTTTGTAACTTGTAACTAATAGCAGTAATAGCCTTTCTAAACCACAAAATAATGCTTTATACAGTAGTTATACACTAATTAGTTTAAAATAAAAAGCAAGTTGAAGAATTTCAGGAAATACTCTTATTTGCTTTCTTGAAGAAAGTTAGATGAGAAGATCAATGAGAAGATCAATAACCACTGTATGTATGTCAATTATGAAGTTAGCACCAGCAAGTGGTTAACTTAGCTTAGCATGAAGATGGATGTTAAAAATAAAGGTAGCACCAGCAGCCGGTTAGCTTAGCTTAGCATAAAGGTAAAGTACGCTCTTATTCATGGATTCGCTCGTTAAAGCATTGATAAATTATTTATTAACCATTAGTGAATAATTCACAACTTATAAACTCCAGCTTGATAGTAATGAGAAAATTGAGAAAATATGAATATCTATATTTTGTATAAATATTTTAGTAAAATGTAATGTGCAAAATCTGTGGTCCATAATTATGTTAAAAAGTGCAGAGATTAGCTCAACGTCAGTGTGTCCCTGATGGGAGGACAAACTCTGTAATAAAAATGTAAATGTACTTTGTGCTGAGCATGCAGAGAAACACTTTACTTATTTCAGGGGAATAATATAAAAGCACTTGAGAAACATTGGATGTGGATGCTGTTCCATGGTCCCGTGGGATTGGTCAGATCAATGTCTGCTTCATCAACGCTTTGGTCTTGACCTGTTTATTCCTCGGATCGATCTAAGCTGTTTTGCCTCCAGGCATCTGTTTAATACATACACGGCTCAGCTGTGGGAGAGCCTACGAGGATCTGATGTAAAAACTCATCCTTGAAAAGTGAGCTGGTAAAGAACTGCTCATTTATTTCTGTGCTTGTGTTATCTGAATGTGCCTTCAGGCCGGTGACTGCAGGCTACAGTGCTGAACATTTCCTGAACCAGTTTGTTTAACTTAACTCAGTTTTAGCATCACATACATGTGAGTGCCTTGGCACAGTTTGGCCTGTGTTAATGACAATCCTTTACAGTCACTCTGAGCAAAAACTTTAGTTAAATTTGCCTCAATATGCGACTGTCACACTAATACTACGGTTGTGCAGAAAATTTACAGGGAAACATGAAAGTGGTGATTGCATACACCATCCAGTGTCCTCCAGTTTCATGGAGATAATGACACATTTTCTGTGAAGGAAAAAATAGCCTCACAGCTCATTTGGATTTGGATTAAATTTCAGTGAAACATTTTGTGGATGGGCTGATAAAGGCTTCCTCTATTGTACGTTGTCAATGCAGCAGCTCGGGGCTGTGCTGTGTTTTGACATATCAGTCACTTGGTTCTTTGAAACTTTGAATTTAGAAATTTCGAGGAAAGTAGCAATGTCGATGTCAACACGGAGTGAACTGACAGCAGTGATGGGAACAACACATGCACCCTTAAAACGAGAAAGGTAAAAAAGAACCTAATGGGAATCTATCACACGTTATTAAAAACATGGGCAAATCCCCAACTTACAAGCAGCTGAGTCAAAAAGTCCTTGAAGACGTAGCACCATTGTTGGATAGATGTCCTTATTTCTTTTGTAAATCTCACTTACGTTTCCACTCTGCTACTCTCAGTTTACACCAACAATAATGGATGTGACATGGATTACTACTACTAAAAATATCTGACTTCCAACCGAAGATAAAAGCATATTTGAGCCAATGATTATAAAACCTCTTGTTACAGAATGTACCATAATGCAACTGTGCAGCGTGTGCAATGCAAAATGTATTCCACGGCTGAGCTATAAATTCACCCATGATTTGATTCGATGTGACAAACTGGATGCTTAGGAGAAAAGAATACTGCGACAGAACACAGAAAACTGTTTGCATTACATAAGTGTATAGCATGGAGGAGTGTGCCTGTGTCTGCTATACGGTGTCAAGGCACAGTTATGAAATCAGCATTAAAATGCAGGGCTCTGAGCACAGACCGAGGGGCTTGATCATTGGGGAGTGATTTGTATCAGCTTTAAAGAAATGAGACCCACAGATCACCAATCCTTGTTTCTGTTATTCTCAAGCAGCAGCAGCCTTATCTCAGATTTACAGTTAGAATCAAATCAATGCAAGGTTAAGAGGGATTCAGTCCTGGATAAAAAAACAAAGAAGTCTCGAAATGCTGTTATTTAAAGCAGCGCGCCTCAACTTAAAAAATGTCTGTTAAATTAAAAACACCTCTGAACTCGTGTTTACTGATCAACACATCTAATCATTTCATTATGGCCCTGCTCCCTGAAGATTGGAGCGATGGATACTGAGCCTCTCTTCCTCCTCCCCCCTAATCCTCCAGGATCTCCGTCTGTACCGTGGGAAGCCCTCAATTATTCATGGACAAGGACGGTGGCTGGATCTTTAAGTCTCTATTAAAAGTGGAGGTCAACTAGCAAGCAGATTGAGCAGACTGAGAGCAGCGTGCAGTCAAGTGGAATACTTCATCTCTGAATGGAAATATGAGCAGAGGCAACAAAACCTTTCAAAGACCAGACATCAGTGATAGTCAAAAACACAACTCATATTTTTCAAATATTCTTTCCCTGTGTAGTCAGATTTTTGCCCTCGCCTTAGGATTCGACATTGTAGGCTCTTCAGAGGTCAGGTCTGCTGAGTCACAGCCTGTTCAGCCTTCCAGTGCACACCTCAGGGGGGTGACCTGGCTCCAGGAATAGGTCATACATGTGTCAAAGGCAGATATCACATGGCTCAGTGTACGGATGCCACATATACAGTAAATGCATTAAGGAAGAATTCCGGTCATATTTTATGGTGCTATACAATGTGTGAATGTGATATGAATGTTTGTTTTTCATGATATGTCATGTTTTCAGATTTGAGCCTGCTTTCTCTTTTGAAGGAGATAATGTATCTCAAGAGGCTTCCTGGTTGAATAAACATTAAACAGGCTCTGTGAGGCTGTCAGCAGTGCTTTAACCCAAATGCTAAAGTATTTGGTCATAAATCAACATTTTGGACACATTAAAGTTTATGGAATCACCAAATGTTATTAAAATTAATTCAAAGGAGAATATAAATGTCCAAATTGCATGGCAATCCATTCAACAGTTGTCGAGACATTTCACTCTGAACCACAAATGTCACTAGAGAAAAAGTCAGAGGATCACCAAAGTCGGTAAGATGAAGTCTCTGGAAACCATGAATGTCTGTACAAAAATTCATGGCAATGCATCCAATTGTTGTTAAGATATCTCAGTCTAGATCAACCGACAGGCCAAGCCTGCCATCCATAGAGACACACAGCTAGAAATCTCTCCCTCATGATAAAAGAAGCACATTATCTATTCTTTTTCATACAGTATATTGAGACAACAGCTTTGCCATCTTTGTTTTGTGGCTTATGGCCATTTTTCAAGTGTTGCTGGTTTGTTGTGCAAGTCAAGAACCTTAAGAGGTTTTACCTCTATTTAATATCATGTATCATTATTTTTATAACTGTAAATTATATCTCACCAAGGATTCGTAACACTTTCATCTTCTCCCACTAAAATGAGTCATTTATGTATGAAATTGCGGTGGTCTTTTCCTCTAAGCAAAAAATATATGGTCACACATCATAAAGTTACTTTTTGAGGTGTTGAATATGCCAACTTGTTGTGGATGGAAGGCCAAAACAAAGAAATAAAAATGGATTTTGAGATTTGGAGAGGATTGGACTGCATAGTAAGCTTAAATTTGGTTACCAACACGTACACTATTGCGGATCGCAAAGGTGGAAGATGTAGTGCCTTGACAATGTTGCTGTAGCTCTGGAAGGATCATGTAAGGGAGAAGGGCTCAGAATAAAAGCGAGGAAGAGAGGTAGAGGGGATTTCTTGGAAGATTAGAGCAAATTAGCCTGAGCAGAGCAGGGAGAAACTGCAGAGAATACCAGTGAGCACTTCTCTGGTGATTAGCTGGTGAAAAGCTGTCTCGGGATCTGGACTAGAAATATACAGTTGTTGAAAAGCAGTTGAGAAAGTAGTCATAAGCATCCCAACTATTATACAGATGTCTAAAAAACTTTCACTGCTCAACCAAATATATTCATAGCCAAGATGCCTCAATGGCTTTTTACTGACTTATTATTGCAGGAAGCTATGAGGGACCACTTAAAGAAATTAGATGTTTTTAGCCTAGGAGGAAAGATAGGAAAAAGTTGGTTATCATGTTAAAATTGGAAAGGATTTTCCGGTGATAAAGGAGAAAGAGATGAATTGATTAGCATCATGATGCAGGTCACAGGTTGGTGTGCAGGATGGGCAATGTATTGTAGGTGTTGAGTTGTGGCTACTGTAGCAGCCTCATACTGCTTCTTATCATCATGGAATTTGAAAAGGTAAGCAGGCACAGGAAACCACTGGAGGTAGCAGAGGGTGATTTGATGTAGGAGAATTTTGGGAGGCGGAGGAAAAGTCAGACTGCAAAATTCTGGAGGAGCCACAAAAGCATGTTGTCAGTGCTCGTTTCTAGGGCAAGCCAGATCATCCTAGACTGGGTGGAATAACTCTAGACTTGAACAATGAGATGAGCAGAATCTCTAGTGAAAAAAGTTGGGATCTTATACATTTATTGTTATCGAGTGCAAACCTGCAAGTTTGGGCTGTAGCTGCAACACAGAGGATGGGCATCATTGTCTGGTGTCACATCAGAATTCTTGACACTTCAGTATGCTTCAATCGAACTAGTTCGTAGTAAGTGTTTAAGGCAAAAGTGTTTATAGCTGTTATGAATGGGCACAAATAAGCCCGCTGTCCTAAAGAGGGGGGAAACAAGATTCTATGAAAAGTAATGGTTGTATAAAGAATTTGAAGAGTAAAGGTCAATTTCTCCATACAGTTTATTTTGTTGACAATTGCAGTGCAGTCATCAGTTGTTGGAGGGTTTGGCTGCAGCCATTTCCATGTGATGGCTTTCTTGCCAGTAGCCAGGCGGTGGGGGTTTTAGATGCTTTTTGACAATCCGACAGTCACGTTTGGAGTGTACTAAAGCCGTTAGCAGTCTATGGAGGGGTCAATGTGGTGCTGTCACTGCTGATGGAAAGGAGAGGTAGAATGCAGGAGCGTCTTTGTCATGTTGAGACTGGGTTTGAGTAGGTCAGATGAGAAATCAAGCAGGAGTTCAGCAGACTCAGACAGATCCCTTATTGACTCAATCTTTTTCATAATCCTGGTTTTGTAACAGTTTTGTTTATCATTGTTTGCATAATGAAGACGATAAAGACAAGACAAGACACACAAAGAAATTGTTTTGTTAAAATCTCAAGACTGAAAAATTAGGTCATGTGTTTCATCTTCTTGTTGAGAAGTGCTGTTGTATTTCACCATGTTTGAATTGTGCAACATTAAATATGTCTTTTAAAACATGTTATTGACAGTGGGATCAACAGAGCAGTGATTGTTTTAGCCTCTGACTGTTTTCTGGGGGAAGTGTTGGTTTTATACTAAACTCTTAAAATGTGCAGAGTATTTGTAGTTTTTGGCAGGTGAACATGTGGAAGTCATGCCAAACAATCAAGTTGGAACTGTACTGTTTGTTACTACTCCATTAGCGCTGTTTCCACAACTATCAATCTTTATATGCAGATAAATAAAAGCAATGAGCAGCGTGAGCTGTGGGAGGAAAGGCACTTTAGTCCGAACAGTGTGAGGTCTGGGTCAAATATCAGGACAGGATATCAAAGCTCACCCACAGCAGTTTACACCGCCCCAAACAGCTGTCTCTTTCACTCTTATCAACAGTCGGCACGACCTGCACGACTACATTTGACACCTTACTAAATCCTGTCAGCTATTCTGCTGAGCAGTATATTCTAAGCAAAAAAAGAAGCCAGATGCACTTAGACTTTCCTCAATACTTAAAGTGTCTTCACTCTACAAAGCTTAACTCTGAATAAAATAATTCAATCGTCTTCTTGAACCACAGTAATTTCTTTAAATGTATTGAAGATGTCTGTAATAGCTGCTGTAAGAGCCCCGCATCAATTACTGCCTCGCAGTAAAGACAAGCAATGAAAGAAATAGCATCTGCAATCGGAGTCCAAGCTCTTCAAAATGTGCTGGAAGGGCAATTTTAGCATCATAAAAAGTGTGAGCTTGATTAATCTGAAATTCAATACCAATTACAATAGCATTAAAAGCTTCTCTGGGGACTCAGCAATACTGTTCTTCTCAGAAACCTGGCACATGCAGCTGCAGAGAATAAATGAAATTGCCTTGATAATATATAAAGACTGACACACTTGCTTTTCAGTTACAGTGTTATAAAAGCAAAGCAGGCTGAAGTAATAAAGTTTGAATCATGATTTATGTGTTATCTCTTCAAGATTTTCAACCAATTGCATATATTCCATGAAAATAATTCAATTTGAGCCTTGGTTGGAGAGCAGGCTGCAGCACATTTCTCAATTGATCAAATAGACTTTTCACTATTGATTGAAGAAAATAAGAATGCAATATTGGAGATATATATATCTCCAATATATATTTATATATATTTATAATGCTTTTGCATTCCTAAATATGAAGAGATCAAATTCATGATCGATTCGAAGCGAGGCGGGAAGAAAGAGGGAAATGCGCGCCTTCTTATCAGCAACTTTGCAGTGATTCCGCCTCCCCCTTTTTCTCTCCGTCTGACAGAGCGTTTCCCCAGAGCCTCAGCTCAAACTGCAGAACCGCTCTGTGTGGCAACTGTTGAACAAAATGGACTCTCGCAAGGAGAGAAAAATCCCACAGGAAAAGAGGAGGGAAGGAAAATCAATGCAAGGAAGGGATTTTAAAATAGGAGAAATGGAGGGCTTGGGGGTGGGGGAGGAAAAAGAGAGAGCAGAAAGGTGAGGGAGGACGAGACAGACTGAGAAGGAGAGATACCCAGTAATGAAGAATTCAATAACTGAAAAGCATTTGAAACCATGTAAGCTGTGTCCTAATGCTTCATTTGATCTAAAGACATTACTTTCTGCTCATTTTAGTGGGCGTCATATTCACAGAGAATGGAAGTCTAGTTTGAGTCCCACAATAAAGGCTGCTGCCTGGATGCCTGCAGTAGAGGCTGGGAGAGAGACAGAGCTTGATAATGAGCACACTGGGAGAGTTTGCCTTGTTGTTCAGTTGAGTGTTATTTCAAAATACTGCAACCAAGAGACTGGGGCGGGAAGTTAACTCAAATCTGGGTTAATTGCTCAGGGAAGGGAAGCCTCATGATCATCATTAGAGATGTTTTTTCTTCTTCTTTCATAACGTCTCAGCAAATGTACCTGTTACTTAATTTGAGTCAGAGAGCACTTATTTGTTTAGCGTTTCTGTTGGTCTTTCTCTATGTCACTCAAGCATTGACAATCAGTGTCTGACCTTTAATGGCCTACAGTTCAGTCATGCTTCTTATTTTAGTTTCAATATTAGTTTCTTGTTTGCGCCAGATCATTCTCGGAGACAAGTTTGTAGATGTAGAAAAACATTCAAATCTCCATAAACAAATCACTTTTCAACGGTGGTGTTTGAGATGGTGTGAGGCTGTTTTTCTCACAACAGTCTCGGGTCAGATGGGAAACTGTATTTACTGCTGAGAGGTTAGTGCGTAAATGGACGGATCATCCTAGCAAGACACAGTAACACAGGTTGATGATTTGATAACCTTCAATTAAAACCTGACTACAGTTTGGTATGGAGGATAAACCTTGATGTATTAAGAAACAAATAGAAGTTTACATTAGAGACCGTCCTCCCCCTAAAAACGACCCTATGCTGTAGGCTGTTTATACAAGCAGCAATTGCGACCCATATTTATGTTTTATTGTTAGGCTGTAATTATGACGAGGGCAAAGCAGGAAGTCCCCATGAGGAATTCTAAGTAATGACAACAGCACTGTCATTGCATCCACATGACACAAGCCTTGGTGATCGCACACCACCCCCACCCTTCCTCCACACAGTTGTTACTTAGCCAAGGGGGACACAGAAGATCAAAATCACTCTTCACAAGATGTCAGGGATCTGAGACAAAGGAATCCAAAAGCACAACTCATGAGGCAAAAAGGTAGAAGCAAAAATGTCTTTAACTTGATGCAAAACTGCAGGCAGGCAAAAGTACAAAAAAGGGTAAGGCTGAGGCGAAGTGCGAAAAGCATAAACAGAGTGAAAAACTAGTTACAGCTCAACAAACAAGACGCTGGAAAGCTAGGACAAAAGCACTGAGACAATCTGGCAGAGGGCTAGTGGAAATGACTTGTTGATATACTACTAGGGAGCTAAGGAGTGAATGGGGAACAGCTGAGTGGGAAGGATGAGCAGGTGAAGTGAATCAAGTGATGGAAGGATAGGCAGATGGAAGTGGCAGGGTTTGAAATGACAGCAGAGTTAGACATAGGCATAATAAAGCAAACAGGAGGACTGCAAAATCAAAACCATGACAACAAGAGGTAATTATCTTCACTTGAGCTTCTGCGTGCGAAAGTCGCCGGACTACACCATTTTCTAAACATAGCCATGTTGAGAAATACAGAGAGAGTTTTGTGGAGCTTTGTATCAACTCATTTGAGCAATGGCTGGAATTTCACAGGCGTTTAATGATTAAAAATAGTTGCGCAAAAGATCTTGAAGGGTGTGTGGGAGGGGTGGTGGCCAGATCAAATAAACACAGGAATTTCACACAGGAGACTAATGTTCGTGTCCCATTTGAAAATAAAAGTAAACGGCAAGTAATTTTAACTTTATGGAGTAAACAGAACTACGTCACGTTCTCCGTCACATGCGTAATTATGTCATGTAATGTTATTTAACCAAAACGATGATCTTTTTCTAAACCTAACCAAGTAGTTTTTGTTCCTAAACTTTTCACAACATTAACGATTTGTTTAAAACTGCACAAAACATTTGAGTCGTATTTCATGCCATCGCTAGGACTTTAATTAATGAAACGCTCCTATGGGTCGAAATAGAAGGTAGGAACAACCAACCTATGTGGTCATGTGATTTGGAGGACTTGTTAAATTAATAGGTGAAAATTTCAAATCAATTCCACGTTAATTTCTTTATTTCTTTATTGTCAGGATTTTATTTCGGGTGTGGCTGGATTTCTTTCCCCTTTAAGTAACAAATAAAAACAAAAGAAGATGTGCCTGAATTTGTTTCAGAACAATAATGTGACAACATGGTATTTCCTGGGAATTCTCACTAAAATCTGCTTCTGTTTCCCAGCACAATTACCCAGTCATGGAAGGTTTAGCATACGTGTGCCCTGTGTGTGCAGATACTGAAGAGTAACATATGTATTAAAGCAATGATGCCCTCTCCCGACCTCATTAATGCACCTAAGCAACTGTCATAGATATAGTCTGATCTTAAATCAACGTTATTACAGAAAAATTACAGAGCTATTACAGAGCTGTGTGGCAAACTATGTTTTTAGATTAAATCAAAGTTGAGTGCAAAAACTGTAAATGTAAAATATGCAGACTGTTCAACAAGTGACTTAATTAGATATGCAGACCTCCAACTTTAACTGTTGCCACTGCAACAGTAATAGACCCAGTTCAGCAAGATGGTCAGACCTTCCATTATAACCACTCAGACATAAAAGTGATGACATGCTGAAAAACAGAGGATCAAATATTCTGCATGGTTGGCATTGTGTTGTTTTCCACCTCAAATATACAGTAATTAAAGATGAATTGTTGTTCTACCAAAACATATTACCACATAACCAAACAATAATGAAAATGAGAATAAACTGCATTTTATGAGGAGTTATCCACAGTTCTATTTTTTAAAATAGTTTTTCACTTGCGCCGAGCAATCCCGGGAATCCTGCAAAAAGAGTGATATATTCCCAGTAAACAATCATCTTAACATCAGAAGAAACCCTTCAACCCTAATTAACACATTACCACAGATATAACCTTGTAATACTGATATATAATAGGGATAAGGGAAAATCTTCCCAGAAATTCAAAGAAGACTCAAACTTCCTCTATGTCAACTAGTATTTCAGAGAGGCTCTACAGAGATTCATGAGTTGCACTGATGCTTATCGTGAATATGTGTTTACTGTGGCAGGGATGGTGTTAGGCAGCAGCAAAGAGGACACACTCACCAGGCCTGAGACTTCCTCTTGGGCACGCTCTGTCTCGTCCACTTGGAGTGAGGGGTCAGGTGGTAAATCAGCCGGCGGCAGATCTTGTTGGTGGACTTGAACGAGTCTGTCTCCTGTAACACACATAGGACGAATGATGGATAACAAATATCAATCTAGTTCATACAACAAATCAAAAACAGTGACTGCTCGTGAATAAATGCAACTGAAACATCACACATTTAAGGAATCACTCAAACAAACCAATAAACTGTGTATTTTGCATATGACAAAGTAGAAAAGGAGCTGTCTACAAGGTAACAGTCAAATATAAATGCTGGATGTCTGAGCTCCCTTTCTTTCTTCCTGCAAACTTTAGATGTACTGACTGATGAACAGTCACAGTCTTTCTTTCTTGTCCTTTGAATACAGCTGCTTCAAACATGTTCTGCATCAAAACATTAATTTATTTTCCCTTTTGCTTTCCTCTTGCTCCATATCTCCCCCTCCCCTCCTCTCTGCCTTCTCTTTTCTCTCTCCCACCTCCGTCAAAGACTTTAAATGGAATGGGTTGTGCTGAGCAGGGTAAATCTAATTAATGGTACAACACGACAACAAGGAAGAAGCAATGTAGCGAGAGGAAAAAAAAATGCAGGGGCAATATACCTTAAGGCGATTAACGATTCCCACTGCCACTTCTTTTCTAGGACGACCAACAAACATGCCTCATACTTCAAAACATTCAATGCTGCTGTTTCAGCCACTTGGATGACTGAACACGACGTTATAGCTGCGCATACTGATTCGCAATGTGAAGATATTCTTAGAAAATGTGAATCTGTGGACTGGAAGGATCAACATGAGTCAAGTCACTATAAGCATTCTTAGACGTTAATCACGGGTCTGTAGAGCTGAGTGAATCACAACATATATTAAATAAACTGTAACTGTAACTATAAAACTGAGGACCATACGCTTCAAAGCATTCACAAATGATGCATCTTTTAACCCCTTAATGTCCTTGAATATATATAATCTAAATAAATCTCAGTGTGGGCATAGAAGCAGCTGCCAGGCCTTAAATCCAGCACATTGCCTCTCTACATCCTCATCACGTCTGACACAGTATCCTGCCACGGGTCGCCAGCCAGTCAGAAGAACGCTGCCAGCTCTTTACTTTCCCTCCCGTCCTCCTGGGCTTTCCCCGCCAAAGCAAACAGCGATAAGATAAGAGTTTCTCACAGGTGATTATCATCTGGACTCGGTAAGTAAAAACTAGACCACGGTGACTTTATCTTAAGGCAACCCATCTTTTCCTAAAAGAGTTAACTGCAGACTCTAGATAACTGTAATTGCTGCTGGCTCTGTGTTTTACAGCCACTCTGAGCTGTGTCTCTGGTGTCTTCACCCTTATACCTTAGTTTGAAATGTAATTTTAATTTTAATATCTTGGATTTGTATGCCGTGCTACAAGTAGATGAGCCGACTCCCAGTGTGGATAAATCATGATTTGTATCTTAAAGGGCCAGCCCTTTATTTCATTGACCACATCAATCTGAATTCATCTAATATGCATAATTGATAAGTTCAAATTGAGTAACAGATAGAGTCACTGAATGTAAATTATTAATGTTTTTTGCTGCTGCAAAAGGTTTGTTCATATTAGTAATATCTGTAAACCAATTTGAGAGTGATAGCTGAGACGTTGGTACAACCTGTATATTCATGTACCCCAATTTAGAATTTTATATCTCAATGAAACTTCTAATATGCTGCACCAATGTGCACATTAATAAAACCCTAATACAGAGACAGAACTGTTGTCTTCTGCATATAGCAAGGTCCATTGTTATGACTCATGGCACAAATGGAAGCTGTCTTTTTGATGCAACTATGTAACTATTCACTACAAAGGAAGGCTTAGGACCACCTTTTCCTCCTTTAATATCTTTCCTACAGTCACTTACAAACAGTGAGAAGTGTCTGTTACCTGAGACACAATAGACTTCAGAGAGACTCAGTGGACTCCAGTTTGATCCCACTGGCCACCTGCCAGCTGTCAGAGCCCTCAAAGTGCTCTCATTGTTGGTGCCAAGGCCAAGCTTCCCCACAAGAATCGGTGCCATTGACCATGGCTGCTGGCTGTGTTGACCTCAGCATGATGACCACTGGGCACCTGCCCACGCTTTCTAGTATAAAGCAACCTATAGGCAGGTACTCTCATACAGCTGCAGGTCTTGGAGCACAGCTGTTACTATTTGCCAATGTGCTTAAAGAGCACATGAGCAGCAGGGAAGACAGACTGCATGGTGCCACTGCAGAGCCAAACTCTGACCCAATGCCTCCCATTGGCCCTACCATTCATCCTTTCCCTCTCTACCCAGCATGTAGGTGTCCCCTTTGTAGCTTGGACTGAGTGGTAGCTCTCATTTCAACCCCCACATTGTCCTCCAAGTGCAGCGTTTCCACATGCAGACTCAAAAATGAAACATGGTGGGAGAAACCTACCAGAATACATTGTGAACTGTGGCTGAAAAATGCTGTAAATGTAACCATAAAGACATATTGAGATGTAAGTAATTATTTTTTTTTTAATCAGTCGGAATATCTTAATGCAATGCATTATGAAGTCATTCTTGATATTTACAGTACTATTTTACTAGACTCTGTGCGAGCAATGTCAAAGAAGATAGCAGTTGTTACTATGGATGTAAAGTCACATTGTAAAGCAAATTTGTGTGCTATATAAATTAAACTCAACTTGACTTCAAATCTGCTGAGCCTCACATTTCCCTTGTTAAACATAAGCCAGAATCTGTGAAAAGTATGCAGGATCCCTACATAATAAAACTTAATATGTCACCTATATTGAACACCAAGACCTGCTTAGTTATCCATGCTAACACCTGAAGTATAATTGCTTGTTTAATCTTCTGTAGTTGTGTTTGGACAAAGAAAACTGACAGTCAATTGTTGTCACAACAGCATGACAACAAATATGCACATGCACTTAGGCGTGGCTAATAAATGTGGACATGCTGCAGCTTGCCTCTCCTTTGTTTACAATTGTAGACCTTGGCCCGTTTAATTAATGTGACGTCTGTAGAAGTTCTTTTTCATAATTTCTGAATGTAACAGTTTAAAACAAACTGGATCATACTGGATTCTCACCCTTTTTGGACACTGCAGGTCCCGGGCGAGACTGAGCAGCAGCTCATGAGATATGGGGTCCACCAGGTTGAGAAAAGCTGCGTTCTTATACAAAATGTCATTGAGTGACGTTCCCTGGAGTCCCAAATCCTGAGAGAAAAGAAGAGAGAGCAAAGCGTTTTGGTTAACTCTTACTAAAACTAACAGTGTAGACACTCAGAAATGAATGCGATTGAAAGAGACATGTTTGAGCCACACTTAATTTAATATTCAAGTGACATTTCATGGATAGTTTAATGAAAATAGAGTCAATGTTTATGAGCTTTGTTCATCATCCCCTTTCATCTTGCCCTCTTATCACACTGCAAGCTGATTTGGCTATTTTGGCTGGTTTTTGCTATTGGAGTTGTGCGTTCCACCCAGTGCAGTTGATTAGGGGCGGGAAGAGTGTCTATGTGCATGTATTTGTGTGTGGGGGACATTGGGGGTAAAGATTAAGATAAAAGTTGTGTGGTCTCTCTTCAAATATTATTATTGCTATACTAGTTTCTGGTTGCTCTTATCGCATTTGTAGGTTTCACTTGTAGTTTCGGCCCATCAACCTTTTATCATTCTCACAAAACACAACTCTAAACTGTCTGAGGAAAATACTTTTTGATCCCAGTTAAATGCACTTCCGCTCTCTACCTTCAATCTTCAGCATTCATAAGTTAAAGATTGTGTGATGTGAAGTTCAATAAAACCTTTTGCAGTGAGAATGTAAATATGTTGGATCTTCAGGTAACACCTCGACGTGTGCTGACATGTCGTTAACACTCGGTGTTTGAGCCTCACCAGAATGCGGCATCCACCACCTTTTCGGAGAAGATACCAACAACAACAATCAGCAGGGAAGACGTGAAACTGAGCAGATAAAACAAAATGAATATAAGATGAAAGGTTGGGAATAGGAGGAAAGAAAGTCAAAGGAAATCTCTTCTTTTAAAGCTGCATTTCTCTCCTAATCTATAACAACTGTTAAAAGACGATTTGCTCTACTCATACAAGCTGTTATACCAGTGACATAACTGCTGCTACTGACTAACAAACATGTTTCACTGGACCACCATCCTGTTGTAAACTATACAACTAGAAGCTGTGGAGCTAAAGAGGAAAGACTATCAGCTCTATATGAACTGAAAAGCTTTTCAAATAGCAGGCCTGAGGTGGAAGCTGTGTAAAACATGCTGTATACGCTCTGACAGCCATAACACTTACAGGCACAGTGGAAGCAAAGAGGAAAACTCCCATCAGCATTTTCTCCTCCTCCAGCTTTTGAGTTGATTTATTACAGCGAAGCTCTGTGGGATTCCCTGACGCTGGACTATCCTCCAGACCAGCCCTCCCTTCAATAAACCTCATTTAGCACAGACTGAGGGTACAACATGTGTCCATAAATGGAGGCACAGAGGAATTTGAAGATTATTTTATGATGAGGTGAGTAGTGCAGCTGCAGCATCAGATATGAGGGGAATTCTCGATTTAAATACACATACTGATCCAGTGGATTAATTTGACTGATTCCTAATCATAAAAGCATGAAATATTTTCCTATTTGTCACTGACAGGATGCCTGTGTACATGCCTGCGTGCCCTCAGATCCGACTACAAATGTCCTCGTCAAAGCTGCATATCTAATCTGACTTCTGCCTCGTCACAAAAAAGTCTGGATAAAACGACGAGCTTCGAACCGCAGAACATCACCCCACACATGCAGTTCAGTAGAATCCAATTAAATATATTGCAGTTTGACAAATCCAGTCCCACAGTGTTCTGCTTCAGTGTAAGAAACATGTCAAAGCTGTCAGGTGTCCAGTTTTCCTTTTTTTAACTTTTATACATGGAATACAAGGAATACATGTTCTTTCCTGGATTAACAAGATGTTGTGACCTTTTATGCAATCATATTAAAGTAAAAGGTATACATTAAAAACAGCATCTTGTGACGCGAGAAAGTACTGAAAAGCTGAAGATTCAAAAATGCCTGGCCAGCAGCAACTATGCTTTGGCAAGGATATCTGACAAGTTTAGGATGAAGTCAATATATCAACTCAGTCAAATGTGACAGAAATAGTTTCTTCTTGTGCACTCTAACAGGAACACTGTGAGATACTGTACTTAACAGGTTTGCTTATATTGCTACATTCACATTAACAATCTGTCCCTTAAATGAAGAGGAACTTTCAATACACATTGTACTTCTATCCAATTTTCCAATCTAAATGAATCAGTATTTTATTGAAATAATCCACTATCTACAAAGTGAGTCTTCAATGTTCACTCCAGTGCATTCATTTTCACCAGATTCCTATGATATTAATGCTGTAGCTACCGGCCACATGAGTCAAGGGCCAAACACTTTTTCAAATGATCTCAGGTTGTGAGAAGTATACCAGAAGCTCATCTTATTTAAAGGAATAGTTTGACATTAGGGGAAATAAACGTATTCCCATTATTGCTGAGAGTTAGATAGGATGATTGATACCACTCTCATGTCTGTGCTGTAAATATGCAACCTGATCTCACAGAATTCCATGAAATGAACATGGCCCCTTAACTCAAAATCTGTGGCAGTTTCACGGAATCGCAAAAAATTCCATGATGAGCCCGCGGAAGAATTCCGTGAAATGAACACGGATCGCTGAAAATTCCGTGATGGGCCCACGGAAAAATTCCGTGAAATGAACACGGCCCTTTAAGTTAAGGAAAAGGTCGTGGGTGGGCTTACGTTTCCATGACACGCGGGACAACAATGGGACGGTTGGGTTTAGGAAAACAATAATGGGACGTGGGACGGTTGGGTTTAGGAAAAGAAGAACGGGACGGTTATGGTTGGGTTTAGGAAACATGACACGCAGGACACGATCCCCGGTCTCCTGGGTGAAAGTCCTGTGTTATTTGACCCATCCACCACCCCAACCAACCTCCCTACACAGATTTTCAGGCTTTCATACTACTCGCTACCGTAGTCGCTCCTAATGCTACGTCATCTTCTCATTGACTTTATATTGCCATTGTTTTCCGTGGTGGCCACACGGAATTTTCACACATTCCGTGCCACCACCACGTAATGCGGTGTTAATAGTTTGTGATCATTTCACGGACTTCTGTGAGACCAGGCTGAAATATGAAGCAACAGCCAGTAGGTTAGCTTAGCTTAGCAGAAAGGCTGGAAACAGCTAACCTGGCTCTTTCCAAAGCTCACTAATTAACACGTTATATCTGTGCAAAACAAGCGTTAACAAGTATAAACAAACATACATATTCCTACCTTAAGTGTGTATTATTGGATGAATAATAATATGATCACAGAGGTACCAAAATCTGAAGAGCAGTTTTGTATTGATGCATTTAAGTTGAACAAAATAAACAAATTAAATATGTGTGTTGTGCCATCTAACCTCAGACTTCATAATGGTCTTCATACAGTACAGAGAACACCTTAATTGGTGTCCTCTCCATCGCTGCACATTGGTTACTCAGTGTGCATATTGTAGAGCGTAATTGACATGAGTATGTGCTGATTCTTTTTATTTACTACTGAATATGTAGAAGATCCCAAACTAATTAACTTAATGGCCCAGAAGGCAGATCTGCGATGCAGCTAGAGCGTGGGGGCCGGTGTTATTGGTTGTTCTTTGTAATGACTTCCTCTTTGCGAAAGAAATGTGTTCCAGCATCCATCATCTCAAGGTGATTATCTCTAAATCCATCCGTTGCAGGAGGAAAAGCTGCTTTGCAGCTGGAAGAACAACAACAGGAGATCTACCGCCAGTTGTTTTTTCCCCACCGTCTTGAAGTAATGTTAGTCAGACACTTGGCTTCCGCCCCAACGACATGCAGCAGTAGCAGCGCTCTGGCTACAGATCAGTGAGTGATGGAGAACGTATACGTGCTTCGTGAGCAGTTTAAATGCCGAGCTATGGAGAAAGCTGCCACTGGTCACGACCAACAAATGTACATGTTGATCTTTACAATCTTTTTAGGTATAAAATGTACACTTTCTTGTTTTTATCTCTTAGTTTTTCCTAATGTCAGCAATTGATTTTTAATTTGACCGACTTTAGGACTGCTTTCACAAACAGGGACAGGGACAGATTCTGGGCAGAGCAGAAGATACCTCCAAATTTGTCTTCAATTCAGACTTCTCAGACACCCGTAGATTCTCCTCAGCATTGTTTCCTGCTTTAATCTGCACACATGCACTATGTAATTTATTCTACAGCACCGTACAGATGGGCAGGGAGTTTGCATGACATGGGGCCCTCTTGATCAGAACTGATTTTGTCTGAACTTCAAAATGGTTCTCCTTTGATCAATGCACAGCTACCAGAAGGCAGTGAAAAGCTTCAGCTGAGCTCTAAAACTATTTCTTCTTTTTTCCTCTCTCTAGTTTGGATAAGTCTTTAGAAAGTAAGGATTAAACCAGGGAAGGTGTTACATGGGAAAGTGTAACAGATGAGACTCAAATGCAAGAAATAAACATACTGTACCTATACTTGGGGGCTATGGCGCTAACAACAAAGAAGTGTTTGCACAATTCCGTGCAATAGTGGAGAGATTAGAGCTATTTAACAATACCACACTAGTGAGTATCAACTGAGTTTGTATAAAGCTGAGTGCTTCTTTTTATGTGAATTTAGATATTTAAAATTCTCTCTTGTGTATATTTCAAGCCTCCACGCAGGAAACAGTGAACAATGGCAGAAAAAGAGAAATGATATGATTTACCATTAATTTATGTTATTTACTTAATCTTTTCTTTTGTAGCCTTAACCATAAAAAAGACCTTGTTACCTTCATTTGTGTCTTTATTGGTTTTGGTGTATTTAAAGGGTGAACATATAATACACTCAGTGTTCTGTGTTGTTTGGAGCTGATTGGATATTCAGAACATGAACAAGCTGAACTTCCTAGCCGTTCAGAGGAAACAGGTGGTTGATTTAAACCAGCGTCTCGTCTGCTTACAGTGATTTCAGACTTGAAACGTCAACCAGAGAGGGCACAAAACACTGCTTTTCAGCCTAATGTCACTCTTTTGAAGTCCCAGTAAAATCACTTTTAGTCAATCCTTTTTGCAGTCATAAATAATAATCAATAATAAGTTTTAATTGTTAAAAGGAAGAAAAAGGGGGCTTTGGTGAATTATGAGAAATTCTTCTTTTCCTCCAAGTGGATGGAGGGGTGTGTTGGTGTTTGACTTGTCTGGATCAACAGAAATACATTTCCAGGATAACGCCTGACATCCGGCGAGTGCCCCTCATCTCCTGCCATCTGTGTTTTTCTGTTCTCAAACTCTGTCCGCTTTGGGAAACAACAACAAACTTATGTTGGATATTCAGAACATGAACAAGCTGAACTTCCTAGCCCTTCAGAGGAAACAGGTGGTTGATTTAAACCAGCGTCTCATTATACGTGTTTCTTTTTCCCTCAGGATTATTAAATGAAAGCGACAGAGTACAGCGTCTATGTCAGTAAGGCTTCCTATTTGGGAAGCATTTATGAGAACTTGCAAAAAGTAAATAATTAAACTTGACTTTAACTTTAAAATAAAGATTAACACACTGACACCTGCAGATACACATGCTCCATGAAAGGTGGGATTTTCCTCAATGAGTTCCATCAGTTGAAATCTAGCAGGGCTTTTGCTGGATATATGTGTATATATGACATGTTTTGTCAAACATGTCAGATTTATTGAAATAAGGACACAGCAACTGAATAAACTGCTGTTGTAATATAGACTACATAGTTGCATGCATCTGCACTTAGATTAGGCTACCCTATAAACTTGCTTTAAATATAAAAATCAATGTATGACTTGCAGATACAAAATTAAATGTATTTTAACTCGTGAATATAAGCAAACTTTTTTGCCCCTACTTACTGCTACAATTAAACCACGTTTCTCCCTTTAATAACAACGTCAGAATAAAGTAGACTAATGACAAACTCATCGCATTCATGATCAAAATAATGTCAGCCCTTTACCTTTCTCAGCAGTTTGAGCACTTCGGCTGCTTGCTCCATCTTCTGCTCCCGAAGAAGCCTCTGGATTTCTCGGATCCAAGCCACCCGTCTGACATATGGGCTGTGGTTGGTTTTCCGCAGCATACCCGGGAGCTTGTCGGACTTGAGCATCAAGGAGGTAAACAAGAAGTCTCTGCCGCCACTTCTCTCGCTCTCTCCCGGGCAGTCATTCCTCTGGTGTCTTCTCTTGGACACTTTTGTTTCAAAATCGAGACTTCTCTGTCTGGTCAACTTAGAACCCATCACTCCTGAGAGGATGTATCGGTGGTGGTAAGATGGATTTTACAACATGCAGCCAAAACATCACACTTAGCCTAACTTGCTTCCCCTCTGTAATTGCCTATGTTTCAAAGTTTCAAGGCTACCCTGAACTGTGAAGCATCATAATCAACATAACAATAATAACAACGTGCCCAGTCTCGCCGTCGTCCCTCTGCTTGCATCCGTCCATGCACTGCCTATGAGCACTCTGGCATCCTTTGCTTTACTCAGAGCTGGTGCGCTCTTCAGCCAATCAGATCGTGATGCTCGGCACATCCAGTGAGAGCCATGTCGGAAACTGAGCTCAGTTTTCTTACCGGACCCCACATCATCACGCACAGGTTGTTTATTTGACTCTGAGTCAATCAGAGAAAGTAGACTTGTTTAATCCTGTGTTATTATAATGTAGGGTCTTATAACAATATTAATCTAGTATACTGGAAAATGTGATGAATAGATATACAGTTGTGTTCAGAATAATAGCAGTGTGTTTAAAAAAGTGAATAATGCTCAAAATCCTTAGAATAGCTTTTAATTCCATAATATCAATGCATTGGGAACACTGCACATTCAATTCCAAATCAAAACATGACCAAAATTGATCGAGTTTGTGTTATACCTTTACAGAAAGTGAAGAAAAAGGAATATTAGGCTGTTCAAAAAAATAGCAGTATTTGCATTTTTCTTTACAAACTTTATTTTAAATTTATATTAAATTACTCAAGGATTTGCTTTACTTTGAATCACTGCACTAATATTTAGTTGCATAACCATTATTTCTGAGAACTGCTTCACATCTGTGTTGCATGGAGTCGACCAACTTCTGGCACCTGTGAACAGGTATTCCAGCCCAGGACAATTGAACTACATTCCACAATTCCTCTGCATTACTGGGTTTTGCCTCAGAAACAGCATTTTTGATGTCACCCCACAAGTTTTCTATGGGATTGAGGTCTGGGGATTGGGCTGGCCACTCCATAACGTCAATCTTGTTCATCTGGAACCAAGACTTTGCTCGCTTACTGGTGTGTTTTGGGTCATTGTCTTGTTGAAAGACCCATTTCAAAGGCATTTCCTCTTCAGCAGAAGGCAACATAACCTATTCAAGTATTTTGTTGTATTGAAACTGATCCATGATCCCTGGTATGTGATAAACAGGCCCAACACCAACACCACAGTATGAGAAACATCCCATTAACATGATTTTTGCACCACCATGCTTTACTGTCTTCACAGTGTACTGTGGCTGGAATTCAGTGCATGGGGGTTGTCAGACAAACTGTCTGCGGCCCCTAGACCCAAAAAGAGACACATCAGTTTGCTCTCATCAGTCCACAGAATGTTGCCCCATTTCTCCTTTGGCCAGTCAATGTGTCCTTTCCTTAAATATGGGCCATAATTGACACCTGTTTCTTCACAGAATCAATCACCTCACTACTTGAACACAACACTGCTATTATTTTGAACATGCCCCTTTCAATTACAGATTCAATTACACAGAATGAGCAGCATGCACGTCATGACTGTTGGGTCTGTTTGTTTTCTATGACTCTACAACACTTACTAGTAAATTATTTGCCATGTAGAAATATCACTTCTACCAAAAAAATTGATTTATGAGGTAAGTGATGTTGGACTGCAATTATTTTGAACACAACTGTAGATGTAGCTGTAGTCTGCTGATGCTGAGTATTAATAGTAAAACTCCCCTGTTTAAATTGCATAACAGTCTGCATATACTATGCATAACTATGCATTAGCTAAACTGTTGGGTGTCCATTAAATAAGGAACAATATTGATCAAGCCCAGACAGATGGGCTGTAGACATTTAATCGAATACTGAGAAACATGACCTGTAAGTTTGAGTAGCAGAACGAGAAATGGATTAGCATCTTTAAAAAGCAACAAACCGGTAGCTGACATCCGCTGGTTTAACTTCTCTACCTGTTGCAGTGATGTAGAAGTGTACTCCAGGCCCAGGGTGACATCCGTACACAGTGACTTCACTGTTAGGTGTGGTTACAACCACAGAGCACAACAACAGAGCACACTGCTTACAGTGATTTCAGACTTGAAACGTCAACCAGAGAGGGCACAAAACACTGCTTTTCAGCCTAATGTCACTCTTTTGAAGTCCCAGTAAAATCACTTTTAGTCAATCCTTTTTGCAGTCATAAATAATAATCACTAATAAGTTTTAATTGTTAAAAGGAAGAAAAAGGGGGCTTTGGTGAATTATGAGAAATTCTTCTTTTCCTCCAAGTGGATGGAGGGGTGTGTTGGTGTTTGACTCATCTGGATCAACAGAAATACATTTCCAGGATAAAGCCTGACATCCGACTTCTCCCGCCATCTGTGTTTTTCCATTCTCAAACTCTGTCCGCTTCGGGAAACAACAACAAACTCTGAGCTAGCAAGCTACACGCTAAACATGGCTTTGAAAAAAAATTGCATTGTGCAATTGGGCAGACCTGCTTGGTTCTTTCAGGGAATAATTGTAAAGATCTACAAATAATATGTTTACGGCATTTACTCTCTAATGGGACATTTTGGGACCGATGGGCAGGGATTGCTATGGATGAAGTACACACTGCAATACACTGGTAGGAGCAAATTACTTTTAACCATGTATCCAACTAATTTAAATAGCTCATGTTACTGTATTGTGTGAACAGTTAACTTCATTTAATATTGTATGTGGCGTATTCTTTTGCGGGGTGCATATGTTCCACCTAAACAAGTTCCTTCCCGAGACTATTTTGCAGAGGCACTGTCGCTGTGTCCGGAGTTAGCACCGCCCAAGAAGATTGTGATTGGTTAAAGGAAATGCAAACAACCCAACACGTTTTTTTCCTCCTACTGTAGAATGTATCCGTGGTGTAGCCAGACCTTACTTCACAGCACTGTGGAGATAGGTCTGGCAATCCGAGATGTTTGACCATGATGAAACCCAAAAATATGAAAATAAATTTTTTCAATTTTGATTTCAGATTTTTATCTCAAAGGCAAAAACATGACATCTAACTTAAAGAGCATATACGCACACTACAGCAGACAAAAACAAAAACAAACAAAAAGCAATTTCATTTCAATTGGATTTTAAGAGCAACTATCTGTACCTAGCAGCTGAAAATCAAATTTTTCATGACCTCCTGTAATCAACTGCTCACCCTGCTGCAGTGATGTATAATGCTGCTTTTCCACTGCATGGTACGGCTCTACTCGCCTCTACTCCCCTTTCTTGGTTTTCCTTTAGCAAAAGTTGTGGATTTGTACCTGGTACCTGGTACTTTTTTAAACACTGCAGTTCACTGATTGGTCAGAGAGAACCGTCACTTGTGCGACACGGGACTTCCTGCACAAACCTGCAATTTTAAGTAGCCAAGCTACCATCAATAGCGACCGCATTCTTTAATTCACTTGCCTCCGATTTAAAAAAAATGACAGTGTGCAAAACTATGCGTGAGTTATAATTCCCATCGTTGTGGGTATATAGTATAGTATATAGTGATATCCCACCACGACCTGGATAACTTAACATTTATCGGCTTGATTTGCACATTCATTCATGAAACCAACAGAAAATGGGAAAGAAATGTGAGAATTTTCTCCAGGGAACGGAACGTTGACATCAGAGGGGCTGTGAGATAATTTACACAGTGAGACTTGGGGATTGTATCGCTACATACTTCAACCTCTAAACTGCATTTACTGTCACTGACACAGGTGCATCTTGCCAACTAAAAGCATCGGGCATCAGTGTCTTTCTGGTCAGTGAGTATGAGAGATAAGTTAGGGTCCAAGCTTTCAAAATCTAATCCACTGTCAGCCTTGTATAATATAACAGTGGGTATAAACTCTTACATCACCAAAACAACCCCCCGAGGGATGAGTGTAATAAGTTGTATCACCTCCCAGCCTAAATGCAAAGCCATGAAAACAGGGAACTTTATGCTGGAGAAGAGAGGAATATAGTCGTCTAGCAGCGATTAATGCATCCCCATCATGCTGGTACTAAAGTCTAATGGCTCACACTGGCTCTGTCTGGATTTCATGTATAATGGCTGATCAGACAATTTATGAAACAAAGGGGTAACACAAAGACAACTAATACTAAACTACAAATAAAACAAAGCAGGGTCAGAGTTAGAAATTAACATAATAATAAATTAGCAATTAACCTAGACAAAAGCATCAGCAAACTAATATACTGTAGTCTAAAGAACTAAAATCTCTAAACTGCATGAGGTCCAAAGTTCGGCCAACTCAATGAGGAGAAAATGAACTATAATGTAAACTGTAAAGAAAAGTAAGGTGTGTGCAGGAGGGCTGAACCAGCTGACAGCAGGTGAGGCCATCACACCCCAACCTTAACAAGTAGTTATTTTAACACAAAGCATGCTCTTTTCCTGACCAAGTTGTTTTTGTGCCTTAATCTAACCAAACCTCAACCATAGCATTGTCCAATCAGAAAACGTGTTTGTAACGGTTTTGAAAGGCACATACAAATGATGTCGTCCTGCTGATAGGGGCGCCTTGTAAAGCGAGACACACAAGAGCATATTAAAAGCAACTCTCTGTGAGCTGCCACTGTGTACTGTACACCTGCCCTTTTATCTTTCCCCTTTGTCTGTCTAAATTGCAGTGAATTCTGGGATGTTTGGCACATGAGGTGTCATGGTTGATAGCCAGAAGGACACTCAAGGAGCAGATGTTCAGTACGTTGAAGAAGGAATATTTCATGATATTTAGTGTTATGTCCTGGGCTGCTCATTCTCCCTCTGACCTGCTTCGCTCTGCGTGAGGAATACCAGGGTCACTCTGTGGTTTATGAGTTTACAACCTTTAAACTCAAGGTGAATCATGTGAGAATAACTGTGACTGACTTTGTCTCTTACTTTCACTCTTCATGGTGAAGGGGTGAGGTGGTCCTACAGTGTCAAGCTAAAAGTAGGGCTCATACATCTCTGTTGAGGTGTTTCAGTGGTTCGGATTGGCCTCCAGCTAAATAATTGATTTACAGCCTGTTGATTGCCAGAGCACCAGCACAGCAGAGCACAGATGTGTTGTATATTATCAGACTCTGACATGCATTCTTTATACTGTATACCCAAAGTAATTTTGTTTACAAGAGAAGAAGAAAGGGACAAAATGATGTAGAAGAAAAAGACAAACATGGCAGTGCATATCATGGATCTGGTTAGTCAGTGGTAACAGTGACACACTGACTCTAAAGGAAGAAATAAGGAACATACTGTTGTGATTGTGTATGTTTCTGTTCTCCTGTTTTGTGATTGTGTATGTTTGTTCTCCTGTTTTGATTGTTTATCATTCTGTTGATTGTGTATGTTTCGGTTTTCCTGTTTTTATTGTGTATTCTGTTGTGGTTGTTTATATTTCTGTTTCCTGTTTTATTTTGATTTTGTCTGTTATTCTCCCTTGTCTTGTCTAGTTTTACTACCTGTGTTTGCCCACCTTTTTGATTGTTCTGCCCCGTCCTGATGTGTTTCACCTGTTGTATCACCTGTTCCTTGTTTTCTCATTACCTCGTGTATTTAGCCTCAGTGTTCCCTTTGTCTTGTGTCAGATCATTTTGGTTTTGTGTGTGTTTGTTTGTTCCTGTCGTGTCAGGTTCTTTGCTCCCTGGATTTCCTTTGGTCTCAAGTTTCTGGTTTGTACTGCTCTTGTTTTTTTTTGGATTCCCGATTTGTATTTTCTGAAGTTTTTGCCTGCTCCTCTCAGGGCTCCCTTTGTTAGTTAGTATTTTGTTTTTTGGACAAATAAATTGGCAAACTCAAACTTTCGCTTGCCTGCTCTCTGCGTTTGGGTCCTCTAATACCCTGAACTGTCACACATACAGCATAGTGCAGCTGCTGGTTAAGCAGATATAGTCCACTGCACATAACTAAATGTGTACTTCAAGGTGTGGCTTTTTAAAATTTAAGTATTAAACCAAACCGTTGTCATTAATGTTTGTAGGCAGTTAGCCAGGTGGAGGTTGAGTATAAAGCTGCGTTGGCCTGCTTATAGTTGTAAGTCTCTATTTGTGAAATAGAATGTAGTCCTGAAAAATGAGCCATTCATTGTCATTTGAATAATATTACAGGATGTTTTGTTAGCTTTTAGGTGCCAAGGTGAGTGCAATATTTTCTTAAATCCCATGCCCCTCTGTTAAGTTTCTGTTTGAAATGGATCTATGTAACTAACGTTGGATATTTAGTACAGATAATTGGCTACAGCTGTGGAAACACCAACATTAAGTGTTGGTGTTATCACAGCTGTAACCAAATGCAGGGAGCAAATGAATGAGACTGCATTCATGGAGACTCCTTGGAAGGTGCTATTACAGTTTCTTTTGTATATTGACAGATACAATTGCACGATAATACACTTAATGCCCGATTTTGCAACAGTAGAATATGTTGTGGCAGCTCTATTGCTTTATACTTTAAGAATAAACCCGATTTTAACTTATTAAAACATAACTATTTGATTGGGAATCAAATTCAAGGCCAGCTGTCAGGGCTTTTTCTCAAATTGCATACATACACCTACTTAGAGTGCCTTCAGGCCATCTAGAGCTTAAACAAATTAGATTTTTGACCACTTTTTTTTTTCTCCATGAACAATTTAATTGGTGGAGCTTCACAGAGGCGGTGCAGGCTGGGAGTTTAAGCACCATCTTAGAGGGTCAATTCAATGGGGACTTTAAGCAGTGGGAGTAGGTTTTCTGGGATAGCTGTTCCTGGGGTCCCTGTGTCAAAGTTGGAAAAAGTCATCTGTGTCCCTGTTGGCCTCCACCTATTGGCTTGACTGCTTATTTAACTGACCCTTCTCTTCCAGCTCTGCACCCCTTCACACTTCCTCTGCAGTTTGTTCTTTCCTCTCCTCATGGCAGATGTGATTTTCTCCCTCGCAGCCCAGAAAGCCTTCATTTTCCTGGTGAGGAGGCACTTTATTTAAAACTTAAATATCAAGGTTTTGAGACGTCATGCAAAAATCTATTTATTCTAAAGCTGCGATGCATCGGAGCTGTGGAATAGGTCCCTTTTTTTAATCATTTTGTGAATGTGTTGACTACCTAGATTCGTGTCATCTATTTGAAATGAACCACCAGCAAACTACTGTTAGTAAACCTTTGATATAACTACCACTGCAGATAAAGAGCTATTCATCCAGTGAATTCATGTTTCCACTCAGGTTCAGGGTCACGCAATTGCTCTGTGGTATTTTCGAAAGTTGTGTGAAGATTGAGCACAGATGACTAACTATTTTAGCGATAACTTGAATATCTTCAGTTGTTTCTTCTGTCAGTTTGCATTTTGTTCTCCCCGCGCTAACACACGGTAGGTGTTTTATGGTGGGATGGGTCAAAGTTTAATGACTTAGTGATAGTTACAGTACATACCGCAGCAAGCCGATTACCTATAAACTGCTGCAGATCTAGGCAAACACACAGTGAGCAATCTGAGGGCCTGAGAAATAAAGGTAAGAAAAGTTTTGCATGTCTAAGGTTTATCTCAATGATCCAGCTGGTGCAATGTTTTATCCAAATCTAAGGCTAGGATTCAAATTCATCCATGTTTTACCTCACATTTCCTTTTACTTGCTGAAGCAACTTTGTTCTTTGAGATGTGAAGGCAGGTGGGATTTTTAAATAAATGGTGTGTGGACTGTAATGTTGCACAAAAAATGTTTGTGCCGAGCAATTTATCTATGTAATTTGGTTTCATTCCTCTGACAGATTACCAAATCTGCATGACAGGTTTTAGCATTTGAAGCAAATGGGGGTATTTAAAAAAAAAAAAAAAACTGGCAGGAGGCTACACTTCCAGTCAGATCATCTCAGATATACAAAACTATTAAGATTCAGACAACTTTACACAACAATTTAAAGGTTTATTGGCTAGCAGAGCCCTCAATACACTTAAAATCCCGTTATCTGTGAAGGTTACGCTAGTTTAAATCTACATTTCAACATATAGTATCTATTTGAGTGGGTTTGTTTTTAGCCAGTGAATTAACAATGTAGAGTGAGATTGGGGCTCTATTGCTGCCTGCAGAGCCTCCATATAATTTGACCTTTTGCAAACAGGATAGATCTGTGCAACACTTACTATACCTAATGACTGAATTCATGTCAGCCTCAGCTTTACTTTTAGTCTTCATTATGGCTATCGCACAAAGATGGGGTGCTGTTGGGCCTTTGGCTGAAGTTGGGCAGTTTGAGTGAATTGACCGAGCTTTCGTTGTCTTAAAATTGACTGAGCGACCTTTGTTTGTAGTGACATAACATTACCTGGACCACAAGAAAGTTCATTAATACCTGGAGATATTTATAGTCCGCTCAGCTTGTAGAACCCTTCAGCTCAGCAACTGACTTGGTTTCACAACGAATGACGTTATCTCACATCTTGTTCACTGTTCAGGTCGCTACTTCAGGCTGCGGCCAACATGTACACATTGCAGATAAAATTAAGTCGTTGGCTGTAAGCTAGCTTATCTTGATGTTAAACATACTGTCAAATTATTTTTTAGTGATTGCCAACTGTACACAATGTTGACTTTGGATCTTGCTAGCATAGCCTTAGCTTTCTGGCTCGTAGCTAACCTGAAGTGTTCTACAAGCTGAGTAGACTATTAAATATCTTCAGTTGCTAAGGGTGGCAAGTTGTATCTAAGGTCCGTTCTATTCCCTGGAGCAGTGAACATTTGCATTGCAGAAGAACCTTATGGGATGGGAATGATTGTTGCCGGTATTAGTCAAACCCTCAGGCATAACCAGGAAAACTGAGTTGTTTGGTAAAACTTTAGATTTTGATTTGTAAAACTTATTAGTTTAAAAAAATATATTTGGTAAGTGACCATGGTATAAGCGGGTTAATGCCCTTCGAGGTGTCCATTGTCAGGTATTAATGACCTTCGGCGGAGGCAACCGTCCATTAATACCTGACAATGGACACCTTGTCGGGCATTAACAATGACATGGGTACAGTACTGCTTCACTGCCATTTCAGTTGTCTTTCTTTCGCAGTAAAGACGAGCAGTCAGCCGTGACTGTGTGAGCCAATGAGTCCCCAAATAACTTCTGCCTTACTTGGTCTGTTAACCATTTGTCGTTATTTACATTTAATAGGTTAAAGATTTAACATTATTTACCTGCAGAGATGAGCACAAATACATCAAAAGTATCTTGTTACAAATGCTTGCTCATCAAATGTATCGAAATAAAATACTGGTATGAGAAAATGTAATATGGTTATGACCCCCCCCTACATCTAAAAGACTAACTCTGCTAATTTCCTACATCATTTGAAGTGGCCAATCAGAATATCTTGGAGGTGGAATTCAGGGGTGCATGCTGGGTGTTTTGTCAGTCAAAGCAACCATTGACTGACTACATGAACAGCCAATTGAAATGCAACAGGGAACTGAACATCTTTCAGATGACAATAAGCCATTTAGTGGATGCCTTTTTCAAGAGGGATAAGTATTTGTGCAGTGGAGGAAGTACATTTCTAAGATCTCCAACTTTATAAGCAACTAGTTGAAATGGTGCATAAGACACCAGTACAGCAGAGTATGACAAAGTACTAAATGGTAGAAGTGAAAGAAGCAGCCCCCTTCCTGTCACCCCAATATCAACAACTTAAAAAAAATCGCACGTGTTCACCTTTGTGTATCCCCTTACACTGCAGTCCAGGGAACACAAATGTAATACTGTAGTTTAGAATGAGATGGGACATTTGCTTGCATTGAGCCAAAGACTGATGACACTAATTGTTGTGCAGGTTATTTCTACAGTTTAAACCTGGGGATAAAAATGTCTTTGATAAAATTACATTAAATATTGGAAGTATTTCAAATACACATGTTATTAAAGTACACTGTCTTAAAAGTATTGTTAAAAGTGACTTTCTGTCCAGCAAAAGGCAAATTACAGAATACTCCAGTGATTAAATAGGCTTATGTATTTTAAATATATTTAATTGAAATACTGCCCATCTCTGTTCAACTGTTGGCACATGATGTAACCGAACACAGATTCAACTTTGTGGTAATAAACTAATGTTCAAACGGCAACATTTCAGCAAATGGCTCGAATCAGAGGGTTTGTAAAAACATTCCTGGTTTTAATTTGTAAATACACATGAAGTCCACATTAAACATTTTACACAAAACTGACATTGTGAACAAGCTACGTTTTATCCACATAAGAAATATGCTGCAGGTTTTGTGTACTACAGGTTTCCTCTACTAAATTAGAGGTATCAATATGCATTACTTTTTATCTAATTGATATTTCCATACACCTCATCTGTAGGTTTGAATTGTTTTTGTGAGTTGTCATAATGCTTCATTGATTCTTCTGATAATGCCATACAATTTGTGATGTGAATTTTGGGTTTCTGATTTTACAAAGCAAAGCTCTTTGCAGCTACATGTACACATTTGAATGTAATTTTATTTTTCTCTTGACAGGCATTAAATAAATATACTGTTCCTGCACTATAAAAATGGCAAAGAAGACAATAATTGTGGCACTGGCGATGCTTCTGTTGGCATCTGTCGCCACATTCGTGGGTGTCTTCTTTGGTGTCGAGAGACGGAAGCAACCGAGTGAGCCAGGGTACTTGAAGGCAGCTGTGGCAGCAGATGCTGGGCCGTGTTCAGAGGTCGGCAGGTGAGCGCGTACACATTCAAACACCCTTCAGGACAAGCACATTGCTCTGCTGTAAACACTCATTCATGCATAAACATAGAAGTAGGAACATTGCTTGCACTAACAGCCATACCCATGCAAATCCCTGTGAACCTGCTTTGTTCTTTGCCAACAGGCCAGGGTTTTAAGATCTTAAGTGTAAAAACTAATCCTTTCCTATGTGTTTTGATTAATTTGACTGAAGAGACATACTAATAAAAGGGGGGTCTGCAGTAGATGCCTCTATAGCTGCTTTACTCTGTGTTGGACTTATGAACGCTCACAGTATGGGTATCGGAGGAGGACTTTTCTTCACCATCTACAACGCCAAAACTGGTACACTTTTACTTTCACATACATCACCACCACAAAGTCTTCCGTTTACTTTCCCACTGACTCAAACTCGTACAACTTCCAGATCATCTGGATCCTAAATGCATTTCCTGATTTGTGACTTGTACACAGGGATCGTTGAGACCATTGATGCCAGGGAGATGGCACCTCGCAATGCAACTGAGAACATGTTTGGGAACAGTACAGATTTATCCCAGAAAGGTAATGTTTAACCAGCACTATCAGACATGGAAATAAGCTGACGAAAGTTTGTGTTGCAACATATGAGGATAGTGACAGACAAAAGACAGTGTATATTCTTTCTGAGCTCTAAGCTCAGGAGTAAATAACAAAGGTTTGGGTCTTAGGAGTCAAAGTAGTACTGTAGGTGTACCAGTGCCCTAAAATAACGTCTGTAATAAATAACTTATGAAGCAATAATCTAAATCTTGTTTCCTTGACTTCCATGGTTGGTAGGTGGGTTGTCTGTTGCTGTACCGGGGGAGATTCGAGGTTATGAGATGGCACACAGACGACATGGAAAACTGCCTTGGAAAGACTTGTTCCAGCCGAGCATTGATCTTGCAGAAAAAGGTTTTCCTGTGGGCAGGGCACTTGCCTCTGCTCTTTCCAGTAACAAGAAAACAATAATCAAGGACGAAGCCCTGTGGTGAGAAGCATCAACCTAAGGAGTATAAAACCAGTGTCTGTTTATTTTAAAGTCACTTAAAACTTGTTTCATTACCATCTTAAATGATTTTTCCCCCTCTATTTCAGTGAAGTGTTTTGTGGGAAAAATGGCGACATCCTAAAAGAAAATGACACCATCATATTTACTAGGCTTGCAGAAACCTATAGAAAAATAGCGGAAGATGGTCCTAATGCTTTCTATCAGGGACCACTGGCTCAGAACCTTGTGACAGATATTCAAGCAGCAGGTAGTATATTTTTTTTTATTTTATTGTATTTGAGAGTTGATGAGCATAGACTGTATAACCGTCTAAAGTCATCATATTGTTTATAGAAAAGCTGCTTTCTTTGTTAGATTAAAACACCTATAATTACCAGCAATAGCAAGTTTTCACTTTTGTCATTCATAGTGAAAAGTTTGCAAAATTGAGTCTTTTTACTTTGACAATCCAAACAGCTGTTTCTGCAGATCAGATCATTTTTGCATTTGCTAAAAAGACTTAAGGACATTTAATAAACTGACATACACCTCTGCACAGCTAATTTCCATGTTAAGGTTTTTCCAGTTCTGTCCAAATATGCATTCAGTGTGTGTCACTCCGTGTTTAGGCGGTATCATCACAATGGAGGATCTGAAGGATTATGTGCCTGTCTTGGATGAGAACCCTTTAAGGGTGAACGTGGGGGAGTACACCATGGCTGTTCCCAATGCCCCAGCTAGCGGCCCTGTGCTCTCACTGATATTAAACATCTTGAATGGTAAGCTTTGATGCTTTGTCCAAAAACATCCCGAGTGGGAGTGCTTTAATGTGAGCTGCCTTCACTTTGCCAGTCACTCTCTCAGACTCCACTGTAAGCAACATGTTGATCTACTATAAATAAAAACCTTGGAGTATCATACTACTACATAGTAAAGTTTTTACATTTAACTTCTCCTGAAGAAGGCAATAGATTTGTGAGGTTGCGCGACCTCCCATTTAACAGTCAATGTTGGCGTATTTTAACCATAATCCTTTCTCACCAAGTAGTTTTTAGGCTGTAGGAATAGCAATAGGCTGACATATCTTAACATTTTAATTCATGGACTGTCACAAAATTTAGTACATATATTAGTTTCCAGACTGTATCTCAAAGGATAGGTTCACAATTTTTCCATCTTAAAACAATAGTCAGGTACTCATATGAACATTGAAACAGGTTTTGCTTGCTGTAATCCTGTTTATACTGGATTTGTTTATACTAACAAATTCTCACTCCCAACTCGTAAAAAAACTGACGCTTGGTCACTGGCTCTTAGTGTTGGGTATAATGCCAAAATCCCCCTTTAGCGTCTGTACGGAACGCACCGGGCACAGCAGCAGTTCGACTGCGGCGCTGTAAGATGATGTAGTATCAAGAATGACGATGGTAGCGAAATGACAGACCGAAAATCCGCGAACGGAGGGTGGTTGGGATGGTGGATGGGTCAAACACAGGACTTTTACCCAGGAGACTGGGGTTTGTGTCCCGTTCTTGTCAGTGTCACTGAAACGTACATTTTGTAACCCCACCCACGATCTTATCCTAAACCTAAACTGTCCCATTCTTATGTCACATGTCAGTTTAATGTACATCCGACCCAGAGCATCAAAAAGTGACACCAAGAGTCCTGACCAAGAGCTTTCAAATATGACGCTAAAGGAGACTAGTTGCGTCGGTAACAAAAGACAAAGGCACCTGACCAGACATAGCTTTTTGAAGCACGGGGAGTAAGAATGTGTTGCCATAAAAGATCCCCTCCTAATGTACCTACAATGTAAGGGAATGCTTACATTAACAATGCATTAGGAATCTTCCAACACAGTCTCATGAACGAGCGGCATGCTATTGTACGAAAACTTATGCATACCTATTCGTAAGATCCTACAAAATTAGGCTGGAGATAGGTCTAGCAATGCAAGACTACTGCAACACTAACAGATAGCAATAAGCTACTGAAACAATGTCAAGTTTACATTTAACTTTCAATTTAGAGAATGAAGTTAAAACACCTGAGGGAGTGACTCTGTAACCCTGACAAAGGGTTTTGTTTGAAGTTATTAAGATCCAATGATAACTGCAGTCTGTCTACATACCTGAGAGGCTCAGAGTCTGATCAGCAAAGTTCATCATGAACACGTTTCTAATCAAATCATTGCTACCTTGGCATATCATTAATCATACGTCATTTGTGTACATCATAAGCTGCCTGATTTTACTTCATCCTATGTTGTCTGGTTGTTGCAGAAAATCTGAACTGTTCATATTGAAGACATTGACTCTCTGCTACTTTTCAGTACAGTGACAGTGTCTGCCTCTGAGGATTAGACAAACTTCCTGCTAAAGTAATCTCTCTGAACCTTTCCTCTGACTGGCCATTCACTCACTGCGGCCCCCTGCCTTACACACTAACACTAATCTCACCAATTTACCTCTAATTGGACACAGTCGAATGGTGGCGGCTTCATGCACACATTTTAGTGACTGCCAAAAACTTTTTTATCCTGCTGATTTACTATGACTCCTGCCTCTGTCTGTCAGCTGAAACCCATCAAACCAAAACTCTGGTTCCTCAGCTTTTTTTCCTGTTTCCCCCTTTGGCTGTCAGCTCAGGCTAATACCCACGGTCTGGTCACAGCAGCTTTTAGACTAAATAAAAACACAGGAACAGGCTGGGTGAAGTCCATTTTAGCTGTCTCCTTTCCTACCTGAACAGCCATCTGAATGAGTACAGTTGAGTGAAGCTGTGGTTTTAAGTGGAGTTACTGATTGTTATATTTTCTACAGGGTACAACTTCAACTCAGATAGTATGGCAAGCACTGAGAAAAAGATCCTAACCTACCATCGCATTGTGGAGGCTTTCCGTTTTGCTTATGCAAAGAGGACCTTACTTGGAGATCCGAAATTTCTCAACATCACAGATGTAAGGTCATGGTCTTAAAATGGTGCTTAAAATAATTAAAGGGTTGGTTTGTAGATTGTTGTGCTACCTACCCAGTGGTGGCGGCAGCTCCTCTTCTAGGAAAACCTCAAACTGAATGCCAAGTACTTTGTACTTAGCATTGATTTAACATGGACATGCCACTCCATGGTTCTAATGGAGTGGCAGTGTGCTACCATAAGGGGCTGCAAAAGTCAAACATTCTCTAAATGTATCAATAAATGTTTTAACATGTACAAACAAAGCACTTAGTTAAAGAGTAGCTTAATACCAAGCTGTAAAGCAAGGTTTTGCTGCTGTCTCCGGTTAAAAGTTTCAAGCCTGTTTCAGCTCTGACCACAACCAGCTTAACTGCAGTGATGTCACGGTGTGCTCGATCAAAGCAAGGTGAGAGGTTAAACCACCAAAAGGCGTGACAAAGTAGTTGTTGGGAATGAAAATGTGCTGCACGGCCTGCAGATACCGACACTGCCACACACATCTAGTGGCACATAAGTAAGGATTGAGAGAGATTACTTTTGTGTTAGTAAATTGTTTTTGTAAAATCTTGCATATTATAGCTTTAAGGTTAGGGAAAGATTTTGTTTTTAGTTAAATGTTAAACATGCCTGAAGTCACTTTTTCAATACTGAACCAAGAGCACAATCTTTTTCTTACCTAAACCGAGTGCTGTGAATGCCTAAATACAAACCTAAAGAGTCATGCTCAAGTTGCAGAATTTGTAGTGTCATGGGAATACAAATAAAATGTTTTTTTTTTTCAACTTGGCAGATTTGCCATTAACCATGTTTCCTAATTATGATCATAAATGTAATCGAGGTGGCATTATGTCCCTCCCAAAACGTGCGAATTTGTAGTATATGACAAACATAGTTTCTATGAAATCCAATTTGGCAGATGTGTAATTATCTGCTTGGAGTGCAGTGTGGTAAAAGTTATTCCCCTTTTTATAGTACAATTACTGACTTTAGAGATTACATACCTACATTATAACATGTAGTATAGTGTGACAAGCCATTCAGCGTTGGAGAGATCAGTGAATCTCTGCTACTTTATCCCAAAGACATGTGTGACTTGAGACCTAATTAAAAGCATGCAATACTGTATAGTCTTATTAGTTATTAGTAGGAACAATAGTAAAATGTCCCAGAACCAATACTTAATAAATAACACTCAATACGTTTCATTAAATATTTTCTCTTCCAAAGCTGATCCAGAATATGACTTCAAGTTTCTATGCTGATGACCTCCGCAAAAAGATCACAGATGAATCCACACATCACATGAACTACTACGAGCCAGAATTTTACCTTCCTGAAAACCACGGGACTGCACACCTCTCTGTAGTAGCAGAAGATGGAAGCGCTGTGGCCGCCACCAGCACCATCAATCGCTTGTATGACCTCCTAACTGACCTTTCCAAATATTTTTACCAATTTTAGTTAAAGGCAGGGTTGTTAATGTTAACACTAGCAAGATTTGAAAGTAGCATCTCCTTGGGGCTCCATCTAATCCCTCCCCCTGCCCTCGGGGCTCCGACCCACATACAGACATGCACGAGCACCTCTGCGTTGCTGCTTCAGAGTGGAGAAGGGACCACAATTTTATTTCATGTCGTTCACCGGTAAGCAAACGCCTAAAACTATAAAGTGTTTACAACAAACATGACTATTAGCAATGTGGCGACATTTAGCTCGGGCTCGTACACGGGAGGCGTGGAGTACGCACTGTGGGGCAAGGAGGCATTTCATTGGTACTTACCAAGCTGCCTGCGAGGCAGTGATTGGTGGGCGTTTTTACAGGATTACAGCAGCTACAGATCAAACTTTTTCGCTCCTTTTTCAGAGCCCATAAATTTATTGCTTTCAGGGTGTAAAGACCATTTCAAACAATATATATTAAAGTGTTTATTGGAAATAGTTACCAACCCTGCCTTAATTGGGCTTGTGCCTGTAACCCCCCTTTGGTAACACTTTTTATAATAACAATCATCAAATGGTCAATTAATAGTTAACTTAATTTTAATGAACTATCAATTTACCTTTTTATTAGTGATCGTTATTGTAACGGTTATTGTTTCCTGCAGTTTCGGCTCCAAAGTCATGTCAAGATCAACAGGGATACTTCTCAACGATGAGATGGACGACTTCAGCTCTCCACTCATCACAAACAGTTTTGGAGTGCCTCCTTCACCCAACAACTTCATCAGGCCAGGTTAGAGACACACACACACACACACACACACACACACACACACACACACACCAACACAAGAGTTCTGGAGTTTGCAGAACCATTCAAATTGTAACAGAGATTGGCTGTTTAACATTAGGCAGGTTTAAAGTCACACAGGTCAACCCTCCCTTCTTGACACTGTACATTATGTTTTCGGCTTTTGTTTTTTATGCATTACTACTTAAAATACAGAGTGGATCTTCATCCCATTAGGAAGATTCAGCTTTCTTTTTTTTTTTTTTACAACTTTAAATCAAAGTAGATATGAAGTGATAATTACAAATATAAAATCTTGTGTAGATACGTAGGTCTGTTTCTACACAAAGCAATTTTATATCTACTTTGATTCACTGTTGTGAGACAAGATGAATCATTTTTAGCCACTGCAAAGCACATACCCTTGTTTCATTTGACCTTGTTAACTTAAACTATCATTAAATTCGGTTAAAAGGAAAAAGGCCGATGTCTTCCATGTGTCCAACCATCCTCTTTGACAAAAACAACAAAGTTAAGATGGTGGTTGGAGGCTCAGGGGGAACGAAAATCACCACTTCTGTCGCTCAGGTAAGACATAAGCCACAGTCAGAAAGTTATCCAGCTAAATTAATGAATTGTACTATTGTAACTTGTTACTCTGGCTATAAGGTTATCATTGGCCCAAATGTTTGCTGTTTTGTAGGTAATTCTGAATGCACTGTTCTTTGACTACGATCTGAAGAAAGCTGTGTCAGATCCAAGACTCCACAACCAGCTGAGCCCCAACACCACTGTAGCGGAGCCTGACTTTGACAAAGTGAGTGTCACAAACAGAAAACAATACTGATATGTGACTAATAGCAGGGTGGTGTGTAGGGAAACAATCCTTCAACTAAAAGCCCAGCTAACACTGAGCCCTTATACCTCAATCATGACAGGCACCCGTCACACTGTTCGTTGCTTTTGTGAATTATTTTCAATGCATTCTCATCAACGGGTTTGTGATATCATACGAAAACTTAAGCACAACAATTTGCATGATATCTTACGAAAATATGGCGACTGGTTACCGGTAGACCTAAAACGACTGGTTAAGATTAGAAACAAATTGTGGTTTGGGTTAAAACACTGGTCCCCTTAAGTAATACTTCTGGGACACAAACACCCATTTCCTGGGTGAAAGTCTTCTTTTTTCCTCTTAACTTCTTCTGGGACACAAACTCCATTACCCTGCTTGAAAGTCCGAATTACAGTGCATTACTTTTCATAGCTGTATGAATGGTTCATGATAACAGTATGCCAACATAGCCAGTTTTCCTTAGTTTGCATAGAGTCTGTGTTTTCATATATGCTCCTGTTTGCAGAACGTCCTGGGTGGTTTGGCATTAAAGAACCACGAGACAGAGTTCCTCAAATCAACAGGAGCTGTGGTGCAGGCGGTGGTTCGCTATGATGACAGACTCCACGCTCAGTCAGATCCTCGCAAGTGGGCGTATGCCGCAGGGTACTAAGGTCATAAACCCACCTCTAATTATGCTGAGAAACTGTAGCCGTGTGAACCTTGACACCAGTGGTACGAGCTGGGAGATTAGAGACTTGATAAAGATCCAGAAACCATTATCGGCATCAATTGTTCTCTCATTACACACAACACAACTCAGATAACGAAACATTTCTGCTTGCTCTAACTTTGAAGACAAAGTGCCTCAGTCTGAATTCTGAATATTAACTTTCATGCCCAATGCATTTACATGTCACATCATTTCATGCTATTAAAGAAACCCATCAGTGTTTTGTTCACAATGTCAATCATAAATGTGTACAATTCCTACTGTACCTATTTATGAAGCACTTTTGTAAATCATTCAGTGTAAAGTTGTTTCCTGTTGTTGGCCTCCATTAAAGATATGAAATGTGAAGTCTACAGTAATTAACTACTGAACTCCTAATTAAGGAAATAGCCATAGAAGAAATCAACCAGAGAGACCTCAAATATAATTTTAGTATTTTAAAACTTTAAAATATTTCACCAGGACTGTTCATTTGAGGTCTCAGCAAAGAGAGAGAGAGCAGGCATAAGCTGTTGTTAAAATAAAGGACTGTAACACATCAGGGTCAAACAGTCTTACTTAATGACTTACTGTAATTTCCCACAAGTGCAATGGCCTGTAATGACCTGATAACGACATTACAGCTGTTGCTCCTCACGGGTCACCGCTGGGATTCAGGGCTCTTCTATTCTCAGCTATGTAAATGTGTTACATAATTACTGAAATGTGTAAAATGATACTGCCTTCATCAACTTTTGGCTACAAATGGCTGGTTCATACATGTGATAGAAACAGTTTTGTAATACAAAGTGATTTTACATTTACAACACATTTATTTAAAACAAAGGAAATTCTCACTCTGAATTTGATCATTTCTATTGTAAATGTTTTTTCAGCAGGCAAACATGCTTACAAAGACAGTGTTAGCATGCATGTTGAAAGTCTAATAGGCAAACACACTTTTCTTCATGCAGGTTTTGTCACAAACAGTATTAAAGTTCGGACTGATAACGAGGACATTAAAGGTAGCGATTGTGCGAGAGCCTAACGGCTGTATTTTCAGACTTTGACATTTGATGATATATGCACAGTTTTAAAGACAGATATTTAGTTATTTAGGCTACACTGTGTTCTGCCATTATCTAATGCTAGGGTATTTGATGCTATCCTGTATTAAATATTATATATAAATATTAAGAACGTATTTTTATTTAAGATTTGAGTTGGAGGTGTTTATGGAACAATAATCACTCAGTACAAGCGCAAATAACACTGCTGGATTTAATCTTCATGATAACGTGGATGATATGGAGTGAAAAAAAATGTGCGTAAGCATAGGTCAGAGTTTGCGTGGAGGACCGCACATTCTCCCGTCAAGTTTTTTTTTTTATAAATCACAACCTTTGCGTGGGAAGTGGCGTACGCACATTTTCAGCCCCGCTTTGTGCGTACGCCACGTTTATAAATAAGACCCCTGGGCTGTATGACTACATTTTTGTTGGCCTGTATCTGTCTCTTTCAGTGGTACCTGATTGACTGGCTCCTTCTACCTCGTTGGGGGACTGGCCTCACCTGCTGGGAGTCAATAAAGCTGGGTGATTCCCTGAGGTCTACCTCATGCTCTTAAAAGAGCTGGGCATAACATTTGGTCATTTTGCTTTTATTGATAGTAGCTAGCAGAGAGTGACAGGAAATGTGGGGAGAAAGGAAGATGACATACAACAAATGTTCCCAGCCAGATTTTAATCGGGTACATTAATATAACATACTATGCATCTTAGCTCTGTAGTCTAGCGGGTTGCAATCTAAATATCTTCAGTTGTGTTGCCTTGTGTGGTTACAATTATTTTTAAGGAGATGATGAATGCAGAATTGAGTCACACTACAATTTTCCTTTAAGACCCAATTAAGTACAATCTTACTTGCACACAGTTATAATGAATTTGAGAGTTACGCAACTCAGACAATTTTCTTACCCTTTAGGCATTAAAAAATCTCTGTCTCATTGTTTGTTTTAATTCTTCCCACTACCTTGCATGGCATTTGAAAATAATGACGAACACAGACAGAATGCATCTAATTTATAATAACTGTTGAGATAATTTGCTTCACCAAGGGACTATGTGACTAAAAGTGTGCAAACAGTGACATTCAGAGTCATCACCGGATTGTTTAACTGCTTCTACTTTGAGTGAAAGACATTTTCTGCATAGTTTAAATGGCTGTTATTTATACAAAGGTCATATCATGAAGCAATGAAGTCACAAGTTATCCAGATTAACTAATTTGGCATACAACAAAGGCAGCGGTGCTTCACACAGACGAAATTTGCATGTTCTCATAACTCACATCTAGTGCCTCGAAGGAAAACGGAGCAGAATCCACTTAAGAAATCATTACTAATTCATAGGTCTCTCTCTACTGAAATGTCTCATTACTGCTTCCTTTGTCTCAGAGCAAAAGTGCTGCTCTGAGACAAGGCAAATAGGAAAACATGAAGCAGAGTATGATCATACTAACAACAAAGGAGAAATGTTTAAACAGCTGTAGTTTACAGTGAGAAGTGTATTGAATGTTTTTGTGTTGAACAAAGTATGAGTTCAATCTTCAGGGTTTGTGGTTGAAAAGTACATCTGGTGAAGATCAGAGAATCAGTGATAACTCGTCTTTGATTGGTTTGGACTTTGGATGTTTTATTGTGACAACACAGATATTCACAGTTAATAGTTGTAAAAATGTGTAACTATTTTACAAAATGACATGCTGGTGGTATGAAAACACACTTAATTTTATTCATTGTGAATAAAGGTTTTTTTATATGACTTTTTTAAATGAAATTCTACAGCATTTACGTAATCTTCAAAAAAAACTCACAATATGCTCAGGGACATGAATACAGTTGTTTCACATACAGTAAAATCTTTAAAGTCACAGTAAAAGTTCCCTGTTTGGGCAGCTGACTCAACTTAAACTCATATGTCAGTCAGGATGTCACTTTAAAAGTGTTACATGGCTTATCTACAATTAACAGTCCTACACAGAATTACAAAGTTCAGTCAGAAAATAAAACATTCATTGATATTAATAAACTTAGTATGGCACAGGGCTTGGTTTTGTTTTGTTGGACTACAGTAGATTTGCCTTTATGGCTTGCTGCTGCGAATATCCACTTTGGTCAGGAGTGTGTAATCCTACAGCACATTAGGCAGATCTCAGCAGTACTGTAAGAGTAGCAGCATCATGGTGTGCTCACTGTGTGTTAGTCTACAACAAGTGGAATGACATCTGTGTGTGTGTGTGTGTGTGTGTGTGTTTGTGTGTGTGGCTGGCTGGATTAAAAATGCATATATATCGAACAGTCTGAAAGAAAGAACAGTCTTTTCGTAGTTATTTTCCATCATTTCTGTTGGTCAGAATCACCAAGTTAATTGCTGAGATCTGGGAACATGGCAACATCGCCAAAAAGAAGACTGACAGGACAAGAAACCTGAGAAGTCAGACAATAGAATAGTTTTTAAACAGTCCCCATGGTTACTCCCATCTGACTTCTTTTGAGCCATTTTGCCAATTTCCAAGAACTCCGCAATTTTTATGGTGAGTACAATGTTGTCTAACAGATACATACATACGAAAATAAGATAAGAGTTATAGTAAACTGGAATTATCCTATAAGTTTTGTAGTTTCTTGATCTGCTAACATTAGGTAAGAGCCTGAGCACCAAATTGCTCACAATTAGTTGTTGGCACATTCATTGTTCTTAAGGCTACAGGTTCAGTCAGTCTTTAGGGAAGATTTGAGTGGGAAGTTGGTGCACCCTCATGGTCTGTGTGGTTAGTATCCAGCTGACATCCCCATCTTCCTGCTGTCCGATACGGCCACAATGCATCCATTCTCCTTTTCCACAGCATTGACTACATTCATGAAGTACTGCCAGTTCCCAGATTTGTGTCCAAGAGCTCTGAGGCCATCTATCAAAGACTGAGGGCAAAACACACACGCACACGCACACGCACACGCACACGCACACGCACACAAACACACACACACACACACACACACACACACACACACACACAGATGAATACCACTTATCCTTCCCACTTCAGGTTTCAAACATAAATTACGTTAATGTTAGTTATTCATCAGATAGACGGTCACGGTCTAGTGAATTTGAATGTCATTACAGTAATGGACAATGAGGATGAGAACACAAGTATCTCACCTTGTTAAAACCAGTCTCAAAATCCACACTGTTATTGGAATTAACAAACACTATGGGCTCCGCAATGGCATCTTTCAGATTCATCCCCAGCCACAAGCGATTCATTATAGACTGCAAGAATAAAAGAGAATCATGTAAGCAAACAAATGATGAAGCAGACAAAAAAGCGTGCAAACAGAGTTCAGTCCAGTTGTGTTGTTGTTGTTGTTGTTGTTGTTGTTGTTGTTGTTGTTACCAAGGCCACTGCCGAGGTAATAATGCTTCCTCCTGATCCACCAATCACAAGGAGTCCTCCAGACTTTGACTCCAGTATTGCTGGAGTCATTGAGGAAGGAGGCTGTTCACCTGTGACAACAAATACACTCCATATCAGACTGAAACAAGACTAAATGACTACATTAAGTAATGTCTTTCATTCAATTGTCTGAGGTTGAAAGTCTGTGTTAATGTCTGTGACTTTACCTGCCCTCACTACGTCTGCTCTCCCACAAAAGTCAGACAGCTCATTGTTGAGGATGATGCCTGTTTGTTTGGAGTATATGCCTCCTCCAAATCTACAAAACCAAAGACAGTAGACGAATAGTTATTATATTATAGTAGATTTGATATAATATAAAGTAAAAGAGGCTTCCTGCTCACAAGTGGTTTATGGTGCTTGTGGCAGCAACAGCCAGTCCATCTTCATCCAGGACAGACACATGTGTCGTCCCAACGTGATCACGTGAGGGCTTGGCATTGTAGTAATAGGAGTTGTCATGGGTACGGTTTGAAAAGATCATGTCCCTGATGCGATTAATGAAGGAGGGATCAATTAAATGATCTGCACTCTGAAAGAAGAATATCATGATGAGACAGGAAAAGGATATAATAACCTCCTGTTTAATGCTGGGGTGAGATGTAACTATTCGTAAACTCTATCTCAGATTCTTTCTCTTCCATTCTCTTCTGGGGTTTGTTTTGTTTCTTAATTTTTTTAAGATTGTTTGTTGTTGCCATCTTTGCCTTAATTGGAGAGCTTACAGTTTGGATAAAAACAGCAAGCATGGGGAGAGAGGGGGGCGCGTCATTTGAAAGTCACTTTGTTAATTAAAAATGCATTCATTGACTTTTTTGTGATATATACTGTATACAGTATATCCTGACTTTTTAATTGCATTACTGTTTGTTTTTTACCTGCCCAGAGACTGCATATGAAAATTAGCTAGTGGCTAAATCTAGTACAATAAATCTTTTCTCTTTGTATAAGATAAATGTTTGTGTACATGGTCCCTGACAAATAAATGTAATAAACTAAACTAAAATAAAATAAAATAATTACACACTCAGTAGAAATGGAATAACACTTATTTAGACTTGTGTTTCTGTCTACCTGGCAAATGTAAATCCAATAATCACTCTCCTTTCAGCTCTGTCTTGTTCTCCATCAACTCCTGAGGGAAATATCTTGCTTTCTAGCAGCTTAATGTTCCACTTTGTTCATGAGCTATTTGCTAAATTTGTCTATCTACCATTTGGCGTTGGGCATGTTGTGTGCAGTGGGGTTCTCAGAGCTTTAAAAACAAAAGGTTTGATGAGAATAGTAATAAAATAGGGAATTTGCAAGATGTCAAACCAAAACAATGACCTGCAAGATGCTAAAACGCTGCACAAAGCTGAGGGAAACTGCAGAATCGGGTGATAATTCTCATCTCATCATTTTTTTAAATTGGCAATATGATTAGTGTAGCTTTAAGAACTGTTATACTGATAAAGTGTCATATTTTTTGGCCTTTTTAAATTATTTTCATTTTAATATATTTTGTGCTAAGACTAATCAAAACAATTCTCTCAGATCCCAACCTTTTTGTTATTAAAGACAGGATCACTAATGCTCCTCCTTTGTCCGTTTGCAAATTTAGCTGCCTCTATATAATGATGGTACATCTGAATCGTCTGGCCACCATCCAAGGAGTTTGGAGTCAAGGGGAACCCTGTGCAAAAAGGAGAACAACAACTAACTTATTAACTATCATGCTCTACAATTGTTTCATAATTTGGGCAAAGATGCTGGAATTGAATTCAACTGATACAGTACAGTAGGTCCGTTTAAGGGACCACAGGAGATTAATCACATGGTACATGACACCTTTCATCAGCCTGAGAATGAAGGCGAGCAGGGCCCCCCCGGCAGGTGGTGGAGGGATGTGCATCTGAGTATTTCCCACAGGAACGGTCCATGGATCCTCCACCCGCACCTTAAACGACTTCAGATCCTCCGTTTTCAAAGTCCCACCTAAGAGAAACATGAAGGATATTTAAACAGCTTTTTTTTCCTTTTTTTTTTACATCACATGCTAGTATGATCTTTTTCATTCTATTGAAGTATACACCCCCAGCATGTACAATTTATGCTGAAATTGCACCAACCTGCAGCTTCTATGTCTTGGATTAAGTCATGTCCTATCTTGCCAGTGTAGAAGGCATCTGCCCCTTGCTCTGCAATTGTTTTCATGGTTTCTGCAAGTTTAGGAAACTTCAGGATGTCTCCTGTCCTCAGAACGGTTTTGTTTTTGTTGCAGAAAACTTCACTGGAAAAGAGTATCCATGTAAAAGAACACATGAGAACATATTATAACACAGAACGTATAAACAGAATACACTAAGAGATACTCATGCTGCACATTATGATTTAGGTGATTTGTGAATTCTCTGGGCTGAATGCTAACTAAGAGTGACATTTATTTCATGCAATTCATAATATATAACATACATATGTTGTGCATAATCACGCAATGACTGTTCTCAAATGTTCTGCAGGAATTTGTTTCTGGATCTGTGCACACACTTTTACAGAGGCAGACAAGAAGCAAACACTCTTTCAGGCTTTTCACACCACACTTAATTTTGAGCTAACCCCTTTTCAAATCTTGCATTTGGGAAAAGCAACATTTCACACAAACATTTCTGAAAGAAGGTGAGCAGCTGCTTTTATCTTTGGGTGAGTAAACCCTGCTCTTGAAATGTTATGGCAGGAAAAATAGTGTGCGCATTTCTGCTATTAGAATTTAACACTTATTACTTATTTTCACGAATCCAAAAAGTGTCTAAACGAGCGTGTCAACTGGGTGAAGTCAATTGTTAACCCAGGGGTTACATAACATGAGCGTGAAATGATTTTTAACCCAGGGATTTATAGGAGAACCCTTTGCTCCAGGAATTCTGCAGTGACACACAGATGAGAAAAGGCTCCAGTGCTAGTTAATCAGTGCCCTCAAATATTTATTATCGCTACAAAGTAGATATTCTTAAAGTAACATTTTTGAAGACCTTTAAAAGCTCTCAGTCACAATAAGCCATTAGAGAGATGCCGTACCAGATGGATGACTTTTCCACGTGATTTTTCACAATGGAGATGTTCAGAACCTTTCCCAGAAATGCCGGCAGAGGGATGCCCTCACTGGCCATTTTAATTGTTGGCTCAAACAGCTTTGCCCAAGGCAGCTTCCCATACTGTTTGTGAACTGCCTCATAGCCCCGCAGCTCTCCAGGAACGCCAATCCACTGGCTGCCTGCAATGTACAGGTGGGAAACAGTGCAGCTGATTAAATGGATGATGGAAACCAATGATCAAAATTTCAACTGGACTGAAAAAGAAAGCGAAACAATACAGCAAAAATGTGTTTTTGATCCCTGATATTTGTTCAGGTCAACAAATATAACCACATATGTAAAATGTTTAAAGTTCCAATATGTAATATATTTACTGTATTTAATAAAAAAATTAACACAATATGTCAACAGATATTAAGGAAACATGCTAAGTTGAAATACTACTTCTCTGACAACAATGCTAAAACCAGTATTTTCTCCTATGAAATTTCCATTCCGGGACAGAGTGTCTGGTCTTGTTTTGGCCTGTGTGTTGTTGTCAACTGCCGTGACGTTATTAGAGGACCAGGCAAGCGGACAGGACATGGCTGCTTACAACCACCATGATGGACAAAAACCATGACCGACACATACATAACACGTTTGTTTAAACATGCCCTGTCTGCTCGCTTTAAGATAAACTGCCTCTGTTATTAAAAATGCATGTAATCCTTATATCTACTGTCCATACCTAATGTTTATATTTGACTGTAGTTAGAAATTCACTCATACTCTACTGTTTACTTATTTACTTTTTATTGACCATTTTGGCCTTTTGGTGGTTGTAATGTATTGATGAATATATGCAGGTGGTGTGGATGTTTAGTTTTTTGTCTTGTTTTTGTTTTTTGTTTGTTTTTTGTTGAGATTTTATACTTCTCTGTTGTTATGTAATTACTATGTTATATGTTGGGACCCCCTCGAAAACGAGATGATACATCTCAAGGGGTTTATCCTAATAAAGAAATTTGAAACAAACAAAAAAAACATATGACAGACACCGCAAGTTTGACTTCCTCATAATGAAAACATGCAATTTAACTTTGGCAAAAGCCTGAATTGTTGGATTGGGGCATAGCTTATGTTCTCTACAGGTCGCTCTGCAATGTATGTAACGTTATGGTATGTTATGGAATATTCTTGTGACTAACATTACCATCGCCAGCTTCAAGGTTATGATATGTTGGACAGTATGATTCCTGCAACCATAATGTGTAATACAGTGTATAGACAAGCTGTATGTATCGAAAATCTCCCCTGAGCCGAAATTTTTTCCCCCGCTTCTGTTCAGTGGCCGTAGCCGACAAACTATGACTGTGACCTGGGTGACTCGTTTAAGGGCTCCGCGAGAGCACAGGCTTTTATAACCGCAAACATAGCAGGATTTAGCAACTCCGCTGCGCTGTGGAGTAATGTCTGGCAATACGAGACTAGCATCTAGCTATCAGTGACATTGTGGGACGTTGGGTTTAGCGTTGGCAACCTGGCAACCCCCATGAACTTTGACACTGGGGAGGAGGGGAAGGAATTTGGACTGCAGTAACCATTTTAAACGCTAGCTGTCAGTATTACATATTGGACCTTTAATCCTAGAAAACAACATCAAGCATGGGTAGGAAATGTTTACTTAACACCGATGGACAATTCTTCTTACCTGTGATCAGTTCGAATGTGGTGGGGCAGTCATTTAGCAGGTTAGTTTTAAAAGACTGTGGGACGGTCTCTCTGAAGTTGTAGACTTTAACATTGCCTGAGAAGAGATCAGCAATTAGAATGATCGGTCTAATCAATCATTATCATTTGATGTCACACAAATGAATGAGAAGGCCCACCTTTTTTATTTCTTATGGTGAATATAGATCCTCCTCCAATCCCCATGCTCTGAGGATTGACCACGGATGTGCACAGAAGAGCTGCAATGGCGCCATCTACTGCTGACCCCCCCTGCTGTAGCATGCTCCTAGAAAACATTTTCCCACTCATTTCCCACTCGTATGTAAACATACAGTCAGTCACTAACTCTCTAACTACTCACTACATATTTGCCCACCCACAGACACAAGTTGCACACATCCCTGTAGACAGGAGGGTTCAGTGTTTCAGGGTGGTGAACAAAGTATCGAGTGCTGCCAAGAGGCAAGTTTAAACTATGTACTGATGCTTGAGATTTCAGGCAGCATACCAGGAAGACGCTGGCCATGGTGGTGCTTTCATTTTTTTTTTTTTTTTACTTGACTCTAAACGGTTTTATTCCTTAAAAATTACAACTCGTTTATTTTAATAGGGCACATCCAACTTAATTATAATACACAACACAGCATGCAAGCTTAAGTCTGAACCGTCTCCAAAAGCACTGAATGAGTCTTTTCACGGAGCGGTTGGCTTAGGGTCAGATGTGTTCACTGAGTAACAAGCAAAGGCAATGTCGGGAATGTTGTGTTATAGTCAGGCCGACTCAGAGCCATGTAGTTTGGGTTTAAGAGAGAAAAAGTCTTAGGAGACTAAATCTAATCAGAAGAATCAAATTAAAGGAGTCTCATGTGAACAGTGTAAACAGAACAACAACAGGTTGATACTGGTCTATGTCTTTACACAAAAGATGTCATATACTGATGATTTTATTTTGATGGGATATTGTTTACAGACAGACAAAACTAAATGTAGGTTGTATACTTTGTGTCTAAAGGCTTAGCAGCACTAATCTGGGGATTTCATTTATATTTACTGGGTGTTTGTTTTTGTTTTTTCCCCATACCTGAGATGGTATATACAGGTTAGGGTGAAAAGTGAGTTTGGAAAAAAGTTAAACGATAAGAGAATCTTTCCAACTTTGTACTGAAACTGCTGCAATTCCCCTCAGAATAAATACATTTTGATCTTATCATATCTTACCTTATTGTATCATACCTTATCTAAAACTTTGAAGAACATGTTATGCAAATGGTATTGTTCAAGATTAAAAAAAAAAATCAAATGGTGTCCTTAAAGGTTTCTCTCATTAGATAAACATGTTGCTCATGGAGCTAATATTCATTGTTTCTGCTGTATACTGGGAAATGAGTATCAGGGAAGAAAAAAAACCTCTGGAACTGAATACAAAAGCAGGAAGAGCTTCATGCACATTCCAATGATTAAAAAAAACAATAATCTCTTCTTTATTCTATATTTGGAGTATGATGACAGATTGATGAGTCCACATTGTGGCTCACCACAGAACAAATGACTGCATCAAAGAGTACTTTAAAGAAGGAAGTCTATTACCTTTATATTAGAAAGATTAAGATCAGTTTTGAGTTTGCAAATCTGGTTTTCTCTAACAGTCACATCCAACAGTATAGTTGAGAAATAAATCAACAAGAGGTGAGGAGAATCAGGGCCTGTCTTCACATGCAGTATCTCTGTTGTTCAAACAGAGCGTATCAAATCTCTTAAACTGCTTATCTGATTGTTCAGTTCAGCTTTTTATCTCACCCACAGGAGCAGGGAGCTGCAGCCTGATAGGATACAGAGTTTTAAATAGCTCAAGTCATTTGTGTGAATAAAGAAACGTGATGCAATACTGCACATCTAAGAACAAACGACTTAATTAAGTTCTAAAAAACAAAACGACAACATTTAATTTGAAGGTTTTTTTTAGATACAGTGGGTGAATTAAGACAAACTCTGGCAAAATTTAGCAGTGATTTCTTCCAATTGAACAAAACGTTTCAGGAAAGTGACTTACTTGCCAATCTCGGAGCATTGTAGCGAGTCTGCAGACACAGCCGCATGCATGAAGCTGCCGCTGGGGCACTCTCTGCCCACCAGTGAGACGATGCACAGGCAGACGAGAGCAACCGCGCAAATTAAACCAGCCAAGATGAAGCAGCACACCAGCCATGGCTTATATTTAGCCATTAAACTTGCTGCGGAGGTAAGTTTGTGTTGAAGGGAAACTGTTGCTGCTGCTGCTCAATGCGAACACACGCTCTATGAACACTGCCTAATCCTGAACATGGGTCTACCCCTCCGCTCCACCAACTGGCTACTGAAGTGAAAGCTAGAGCAGAGGGAGTTATATAGTTATTGGACAGCATCTTTAAAATGACCTGTCTATCTGTCTTTCATTTACTATTACCCTCAACACTTGGGAAATAACCATGACGTCACTCGGTGTTTTGTGTTAATTTCAATTTCAATGTCTGTTCCAGACAACTTGGCAGAGCCCCTACACTAAACTGAAAAGTTAGTCAGAGCCATTTCCTAGTATTGCTTTGAAGAAAAAATTCCCAAAGTTCCATCTCTGAAACTTCCTCACAATACATTATGAAAGAGTCATCAATCTGGACTTAAGAGATGAAGTCACAATGCTCTGCTGAGGGATATAATAACCCTATCCCTAACATAATACATGATAGGGATCTTAAATAAAGACATCACAGCCACCAAGGTTTTTGACAGCAAAATCTTGGGTAAAAGTGGAAGATGATATGAGTTAGAGAAGGATTAGGTGTTTTTATGGGTGTGAGGTACAGTGGGCCAAAGTGTGCAAAAAGTGCCAGAGGCAGTAAAACGAAATGCACCTGTGCCTTTTGTGCCTCTCAGTACAGATGCTTGATTGAAATAGTCACTGTTGGAAGTGGTTGTTTCACTAAATAATTACTCAAATTTGGCGCACTAGCAAAATTATTTGAGTGCCTGGACGTATGTGTTTGAATTAAAATAGAATCAAAATAATTACTTTTACCATCACTTGTTTGACAGGCTCTGAATGCTTTATTCCCATATATGTCATATCATAGAAAACGTTACTCCTTTCTACCTCCAAAAACATCTTGACAGTATATAAAATGTTGACATCATTGTACAACTGGTGCGTCCTAGGCAGCTCAGCAAATGAAAAAAAGTAAAGTTGGTGATGGACAAACTTGTGACCTGCTGAGCTGGACCAGGCTGCGGAAGAGCTACCAAACGGAATGAGATTTCTTTGTGTTTTTGATATTGCAGTATTATTTTGATGAGCCCAAATCCCCAGATTCTCCAGATGGCCAGTCTACCCTTAAGCTGTGTAAGTGGCACGAGCCCAGACTGGGAACAATGCTCTCATGTGCACAACCTGTCAACACCTTAGAGTCTATCTCCAATTTGACTTATTTGAGCTTCAGCTAGAAGTTGATTCAGTAAAGTTCGCACTGAAACGACAAAGCTCCAGCCAAACCCTTTGATTTTCAGCCATGCAGGTGACTGCAGCAGTGGGCAACAAGACTGAGCATGTGGGCTGCTAGATTACCAGGTCTGCCAGGCAGGGTGGAGGAAAGTCAATCGGATAATCCATCAGCTAATTGCACATTATCACACATGTTTAGCCTTTAGGGAGAAATAGTAAATACCATGTGATCTATTGGAATGTTCTGGTAGGTGCTGCTATAGCTTGACCAACAGTTTGCCTCAATGTGTCAGTGTTTGTACTGGAAGTCTCTCCGCGTGATGTACAATTGTGTCAGGTTTAAACAACATCACAGCTGTCAGATCAATTCATAAATTATTTTTTTCAGCCCTAACCCATTTTTTGCTCTGCCTACTTTTTTTTGCAGGTCTGCCTTGTGACTCCTGATGGGTTGTAGCTACTGTCACAACCTGGCCCTTAGGCCATGACAAAGGAAGGGAAATGCACACGGTTTTACTGGGAAATCCAATGTGTAAGGCCGGTCCTTCTTTTTTTTTTAAAAGACTATTTTTTTGGGGGCTTTTCCCTTTTTTATCATGTAGTGACAGTGGATAGACATGAAAGAGGGAGAGAGATGGGTGATGACACGCAGCAGGTCGGATTCGAACCCGCGCCGCAGCAGGACTTATGTCCAGTGCTGCCTATGACCAGTTAAAACTTCAACACAAGGGGGAGACGGTGTGTATATTTTCAGTAGGAAAGCTCTTGGCTCTTGTGTTCACCAATGAAACGTTATCAGTCTGTGGTTTTGGTGTCTCGTTTGACATCTTTTATTTCTACCTCATTCAGACAGATGCAGTTTGCTGAAAAGGTATTTTGGAGCTCCCTATACGTAGTTTAACAGAGGGGTTTAATGTGTGAAAGAAATGCTGGACATGATGCTGTCTGAGTCCAGGGATGTAGCTGTACAGTGCCAACAGCCTGAGCAGGGAGGAAGTGGAACCCAAGGGAGGCAGTTTTACAGGCTAAGACAACACTGACATGGGGATATTGTAGGGCAGGTATGGCACTGGCATGGGGGGGACATGCTGAAGTGTCTTGCAGCAGCCATTGGGAGTAAGCACTTAAGTACTGTAGTTATAAAGTAAACTCACTGGATGCAAAAAAAGGAAACAAGGTAGGATTTTGTTTCTTTGTGAGAGTGAACAAGTCAGGTAGCAAGTAATTTCGAACAGGCATGATATAGGGCAGCTAAAGACAGGGAGGGACCGAGATATGTGACAAAAATAATACCTCATAGTCCATGAGGAGACAGCTACAACAAATCTAAGACCAGATCTTGTGTTGTGTCACAAACACTGTGTGATGTGTGTTTTGTGACAGTACCATGGAAGGATTCCATGTAAATGCATACAGCAGAAATAAAGACGTAGCAATAACGATGAAGAAAAAGTCAATTTCCACGTAATCCATGTATATAATTAAAGTGTGTATTTTCCTGGTGGTAAAATATGATTAAGAAAATTGTATAATAAACAGATTTCCTTGAGAGGAATGCAGCTATCAAACGTGTGTAAATCAATTATTTTTGTCATAATAGTATAGTAGCAGCAGGGGCAATATTAGTATTCTAAAACTGGAAAGTGGCAGCGGTTTACCGGGTAGAGGGCAGTGAATGTGCTTGTGTAGATCATGGGTGTATAATAAAATCCTGTAGATTCTAAACCAGTCATGTAGTATGGACGGGCAGCAAGGCTTCGGATGTCATTAATGACGTTATTTGTCTAAAACGATACAAGCCTCGATACCCACGAAAAAAAACTTCCAGGATTTCTCAACACACACTTCGAAGCCTAAGCACAGAACATAACATTACTACAGTGAACTTAAGTGGGTATGAAAGGGCGGAGCCAAAAGCAGGCACTAAACAACATGGCCGACACTGCAGTCAGTTCCAGTGAATGGCTGTGTTTTAGAAGAAAGGTAAGTGACTGGGTCAAAAGATAGGTCCAGAACTTATAATGTTATCTTGTGATGCTATAGACATAAGTGTATGGTATGTTACTTGCTAGGATGAGGTAGCAGACTAGGCTTGGTTGGTTGGTTTCTTTGGTGGTGGAAGAAGCAGCACTAGATGGATGCATCATCATGGATGAATCAACATGTGGCTGCATGTTGTTGGATAATGGTGTAAGACAGAAGTGCATGCTTTGTTGATTGCCAAGGTGAGGTAGTTGTAGAAGATAGTTTGGTTAAATAGTGGCTAGGCTTAGGAAGCATGCTAGTTGGTATGGCAGGCTGTTAGCATGCTAGTTAGTCTAACATGTTGTTTGGTTCAATTGGTGGCTAAATGGGCATGCTAGTTAGCCTACATGTTGTTGCCTAACATGATGTGGTAGAAAGGAGTGTATGCGTTTTTGCTTGCTAAAAATAATATAGCCGAGGGTGATTATGTGGCTGTTGCTTGGTGGTTTGAGCAGCATACTGGCTAACTTGACATGGTGTTAGCTTGTTGTAATTGGTTAGCATGCTGTTAGCTGGTGATATTGTAAACACAAGACAATATGACCTGCTACGGAGGATTGTTTTGAGTGTATGGGTTCAGGTAAACAGGGGGTTAGTTCTTGGATGCTGGAACACACTGTTGAGCCTTCTCGGTGTCATTCAGCCACCTAAAGAAAAGAAGGGTGCCCACCCGGTGACCCTGTAGACCTGCCTGCACTCTTACATTCACACACAACTTCATTTTGATACCATGTTTCATTATTCGGTAAGACATGATTCAAGGTAACTCAATGCGAGTGTCCAAATGCTCACCCATGTTTTGGCACATTTTACTATGCATTGATAACTAAAAGAGATAACAGTCTAATGATATGAGAAAACAACAAAAGTACTCATTTCTCTCTGTGTGTGTCAAGTGCATATCATTGCATCTGTGTAGAGTTTGTACACAGCAGGGATATTAAAGAGTATCTGATGACCTTTTCTAAGACCTGCAAATAGAAAACCTAGCCAGAAAACACATGCATGTTAATGTTAAATATTGTTGTATTAGCTTAGCCTCACAGCCACATGACCTATCATCATAAACTGTTGTGAATGCCTACAGCCCTGCATTGTGATCACAAGGAGCTGGACCAATTAATCTCAGTAAAATACAAGACAGTGTCATTATTGTCGTTCATATCTTCATAGTTGAAAAGCACAAAGAGATGGTGCAGGAGCATATTTTGCAAGGATATCATATTATTCTGCCCTCCCAGCGGAAGGCATTTTATTTCCTTCTTTGTGCACTCTGTAACCTTTTCATTCTTCAGAATGATTCATGATCCCATCCATGAACAGTTGTCACTTGTCTTGCTTTTGTTAATGCGTAGATGGATTATGTCATTACTGACATGCATTACAATGCACTCTGAGGCTATTGGACAGGTGAGTGACCAAATATTTTTGTGAGGCTTAAATAGTTCGAAAACAATTTTCTTCTGGCTGAATCGCCCCTGAAGAGCAAAGAGAGGGCAGCTGGGTACATTTAAGATAATTTGGAGAACACACTGATACACTTCTGTCACTTCAGTGAAGTACATTTATGCTACTATGTTGCAGTATTTATGCAACTAATGCCTAAAACACAGACTATTAGACACTAATATAAGAACAATATTATGGACTACATCATGCACATTACTGATGTTGTTCCACAATGTTTCTCTTTACCAAAGAAGTAAGGGAACGTAAATATAATAATGTCCATGAAATCACCACAAATATAACAAGTGTGCTTTGAATTAGAGCTGCATTTAGTGTTTCTCTTCTTCATGAAGAACATTTGAATTCCTAGTAGCCATTATTTTACTCAAAAGTATCAAAGTGAAACCCACCTGCTGTGTCTGGTAACAGTAACACTGATTGAGCCTGCACCAGCCCTCCATTTATGGTGATGAAACCATTATTGGAGTGGGTAGAAATTAAGCAGTTTAAGCTCAAAGGAATTAACACTTCCCTCATACAGCTGTGGCTCATTGGAAATAAGCACATCATAATGTTCCTACACCCACTCCTTCAAAGAGTCCTTAAATGTATGCTTTGTTTTTGACAGTTTTTGTTAGTCCAATGTGCCTAATGGGCTATTAATGGTCTATCAAGTGATCGTATTTATTTTAATTAATAAAGTTTTTTTTGGGGGGCAAAAACAAATGTTACATATATACACTGCAGTAGTATGCATTGATAAATCTACAACATATTTGAAATCTAAATGGTTAATTCCTCTCCTAAAAAAGTCTCTAAACTTAATTTGGGAGCACAATAGGGCACAGTAATAAAATTATAACAATTGTGGGTTTTATTAGGTTGAACATAGTATTAAAGTTGTTCCTTGGGACTCCCTGCAAAGCAGTATTAAGGAGTTGATTATCCTGTTGAAACAGAGTAAACTTCCATAGTAGTTTGGTTTGTTCACTTGAAATAAAAACAATTTCTGGCACTCAGGTGTTGAGTAATTTCCTTCCTTGTCACACACAATGAGGCAGTTAGTGCCGCCACACATGACAGCTCTGGTCCTGGGTGGAAACCTGTGAGCATCATGTCAGGAATCAGATATGCCTGGTGTTGGAGAATGTATTTCAACTACAGCAACATATAAGGTATGAATTCAGATACAAAGAGTTACACACGCTCTTCTTAAAGTAATTATTTAAAGTTATGGTTTAATTATTTTTGCTGATTTGCCTGTTGTATTTGTTAAAATACCCTTTGGAAAAATGCCAAGTCAATATTACTATACAGATAAAGTTGATAAAAACCCAATTTTTTTTACTTCTTTCTTCTTCAAAAATGAGTCAGTGCCCAGAAAAAGAAAAACCTCCATTAAGGCCTCTCAAAGAGAGAGAAATGGAGACATCGGAGAGCATGTTAACAGCAAAACCAGAGAGAGCAGTAACACAGAGTACATAAGGCATACTAGATCAAACAACCTGCATCTGAGACCTTACCCCATAACCCTGACCTCTGCCTTTTATAAAGTTTTGTAAAGCTTTGTCATTAATAAAAAATATACTCATCCCTCACTGTAGTTTACTGACATGTTTGTAGCTCAAGACGCACAATGCTCTAGGACACCTTGATAATTGTATATCCGAACGTTGGTTGTTGAATTTGCAGTTTAAAACAGCCCTGACAACTTAATCTGTGCTTGGATATTTCATTTTGTAACAGGCAAGAGTAGGGAGGAATGACACAATATCTCACACAAACACTATGTAAAGTGTATTTTATTTATCTTATTGATGATTTATTTCACTGATATATATTGTCATGTTTCAGGCCACTATGTGTCCTATTAAACAATCTAATTGGGCACATTCTGTGAGAAGTTTTATGTAAACTGAGCTGATTTACATGATTATAAATATTTCCATTATACAAGAAGAAAATGCGGTGGTCCATTATTTTGTAGCATCTATCACATGATGCCCTAGGAGCTACATTGCAAACCAGCGAGACATTGTTGATCATAGTAATTTAAACTTGGAGAGTTGAGATCAAGAAGAACTGATTGTCTTCATGAATAAATATTTGATTATTAAATGAGTTGTGCTGTGGTTCATTGGAGCATTCAGTTAATTATCATATCAGTCTATTGATGACAGCAAGGCTTTCATCTGAACTTTATCAAAGTATCAGTTCCTAGGTTCGTGCTGGCATCATGTGATCCTGATTGTATTTTTCTACTGTTGATATTGCATTCTACAGAAAGTGCTCATTAGATGAGTGGGCAAATGTTTTGATGATTCAGATGAGGGAGCTCTTTCTTCACCTTGTAGGCCCCAAGCTGCTATGTGGTTAATTATTCACCCTGCTGATTAATCTTTCAGTATTGCTAAACTCCGCCAGGGGACAAGGTTAATAGGGATGCAAGGTGTGATCAAAGACACAGTAAGAGGCAGCGGAAAAAAAGAACTGTGCCATGTCACTGCAAAAAGTACAGGATGTCAGCTTTGTTTGCATTTACACTGTAAATGTGTTTTATTGACATGAAATATGATAATGATGAGAGCCACAAAAACTAACAACACATAGTTACATTTAACAAATTAATTATTTTTGTCAAAGAAGATATGATATATGTACAATCTTTTTTTTTAAAGATTATTTTTTGGGCTTTTCCGCCTTTATTTGATAGGGCAGCTAGGTAAGAAAGGGGAGAGAGAGGGAAGACATGCAGGGAATCGTCACAGGTCAGATTCAAACCCTAGACCTCTGCGTCAGGGCATAAACCTCTCAGTATATGTGCGCCTGCTCTATCCACTGAACCAACCCGGCCACTACTTTCTTTTTTTTTTTAAAGGAAGTTAATACATTTGTTTGCATCTTTACTCCTTTATATCAGTCTTTTATTTGGTTTTCAAACGGTTTCCAAAATGACAAACAATTTTGACTGTATATGATAGGTTTCTCTTGTGTCTTCATACATTTATCCAAGATGTTGTTTGTTTGGGGTCCCTCTCTCAGATGGGCCATGGACACTCCAGTTTGAAATGACACCTTTCTTTTGATTTAGATTTTAATATTCTATATAATATTTTGAACAAATACAACATTTATTTACCTTGACAGGAAATTCTTGTACCTGAAACAGCAATTGACAAACAATCTCAGCTCAAGGTCCTCTTACTCACTTCATCTGAAGCTTTTGATTGTATCACACGGGCTGCAAAAGTAAGTGAACCCTCTTGAGCTGAGATTGTTTTGTCAAAAGATTCTTTATGTCAATCGTGTATCGAAATATTACAGAATATGCCCAATAATTGTGCTGTTTGTGAAAACAGAGCAGCAGCTGTGTGCAATGCAGCACTTGTCATGAGAGTTTACTTGGCCATCTGACCCTGCTGAGAGTTGGAGCGGGTGATGTCGGGGTGGATTGGGGGGATAAATGCAAAAATAGAATGTGACATGCCCCTAAAAAAGAGTTTTAAAAAAAAAAACATGTAACTTTCATTTGTTGGTCAAATTATCAAGCAATAAATTCCCAGTGTCAGCTTTTTTTTTTTTAAACTATTTCTATTTTTTCTGTTGTTATTTTTCTGTGTTTTTTAAATAGGTGTTTATTTTGTTTATTACCACACACCACAGTCCTGTTGTTTTTTACTCTCTCTCTCTCTGTCTCTGCATTGGTCTCTGCGGACATTAAATGGGCCATATAGCACCCTGAGGCTTGTATGTTCCCTGCTGCAGCCCAATGTCTACAATAGGGAAGAGTGAGCAAAGGAGAGGGGGGGTGAATGAAGAGAAAGTGTTAGAAATGTAAATGTTTTTTTTTTTTTTAATAAACAAGATTCCTACATCTTATACGAAGGACATATTCCAAAAAAAGTTGAGTTAAATACATCAGAAGGAGAGGATGTGGAGAGTATGATGAGTGTAGGGTTACACCCGATAATGACTGTGCAGAGTAACAGTAGCTCAGCAGCACTTGATGAGATGCACAGAGGATAAAACAGTAGCAGAGGAGTTAAAGCAGGCCAATGTTGAAGAGGGGGGGGAGGATGGAAGCGATGGAGTGAAGATACTTTGCCTCTCCCTGGAGCAGAGGAGCCAGAGACACAGATGTCAGAGAACAAAAATTCCCCAGAGGAGGGAAAAAACCTGCTCATTTCTCAGCTTTACACTGTGAAACACAGTTCGTGATAGCTCGAGTGTCTAATTGGCGCCGTGTATTAACATCATTACACACTCTTGCCCTCCATCCCTGGACATCTGCTGTGAGAATTATGACCATAGGTGTGCAGATGGGATGAGACTGAATGATTGTCACGCTTTTATTTTCAGTGTTTATATTTTTCCTTTTGAACTTTTGCTGTTACTATTTTGAGTAACAGAGGTCAAATATTCCACTATGTTCATACCTTGGCATCATTTTTATACCCAGATTATGCAACCATGTTGTTTGTTGTATAGGCCAAAGTTAGAAAGCGAGTGTGAATTTTATAGTGTCCAACACACATCTTACAAATATGCATTGACATCACTTGTTCTCATCTCAGACAGCCTTGCACACCTACTTTGTAAACAGCTACTAATTGCCTTGACCTGGCCATTGATACCCACTCATTTCCTGTAAGTTGTTTATGTTCAAAGGTCCTTGGAGACAGTTCTCAGGTAAAATGAGGATGTTTGAGAACAAGTCACATATGCCCCAAACAAGGTCAGGTACATCATGTAATTTATGTGAACTAGGCTAATGGAAACACTGTACTTTGTCAAAGATAAAGTATATGGCATTTAAAAAAATAAAACATTGCTCATTAAGACAATGAGACAAAACGTTCCATATAGAACATCTAACAATGGAAAATTGACCTCACTGTGCATGATCTTTGGGAAGATTACGATAAGGAGACTTGTCTTGAGAGAGTGATTTTGTGTATTTGTTTTAATGGGATGAAGTGATCTGGTAGATTGTTGGATTTTTTTTCTGATTTCTTTCAAATCATTTGGTTAAAAAATGCTGATGTCCAACATACAGACAGTCATATAACAGTCCTTTAGCAGAGAGTGATGTCTAAAATAAATTCATCTTGTTTTACTCTGGAAGATTTTTCTCATCACATTTCTCAGTTATAGTATCCCAATGTTGACTAATGAATAAATGGTGCCTCAGTGTTAATTTCAAAACGGTTATGTTACTATTCATTCCTCAAAACACCTACTAACTGCTCAAGCGTGTACAATGATTTCACTGTCATTCTTTTTGTGTAATCATTTTTATCCTTGTTTGCTCTTTTCATTAATTTGCTTTATTGGGAGTCTGTCTTGGTCCAGAGTCTTTAAATTGTATTTATAAAAATGTAAAGTTACACTTCGGATATGAACGTCACAGAAGCCAACTAGATTGAGTTTTTGTGTTTAACATAATGTGTCCATTAATGCTTGTGAAATATGAACGATGTTAGAAAAGCTCAAACGGGTGTTCTTATAGAATATAGGGAATATTAATCAAGCGGTTTATCATGCGAGAAATTATATTTTGTGACGTGAGACTTTATGAAGTTTGCGCATGAACTGCGTGTGGCACGCGACAGCGCAAAAAAACAGTGCTGTTATCCAAAGTTAGTGGAGCCCCCCGTGAAGCGTCACAGTGACCGCCTGGCTGCCAGATCAGGCTGCACTTCACATTCACTGCAACAGCTCGATCAGGTGGCTGCTGCTTCGTCTTCATCCCCGCGGACTGTGCAGTGATGGTCGAGTGTTGATGAGGATTAAAGAGTGGGGTCCAACTGGCTGATGCTGAACACCTGCACGTGGCGAAGGACGATTTTCCTTTTCTCGACCTGCAACCAGCAGCACCTTCACTCCACCTGTCAAGCGCGAGAAAGCGAACGATGAGCTCTTCTCTGCCCAAAAGCGAGTCCACTACTTCTCTGCTGAGATCATCGGGGCTCAACCGCAGGTCTGCGCACTCGAGTAGCGGTCCACACAATCACCGGAGCCTCCGCGCTCACCATCATTCCACCGGAGCTGGAGGCAGCGATGATGCAGGCTGGACGGAGGACTGCGAGACGAGTGCGCGGAGACCTCTCTGTCAACCAAGACATGCCGACCCTCGAAATGTAGGTGATCATCGGATGCAGAAGAGCCACTCTCACCGGCAGCCGAGCCTCCAGGATGATAGTTACGCTCAGGAGGATGTGAGACACGGGACGAGTCGGCATCAGAAAGAGCGCAGCAAGTCCACCAGGTCCAAACACTCCCATCATCATCACCACGACTCCTCCGGAGGTGAGCTGCCTCCTGCAGCGCATCACCAGGGCGGCTCCATGCAAGACAGGAGGACCTCTCCAACTCCATCTTATCCAAAACAACCGGACGATGCGGCTTTCTTCTTCGAGCCCAGGGAGAGAGTCATCACCGGGTCATCCTCCAGCCTCAGCTCTGACCCACCTGCGATCAGCGCATCTGTCAAGCCCCCATCCAGCCGAACATCCAAAAGACTGAGCGTAACTGAGTATGACTCTAGTCTTCATCCGATTGTGAAGTCAGTCTTTGGGCAGGTAAGAGGGCATGGAGCAAATTAAACTTTTGAAACAAGTTTTTCAGAGAATTTAAGTTTTCTTTTGTTGAAATGCAACAGAAAAAGCCTAATTTAAACATTGTGTTAAAAAACATTTTGCTCGTTGATACCGTAACACAATGGAAAGGGGGCCAAATTTCAATTTGTCAAGTAAATGAATCATCAGTTCATGAATCAAGAAAACATATAGACTCAGCATTTGGGGGCAACTGGCACATCATTTCAGTAATCGGTTATAGCTTAATTTAAGGTCAATGCAAAGACGTTTGTCTTGTTTTAAATGCATATTACAAGTTACTATTATTATTATTTATTTCACATACACTGACTCAATAGGCTTTATGGCCACATCAGTTCTCTGTAAAAAGACACGTTTTTTTCCTTAACACATGGAACATTTGTGAAAGGCAAATCAAAGAGAGATCCCCCTTCAAAAACAGCTGGGGGTGCAATTGGAGCCATAGGTGGGGGGAAAAGCAACTAAAAAATAAGAGAGCTGCTTTATCATGAGAGTATAAATGCAATATCAATATGGTAGGACAAAAATAATCCATATCAAATCTTCACACTATTCTCAGTATAAGAGAGACCAGGTGTATTAATGTCAGTGGTTTACTCTCAAGTCAACATTATGTCTATATTTTAAAAACAAAGTGAAAGTTTGATATTCTATTCCTTTATTGCCACAGTTACTGTAGCTGTGGATGCTTAATAAAAGTGTATCACTGCTGCAGAGCTGATTGGTCAAGAGCAGGTGGAGGTTCAGATGCGGGTGAAACTGGAAGCCATGTCTGTCTTGGACCTCCAGTCACCCCAGGTGAGCAGATTAAAAATGGATGCACGTATTCAGTCCAAATCTGGCTCCTGTATGTGTCTGGTATCCATCAGTCCCATGACAGGGGGGCTGCAGTCTGTCATGCATCCCAATATGAATACAACCACTTTCATTGTGCCTGTCACCTGAGCAACAGCAGGGGGATCAACTTTCCCGTTGTGTGGAAAACCTTTCATTGATGAGAGCTTGTCACTCATGCATGCACACACGAACACACACACACACACACACACACACACACAGAGGTAAGTGAACCCTTTTGATATTGAGGTTACAAAAATCTGATCAATCACTCACCTAAAAAAAAAATTCTGACACTGTTGTGAGAAAGGACAGCAAATAAAGGGTGTATCTCTTCTTCCCTGCATCACCTGCTCACCTACTAACACATCTGCACTTCTCCTGTGACACGCCGTGCAGTTGTGCAGTACAGCAGTCTGTCTATTTCCTCCCATCTTTTTTCTTGTTTCATTTAAATCCTTCTCTCTGTGTTGATGATAAAAAAGCTCAAGAGGAGACAATTACCTCCCCGAACACTAATGTGTTCCAGAAATAACTCCTCTCAATCCAGGCCAGAGCTTCAATCAGTCTTAGGGGTTCCAGTGAGGCGAAATCCATGCAGCGGTGTGCTATATAAAGTCTCTGGAGCTGCTGACGTGTGTGGAAATAGCAGATGTTTTGAAGTTTCCATCAAATCTATAGACCTCTTATATTTTCCACCTGAAATTCTTGGAGTTTTGGGGGAACCGTAACCTATTCTTTTGTAATAGTGTTATTGTATATTTGAGTCGTGTTGGCGAACTGCAGCTCTGAATGTTTTTTTGGTGAGCAAAATGTGAACTATAGATGGAAGAAATAACAGGATTACTCAGTTATCAACTCATTAAAAACATTGCATCAAAAAGTTGACCTACTCAGCGATGGTGAATATATATTTTGTAATTGAATCATCAACTTTTTAAAGAGGAAATATTTGTGACACATTTGTTTTCTGTGATCTCACCATAAAGTTAAGTCAACAGTCAAAATAGATGTCTGAGTTGACGGCTCTCAGTTGCACTCAGTGTTTGTGTGAAAGTGAGAGCAAGTAAGGGTGAAGATGTATGTGCGAAAATTAAAAGAAAGAAAATGACAGAGACAGGTTTTTTTTGCACCTTGTCAGCATCTTATCCAAGCTGTATAATTTTAATGACCAAGCAGTCATAATAACATGCCTTTAATGCTCCTTGAATAGATGTGGCAGCGCAACAGAGAATGTGGGGTGAGATATTACACGCTACAACTTCTTTCATTTCAAATTTTCTTACATAACCTCAAGATCTGCATACAATTCAAGCAGAACTCATGCACTGCCAGTGGAAGAAGCTAAAAATAGCCCATCAAGACCTGATTACGAGAGACTGGAGGAGGGCAGAGTGTTTGGTTTTTTGTTTGTCTTGAAAAAAATATCCAAATTGACTGGCAAACATGCTACCTGACTGGCGAATAAAAAAGCAGGTTTCCATCATGTTTTTCCAAACTACCAATTTATAATCTACACTTTCATATTCATAAAATTAATCATGATTATAAAAAAAGGCTAGTGTGGGGGTAAGAGTAAGGACAAATGTGAGATGCGTTTAGCTGCTTGAATGTGTTTTGCAGCTTGATGGTTACAGATAGGTTGTGATACAATGATTCATTAGATAAATCATAGTTTAATATGAACATTTAAATCAGGCAGGCACCATAGTTAACAAAACTCCCACTATTTCTGCACATTCAGGCCTTTAATCTATCCAGGTTACACCAGTCACCTTGATCAAGGAGCATGAGCAGTTTCTCTGTCCCAGTAGAAATTCTGTTTCTATTTTGAGAGATTTTTACAATCACCACATCCCTCAGCTTGTGTGACATTCAATGACCTTGTTCTAAAAAAAAAAAAAAAAAAAAAGAACACACTGTAAATCTCGAAATGTGGTAGAGACCTGTTATTGAAAGACATCTATTATCTACTGCCGAGAGATTTATTATTGAGATGATTTTTTTTTTTAAATTAAATTTAGATGAAAGAATGTGTATTAACCAGCAGAGGGAGCACTTACTGTTTACACTAATAGGTTTGAACTCAGTGTGTGAGTGAGAGGGATTAACAGTCCATTGTGTGTGTGTGTGTGTGTGTGTGTGTGTGTGTGTGTGTCACATCAGTGAGACAGGAGAAGTGAAAGGGCAGGGAAAGAAAGAGAAGGAAGCGAGGCAATCGGATAAATCAGGAGGAGGACAAAGAATAAAATAGAAAGTGCTGGCAGACCTGGTGATTGTTATACAAGACAAACACTCATCAACTCTCACTTCCCTGCTCCCAGCTGACAGCTCTGAGGACAATGTGAGGAAAGGTCTTAAAACACAGATTAGCCCTTCACTTCCATGCCTGGTTTTCCTGTCTGCCATTCCCTTTCTTCTTCTTCTTTGCTCTCTCCCTCTTTGCCTTTGCTGGGGTCATACTGACTTTGATGACGTCTGAGGAGTGAAAAGAGAGAGGAGGCAAAGACAAAATGAGTAGAAAAGGAGAAAGAGCTGGGTTGAAATGAGAGGAAAGAGATGATCGTATTCACCACAGCATATGTCTCCAGTATGTCTAGAGTATAGCAGGCTATTTTTAGACACGGATGGGTATTTTTATAGCTGTGCTTTGGTTGAATCCCTTTTTTGAGATGAGGATTAGGCAGTGAAATGTAAAAGCCTGCGCACACAGCTGCACGTGCTGCATTTGTAAGCACACGGGTGTTGATGCTAAATATTCATGGAGACCTAAGCCTGAAAGGGAAAATCAGTGAGAGACAGAGGAGTGAGACGGAGGACAGGGGATAAATGAGTCAGAGGAGAAACAGCAGAGGTGTAATTGACAAAAATGAGACGTATCACTCTTTCCCCTCCGCTGACGCACTAGACTTTTAACCAGACTAATAATACTACTAATAATACTATCTGAAATAACACAAAAATACCAGAATAACTTGCATGAAAGCTGATGATTTTAGATGTTCTGATTTGAATGAATTAATCAGCCATGGCTGACGTCTCAGCCAAGCACAAGAAGATGACGCATGTGTGCATTGTTTGTTTTTTCACCGCCTAGACGTCGTCTGATGACGACAAAAATACACACACAAAAAAATCTCCTGGCCACTCTATTTAACCCTTTGTCTTATCATCAGAATACACAGTGAAGTAAACTCAGTAGACCATGACATGGTTAGATTTGATTCCACTTTTGCCTTATAATAGGAAAAGAACAATTGTCAGGTTAATGATAAATGCATGAGGGCCTCTTATTACATCCATCCCTTCCTTCCCCTTCCTACATCTCTCAGCTTATTTAACACACTTGATGGCAGTGGATGAAACAGGATTATATTTGACCTCAAAATCGCCATAAAAAATGTCCTCTTGGAATGAGCTTCCTGTCTAGTACATGCGTATCGATCTATTTACATTGTGTTTACATTGAATATTTTGCAAAACAGGAAAACGTTCCCCAAATAATCCTTGAATACTCAGATAAATGATCTCCTGAGATGTTAGTGAAATGTTGTCGGTATGTAGTGTGTAAGTAGTTATGTAAAGTAAATTGTGTGTGAGTGAGAAAAGGGTGAGGAAAATGATACATCCAGAGAGTGAAAGAGAAGGGGGAGAAATGGATCTCATGCCCGTGCACTATATGGTCTGACATTATGAGAGCTGACGGCTCCTGTGTCTGACGTCTGATGTGTTCTGAAGTTCACAATGAGCCTCTGGTGAGAGGCTGGGTGAATCATCCCCAGAACAACACAGAGTAGCCACAGAGATATTGAATAGGAGCGAGATCTGAAGCGACTTCGGCGTGAATGTGTTTATTAAAATAGAAGAAAATAGACAAGGTCGAACAGGAGAGGGAAATAAGAGTTTATTAGTGTTACCTCAGGAGTGAATGATGCTGGTAAAAAACTAAAATGAGGGTTTATACTGTAGTTTGTAGTTTTAGACAGTGGTAGAAGAAGCACTCAGGTCCTTAAAGTGCCCATATTATGAAAAAATCACTTTTTCTGGGATTTGGGATGTTATGTTGTGTCTCTGGTGCTTCCACACACATACAAACTTTGAAAAAAATCCACCCATGCTGTTTAGAGTGAGATACGGTTTCTGAATGTGTCCTGCCTTCAGTCTCTGGGTGAGCTGTTCAAAATCAGCACGGCTTGTGACGTCACAAGCCGAAACGAGCAGGCTAACCGCAACCATTAGCTCGTAGAGTTAGCATGCTAACGCTATGGCTAACGCTAGCATGCTAACGCTAGCATGCTACCTCGTTCTCAATAGCAAAGCACTGCTACAACACACACAAGTTCACCATAATCTACAAAAGAACTACTTACATGCGCGCCCTCATTTAGAAGTCTCCCAGCTAATCCTGCCTTGTAACTGAGCAAAGTTGTAGAAACAGCCTTTCTTTTACTGTCTATGGAGCTAGCTAGCTGACATGATCTACATCTGAGCTACTGGGCATGTGCAGTGCAATCAAAGATAGTACAGAAGAAGAAAAGAGGTCTCACTCTGTAGCTAAAACAGAGACCAGCTGAAAAGAGGATCTGCAGCAGTGAGAGAGAGCACTGCAGTACAACAAAAATATGGTGTTTTTTGAAAATTAAACCATGTAAACCTATTCTGGTACAACCTTAAAATACAATTATGAACCTGAAAATGAGCATAATATGGCTGCTTTAATGTCCCCTTCCGCTCAAAAATGTTTTTTTGCTTAGTGCTACTTCACTTGGATGTTTGATGGTGCAGAATGATGTATGTGCAGTTTGACACTAGAAGGCTGTTTTGAAATGAATCTCCTAAAAGGGGGAAGGGTTCTCTTTGCTCAACTTAAGACATGTACAAGCGTGTTTGGAAGCCAGTCATGGTTCAATTTGGAACTTACACAAGAGTGGTGTAGGAACTTGAAGCCTCCAGTGCACATGCACTAAGACAGGAAATTATGATTTAAAGTAGATATTTTTAATAAGTGAATCTTTAGCTTAAGTAAAAGTAACAATACTACAATGTATAAATACTCCACTCCAATACTTACAAGTAAAAGTCCTGAAAGTATTATCAGCAAAATATACCCTCATTATACTCATTATACAGAAGGGCTTATTTTACAGTCTTATATCATTATTTAATTTATGTATGATACTATTTTGTAGTTATTTATTAGGTAACATGGATACAGTTTTAATGTTGTTGGTCGAACTGCTGACAATTCTAACCATTTTTATATACCCTTCGGTACAATAAGACGAAAAGTACAATATTTCTCTCTAAAATGTAGTGAATTAGAAGTATAAACTAATATGAAATGGAAATACTAAACAAGTCTAAATCCCTTTACATTGTTACTTTTCCCTGCTGGTTTTAGAGTATTAGTACCGACACTCAGTCATAGAACTTTACAACAAGTGTGTGTGTGTGTGTGTGTGTGTGTGTGTGTGTGTGTGTGTGTGTGTGTGTGAAGTGTGTGAAGTGTGTGAAGTGTGTGTGTGTGTGTGTGTGTGTGTGTGTGTGTGTGTGTGTGTGTGTGTGTGTGTGTGTGCGTTTGTATTTGCATGTGTTTCCTTGGTGGTTCACAATCAATGTCATTTTTGCACATTTTAGTCTTGATCTCAATCCGTGCCCTTGAAGCTTAACATGACAATGTGATGCTTCTACATGTGTGTGTGTGTGTGTGTGTGTGTGTGTGAGAGAGAGAGAGAGAGAAAGAGAGAGGGGGAGAAATGTGGGAGAGCAGGGGGTGAAGAGAGAGCTTGTGTTATATTTTTAGCTCCACAGCCCCCCACATGCTTGTGTGTTTAATCGAGTGTGAGTGTGTGTGTGTGTGTGTGTGTGTGTGTGTGTGTGTGTGTGTGTGTGTGTGTGTGTGTGTGTGTGTGTGTGTTTATGTGTGTTGGATTAGTGTCTCCAGCGTCTCGCTTAGGGGAAGGTAATATGCTTGTCTGAACGAGCTTCTTCTGTCACATTCGCATGGTTTAAAACTTCGAAGTGAGCGAGAGTAGGGGATAGAGCGAGGGTAAAAAAGGGCAAGAGACAGACGGACGGACAGAGAGCGAGAGAGAGAAAGAGAGAGAGCGAGAGAGGGGGGAGGGAGGAAAGACACTGTAGGAGAGGAGGATGGAATGAATAAGCAATCTTACTTTTTCTACTCCTGGCGCTTGCATCTCACTCTGATCACACGCATGCTTCCTCTCCCTCGCTTATCTTTGTTTCGTTCTGATCTGTCCTTTGTCCTTGTTTACATATTTCCTCCTTTGTCTCAGCGTCCCTCCCCTCGTACCTTCCGGCGTCCTTGCCTCTAGGTCCTCCCCGTACACTCATCCATCCTCTCCCTCCTATACCTCCTCAACCTCCTATGATATCTCTGCTCCTCTCCCTGTCTTTTGCCAAATGTCCTCTTATATTAGTCACTGACCCACTGAACCCTCTTTCCCTTTCTAATCACCCCTATTCCCATGCATGCCCGGAAACATATGCAATCACACATGCATACACGTACATACAGCCACACAAACACAGACACGGTTAGAGAGAAAACATAAAACAAAGAGGATTTTTCTTTGCAATGGGCAACTCTATAAAGTCGCTTAAAATTTTCACCAAGAAGGTAAGGTCCGCTTTGCTGTGGTGTCCTTGAATCCCCTGACTGTTGGTGCATGTTTGTCTCATGGTGTGTCCCTAACCTGACCAAAGGCTATTTGACTGAACCATGTCTACTGTCTGACTATTCACCAACAGCCTGTCTTGAACTGTTTACCTGGGTTTTGTGTTGCTGGAGTCCAAGCACATGGAAGAATAATGGAAGAGTTTTAAAGCTTGTGTCTCATGCTGTAGTTTCTGTCAATGTTAGGAACTTACAGTCTTTATAATTGATTAGGACTTTGTAGAAAACTCATTCTGCATGTACTTTATGAATTGCATTGAGTTAAGGGCAATATGCATCTTATCATATGTATATCTTCTTATACTAGTTCTCTCTGTGCTCATTAGTGCATGGTTGCATTCCCTAGAAACCCATTTTAGCCCTTTCGACAGAGGTCAGCGGAGTTGATTGGTGGTGCTTGTGCTCGACCTGTTGGCTCAGGTGAAGTCTGTAAATTTGGATCATGTCACCAAACATTAGAGTCAGTCAAATCGCACAGTGATGCCACCTTACCAGCCAGCAGAAGATTTCTACCCTGTTGAACCTGCACCTGCGGGATGTGGCCAGTCAGTGAAAATGTTGCAAACAGGTGTGCTCTTTCATATATCAGATTCGATTAGATCAAATGTACCACTGGTATTAGGGCTTTTAGCTGACAACATAAGTGTGCAATTAAGGGCCAACGAAGGAAGAACATTTTGAATGTTTTTTGTAAAGGCTCAAGAAGATAACCTTTGTTCGTACAACACATCTGCTGCCCTCATCGTGGCAGCGTATGCTTGAATAGACTCTCAGTGAAGCAGACAGACGGTCCCGCAAATAGATTTTCCTTCATATCAGCAGCTGCACATCCTTGAGGAAGCAAAATATGACATGCAACTGTTGATGCCATCTGTGCACAACGTCTTGGAGTGCTAGAGAAGTTCTTGCTTGACTTGAGTTTTTTTTGTTGGTTATATAACTGAAAGCGCGTGGCTTCATCATACTTTTTTGGCACGATATACCCACAGACAGCCCTGCTCCATGCATCACTTGGTCAGATTACCCTGTGGGCATCCGTTCCTGTGGTGGGGTCTGTAGGAATGCATGAACTGGCATTAGGACTGGCATAGTAACAGATGGAGTGTGAAGGTCATTTGTAGAGAATACAATGCAGTGTATATTTGCATGTAGTATATGCATGCATATTCTTTTTTCAAATGTATGCATGTAGATGTCTGTTTACTGGAAAAGCATTTATAGACGGTCACTAGCTCATGTCTGTGAGATGTAAAACAGCAGCAAAAATGGTCCCTTGGTAATTCGCTGTGACAGTGAGTCCACTCCACTCACTTTTAAGTGGATTTTCCTCTACTGAGTTGGATGTTACACGGTGATAATTGAAGACTTGACCGGTATTATCATGTTTTATAAGCAAGAAGATATGTAAATGCAATAGATAGTCACAGAGCATGAAAACAGTCCTTTTTTACTAGTTGTAGAAAAGTACTGTTGTGTTCTGTGTGTAGCCTAACATCAGGCAGCTGCTCTATCTAATTTAAATATTAGTCAGAGCAATGGTTGGACCTTGTTAGGCTTTATTTAGAGGAAGCTTTTTTTGTCTACTGGCAAGCAGTGATTGCCTGTTTTAATTAACCTGTAGCTCTCTCTGTAATTGGGATGACTGTAGAGAACAAGTTTTGCCCCCTGGTTGGTTGGATAATGGGTGATTATGGCTGGCGGACTTTTAGCCTCATCGCCTGGACAACACAATTATTTTGTAATGTGCACAAAAAAAAAACAGAAATTCAAGTAACTATCCCAGCATAAGTCTTTTTGACTATAAATACACTGTGTCATCAATCCTTTAAATTCCCTCGTACCGCCAGACACTGCACTACCACTATTGCTACCAACATGTGCCGTTAGTTATTAGTTAGTTATAATGATATTGTACTCACCAAAGTCAGTTTTGAGATTTTGGATAACAAAGTCGGATTGGGTAAGAAACATGAGCAGTCAGATAATCTAAACCACTCAATTTGGAGGTAAAGCCGCAAGTGAGTGCACCTGAAATGTCGGTAATAATCGCTCCTTGCACAGGTAATCTGTGTGCACACAACCATGGTAATTACGTTAAATTTGGACTGGGATTTATGTTTACAACATGCAGTTTCTAATCTGGGGGTTTCTTTAAAACTTCTTGCCACGTCCGACTTTGTTGTAGTGATGTTTCTGTTTTACCAGATCTGAGCAATAAGTCAATTAATGTTATCATGCTGTTAGAAATGATGGTCAAAATTAAGACCAAATTTAGTTATAAACTGTAATTATCTTTTAACTCTAGAGTCTGCAGCTGACTGTGCAATTTGTTATTAAAGAGCTGTTATGTGAGGCTGTCAGTGTTGCGTGACATGAAAAGGGGCATTGCATTTTTGCTATATAGTAAACTCCACTATTGGCATTATCTATAACACATGATACAGAGGCTTGGTAGTGTTCTGTTGTGCAGGCCTGTGACCTGTAGGACAGATTCATGGATGGCATCAGTTTCCCATGTCATGACAAATTACAACCTCTTCCCTCTGACTGAGGTGCTTTCCTCCATCATGACTGACCTAACTCCACACCTCTCTATGACGGACAGACATATGTCCGTCACCCCCTTCATCCCACCTCCTTGTTGACTCCTTGCTGCCACAATCTGAGTCACGGTCTCTACCCCTATCTTTGCCCCTGCTCCCATGTCCGGCCCCCCTTCCCGAATGCTGCTCCAGGACCAGAAGAAGAACTACAAAGCAGTGCAGTGTGAGGAGGGGGGCTCTGGGGGGGCCTATCTTGAGCCACTAGTGGCCCTGGCCCAGAACGGAGCCACCATGCACAACGTACTGGGGCCTGCATGCATCTTTCTACGCAAGGGCTTCGCTGAGAACCGGCAGGCTGTACGTAAGTCCAGACAATATCATGTGCATGCATGCCAAGAGATTAGCACACAACAAAGTACACACACAATAACATGAATTAATGTGTGTAGTAATCACTTCTCACTGTAACGTTGAAGATGGTATTTTTAGTCTTCAAGACATCTTGATAGCAAGAATGCTGAATGCAAGGGTGTGTGTGTCTGTGTGTATATTTATGCACACCAATGTTTATGCATTTGATTATGTATTAGTCATAAACATTGGTGGACATTTGTAGCAGGATGGAGGATTATTAAAGCTGGGTTATGGTGATGGCAGAAATGCTCCCTACGTTACGATTATCTCTCTTTGTCTATTTCCTGCAGTGACAACACGAGTCAAGGTTTTGTTATCAAAGAAAACAGTGTTGTTGAAATCCTCAGTGTAGACTACTGCTGTTTTACTGACTGTTCTGATGACAAGCTCTCCCATGGCTGTTTGTAATGGATGCAAGAGTTGTGATTAAGTCATTTTAATTCAATGGACCGGCAAATAAAGAAACTGTTACGTACTTTGCATCTTTCCATTGTTTCTGCATCTCTATCTTATATTTTATCTTGTTTCTGCTCTTTTACTTTTATTGCAACAGCTAATGTGTTATTTTTCCAACAGGGTGACACAGAGTGCCAAGAGTCTGCAGGTTTTCTTCGGCAGGTGATCAACCTGATAAGCTCTTCCTCTTTGGCTGGAGGAGACTCTTGGCACTCTGCTGCACATACCTGCAGTTACTTATTTTCATACTGCATCATATTGTGTGAGGATTGCTGTATACTGGCATGATTTAAAAAATGATCAGCAGTGTTTGGATTCTAACCTTGCACTGTGATCCTTCACAGGACCGAGAGCTGAGGCCCGAAGAAATGGATGGTAAGTCGCATTTCAGGAAAAATAAAGAATGTGAAAATATAACACACATTTTTACAATTTTGTCAAATAGTTTAAACATCTTTCTCACATTCATACCCTACTTCTTCGCTCTCAGAGTTGCGTGAGGCATTCAAGGAGTTTGACAAAGACAAAGATGGGTTCATTGGCTGTAAAGACCTGGGGAACTGCATGAGAACAATGGGCTACATGCCAACAGAGATGGAGCTAATAGAACTGAGCCAGCAGATCAACATGAATTGTAAGGAAAACGGTGTCTGTGTGTATATGTGTCTACTATTATCATAAAGAAGTAATTGTGCATCACTGCAGAAGGTTTAAGTTCAATACTTTTACAGCCTCTATAAAAACAGTGCTTCGGCGTCAGCATCACTATTCTTCAGATCGGGTACAAATAAAGCAATCAGTCTTGTCATGTTTTGTCTCTAAGAATACCCCCAAGGTTAACCCAGTTTACCCTTTAAAATCTGTCCAACAGTGGGAGGACATGTTGACTTTGAGGACTTTGTTGAGCTCATGGGGCCCAAACTTCTGGCTGAAACTGCAGACATGATTGGGGTGAAAGAACTGAGGGATGCATTCAAGGAGGTGAGGAAAGACATTGGGGAATCTCACCAAATAGTAAACTGAGTGTGATCACAGCATTATGGTCAAAATAATTCACAATGGATTGAAATTGAGTTGGAACATTAAAGGGTAAACATTAATTCATATGTGTAGATTTTATTTTAGAGGGGATTACAGGAATGGCAACCAAAGAGAAAGAGTTTTAGTAATTAGGATTTTATTCTGATTAATGCTCTCTCTGTTTTATTCATTTGTGTCTTTTCTCTCATTCTCAGTTTGACACTAATGGTGACGGCCAGATCAGCACAGCAGAACTTAGAGAAGCAATGAAAAAACTTTTAGGACAACAGGTAAAGAGCTGCTGTCCATCCTCATCTGTAGCTCTGCATCAATCATGGTGTCTGTCCGAGTCTTATCTGTTTATACGTGTGTGTGTGTGTGTGTGTGTGTGTGTGTGTTTGTGTGTGTGTGTGTGTGTGTGTGTGTGTGTGTGTGTGTGTGTGTGTGTGTGTGTGTGTGTTTGTGTGTGTAGTTTGTGTAGTTTGTGCCATGGACATTCACACTTTCCCCACAAATTGACTTTTTCAGGTAGGACACAGAGACCTGGAGGACATCCTACGAGACATTGACCTTAACGGAGATGGACACGTAGACTTTGAAGGTAAATAATCCTATGCGGTGTGTGACACCATGCTTTACAATTCATAAAGCATACACATTTCACTGCCTGGAAATCAAATATGCTTACACCATGTCTTCACACATACTTCAAAGTAAAATACCAACATGTGTGCTGATATTTCAATACCATGCAGGGATGAAGGCAGCTCTGTAGGTCTGTCAGATTATCATCACATAGGGATTATGGCACCTCATAAATTACCCACAGAAAAAAATATGCATACTGTACAGGCTGTTCTAAGTAGAGCAACTATACTTACATCAACATTTAAATTTTTTCCTCTGCATTCTATATGTAAAACATCAGAAATGATGTCGAAGCAACATTTGATCGAGCAAGATCGATAAAGAAAGTGTACTTCTGGGGTGCTACAGTAGAATACATGTAGATCACGGTTAACATGAATGATGATATGACATGATTTTTGAGATTGGGTGTGTGGCAGAAAAGAACCAAGCCATCCACCTACAGTAGAAGTGTCTACAAATTGAATGTCGCAAAGCAATACAGGAGCTGTACTCGAAATACTGAAAAAAAGTGGTCTGGGATTGCTGCTACACGGCTCTCACAGACTGTTCCCCAACTTGTCAAATGAAGACGCTTTGTCACGGCATTAGGCATCTGACACCGTCTCACATGCACTAACATGCACGCACAGCCGAAACGGCTATCAAAACAAAGAACAGAGAAGCTCGGATTACAACACACACAGAGGAAGTGTGACTTCATTCTCTGCTCAGGACGCCATTACTCCACTATATCTTTACAGAGCAAATATTTGTTTGCTGCTATATTAATATTCTGAATGTCGAGTACAGCCCCTTTAAGTAAAAAAATATAGCAACTAACTTATTATTCAAATGTTTATGTGTAAACATACTTGGCAGTGTCCTGTTCAGGTTTATGACCTTGTCCATGGTTTACTGAGGAAAATATCTGCTAAATGCTTCACTATGTTCACCAGCCATTGTGAACTGTGTCAGTCTGTTGTTTAGTGCTAGGCAGTGTATAGTGAGGTTTCTAGAGCTTTTATTCACTGAAAACAAAAGTATGCTATGAGAGTGGTGAGAGTGAAGCAAAACAGTTTAAAGTTGCAAGTTGTAAAACCAAAACAATGAGCTAAAAGATATTAAAATGCTCGGTAGAGTTGAGGTGGGGTTAGCAGGTGCTCCACCCTACATCTCCACCAACCCATAAATACCTCAAACGCAGAGGTACAAACCCTCCAACATGACTTGTATCCTATATGTTAATGAGCAGTTGTGCCCACTTGTGCAGCATCATATATTTCATTGAAGTTTTTTTTAACTAAAGCTTTGTAAAACAATCTGTCCTTCTCTTTAATTCCCAGAGTTTGTGCGGATGATGTCTCGATGAGTTCCCGACAGAGAGTCGACATGTTAAAACATGGCATGGATTCTCTGTTGGTATGGGAGGAAAAGGAGAGAGACCAGCACAGAGTCCCGATGGAGCTTGAATTTCTGGACTGTCAATGAACAAAAAAAGAAACATATCAACCCTGCCCTGAAACTGCCATGTTGAAGCACAAAGGCTGAGGACTACAGCCAGGAGCAACACTGTTGATTTACTATATGCTGCTGCTGTTTCTTAGAACATAAACAAAACCAACAGCTGCATTTCTGACTATTACAAAGTATATTTTAAAAAAGCACATTTTCCTTTAGTGATAACAACATTAATGGGTAATGGGATGTTTGAGTTAGACTGTAGCAATTAAAAATGCATATTTTCAACTACAGCAGTATGCCAGCAGACACCCTAACCAATACAGCACATTCCTCTCTAAAGCCGAGGACATCTTAAACACAACTGTAATATGGCAATATGGAAATAACTTATGTGATTCTGTCAAAGCTGTGTGTTTTTTGTTTGTTTGTGCATACTGTTGTTTCTCTCCACACAATACTGTTTAGTATGTCCCTTAAGACTACCCTGGTTAAGGCAAGCCAATATTTGTTTGGTAATTATGTGTTTTGTAGCACTGATGCAGTTCTTCTGACTTTAATAACATTATGCCTATCTTACTGTGATATATATATATATATATATATATATATATATATATATATATATATATATATATATATATATATATATATATATATATTTTTAGTGTGCACTCCTTCAACTGCAAACATTCCTGAAGGAAATTCTCTACAGTGAATCTTGACTACTGCGATAGGCCTTTTTAATTACATGTTTGTTTTAGAAATTCTGAATATTACTCTGCATGAATATACAGAGTTTGACAGATTATCTACAGTATACCTTTAACAGAGCGTTAAAACTATACATGAAAGAGAGATTCTGTTCATGCTTTCATTTTTATCAGAGAGATTTGATAAATGTACTTGTTTATTGGGGTTTTGTGAGTTTACCAAGTCTATGGCACAGTTCTGAAGTGATTTTCACTTTGGTGCAACATTTACATTTTTAACTTTAATACCTCAAGATGACTTGAACAATTAACCTCATCCATAAACTGCCCCTAGCATAAGCTCTAATACCAATTTATTTACCCTCTTACTTTCATTATATATATTTGTATAGAAGCAGCATTCGCTTCTTTATGGAAAAAAGCCAAAGAAAGTTTACAAGAATATTATTTGAGTCTTATTCAGTGTAATAAGTGTATGCGGTGTTTTTTAGAAATATGATCCATTGGATTATATTTTCAAAATGGCTGCTTGAAATGCCCTTCGTGGTTCCTGGGGCAGCTAAATTATTGGTTGACTGTTTATAAATGGAGGGGGGTATATGCATGAAGAAGAAAAAAAGAAATTTTACTTTGTGATTTTACTTGTCTTAAGTGTGTGAAACTATGCATGCAAGAAACAACTGACATTTGTAGCAGAATATATATAAAAATAAAGGTTTTTATTGGAACTTGAGCATAGAACCAATGTCTGTAGAATAGTGTGTGTGTGTGTTGTCTTAACAATATTGTGGGGACATGAATCTGTCCAGACAGCCAAATTATGGTGACTCTTGTCTTTGTTTTTAAAGTTAGGGTTATGCCACAGAGAATTAGGCAAATTAACTATATACAAATTACGACCATGTGAGTTTAACTCCAACACATCAGGTGAAAAATGAACAAAATTAGAAACCTCTTCTTAAGAAGATCAAAATAAACTTGACCCTTGTATGACAATATTTGGAATGATGGAGAAAATTAAACTCCTCAAAGCCAGCAAAGTCTGTAGGCAAGACAAACTCAAGTCTGAGATGTTATGTTTCAAAAGCCAAAATGAGCTTCATCAAACATTTAGTGTAGTTTAGCAAAAGGAATAATTTCTTTAAATGTGGAATGAGGCACACCAAATTAAGATATAGACAAATACAATTCTGAAATTTGCAAAAATATGTTTAAGCAGCACACTGGCAAGTCTTCTGTAGTATAAACACAACGGTCTTTCTCATTGACTACTTTTGATGAGTAAAAGCCAACTAGGCTTTTAGGCCATAATTCCCTCCCCTCCCCTAAAATGGATTTTTCAGTGTGAATAAAATGTTTTTCATAGAGGATGAAACTTATAACACCATGCAATGTATGCAGTGACAGCAAACGTTTAAAGGTTTGTTCAAATGATAAGACTCAGTAATGAGTAGCAGTGAGAGCCAACTACTTCCCACAATATTATAAAGGCTATTATCATCATATGGTTTCCACTAGTATCACATTGCTTATTTTTGTTAGCATTCGTTAACCATTATTATTGATGGATAGCCCACTACATGCTGGTAATAATAATTTCTCATAATATTATTTCCTCATGTTGTCATTTTGCACTGTGAACGCATTAAACACAGTTAGGGTCAGTACCATATAGACTGTAGGTCAGTACATAGTAGCTACATCATCAATACAGACGAAGCTTTGACAGATGATTTTGGACCACTAGCTAGCTACACTATTATCAGACAGATTACTGTAAATGTTCTTCCCACAGTGCGTGAGGCAGTAAGGCAGTGATGGGTCATCATTGGCCACCTGATGCTATGACGACTCGACTCCATAGAACTCTGTCTGCAGTTGTACTTAGCATGTTGCTAGCCTAGCCTGTAGAGCCAGCACAGTGTCAGAGATCCCTGTACTTCAGCCTGGACTGTCCAGATGTAGAACTACCTGACCGCCTATCATCTCAATCCTCCTCCGGCACACGACTAGCGTTAAATCCGGAGGACGGTAAGAGCTGTTACCCAGTAGCTAACGTTAACACATTATTAGCCGTTAGCCGTGGGTCAAAAGTGAGCTTTATTATCCTAGCAGCTATCTTGTAAACTAACGTTAGCATGTTACCAACCAAACTTATCTAAACTTACTAACGTTAATAGTCAATAACATACCGGCAGAGTGAGTTAATGTGTTCCAGGATGCTATTGATGAAACGTTAAGCATGTACAATTTGCTGTTAGTGTTATTTAAATTCGGTTGGTAACGTTAACTAAATAAATAACATAGCGTTAACGTTAACTTAGTGACTATGCTTACAACGTAGCGTTGCTTGGTATCAGTGAAGCTAGCTAATGACCACTTACTGTACTTAATTAAATCTGAATTAGGTGCTTGTCTCTACTGTAACGTTAGCCTAATCATTGTTAATTACACATAAGTGTTTGGTCCCATAAACTAGTCAGTTAGTTACTTGTAATTGGTAATTACTCCAGAACTAACATTACAGCTGCAATTATTGAACATTTATGTGTCCCTTAAATTGCATCACTCTGCTCACACAAAGCCATGGACAGCTGTATTCTTAAAGTTATTTTCATCATTCAATTCATAGACATTGACAATATTTCATATTTTAAACTACACAGCTATGCAAGATGCAACAGATACAAGTAAACTGAAGCTGTGGTTGTATAACTCAAAAAATACTTCTGATTTCTGACAGCTTGCATTAGAGTTATTCCAGTTTTTCTATAATAAGGCAAAGGCAATAGCTGTTATATTGTTAAAAAAGCTGAATAACTCTTATGCATGCTGTCACAAAAAGTCAGTGTATTCATAAAGGAAAATGAGATCACCCCTAATATGGGTAAGTATTGCACTTCAACTGTCTTTCAGTAATGGCCCTCAGTAACATAAGTTCCCCAACAACAGTAGACCACTCAGATCTACCAATGCAGTGTCCAGGGGAGGGGTACCTAGGGCAATATTATATTAGTATTAAACTGTAGCCCCAGGATGCTTGATTATATCATAATCATATCATAATATGTCAATATAATAATTATTTATGAGTGGAAATATGTGTGTGAAAACCTACCTTACATATTGGCCATCAGCAAAGTAGTAATTTAAAGTCAATCACAATGTAGAACAAGTCACCTGAAATGGAACACGGGGGATCATATTGTTAGAGGCAGCATGATGACTGATCTTGATATTTTGTGCTGTCTTTGATCAGATGCAGACAATGAGTTAATGTACATTTCAGCGTCTGCTTTGGACACAGACTCTTCAAACGGACCAGAGGACTTGGCCTAAAGCTGTCGTGGTGTGCAGCCTCTTTGCTCTCTGTGTCTCTCCGGCTGTTGAGTAGCATGACTTGGTTTACGTTTCCTGGTGACAACCTGCTGTGCAGATGTCTTGGCATCTCCATCACTGCCTGGTTGACTCTTCTGTTTGTCTTCATAATTGTGCCAGCTGTACTTGGAGTCTCTTTTGGTATCCGCAGACTCTACATGAGGACACTTCTCAAGATCTTTGCGGTGAGCTCGGTCTTTGTGATGCACAATATTATTCAAATTATACAAAATCAAAGTCCTTTGTATTGAAATGTTGTTGAACCAGGGGTATGGTGAACTGAAAAGGTTGGTTTATGTATTTATTGTACAACATTTTGGAACAAATATTCTAACTGCTGCAGTAATATATTAGAATCCTTTGAGATACAACATTAGTAGATTTTTGCACATAATAGTTATGGCAGTGGGTAATCTCAAAAACAAAAACAAAAAAATGAATTCCCCATCAAATGGGACCCCTGGGTTCTACCAGCTCAGGGGGACTGATAGAGGCACAGGCCATGTTGCTGCCTCCCTTTTCTCAGGCACTTGGGTTTTGGGACAGACCCCAGGGAGGAACAAGCTTTTAGCCATGGGGCTGCCATCTGAGGTGGTGAAGATACTGCAGGGAGCTTAGACCCCTGGGATGAAGTTTATCTAGTGACATAGTTGGAGGATTTTTGAGATGTGGTACAGAGAACCTAAGGCAGTTCTCCTCACAAGCTCAGCCCCTGTGGTCCTACAATTTCTGTAGGAGTTGTTAGAACTCCCCTTCTACACTCAGGATAATGACAGTCACGATTAAAGATGAACAATTAGGGACATACCTGTTGTCTGAGCAGGATTGCAAACTGCTTTACCAATTCCTGAATGATGCAGTACAGTTTGAAGGCAGTTGTTATAAGGTGCTTGTCCTACTGTTGGATTTGGTTCTCTGGATAAGGCCCGTTTGAGCCCCTGGAGCTGGTCAATCTGAATTAGCTGTCAATCAAGACTGTCTTTCTTTTGGCTTCTGCCAGGAGGGTGAGATGAGCTGCAGGCTCTTTTGACACAATGCAGGTTTATGATGGAAAGATTCTTTCTGCTTTGTCCAATCAGGTGTCTGACATTGAGCCTAGCAAAAATCAGACTACTACTACTATCAGACTACTATACAGTAGTTTGGGTTTAACCCAGAGAGCTTAAAGATAGTTTGTTGTAGATGTTTTACAATGGACCAATATACGCTGGTATTCCTCTGCCTTTATGTATGGTCAAATACTACCTGTGACATGGCAGCATCATGGCAATTGTGGCACTCTGCCATTCTACTGACGTACTTGATATTATTGCTATTTAGTCTGTACCATCTGAATGGTTCTACTATCTTAATTTAGGTCTGGGCACCTCCTTTAGGGAATAGATGTGTGGTGTTCCCGGATGGAACAGGAAGCTTTGTGTCTGGCAGGCTGGCTTTCATGGCCTATCTGCACTGCCAAATCAGCCCATGCAAGGCTGGTAAGCCTTCGGTAGTGTCAATCATCTTGGCTTCTTGCAGCAGGCCTGGGAGTACTTGTTGGCGTAGTGTGAGTGAGTGTGTGTATGTAGTGTACTTTACAATTTTAAATAGTTTGTTTTCCATGAGCTATAGCCCTGCTGGAATGCACACTGGTGTGTTATTTAGAGTACACATCAGGCGATCTGACCTATTTATTCTTCAGTAAGTCACACTAAGGGTTTTAAACTGAAACTGGACCAGAATAGTGTTGAATGTTTCTGCAATTTCTCTACATTGTTTTCTCAGCTGCAAGCTTCTCGGGAAAATATGTTATTTGTTGCAGAGCTGTCTCTCTGTCTCTCTGTCTCTAGGGATCATGTTGCATAATTTAATCACTCTGATCATATCACATCCTATGCTGCTCATATCCTCTTTGAATCTCTAACATTGAATGCAATTTGGAGGCCTGCAGTGTTTATTACTGCTCATCCACCTTCTTACAGTAGCTGCTAGTCAGCAGCAGTATATCGAATTAAGTCTTCAGTTCCCACTCTTACCCTGATTTTCCACTGGGCACGTCTGTGCTGCGTTCCAGCTGCCTTCCGGTTTTCTTCTGCCACGCGCCATACCACACCGGGAGCGCCTCAGAAGCGGAGCATCTTGCCTGCCCGACTCGCAGATTATATTGTCTCTACAAGTACTTTACAGAACAATCACGTGTTTATTATAAGTATAGTTAGTAGTTTGTAGTAGTAGTATAGTTATTTTCGTATCTTTAGTGGAGCGGAGAGCCGCTTCACCCAGCTGGTGGAATATCAACCATTGACTTGAATGGCTGTTATTGCTCGCGGGGGCTGCGGCGCATCCGGAACGCAGTGCAGACGCGCCCAGTGGATAATAGGGGTAACTTTGCAGTATGTCAAACATTACAGCTGAATGTTTTTTCCTAAATTAGTGGGCAACCTCACGGATGGAGATGGGAGCAAAGGAAAAGAATCAGCAACTCCATAAACCATATAGCAATGGTAAATGCGTAATATTTCAATATTTCTCAGTCATGAATGTTTTAATGTACCTGTATTATTTTGACCCTTAACTGAAATGCATGTCTTTCTTGTTGTTGTTCCCATTGTAGGAATCATAGCCAAAGAATCACCATCGTCCTTGCAGCAGGAGCTCCAGGAGCTCCGAGGTTCTGCCAGCTGTCCGCGCTCAGAGCCGGAGTTTGAGATGGCTGACATCTTCTACTTCTGCCGGAGAGGTGTGGAGAGCATCTTGGATGATGAGGTGACCAAGCGCTTTTCGGCCCAGGAACTGGAGAGCTGGAACTTACTGACTCGAAGCAACTACAACTTCCGTCATATCAGTCTGAGACTCACTGTCCTGTGGGGCCTGGGAGTCCTCATCCGCTACGGCATCCTGCTGCCTCTAAGGTCAGAGCAGCACACAGGCAGGTTATGTGTTAGAGGCAATAAGATTCATCTCATCGTACAGGTTCAGTCTTGAGTCAAATATAATTTCTATTTTTCTGCAGGGTTACTCTGGCCATCACTGGCATTAGTCTGCTTGTAGTCCTGACTACTTTGGTGGGCTTTTTACCAAATAGAGAGTAAGTTTCCCCCAATTCTCATAAAAGTTCAGGCATGCACATGAAGTCAGGTCCCTATTAAGAAAAATCAAAAGCAATATGACTGACTCAGTGTAACCACGTTTATTGAACCAAAATGTAACCTTGAAGTATACACCCTAAGGGGACTGGAGTAATTGTGGCATTATGCTGCATGTCTTCAGGTTAAGGTTCTACCTGAGTGAGAAGGTTCATCTGATGTGTTTCCGCATCTGTGTGCGAGCTCTTACAGCAATCATCACCTATCATAACAGGTACAACATATGCTATATTCAGGAACAATGGCAGCTTCCTAGGAGACATTTTATTTGACTTAATTCATTATAATTATCACAACAGTAATATTGACAAGTTAACAGCTTTTTGTAAATGTCTCCATTTCAAAGAACATAATGGCAAGCATTGAAGTGTGTATGGCGTACAGTTGCCTCTCACAAAGTCGTATGTTTGTGTCAAACGCACTCGTTTAATTTCAGAGAGAACAAACCAAAGAATGGCGGTATCTGTGTGTCCAATCACACAACACCCATTGATGTCATCATCTTGGCCAATGATGGCTGCTACTCTATGGTAGACAAGTTTGTGTGTGTCTCTGTATTCTGTGAGTGACTGTGGTTATTCGGTCTTCATAAGAATTAATGATTATTTTTTATGAGAAACTATTTTTATTTTAACACAACACAAAACATACAATTTGCAACATGAACATACCCCCCACCCCTCGTCATCACCACCCAACCAGACAAAAATCAAGAGAAGATGACACAGTAACCAAGAATGAATGATTATTAAAAAAAAATTGGAGATAGTTAGAGATATTGTTTTGAGCTGAAAGTGAGTCTAACGCATCTTTCAGGTTGGCCAGGTACATGGAGGGTTGATGGGAATGATGCAGCGAGCCATGGTCAAATCCTCTCCTCACATCTGGTTCGAAAGATCAGAAGTCAAAGACAGACACCTAGTGGCCAAAAGGTAACAATGCATCTTCTCAGTGTTTGCTTTGCTCTTATGTCCAGTTGCATTATGGTCAGTACTGCTGATGTGCAACCACGTATCATCACCTCAGTGTGTATTGAATTTGAATACACAATACATTTTGTTCACCCCTGTATATGAGTGTCAACTAACTTGGTGCGCATGGGTTAAAGTCAAGTTTTAAAATGTATTGAAATATGAAGTTGTGGTTAAAACATTTGATTGTGGCTTAGACACATTTGTTATATTGTGACTTAAACATGAGGTACAACACACATGATACACACATAATAGAAATGTGTTTTTGTCATGGGCAAAGGCCTCCTGACAAAATACATTGGTCAGTCAGATGGCAGCGCTGTGAGTATATTACATCAAACAGTCAGATATCTTGGTATTCTGTTCATTTTTTAATCCTTGCTCTAAACATGCATTTTAATAAACCCCACATGTATGTATGTATGTATGTATGTATGTCTGCTAGTCTAAAATAAAACTGGAATAGTCTGTAGCAGGTTGTGGATAGAACTTGCTTTTTATTAGCATTTAAAAATGCAGTATATAACCACATTCATGTAATCAATAAGCACTATAGGGATATTTCAACTTGATAGGCCATGGAGTATGAATATATAATTATTTGGTTTTAGTTGTTGCTATAATAGTAGCAGTTAGATTGAACATCATTTGGCTTAAACTCTAGAAATGAGGCTTATGGCAAGATTCTTTAAAAAAAAAAAATAATAATAATATATATATTGATCACTTATGCTTTTTAATTTCAGACTAAGCGATCATGTTGCTGACAAAACGAAACAGCCCATCCTGATCTTCCCTGAGGGTGTGTATGATGATATAATTCTTATAAACACACGTGTAGAGCCCACAACATTTGGTGTGTAGTGTCGATAAGAGCTTCACACTGTGTCTTCTACAGGTACTTGCATCAACAACACATCAGTGATGATGTTCAAAAAGGGCAGCTTTGAAATTGCCTGCACAGTCTATCCAGTTGCCATTAAGGTAGGAACTTGTTTTCTGCTTATTTTGCTCTTACTTACGCTTGATATGACTTTATGTCCATCTTGCAGTATGATCCACGGTTTGGGGATGCTTTCTGGAACAGCAGTAAGTTTGGCTTGGTGAATTATCTGCTGAGGATGATGAGCAGCTGGGCCATTGTCTGCAGTGTTTGGTACCTGCCGCCCATGAACAGAGAGGTGAAACTCTATGTCACAACCTTGCAAAGAAATATGGCGTATAATCAAAATCAGTGATAGAACTTTCTAATCATCTATTGTTTATTCTATCTACTGGAGTACTTTTTCCACCTTTGCTTGCCTGTTCTTTTTTATTGTCCCGGTGAAGGAAGGGGAGGATGCGATGCAGTTTGCCAACAGAGTGAAAGCAGCCATAGCTGCTCAAGGAGGATTAGTGGATCTCATTTGGTGAGTCATTATTAGCCAAGTTTCCATCCAAATGTAGGGCACATTTGAATGAATTATCAGAAAATCTGCAGAAGATTATGTAAATGTAGGTATACGCGTTTCCATCCACTACTGTGTGAATATTAGGAGTTGGTTCATCAAGATAAGCAGCTGGTTTCGCTAATTCTCCCATCAGATGCCATTATACCATTGCAGAAGAAGAGAGTGCAACAAGATGACGTACAGTAATTAGGAGAATGCCAGTCAAACCTCAAATGGTGGGGGAAAATGTAGAAAGAAAGTCTCAGAAGATAGATAAATAAAATTAGAAAGTAAGGTTTCCAATGGCATGAAACGCAGATGCAGATTCACAAAACACATTGTTATTGGCTTTTAGCTTGGATAGAAACTGCAGAATTACACCATGAAGGTAATTCATGGGGTCAATCTAAGTTGTTCCCTTCAGTTGTTTGTAGTAAGTGTTTGAAGTAGCTAATGACACTGTGTTGAGGCTGTGTGTGATTCTCTTTTTCTTTTCTCACCCGTGTGCTCTCAGGGATGGAGGGCTTAAACGAGCAAAAGTGAAAGACGCTTTTAAAGAAGAGCAGCAGAAACTTTACAGTAAAGTTCTTGTAGGGGAGCAGGACGAGGGGGAGCAAAGTGACGACATGCATTTAGAGGATGAAAATCAAGAGGAGGATGAAAATCCAGAGGATGAAAGCAATCAAGATTCAACAAAAGGACAATGAGGACATAGTGAATGTATGATGTTATAAATACAGACTCTTAATCTCATACAGTGACTTCTTACATAATGGTGATTGGGAATTATCAGAAGTAGAAAGTTATATAGATTATTACTGTAACTGTCATTTTTCCTAGACTCCTGTGTGAAGAAAAGTATTTAATTGTTTAGATTTTTATGTTATCGGTGTAAAATATATATATATATATATATATATATATATATATACACACACAGTATATATTTATTTACATAGTTTGTATGATGTGAAATTAGGAGGAAGGTAAGCTTAACCACTGAATGACATAAAAATGCTAATAGGTCTTTGTTAACTAATTGTTCATAGATCAAAGTCCTATAGTGACATGAATTTTCCTGCCTTGTGTGCTTGTTCTATATCTGATTAAAACACATTATCTTCTAAAAACACTGACCTCTTTGTAAAGAATACAAAATTATTTTGGAGATTCTTTTAACAGGTGCACAGCCATTAAGAAATCTGTGACTATTTTTAGTACCTAGTACTACAGTCGTTACATCACCGTCAGACAGTGGCAGTGCGTCACCTTGCTAATTGGCTCAGGGCTCTATATGTGTCCTGGCCTTTAATCTTCGCTGGGCATCAGGAAGCAATGAAAGTGAGATAAAAAAATGTTCAGTCCTATCACACAATGTAAGCCATGATAATATAGGTTTCCAATTTGTTTGTCTCAGGTTGTTAGAAAAGTCTGTCTTTGAAGGATTTGAGATTTAGATTGATGCAAAGGAACATAACTAGAAACATGTTCATTTTGTTCCCTTTCTTGAACAGTAGGAGTCAGTGTTCAGACATGAACTATCGTGCATATTGTGGCATTAGTAACATACACCGACTGATTTAAGATGTATAACTGTCTACAATACATGCGTTTTCCATACCCACCTAATCCTGTTTAGGCTCATGGGAATTGAGGGTTTATCCCAGCATGCATTGAGGTAGCCTACATGCAAGGAATCAACTCTGAGAAGGTGGCCAGTCCATCGATTCATTCATATCACATTCAAGGTATTTGAGAGCATTCAGTCCATGTAAAATCCTTGCAGACACTGGCACTGCAGCCTGATTAAGATTCAAACTGAAGCTGCATGTGAAACTGAATCCAACCATATGAACCCTATCAGCTTGTCAGTTATCCTGTCCTCCCTCCACAACACAGTTAGAGCAGACGTCGCATGTTTTCAGACATAGATCAGAAAGACGTTAAAGTAGGAGTAGATAGATGGAACTGTGACTATGAATTATCACAGAACCTACTGAAATTTGCATAAATATGTCTTTAATGGAAATATTAAAAACAGTCAATCAATCAATGAGTCAAGTCCTCATTTAAATGCAGCTGTGATGCTGATTAACTCTGGCAGGTGTCAACATGGATCAGGTGTGGCCTAGTGGCTCCAGTAAATGATTGTTGTGGTGTGAATGGTCCAAGCAGCGTGTCAAATTGGTTTCATGTAATCTGTTAATCTGGGGGAGTGTCTCGTTTTAACCAAGGACCCCTCTCGGTGTAACCACGCCCAATCAGCTGTTTCCTCAAGATCACCGAAGCTCATGGGGAAAAAAAACTTTCCCTCGCGTCCGGGTCAGTCTCACGGTAAACCCACGCTAAACTTCGCAGCTTTTTGGTTTGGGATTTAATTTTTGTGCGGTGTTAGTCCAGCAACAAGTAGTGTCAGCATGTCTCTGGCGGATCTGCAGTGGTGTCCCACAAGCGTCCAGGTAACGGTACTCCAAGCCAGAGGCCTGAGGATTAAGGGGAAAAGCGGCACTAACGACGCGTACGCGCTCATGCAAGTGGGCAAGGAGAAGTTTCAGACCTCGGTGGTGGAGAAGAGCGTGGCACCGGTGTGGAAGGAGGAGGCCGCTTTTGACCTGCCGCCGCTGCTACCTCTGGGCGGTGGAGGTGGGGGAGGCACGGAACGCTGCACGCTGCATGTCCAAGTCCTGCACCGAGCCCTGATGGGTCCGGACAAACTGCTGGGACAGGCTGTCATCAACCTGCTGCAGCTCAGTGAGGACAAAACCCGCGACAAGACAAAGTGAGTGCACACAGCAGGATGTTAAAAGGACATTATTTGAATAGAAATGATGTGAAAAGCTAGATAAACGAAATGGATGTAATAAGAGATATATATAAGGGCTGAAACTAACCATTATGTTAATATATAGACTATATTTTATAAGACAGATCAGTTTCTCCATTAATTGTGTGGTCTATGTCAGCAAGTATTCAAACTCCCCATCACAAGATCCCAGAATGTCCAGTCATTATTAGACATGTCTTGTTTTGTTCACCCAAAACCCAAATATACGTATATTTACTTATACTTGTCTTCATAGAAGACAAAAAACCTCAGAAATAATCACATAAGAAACTGCAGTTGCTGAAACATTTTCTGTCAATTAACTAATGATATCGACTAATGGTCTTAAAGCCTCTACTGAACACATACCATTAACTCTCATTTAAAGGAGGCATCATTGAGCTTGTCACATGGTGGGATAACCCAGTAGTTCAAAAGAAATCATCTTTTTGAAGTTTCTTTGAGCAATCAATCTTCTCTGCTGCTGACCCTGAGGGCAGACAAGTGTTGCTTATGAAAAAAAGTGTTTCTCCTTAAAAAATAACCCACGTGATCACTGTATTTTAAGGAGCTTTAAACAACCCAGTCCTCTGAATATGAGACTGCATTCAGGCTATGCAATTTTTGGGGCAGATGTTACTCTAAGCTATTCCCTTTTAGCTGCATGTAAATGAGGAAATCATGGGAGGTGAAATAAAGCCTTTAGTTACTTGAATTTTCATTTGCACCACAGGGGAACAACTTCTGGTTGCTGATTAATACTGCAGCAAAACGCCATAATCCCTATTAAATCCTACAAACCATGTTTTTTTATGTTTGTTTTTTATAACCGTAATAAAATCATGCATCATCTGTGAAAACTGTAGATTAGCATCGCCATATGAATGAATATGTTAAAGATTTTTTTTTTTTCCAGTGAGGTATTTGAATACACACACACACAGACAGACAGACAGACACACAAACAGCCTATGATCAGCATTACTTACTCAGGCAAAAGACGTGAGTCAAAGGATTCAGTCTTTCATTGACTGAACTTGTCAACAACAGACAGATTCCCCATCAACTGCAGGGATTTGGTTGATTGGTTTTACAGGCCTGGCTGGTACTACTGTATGGTCTCACTAATAGCGAATATACCTGCTCCTTTAAGCAGAAAATATGCTCGTCTGTGAAAAATGTTTAACACTTTAATTCAAGATATGGAAAACCCGTCAGCCATGTCTATAGTAAGAATGTAAAATGTTTTGTTGTACTAAGCTGTTTCTGAGTATTTTAGTCCCCCACCGTGTGACCGGTATTATACAGAAGCAGACTGCATACCAGCCTAAATTCACAAACACAAACCCACACAAACACTTCCTTCTCCAGGGTTGTTTGATGTTGTTTGGGTCTCTGTTTGCTTGATGTCTTGCATCATTGCATGAGTTGTAATTTAGTCCAGCAAGGCTAGATTTGATGTTCATTACTGCTCATGTTTTGTTCATCATAAAGCAATATAGATTTGCTGTCTGTTCATACTAATGGCAAACCTTTTATAAATCAGAGCAAATAGGCAACCCACTTAAAATAGAGCATGAAGTGAGCTGATTAAAATGCATTTGGTCACACATAACTTTTCATACTTTTCTACCTGCTTCTCGGATTTGGCTGTTGTCCAACTCTCTCAGCATGCTAGGCTGAACGCCTGGCCTTACTCTGCATGTTTAACTGTGCACTGGTTTGGGTTTTGTAGTATATCTTATTACATCTGCTCTTTTTGGCAATGTGTCATCCAAAAAATCAGATATTGGTTTGTCTCACTTGAGGACTGCTGTAGAGATTTGCATTTTTGCATGTAGTTTTATGAGGATTCTTACCCCAAAACAGTTTTTTTGTGAAATCAGCAAACATGCTTAAGCTGGTTTTAAGTAAATGCTCAACTTGTTTTCTGTTGCTCTTTCTGTGGTCCTCTGTGAGTTATGTGAATGCACCTTGACACTGAGGTTTGAATCCAGCTTCAGCCACACATTCCTGCCTGTTTTTATCTATGAAAAGCAAACGGTGATGGCAACAGAAACGATCTAGCAAGGTCAGTTTTTCTGAGCAAGACCACTGTGTACCGACCACTGACCCCCCCCCCGACAGACAAACATGTTCCACAAGCTGCCAGTACAACAGCTCTACTGTTTGAGGTAGAATTATTCCACCAAATTTTACTATTTATTTTTTTTAACTACTGTTAGTAAAGTTGTCACTCAACAGTCTTGAGCAATATCAGCACAGGTGGAAATTAACAAAATGCATAGGAATGTATTTAGGTTATTTATTTTAAAAAATTCACTTTTTGTTTATGTCTATTTGTTTTTTTTTAACCCGACATGCCCAAATGTCTTCTGGGAAAAAGGCCTATTTTAATCAACTACAAGGGCATTGTAATAGCCACATCAGTGAGGCTACTGACAGGCTGAATCACATTTATTGCAGTGCCTCTATTAATCTGCTGCCAGGCTTGAGAGCACAACTTCTGTCCAGCATTTTGTCATTTGAAACAGCTTTACTGTATTTTTTTTTTTCTATATTTCCTTGACATAGCATGTATTGTGTGATTGATTTTGGTTAGAAAGGGAATTTCTTGTTCACTCTAGTTCCTTTGCACAGGCTTTCATTTTTAGCCTTTCTGACTCATGGATGAGGTCTGATACAATGAGCCCTGGACAGTTTTGGTCCTTGGATGTTATCACTGTTATTTTTTTCTCACTCAGCTCTTCTCCCACTCACACAGCTGTGCTCTGTGATAAGAAAGGCTTGAGCCACGCATTGTCTTATCAGTAGTTCAGGCTTCACATGGAAGGATGTGTGTGTGCAGAAAGTAGAATACATTTACAGAATGTTGAGTCACCCATTATCCTCTTGTGGTTCTGTCTGTACAGCAGAGCAGAACACTTTCTACTCCTAACAGGGGTGTGAGATTACGGAGTTTAATGGCATCATCATTATAATCCAGGCACAAGTGGAAAGCCTCCTTCTGCACACTGCTTACCCCAACCGGCTAACGCCCAAACACTTTTGTAACTTCCCTTCTGTTTTAACTGAACTAGCTTACTACTTCTCTTTTTTTTCATGTGGGATGTGTTTGTGTTTGTGGCATGTGTCGGATCAGCAAAGTACAGTACTTCAAAGGTCAGGGTTGTGATTATACTGTACATTTCAGTATAGTATAATATAGGACCATGTTATAGTATTGTATGCTATAGTATCGAGCAGTTATAGTATAGTTCACTATGCTATAGGGGCTGTAAATTGTTGGTGTTAATAAGTAAGACACAACAGTAGTATAATATAATACTATATACCTTACCACACTGCTATACAACTGTATAGTACAGTAAAGCACACAGTGCTTTATTGGAATTATACAAATTTACCATACTGCTTGTACAATATACTAATATTGTGCTATATGGTATACTATACTAATACTTTTTATATTGAATAAAATAGTTGGTTTTCAAAGTACTGTTTTTTTCAGAATCAATACTAAATAAAGTACTCAAATATGAGTGTCAGAGGGTTGGGCAGTTTGTGTTGGCATGTAATTGTCGATATTATTATTATTATTATTATTATTATTATTATTATTATTATTATTATATATATTTATTTATTTATTTATTTATTTTTTTTGTGGGGCATTTCTGCCTTATTTTGACAGGACAGCTAGGTGAGAAAGGGGAGAGGGAGGGAAGACATGCAGGAAATCGTCACAGGTTGGATTCGAACCCTGGACTTCTGCGTCGAGGCATAAACCTCCAAGTATACTGTATGTGCGCCTGCTCTACCCACTGAGCCAACCCAGCCATGTAATTGTAGATGTTTAAAATTAAAGCGCAACTCTTGCCAAAATGCACCCAAGTTTTGTGAATGTACCCAAGTCAAACTTTTGTTTAAAAGCATAATTAGGACGGAAACGCCACTTTTAAGATTCACCGTATTTACGTTTTTTGGTCAAATGGCCTTTTGAATGGGAGTGCTAGGGGCACTACCATGATCGCATCAAAATTGCTATTTTTAAAACACTAAGAAGGCTCGACACAACATGAAACTTTGCTCGAAGTATCACCAGGGGCTCTACACATGAACTTTGAGCATTGAGAACATTGTTTGTGTACACAGTTTACTAAAAGGTTTTGAACGACTCACTTTAGCAGTTGGTGTTTCCGGTCGCTCCGGTGTTCTCAATGCTCGAGTTCATGTGTAGAGCCCCTGGTGATACTTTGAGCAAAGTTTCATGTTGTGTTGAGCCTTCTTAGTGTTTTAAAAATAGCGATTTTTGTAGTGCCCCTAGCACTCCCATTCAAAAGGCCATTTGACCGAAAAACGAAAATACGGTAAATCTTAAAAGTGGCGTTTCCGTCCTAATATTGCTTTTTAAACGAAAGTTTGACTCGGGTTCACAAAAAGATCTTAGGTTGCATTTTGGCAAGAGTTGCGCTTTAAGCAGTTGGGTGTTTATGAGCCTTTTTAAAAATGGATCAAGGTGATTATAGTCTTCCTTGAAGTGAAGCTGAAATGAGGTTGAAATATTAGTTTAATTTATGACAATATTTAAAGCTTCAGTTACCAGGGTCAAGAATAAGCTTTTAAAAAAACTTTTTAAAGAGGCTGTAATCAATGTTTTTATATTAACAGTAGATCACTGACTATTTATAGTGATGAACCCACAGAGAATTATTACCCAACTCTGCAGTTCCCCTCAAATCTACAGAGCTTTAAAACATCTTTAAGCTCACTGTTTTGATGCTTGTACTTTCATCCTATCATCCTTTTCAGCCACACCACACAGATGTTTTTCTGCAAAAAAAGCTCTAAAACCATCTGTATGCTGCAATGTCTCTCTCACACACGCACACACACACACACACACACACACACACACACACACACACACACACACACACACACACACACACACACACACAGAGACGTTAGATGAAGAAGTTAGCAGTTAGCTGGTGAACATAATGACGCATTTAGCAGCTGATTAGCCAGATGTTTCCCGAAGGTGTTGGTGGAGACAAAAACAGAGCTAAAAGGAGAGTGAATATTAGACTTAAATTCACCAGGGTGGTCAGAAATGTAACTCCAAGTGAATGCCTATATTGCTCTGTGTGTGTACTGGATGTGTAGAAAGGCATTGGTTTGCTAACAAGTTTGATACATTCAGTTGTAATATGTCAGTGTTGTGTTTACAACTTGTCCGCTGCTGTTAGCTAATCCCCGTTTAGGATCGTCATTATTTATGTGTCGTGAAAAGGCTAAGGTCTATAAATAACATAGACTTAATGTCAAGCCCTTCCATACTATACTGTTAACCATCAGCTACCATTTGCTAAGATATTATTTGTATTGTTAGCCATATTGAGGCGAGAGAGGAATTGTATAACCGTTAAAAATATTTAAAAAGGATGATATGATGCCACAGAGGGATCAGGTGAAATATTCTTTTAATAACTTTGTACCACATATAAATATCACTGTGCATGGCAATACGGACATAACGGCTACAGAACACCTATCTACATTTACATGATAAATAAATGCAATATCTATCTAGCAGTGTTTTGCTGAAGGATGTTCATCAGGCAAGAAGTCCCACAGTGGAATATTTATGATGTCAAGGCCTGAAATTTACAGATTACATCCCATTACTTATCTGCAGTAGGAGGCAGGGGAGCTGTGACAGCAGTCTTACCCATTTGGCAACTTCCAGGAAAGGAAGTTTCCCTCCTTAATTTGTTTGTGCAATACATCTGAAGCATTGTAGAGGAGGGAGGAGGAGGGTGAATCGCAACATATCTGATTCAGTGCCACTGAGAAATAAAAAAGATACTTTTGGGTCTATATCAGTTGCATCTCAGGGAGAGGTGTTGTGTAAAAATGAGGGGGGGAAAGTACTGTTTATGGCATATAAACACAAAACACTATATTTAGACAATCACAATATTGAGTAATGATTTTAAAACCACATTTTGTTTATCCAAATCTGTTAATTTTAAACTTTTCCTTTGCACATTCAAAGAACAATTATTGTTCAATTTTTTTTTATGCCGCTACAACACAGAAATATGCTCTACACACACACACACACAGACACACACACACACACACACACACACACACACACACACACACACACACACACACACACACACACACAGGAATGCACCCACCGTCCCTTCCTCATTTCCCCAGGAATCCAGATTTCAGTTGGAGTTGTTTGTTCAGTGGTGAGCTGACCTCAGATTTCTGCCTGATGGGCACTTTTTATGCTGACTGCTCCTTTTCGTTCTGTTCAAGTATCCTGGTTATTCTGAAACCCTTCTGTTAGTGTTGGACTATGACGCAGAAGCAGTTCAAAGTTGACAGAACCTGGGCTCAGTGGACATCTTAATGAGTTGGTTTAGGCTTTTTTACCTGTCATTACAAGACTTACATTTTAGGTTTGCTAGTTTGAGGTTGTAGCTATAGTGTTTATGTTGGGTTCCTGTTAGGTGATGAGGTTTATAGCAGATTGATTTCCTGTTAACTTGACAAGAAGAGCTAATCTTGTTTGATTAAAAACTGCCTCTTTTAAGAAGCCGACTGGTCCATTGGATGTCTGCAGGGTTTGATGTCTGGAAACATGCAGTATGCACAAGGTTGAGCGTGACGTGTCTCCAAGGCATAGTGGGTCACAAGCTATCAGAGAGAGAGCCTGCTAGGTATAAATCTATGCTACAAGTCTAATCATAGTACTTATTATAATGATTTGATGTATTTGATAAAGGCTGTCAAATATTGGTAAAAGTATACACAGAATTATTCCAAACGTTCCCACATTAGAGGCTGCCACAGGCAGAACAGTATTATTTTTAAAACTTTCCCCCATGGTCAGTTTGCTGGTTGTGCTTAAACCCTTACCGACTTTCCAAAAACATTCAAGTGGCTACTGAGTCACTCTCCATTTGCTACGGGATGGATCATAGTTTCCACAAAGAAACTGACGAGGACTAAACATCCACATACTGTACAGTCTGTGTCTGTTATTCCTTTAAGCCAATAGTCTGCTTTATAGAGTGTTACACTCATTGTTTAGCTGTGCGCCCTGTAACTTTTCCTTTTTATAGTTAATTGGTTCAATCTCACCACTTGCATAGCACCATTTTCAGTCGCAGCAGGAAGCTATTTTATGTAAAAATCTCCAAAAACCCACTTTACACTACCTGCTAGCAGCTAAAGAGATATTTCTCTCAGGAGTTGGTAGAGCTCAGAAATGGTGCTAAAAGAGTGGATACTGGACATACATTCACCAGGTGGACACTGACTCAACTCGAAATGAATAATGTTGCTCTGCATGTGTAAAAGTTTGCCATATCAACTTAAAATGTGATTGTCTTATTTCCACTGCCCCCTAGTGGTCAAACAAATTGCTGTTATTGCTGGTCTAAGAATTGTTTTTAACCTTAGAGAACACTGAAACAGGAAGTTGGTGACAGAGATTTGGGGATTATGTATCTGGTAACATGTATTAAAAAAAAAGTTATTCTTATAAGATGCCTCTCTTTAACAGGTGGTTTAAGTTGCTGGACAAGACTGGCAAGGCAGACAAAGACAGAGGAGAGGTGCTTGTGGACATCCAGTTCATGAGAAACAACATGACTGCCAGCATGTTTGACCTGTCCGCTGCCGGCAAATCCAGATCTCGCCTGGGCAAGTTCAAGGATAAAGTGCGTGGCAAGAAAAAGGAATCTGATACTGCGTCTATCCTGGTGCCATCCTTCACCCAGGTTCTGACAGACAGCGAGGAGGAGGGAAACCAGGACGCCGAGGAAGATGCTGACACAGGCGAGAAAAAGAAGAAACATAAGATGAAGTCTTTGTTTTCTACCAAGTCTAACCTGCAGAGGAACATGTCTCAGTCCATGTCTGTTCTGCCTGCGAAGAACTCCTCACTGAGCGGCAGTCAGTCGTCTGGTCTAAATGTGGATTCCTCTGAAGGTTGGGAGCAACAGTTTTCAATTTACTCCTATATTTCATCTGTTTTTTCTTGTCCTTCGTGTCATTACACGTATGTTAACTGTCCCATGTCCTTCCAGGTAAAAAGAAGTTCAAGTTCCTGATACATAAACGCTCAGGCAGCTCAGACAGCAAAGATTCCTCCTCTGGTCACCAAAAACATGGCACTGCAGAACAGAGTAATTTGTGCATCAATGGCAGTCATGTATACTGTGAAGAGCAGCCGCCCCGGACGTCTCGCATCGGCTCCAACTTCAGTCTGGCCAGTTCAGGCCACGGATCCATGGAGGACGTCCCTGAAAGCTCTCCTCCATCTGTTGATTCACTGAGGGCAGTGAGGCAATATTCACCATGGACAGAGGAGGAGGAGGAGGAGGAGGAAGGAGAGCATATTAAAGAGGATGTGGGTGAACTAAGAAGGGAGGAAGAGGAAAGGATTAAGAGACAAGAAAAAGAGCTTGAGAGGTTGGCTGAGGAGAAGAAGAAGAGACAAGAGGAAGAAGAAAAGAGGACTGAGGAAGAGAAAGTTAAAAGGGAGGAAGAGGAACGGATCAGAAGACAGGAGGAAGAAAGAGCTCAGGAAAAGGAGAGGGTCAGGAGAGAAGATGAGCGTGAGCGATTAGCAAAGGAAAAGAAGAGACTAGAGGAACAACAAGAAGAGAAAGTTAGAAAGGAAGAAGAGGAGAGGATCAGGAGGGAGGAGAGGGTTGATGAAGAGAGGAGGAAGCGAGAGGAAGAGGAGAGGGTGAGAAGACAAGAAGAGGAGCGTGAGGAAAAGAGGAGACTTGAGGAACAAGAAAGGAGGCGAAGGGAGGAAGAGGAAAGGATTAGGATGGAGGAGGAAAGGGCTCAGGAAGAGAGGAGACATGAGGATGTGGAGAGAGCAAGGAGACAAGAAGAGCAGCGTAAATTAGCAGAGGAAAAGAGAAGAATGGAGGAAGAAGAGATGATTGAAAAAGAGAGAGTTAGAAAGGAGGAAGAGGAGAGGATCAGGAGGGAGGAGGAGATGGCTGAGGAAGAGAGGAGGAGACGAGAGGAAGAGGAGATGGTGAGAATCCAAAAAGAGGAGCGTGAGGAAAAAAGGAGGCTTGAGGAACAAGAAAGGAGGCGAAGGGAGGAAGAGGAAAGGATTAAGAAAGAGGATGAAGAGAAGGCTAGGAGGGAAAAGGAAGACTATGAGAGATTAGTAGAGAAAATGAAACTAGAGGAGGAAGAAAGGAAAACGATTGAGGCAGAGGAGAAGATGAGACAAGAGGAAAGGATAAGGGTGGAGGAAGAGACGAGGAAGAAAGAAGAGGAGAGGGTTAGGAGGCAAGAAGTAGAGCGTGAGAAGTCAGCAGAGAAAAAGAGGATAGAAGAACAAGAAAGGAGGAGAATTGAGGAAGAAGAAAAAAGGGAGGAAGAGGAAAGGATTAGGATGGAGGATAGGAGAAAAGAGGAAGAGGAGACAGCTAGAAAGGAAAAGGAAGAACATGAGAGATTGGTAGAGGAAAAAAATAGACAAGAGGAACAAGAGAGGAGACGGATTGAGGAAGAGGAGAAAATTAAAAAGGAGGAAGAGAAGAGGATTAGGATGGAGGAGGAAGCTGAAAAGGAGAGAACAGAAGAGGAGGCCAGGAAGCTGGAGATAGAGAAGTTAATAAGGGAAGCAGAGGAACAGAAGGACAATCAAACCAAACTCAACGCTTTAGGGAAGAAACCTAAAGTGGCTGTGGAGAGCCCTGCAGGAATCACTTCTAATCCATTTGATGAAAACTTTTCAAATAATCCCTTTGAAAAGCTTCCCGACTCTCCCGCTGGACTCGACAGCAACACAGCCAAGGGGTCAACTACCCAACAAAGGTTAGAATTTACAACTCACATTTCAAAATGTATTTGACAAAATTCAACATTATGTTTCCATAGTTGGAACCTGTTTAAAAATCCACCTGTGGGAAACTGTGAAGGTTGTGTGTGTTGTACAGTGAAACAGGTTTAAACTAGATGGGAGTTCAGTAAACCTGCCTTAGTTATCAGGAACAGAACAGGACTAGGAACAAAACGGCAGAGGTAGTGACACTAAATTTGAATACCTGATGGAAATGATATAAAGTCAAAGTCATTTCCATGCGCAGAAAGTGTTATCTGACTGTAGTTCATCTTCTGTTTTTCAGTCCGTTACAACACTTCATCTCAGCACTTCTCTTTTAAACGCAACCTAAAATTGACACCGTCATGAAAATTGCATGGCTTGGTGCTTGTTTGTGTGTTAGAGGTTGCATGAGCATGTGGACACATACACGTGTGGATAAGTTTCTTGTCATCTGAGATCGGGTGCTCATTGCAGTCTCAACTCATTAAAGCATGTCTCATATGAACAGTGAGTGAAAATGACTTGAAACAATGGGTAAAGTGTATTGGGTAACAGTGAAGGTTGGTGGTGATTTCACAGAGATCTTAGGATGACATTTGATTGGTATTTTAAAAGCTGTTATCCTTTATTATATTACTGCATCTTACTACATTACATTGCCTTACCTATACACTGCTTTTTCAAAAGGAACATTCTGTGTTGTCCTTTGTTTGTTCTTTAATTTTGCAACACAATATTTTAGATTTTAATATCTCATTTTCAACATCCTAGAAAAGGCATATTTTGTCCTTCCCATGAGACCATTTTTAAATAACGCTTACATTTCATTTGTTCTGTGTCTCATATCCAGGGTTCAATCTGCTGCATCATTGGTGGGAAGCAAGCCCTTTTCCACTGATGAAAAGAATCTTATTAGTACTCAACGGGAGAGGAGGTTGGCTCCACAGCCTCCAGGAAGGAATCCAGCTGAGAGACAGGCTCAGGGGGAGCAGCATGGATCTACACCACATCTGGCACAAATTAACAAAAGTAAAGCCAAAGACATCAAAACTGTTCTCCCTCAGCGCTCAGTGCAAATGATCGCTCCTCTGAGTAGGTCTCCCACAGATACAAAGAACACCCAGAGCATGATGCAAAGTAGTTCCACTAAAGAAACATCAAATGGAGCCAAACACAGTAAACGTCCAGCGCCGTCTAGACCTCGTTCTGTGGAAGAAGGGCCATCATCTGAACACAATGCAGCACTGTCTTCTGATGGCAACATTTCCCATGAATGTGGCTCAGAGGCGAAACAATTCCCAATCGTTTATGGCTTAAATCCATTTGAAGACGACGAAGATGAAAATGTAGCCCAAGATGATGCAACAACCTCTGGTAATACTGGTTCAGTACAATGGCCTCCAGTCGTGTCACAAGCTGCTGATAAAGATGCCGCCTCTCAAGTAAAAATCAAATCCCCAAAGGCCCGCGCTCCGCCACTTCCTGTGACCATACCTGATAACAGTGCATGTGACCCCGAGTCAGAGGCCATAAGTCCTGTGCATGTCCAGGAGGCTCCACTACAAGAGTCCCAGCCTGCGGCAGTGCAGAGTGCTGGGGAGGAAGCAAGTGGCAAGAAGGAGGGGCCTCCTATTACTTCACGCAGGTGAGACAGTTCAGATCCTCTACAGAATATGTATACAACTCATCCATCTCTTCATATATTATAGATCACACACCACTAGCTCCCAATATCATGCCTTTCATGAAAGGAAAAAGAATCATTACACACATTTCTAATGTAGACTTCTATGATTCATCTGTTCATTTATATTATTTATTATACTCACTCAGCATTGCTTGTGTTGTGTCTCATGAGGTTGGTGTGGATGAAATGAGCCTGCAGTATGAATACAAACTACCGTATTCTGTTTGACTATTGATTGATGAATAACCGGTTACTCTTTGATTGTCTAGAGAAATGATACAGCCCTGTAACTGACTCATACTTGCACACCAATACACCTTTCACCTTTCATTACCATCCAGCCACTGCCTACATCTTTCTTTTTATGTCATTGCAGGCTTCAGCCTGTAAAACCCCTTAATCCTATGAAACAGCAGTCTATTTCAGTCGTTCCAGGGGAAAATGATAACAAGTCCACTGGAATCCTGTGTCAGGTTCAGGAGAAAACAAAGGTATCTTTTTTTCTTTTTAACCAAAAAAATGTATGGTGGTAAAATAATTGTCTATCTCTAAATTAACCAAGGAAATTTTCTGTGTTTTTAATATGTACATACATATTCTCCATGCACTCTCACAGGTAAAGGACACTGGGCTAAAAGGGCCCTACTCCCAGCTGACTCGGGAGGAACTTATCTCTCTGGTGCTCAAACAAGAAACCCAGCTGTCCGATAAAGACAAAAAGATATCCGAGCTGGAGCAGTACATTGACAACTTGCTTGTGCGCGTCATAGAAGAGAAACCAAGTATTCTCATGTCCCTGAACTCTCTGAAGAAAGCTGCCTAGGTGGATTCTCAGCTGACCCTTTTTTTATTTCCGCTGTACCTAATCAGTTCAGACCCAGTAATCTGACATTACCACAACAGATACTTCGAAATACTTGTGGATTATAATATGGAAGGTAACTGGAGTAAAAGTTTAGGTTTACACGGCTTGAACAGTGGAGTTCAAGTTCCCCATACAGGCAAATGAATAGTGATGAATATTTAATGTTGTAAAAGACATCTTGCAGAAATGGTTTCATCTTCAGCTAAGAGCTTCAATTGGGGGATTATGTTAATTTTCAAAGATGTTAATAAGTACAAAGATATTCTACATTTTTCTAAATATTTAGAACTATTTTGACACTTTGCTACAGTATGTATGTCTGACGCTGAATCAACCTCTTCTGTGTATTTGTTATAACTATTTTCATGTTGAGCATACATTTCTAGAATTTATAGAAATTACTTTGATAAATGTTGCCAACATGTTAAACTTAATTGCTGTATTTAATGGTATTAAGAAACGGCTTCTTGTCTTTATCCAATATGAAAAAAGCCTTATTTTACTGTCAAAACTATGCACTTATGTCTTGCTCTTCTACTGAATATCTGTTTACGTGATTCCACTAACCCCCAAAAGGCACTTTACTCAGCTTAAACTATTAACATGATGTACACTGAATTATTGTACTGTACTGAGTTATGGATATGCATATTAAAATTGTTCTGATGAACGGACATTTTGCCATTCCTGATCAATCATGTCTAGCTCTCTTTGTAGTTTTATTTGTATATACAATATTGTGGATTATTATTGTGTGCTATTAGCGATCTCTATATGTATCCTTCTGGTAGTTTTCCTAGTTATGTCCTCATTTTAACAGTTCCTAATATCTACCAAAATCATTATCTGAATTTACTAATTTAGGATTATAGATTGTCTAAAAGAGACATGTTTGTTCCAATAGCCTAAATTCCCATGTCTAGTACAGTGAATTAAATGTTAAGGTTATAGTTTTATCACCAGTGAGGACAGAGAAAATCTCACTTTGTGCAACCTTGGATAACTGTCGTGCCTACAGTGGTGTGTGCTGTATATACAGGATCAGGCGGAACCATCGACATCCTAAAAGTCTGTATCTACCCGGACATATTTAACACGCCCGCGGTGACAAAAACGTTCATTGGTCGTTCAACCTTTTATATATGTCAATGCATTTGACAGCTGTTTACAATTTCTCCATGCGTTTGTCGAGCCCACCGTTGTGTTGCAGGACAAGACTAACAACCTGTTTCATATAGTTCATCTTTAGTTGCACGCCGTGGCAGTTTATTTGGAAGATGTCTCGTGCGGGTTTGAGCTGCCCGGGCTGCGGCTCCTCAAACATTGTAGACGATCATCTTTACTGTCAGAGCCAGCTGGTGTGTGTGGACTGCGGCTCTGTGGTGTCCGAAGGAGCTCTGGTCGCCGCCGATGACCACGTCGGAGGTTCAGGTAAGAACAGTGAGATACGGAGGTCTCACAAAAATACAAACAAATATCCTCTCCCTTAACGTTGGCTCGGGATAGCCTCCTGTTAACTGGTTTCCTATTGGTTGTGTGATGTAATTTGTAATTTTGTTTGTGGTGCTCAAATTGAAAATTACATTTAATTTAAGAGCATCCAATATTGTCACCTCGGACCTTGATACATTGGATGTTTGTTTTTAACGACAAACTTTAAAATCGCCCTTCATAAATGCCATTAGTTAAAGGCATACTATGTAACTTGTCCCTCTTCGGCCCCCCTACAGGTTGTCTCATTGGAACTACAGCTCGCGCGGCTGTTGTTCCAATGAGGGAAAAGTTGGTGTGTGTGTAGGGCTGCAACTAACGATTATTTTAATAATCGATTAATCTGTCGATTATTTTTTCGATTAATCGATGAATTGGATAAAAAAACAAAGGCATCAATTTACATCAACTCATGAATACATACATACTTGTTGTTTCAGTTAATAGTTGTCTAAAGGTAAGTAACCCAAAGAGCAGATACAGACAACACACACACATTCACTTGAAGCTTATTCATTAAATTATTACCATCATTGTAGTAAGTGCAAGTTAAGTTCATTTGTACACCACATTTAAACACAGCTTAAGATGACCAAGTGCTATAAAAGAACTTTAAAATGAAATTAAAAAGTACAACACACAAATATATTTGTCAACAATAACTGATATGGGATAAAGCACAGCATATATACATGACAATAGATTGAAAAATGAATGGGCCAAAAAAGGCGAGTGAATAAAAACGTGTCTTTAGTCCTGCTTTACTACTGTTATTAACGAGCTAACGCTAGCTTGTCATGCTTGTCAAGCTGGATAACGAGTAAACATCACACCAGCACCAGAAGAGGGACGTTACGTTCCTCACTTCAAAACGGAACAAAAGTAGGATTCTGTAGTGACTTTACCCTGCTGTTGAACTCCCTTCCTCCTCGTCAAGGACTCCACCATGTTTACGCTTTATATGAAGGTAAATATGGTGCTGAATCATCACCGTGGTGCGCCCGTGCCATACCATGTCGCTTTTGCTTATCTTGCAATTAACACGTTTTTGATTTATTTAGTGTGAAATGCTCCCACACCTTAGTATGCCTTTTAAGCAAGCATGGGAAACAATCTGGGGGGAAAATACCGTGGACATGTATACAGATATCCATTTAAAATAGGCCTACTAAGCGGTATAGCCCTACAAACACTGAATATCTGAGACTGATATCAATATTTGGGAGTTTTAAAAGATCAAATAATAGCTCCTCATACCTCTCTCACTCAAATAGTTCATGTCTCTCTCTAAAGTGGCTGTCAAATAAAGGCAAAATGCCAAAATATTAATGTTTTTTAAATGTCATAACCCCATTAACATGCCCAGATTAACCCATCAGGGGTTGTTAGTGGTAATTTGGTTAAACGCACATTAATTTAGGAATATGCACCATGCAGCACCCACCTTGAGGTCCTCTTTATTTGAGTTGATATATTGTGCTATCATGTTACATATGCCAAACAAATGTGCAATAAATCAAGTTACCACAAGGCAACTGACCTTCAAGACCTCTGAGGGTTTGGACCCCCGGAGCAATTGTCCACTTTGCTCGTTTGGCAGTCCAACTCAGGGTCCGAAAAGCTCTGGGAAACATGAAAACTCTGCTCTGCTTGGGGTAGCAATGAGTTGTCTACTGCTCTATATATTATGCAGTAATAATGCTCTTTGCTGTTGACACCTACAGCAGGTTTTTACTGAAAAATAGCATGGTGATAGGTACACGTAGTGTTGATATCTTTGCTAATCCTAACCCTCTGAAACTTCCTTTGCATTTACCATTAGATTTAGTTTTTGTCTTGACTCTCTGTGCTTTTTACAGATGTCAGCTACAGCCGATCCACTGCTGTGGCCAAAAAGCCATGTATGAACCTAATAAAAGGTGAGATCTTGGGAGGTTTTGCCTGTGAGAGATATTGTTACACAGTAGCTCTTCTATACATACGGGGGATCCCGCTGCTCTCCCATGCTCCTATATCTTTGTTACACCTCTACAGGTATACAGCGTGTGAAAGCCATATGTCGGATTCTCAGGGTCAACAGTGGGATTGAGGATCTCTCGCAGACCTATTACAACCTGGCCTATCAGCATGAAAGTTTCATCAGAGTGAGCCTCCAGAAGAAAGAGGTTCTCGCTGGTTGCTGTGTGCTTGTATGCTGCAGACTGCTAAATTGGCCGATTACCATGGGAACCATCAGCTGTCTGCTGGATGCCGACCCAATGGTGGTGGGAATGGTTTACCAAGAGATGGTCAAGATTCTCAACATTGAGCCTCCGATCATCAACGTCACAGAAGTGGTGGAGGCCCACAGTCTGGAGTAAGTGAAGGATTCTGCTTGAGTGGGACACTTATCAGCAACGTGATAGTTAAACAGGCCATTCGGGAAAAGACTTATGTTTTACATTGAACAATAGCAACAGATAAATAACAGCAAATTCTGACCAGTCCAAACATCAGCATCCATTCTCATTTTCCTCTGTTACACAGACAAATCTCATTTTATAGAAGACTGACGGTAGTTAAATGTTACAGCCTGTTGTAGAGTTTTTATGACCCAGGCCTACTATAACTTTCCCTTGATTCCTTTATACAAAGTTATTTAGCTTTTACAAATGTTGTTCACAAGAGGATGGGGATGATTCTTATTTGGTTAATTTTGTTTAAAAAAAAAAAAAAAAAAAAAAATCAATACTGTAAATCATGTATAGGAAATGCTTTAAATGATACATTTTGAAAAAGACTGGGTCTATAGTTACTGAAAGTGTTTTTTCTTTCTGTCAGGTACAAATTAAGCTCAGTTCATGTTCCTGAAGAATATGCCGAAAACTCTAAGGACTTGACTAAACGTGCCGTGGCCCTGGTGGAGCTGGCAGCAGATTCCTGGATAGTGACTGGCCGTAAGCCCATCCCCGTCATGATGGCTGCGATCTATCTGTCCTGGCAGTCCTTAAAACCCAACAAGCATCGCCTGAAATGCTCTCTGGAAAAATTCTGTCAGATTGCCAAAGTGAATAAGCACAGGCCTGCTTCCAAGAGAATAACTGAGATGAAGAAGGTGCTGTGTAAGCTCGGTAAAGAGATTCCCTGGGTCAGGGAAGCGGTGACGCCAGACAATGTTGTTCGGCAGGTGGAGGATATTCTAAAGCACAGGTACGCCCTGCTTAGGAGGGCTCTGAGAACCCACGAGGAAGTTCTGCTGGCAGAGTGTCAAGCCAGCTGTGAGGACTCTCTAACTGAGGAGACTGCCCCCACTCAAAGCTCTGAGCTTGTAGAGCAGAATCCAAATGCATCCTCTGTGGAACAATGTGAACTGAATGCTGAAAGGGCCCAGCGACCAGGAGATGGAGATGATAATCCATGCACAGTGTCTGAGCTGCACACTGACATCCAAGAGAGCCAAGATCCAACCCCAAACTGGGGGAAGAGAGTGCTGTTTGCTCCCCCGTGTGTGACTCATCCTAGGAAGAAAAGGAGAGTGGAGCAGCCTGAGCTCAAGGATGTAACCGGTGACGAGGAAATCTCTGACAGTGAAATTGACTCATACATCCGCACTCCTCAGGAAGCTCGAGAGTTTACTCTGACACAGCAGCTGTTTTATGAGAGTGAGAAGTCATAACCGGACTATTCCAATAAAGATGCAGGTATTTTTAATTTCTATAAGATTTGGTTCATTAAGGAGATTGATGACCACCACATGATGTGCAATCTGTGAAAAGTGCAGTATGATGATCTCCACTTTACAAACTGTGAAATGCTTTTCTTTTAAAGGAAATATAAGAATACATTTAATTTTAGTTTTCGCACATCATCCACACCACATATGAAAGTGCCTGATATGAGAGAATTACCTGGTTATCAACTCTGAGGACACTGCTTCCTCCCCCCTCTGAGCTTATAGAGCAGAATCCAAATGCATCCTCTGTGGAATAATGTGAACTGAATGCTGAACATCACACATCACATCTGTGTGATGTCGGGGGACATTTTCTTTGATTTTGCACATTAAGATGAACTTTCATTCAAATAGGCCTTTTTCACAAAGGACATTTTGACATGTCACAGTAAGTAAAGCACAGATGTAAAGTACTTTGTAATTACTGATGGCTGAATTCCATTTAGCTGCTTCAGTTTCATGGTCCTGGTATTGGGCATGCTGGCTCAATTCACTGTGTTATGGCTTACTGGGAGATTTGAATAGGACAGAGCCATTGTTAATGTTGTAACACTGGTGCTCTTCCTGCTATTACTAATCAAGACGTCTGCTGCCAAAAAGGTCTATTTTGCCAATGAAGCCTTCATTGTCTTGAGAACACCAACCTGGTTATTCTTATGGTTCACGACTTGAAAAGGTTCAAATTCAGCCTCTGTATGTAAAGAACGTAGAGGATAATACTTTGTATATGCAGCTGACAGCATTCAGGCCCATATAAAATACTAAAACACCTAATGTTTTGCAGCCTTACTTTTTTGATCAGAAATTCAAATGTCATGAACAAAAACAGAATTGTGCCTACTTGTGCCTAAATTTCACTGTGTGAATAACTAGAATGCATATCATTCAACTGCAGGAAATTTACGTCATTGTTGTCAAGCACGCTGAAACAATCAATAAATTCTCACATTGTTTCAATATCCTAAACGGCTCTAGTTGATATGCATAAAACACTTCTGTCCTCCCCGTTATTCAATTAGTAAATTCAGCGGGGCAACGGCACTCTGACCAAGTCCAATATAATTAAATTTCATCATGCAGACACATTGATCTGAAGCAGAGAGGTCATTTTATCTCTGTATTTTTATTCACAATTTTCCACAGTGTATTGTTAGGACAGTCTACAGATCAAATGATACATATTTTGCATGTCACACCACAAATGATGTACACAATTTACAAACAGTTCGGTTGTTAGGACAGTACACCATATACAGTGTGCACCCAAAACCATTTAATAACTGAGTTCCTTCATTCAAGCAAGTGTAGATGGGAAAAGAGCAAAAATAAATGCACGTGTGTTTTACATCCACACCGCTGTGGATGAGGTTTAATCATTTTGGTGACAGTAGCACTTGAAAACTTGTTGACTTTGTTGAGTTATCACTGCTGCAAAGATAAATCTGTCCCATCTGCCTGAGATACAAATATGCATACAGAGAATACAGAATAGGTGACACAACAGCTATAATGCAAGCTAAATAATGGAAGTGGAATGAAGACAATGAAAACAACCATGTAAATCTGTGTTGCACATTTTGCATAAAATCTCAAGAAGCAATAGAAACAAGTGCTGAGAACACAGAACAAACCACCATGCTACAATGATTTATTTTTTTTACATCCATTATACAATGCTATCAGAAATATTTAGAATGAGTTATAATGTGAAGGTGCATATTCATCAACTACAGGCTTTAAGCAAATTAAAGGCCTGGGGAGCAGGTAATTAAATGTAATTTATTCCACAGAAGGAGCACCAGTGCCCTGGTGGAAACAATCACATTGGCAGTGAACATTTCCAAACACAATTTAAACAGACAGTCTCATTTTGTATTCATATCCAATACAGTTACACTTCATGCACAATGCTAGGTCATTTTATATTATTATCCTCATTCATTTGTTGAAGGAAATGCTCAGGTCATTACTGTCTTATGACAAGTAGGTTTAATCATTACTTACCGGTCTAATGAGCAACATATGAACAATATATTACATTAAGTATTTTAGATACACAAACATTCATGTCTCCACAGTTCTCTCGCAGGTTTCTGAGTTTTTATTGGCACAATTTCTCAACGTTGAATTAGCTACCAAGAGTAGTAAACATGGATCTTTTAGCCAGGCTGTTTTTTTTCTTTATCTAACAAACTAATGGCTTGGTTTTAATGAGATCTGCTGCTGATATTTATAGTGCCCAGAGAATGAGTCATAATCTTACTAGTGACCCACTGATCCTTTATCTAGTGTCAACATATCCTCTTATATTTATGAAATTGGCAGAATTCCTATAGGGTTTTCTGGGCACACTCACGCTCCCGAGTGGATGAAACCCTTCCTGCTTCAAACGAGACATATCTAATGGCTGGATTGGAACACCAATTGACCTCTGCCAAAGTTTCTACTTTTTAATTTCATATCTCAAACTCTAATGGGGAGATTACCAATAAATAGACCTTCATGGTGCCCAACAGATTTACCTCTCCTCAAGAGCCACCCCTGGCCAATAGATCATCTTTGCCAGACCTTCCTTCACAGCGCAGCGGAGGAAGGTCTGGCTAGTCCACACAGCATTCCGGGATGGGAGAAAAACGTGCTTTGGTTTATTGGCATTTCTTTAAACCAGTCACAATCGTCATGGGTTCTGCTAAGCACTGGGCAGAGCCAAGGAACTTGTCTTGGTGGAAGGTGTACGTTCAAAAGTTGTTTTAGTCGTACAACAGAAAACTCAGATTGGACAGATAGTCTAGCTAGCCATAGTCTTCATAAATCGACTAGAGTTTAAAATGCCAACACAAAGAAAGCAGAAGGTAACGGATATCTGGCCGAAAAGAATGAAATCCGGTGGAATTTACAGTGGCAATGGAGCAATCCCGGAAGTGGAACGTCGTGGATATAGACTATACACAACATGACTAATGGCTGGATTTCCATAAATGGATTTTACTGGTGGCCAGAGGATGAACTCCATTAGTTTGATACATCAAAGTTTCCACATGTACAGTACTCAAGATTAATCACCCTGAAATAATGACAAAGGATTCTCTTCACATTTACAAGACCACACTGGCAGCACAGTGATTAGCAGGCCCTCCAAAGCGACGACGGCACTTGAACATCTTGCGTAACTCGGTGCGGAAGCGGTCGTGTAGCCAAGCATAGAGGAAGGGGTTACAACAAGATGAGCTCATGGCACACAGGTGACACAGCAGTTGGATGAGTAAAAAGTAGCGCTTATTAATGAGGTGAATGTCAATGTCTCGCAGCACATTGAATACATGAATAGGAAGCCAACACACTGCAAATGCAGACACCAAAAGTGCAACCAGGCGAAAGATCTTTCTCTTGCGAGCTTGTTGAGCCCCCGCCTGGCCTTGTGTCTTGTGGCCTGGTGCAACACACTTCTTTAGTTTGACAGTGATACAGAGATAAGAGATAAAGACAGCTGACAACGGCAGGACATACGTCACCAGCAGGGTACTGTATGCATAAGCACGCCTTTCTGTCTCTTTACCCAACCAGAATTCCTCACAAATGGTGAAGCCTTCCTCCTTGAACTCGACGTGGTAGGTGTGGGTGACTGCTGGAGCCACAAGCCCGAAGGACAGCAGCCAGATGCCGGTGAGGACAGAGGCACAGGTAGACACAGACGTACGCTTCTTCAAGGGGTGAACTGTTGCATAATATCTGCAATACAGTACAGCAGTACAAAAGTCATGTTTAATTAATGCTTGTGTAATCAGGATCCAATGTATGAATAACTGAATGATTTATCCTGACCTCCTGCGGCACAGTTTTGATAAAGGTTCATGTCACCATTAACTTACTGTATGTAATTGCTTAATGTTTAAATGTTAAATTAGTTAATTAGCTCTAAAAGGGACTGCTCAGACTCTCGGAGCAGTGCATTTCATTTACCTTTTCAAAAACAAAACTGCGATAATAATATTTATAGTAACCTTTATTTATATAGCACCTTTATTGGAACGCATGCAGCACAATGTGCTTTACAATAAGAAACCAATTACAGAGCTTTAAATTTGACCTGTGTAGTACTAAGTAATAAGAAAAAGAGGAACTTAAACTTAAACTTTTAAGATTGAGCAAAGGGTGTGCATAATAAAACAGCAGTGAAGCAGTAAAGAGCCATAGTGGGTTTTCAACTGGTGCTTAAAAGCCGCCATTTGTACATTATTCCTGTCTTCAGCTCCGAAGGGAGAGAAATGATCAATTTGAGTTCAAAACTGTAGCTGTGTGAATTTTGAGTACAGTGAGCAGCAGAGTATGCAGGGTTCTACTGGGGAATGTGTCTTTGCAGCACATACCTGATTGTTCTTTTTGTGCACAAAGTATAAAGCTGGATAATTGGATTTTGGTCTGGTCCCATCTGGCCCATTCTGCAACCAGATTATTTTGGTTATTTGGTCTTTGTTTATTGATTCACAATGGATTTACAAGATTACTTTTACAAATTGTGGAAAAATAAATGAGAGTTTGACTCATGTAGCTATATGTATTGTTGATAAATTCATGACATAACTGTAAATTCAAGTTTCTAATTTATGGATTTGTGACATGAGCTAACAAAAACTCGATCATTGATTAATATTAATCCAGGAGTCTTTGTTTCATCATGTATTAAAGAATATAATAAGTCAGGATGAGTCATATTTTAGACATGAATTTATTTTGTGTAGTGAACCCCTTATTGTTACTAGTAAGTAAGCACTCTTAATCAATATATCTGCACATCTCAATTATTTCTAAATGAATGTAAATGAAAAAAATGATGATGGATTATTATTGAATTTGCTGGTTGCTTAATTTCTGGCTTGGCAATTACACTCCACTCATACTTAAAATATTGTGTAAAATGTGAAATAAATTATATAGAGAGGGAATTCACTTCCATTTAGGATGGTCACTTGAGGTCTAGAACTGTTTTTTAAGAGATTATTGGCCAAAATGGCAGCACATGGCAATTATGTTACACAAACCATCAGAAACACTAATCTGCGAAGAGACAGGAAGAAGGACAAATAACACTTTAAAAATAATTTCAAATGTCACTTGTGATCTGATTGGTAGAGAGTGCATTCAAGTTTTTTCTTAAAAATTCAAATCTCCACAACAGATGTAGAAAAAGAAAAGGAAAGATAAGAATAAAATAGAAGAGAATAGAATACGTTTTGATGCTGCGGCAGTGTGTATTGATGTATATGTGCATGTTGCAAATATGGATACTGTTCAGTTTTTCCCATCTTTCGCGCGCAGAAAATCGAGTGAAGATACATTACCTCTTCTGAAGAGGCCATCATGTTTTTTTAATCCTCAGTGTCCTCCTTGGTTACTAGCAACTGCGTGATGGGGGGGAGGGGGGGGGGTGTTTTGTTGGCATTACTTAGAATTCCTTATGGGGGCGACAGAAACTACGCATTGTAGCTTTAATTATGGCATCCTATCCCTTTTTATGTTCATTGTATGTCTATTTAGCTTATTGCAAAGCACCTTGTGGTGCATTTCTTGTATGAACGGTGTTATACATATAAAGTTTATGCTTTATAATAACCATCAATAAGTGGTAAATGAATAGTTAATTAAACTTTAGTTAATAGTTATTTTACTATTAACAAACAATATGATGATTTATAATGTTAACTAATTATGAGTAATATTATAATTGATGTTATTTTATTATGAGTTGAGTGTAATTTGAAATTTAGATAGATAGTTTATACTTTGTCAAAGGTTAGTAATGGTTTTATAAACCATCTATAAACATTGTTTGGCTGGCTATTATAAAGTTTCATTGTTTGTTAACAGTAAAATAACTATTAATTACATTTAAATTGTCTTTCAATTTAGAATGTATTAGTTATGGTTTATTAGTTTGTTATTTTTATTCCTGCCGTGCAGAGAGATCCACCCACCTGTCCACAGCAATAGCAGTGAGCGTGAACACTGAAACATAGACTGTGACTGGTTGGATGAGGAACACCAGGTAGCACATCGGGCGGCCAAAAACCCAACCGTGTGGGTTGAAGGCGTAGGCGAGAGTGAAAGGGACGCAGGTCACACACATGAGCATGTCGGAGAAGGCCAGGTTTCCAATGAAGAAGTTGGTGACATTGTACATCTTGCGGGTTCGGCAGATGACATAGAGGAGCAGGTAATTCCCAAAGACGCCCACTACCACAACGAGCACATAACAGGGAATGATAAGAGGCTTGAACATCTGCAGCAGAGCCACATCGGCAAACTGGGAGCTGCGGTTGGTGGAGCTGTTCTGCACCGCAACCTCATAAACGTGTCCATCTCTCTGTTCTCCGGACACAGACGGCTGTGTGCTTCCAGCCAAGCCACTGTGGTTACCCTCCATGGCAGCAAAGCTCAATGTGCAGTACCTGCACTCCAAAATACAATAAAACAGATTAGCAGCTGTTATAATAGAACATTAACACATTTTCCAAATGTATACCCCATTAGTGTTCAATCTAAGGATGCATGCAAAGTGTAAATGAAACAGGAATGTGTTTAATGACATTTACAAAATGTAAGACCACTGTTGAATAACCATGCTTTTACCTACACCAACACATTCTCACAATGACAGGAGTAGAGCACATGATTAAAGGGTGTATACGTAATTATGAAGGCATTTGAATGATGAGCAGTGCATCCTCCACGGAAATGTGCATATGGATAATGACAAATCACAGGGTTGGGTCTGCATATAGAGGACATGCAGTGCTGTATTAGTGTGATTACAGACTAGCTGACTGTTTTTAGTCCTTTTCATCATCAGTGGAATATTCATCCAACATGACTGCTGTATTTACAGGCATTTTATTAAACAGTAAAATCATTTTGTTACTTTGCTGATAGTTTTTGTCACAGTCACTAAGTGACGAATGCATTACAAGTCAAATTAAAGGAAGGGAAAATTGTAACATTTAATTCCCTTACAATAAAGAATGAATACAACCGTTTACCATGTAAAGGTATTGTGAAATAAAACATAAGTTTTGTTGTTTAGTGTCTTCAGGATTTTACTTTTTTACATGTGCATGTTTCTATTGATTGAGTGGTGAGAGAATGGGTAAAATAAGTTACTTTTTAAGATGTGTCCACATTTCATTGTTTTTAGCTATATACAAATACATTTTGCTCTTATATGAGCGCACTTAGTACTTGATTTAGTCAAATGTCCTAATGCTTTTATAGTGTGTCACGTGCAATGCCTCCTGGTGAAATAAAATTACAAATTGTGACTTTTACATGAGCAAATGATTTAGAATTTCTGTTGTGATGTTTGTGATGAAAGCCGTAGCTGGTACAGTTTTTTTTTTTTGTTTTTTTTAATGTTTCTGTTAAGAGTCATTCAGTCAGGGTTGTTTAAGGTCCACTATTTTGCACATAATTTCCTCAAACTTTAAAAAAAAAAAAACTTTTCACCTAGCCACATTGCATATTCACCCTTGCAGCATCGACAGTAACTGTTTCGCCTTTTTCTTTATAGCTTTCATGTTGCAGTCAGGTTTCTGTTACAGCTGATGAGACTGTAAATAGACTATATAGCATCTTTCTACCTTTCCAGACAAAGTGCTTTACAATTTGCCTCTCATTCATTCTCACACACACATTTATACACCAATGGTAGCGGAGCTGGCCTCGGGAGCAACTTGGGGTTCAGTATCTTGCTGTCTCAAGGACACTTTGCAAAGATGTATCACTTTGTGAACCATGAGGAAGGGAGATTTTACTAAAATGAATTAGAGATCTGTCTTCTGCTTACTGGCTGTTATTGAAAATTTTAGTCATTACAGTTTGATAAAAATCTCAGTGTTTCAGACTACTCCACATGAACAACATCTCTGAACACTTTATATGACTATAACTTGAAAATGAAATGATTAATGTATTCCCAAATATATGGAGTAAGGGCTTGCACTTACATGTTAGTACTTTTAATTTCCAAAAGTTTAATCTGTAGGGACTTGGCTTAAATAATAATAATAAAAAGATAGATGTGTTCATAGAGTCTGTACCCTCCTCAAGTATTTCAATACCATATTCAAAGCTTTTTCCTCATGTTCATCTCCCACGTTATTTGCATAGTCCAGCTTTATTATTTAAGTCTAGATATAGGCCTCTGGATTATTATTTCAAGTAGTCTTACATAACAGAGCTCTGGCACACAAGGCTGTACCCATCAATATATCTTTCAATACATTTTTTAAAGAAAAAGAAAAAAATAAAGAAAAACAGGGCATTTTGGAAATAGCTAGCATAACCCAGGGTGTGCAAATACATCTTTCCTTTACATAATGAGCCCGAACAATGTTGCCTGAATTACACCTTATTGGGATATCATGACATTCATAAGCAATGTGACTTATGACATCTGAAGGACGATAATGTAAAAAGAGTGTGTAGTATTTCAACTATAACAGTAAACATATATTCTACTTACTTACTCTAGTAATCATAATTATTTAGTACTCACTTATTTTCTTCTGTCTTTAAGAAAAGATGCTACCACTATGACAGTAAACAGTAACTCACCTGTGTTGGTGTTTCTCAGTGGAAAGATAAGTTGAGTGTGAGAACGAAGAGCGGACCTTCCTTGTGCGCTTCTCCACAGTGAGTGAGCTGAAGCTGCTGTTTTAGAAAGAGAGAGAGAGAGAGAGAGAGAGAGAGAGAGAGAGAGAGAGAGAGAGCGAGAGAGAGAGAGAGAGAGAGAGAGAGATGTCTATGGAAATGACAGTAAGCCAATTGGATGGCAGAGACCAAAAAAGATTCATGACTGGGTTGGACTTGACAATGACATTTTATCTTGAACTGATTAGTTAGTGGTCAGGACTAATAGATCTCAATAATGATAGGAACGGTAATTATTGATCTGTTCAGACATGTGCAGGACTCTATCTGAGAGCGGTTCGATTATTGTTTGTTTGTTGATGCATGCACAAATGGATTGCCAGTAGACTTCTGATTTAATGCTGAAGTGCCATCAGTGCACTGTTTTCAGAGATTGTGCTTTGATCATCGTTTATGGATGGAGCTGATTAAAGTGGGAATTGTAATTGTTGTGATTTCAGTAGAATATCATTTTTTCAACCCTCATAATAACTTGACAAGAGGTCTCAAAATCTTTTTTTTTCCAAGAAAAACCTATTCTAATTGAATATTACTTATATTTGTGCTAAAAAAAACACCTTTTTGAAAAAATGTCTGCCTTTAAAGCATCACACCTTAAACTCCCACCTTGACATGTGAGTGCTTGAAGTATTTCCATTATCCACAAACCCTCCCTGGATAAAAGGTTTTAAAGTGCACTGTGATTAACAGTTACTTTTCCGCTGGTTACAAATGGCAGAGTAAGGCTGAGACGTTTCATTTCTTTTGCAAAAAATACAGAGGATGACCTTTTCATTGCAGATTGACAATGACTATTGGAAGTCAGGCAGCAGTTATGCCGCTGCTCTTTTTCCTATTCATTAGCATTGACCTAAAGTATTTGTAAAAAAAAAAAAAAGAAAAGCAAAAAAAAACCACAAGTCAGTCATTACTGTTTTGCAGCAGTGAGCACGAGTTGGAAATTTGCACAAAATGTCAGCTGGTAGGATGAAAGAGACAGCGGCACTCATTCTGACTGCTTTTAAGAGGTAAAAGACATGAACAAGGCTTTATAAACTCAATCAGCTGTGTGAAGAAAAAGATGACAGATTGAAAAACTGCATACAGGCTGGAAAATATGATGAGCAGCACTGTGAAAAGATACACATTTCGTACACGTTACACTGTACCTTTTATACATTATGACAGCACTGCCATCTTATATTGTCAAGGTTGTCAATCAGTGAGACACTAGAAAGAGAAGGGAAAAAAGAGAGAATTGATTTATGAGGTAAGAAGGAACTATCCACAGTCACAAAATGATCCCAGGTTTAGAGGACGGCATTGAAGGAAGCAACGTGTTTATCTGCAAGTGCAATGCGTTCATCCAGAAAAGAAGCCTGCGGCTGCAGAGATCATAACATGCACAAACCTGATGAAGTCAGGGGGAGAAGTGGGAGTATTTCCTTTAACAAAAGAAGATGCTCAAATATGTTGATGTGTTGATGCTAACACAATCCAATGTGAAGTGATCATTAGTCAAGGAGATGGACCACTTGCTGCCAGCGGCCCCACTAGGCTCCATTATCAACACTCAAGTGTGTCTCAAAGTGTTTTCACAAATGAGAAACACTGATTAAATAAACTGCCATGTTTACACCAAATCTTCATACGTTGGACTTGAAATGAGTATAATGTAGCAGGAGCAACTCTCAGGTCAGCTGGCAGGGAATTTAATGTTTGGCAGTGTAAATACCAAAATCAGATTATTATAGTTTAACTTGAGTTTTAAGGTTCTGTTGGCAGAAGATCTTCCAACTATGTCGGCTGACATTCACGTTTAGTAATATATCGCTCATTTAGATAAGGCATACTTTATTAAAGGTTTTAAGACTGAATCTATCACTGGTTGATAGATAATTTACTGATTACTGATACTTTATAGATAAGTAAAAATATATTTGGCTGCTGTCTCACTTCCTGATAATACTAATTATCCTAATGCTAATTTGCTGAAGGGTAATGCTGGAATTATGCTTCCCCAAAGATACACGTAAACGCCTTCGTTGGACCTACATGGAGAAGGGTGTTATGGGTAAGCACACCTCCGAAATCTTAGCAACGTGTTGTGTGGACCTTGGCGTCAAGCAAGCTGATTGGTTGGTTCCTCTCCTGTCTGGAATGTTCGCCTATAAGTGAAGACCCTTTATCAACATTTGTCGTGGCAGAATTGATGGCTTAGTAGAAAGTTGACTATAACTTTTAAATGAAAACGTGTCACTCTGAACTTGAAGTACTAACAAAAGAAATGACCATCCATCACCATCCATCAGAGAGTGAAATGCAGTGGAAATATATTTTCACCTTCTTAAATATTCTCTTGTGGATCCATTTAGTAAAGTATGAAAAATATGGTTTTCTACAAGTATCCTGATGTGACTTTGTGCCTTCACCTCAGCTAAAAGTTTAGACGAGTGGATAAGCATAACGGGCCATGACAAATTAATGGCGCAGAAAATATAATACATAATAGCATATTTTCTTATTCTAAATGCCCATACCCAACTGAAAATAGGCTACAGTACTGAGAGCGAGGCTGCATGTTGTCTGTACATCCCCATTTGCATTAAGGCACATTTATCTGTGCAGTGAAAAGTATGATCATTTCAACAACTCATCACAAAGTAGGTGGTGGTAATCAGCACATTAGGCTGTATGTTTAAGATTTCTCTTTTCTTTTCAGTTTTGCAGTTTTTCACAGAGTCAGCAGCAGCTGAGCTTTGAATATCCTTGATCATATCCTACTGTTTATCCTGCTGTTATATCATTGCCACGCAAATTTCGGATTCATTAGTAATATACCACATCTACATCAAAGTCTTGAAGAAAGCCAATTCACCTCTCCATGTGCTCTATGGTGGTCACTGCCACTTTTCTACAGCTGATAGCTCACTGTGACAGTGAGTGTAATAAACACACATTTGAGCATCACGGTAGACTGTTTGAACTTTACACCAAAGCAGATTATTATAGTGCTCTACTGAGGGAGCTTTAATCCCATAGGAACATTTCATCAAGGTGGAGTCTTGATGATCAAAGTGAAGTTCTGGTCAACATGAACAAATCCCTCCAGGACAAGGATCGCCTCGCTGTATTCCCTGAGGATCACACCTTCATCTGATTCATCTTTCCTAACTACATGTAGAGAAAAAAATCATTCTGCCACTTTGAGTCTTTGTGAGGTCCAATCTCAGCATCATACTCAGATGTATATGAGGCTGGAGACTTGTGGAAGAGCTGGACTCAAGAATACGGACGTAGGGATGGCAGAAATGAGCTCAAATTCTTTCCTGTTTTAAAGGGTCAACCAAATCTTTTTTTTTAAATCTGTCTCTTTATTTGGTTGCACTCTCTGAATAAAAAAACTGTCAAAAGAATTTTATGAATAAATATAGACAGAATTGTTATTTCATCCTGCTTCTTTTCACAATAACAGAGTTTAGTGAAGGTTAGTTTGTTTAAAGCCAGCCGTTTTTATATCACAATGCCATTTTTCCCAATGAACCTGTTTAGACAGTAGCAACAGCCGATGCACGGTGATAAAACTAATAATGAGGAATTTCATGGTTATATCAGATACTTTTGTTTTTATTTGTTGAGGGTTTGAGATATCATGTGTAATATTTCTTCCTCAATACAACTCCAGTGTTTCATTGACAATGGAATTTAAAAACTTCAACAGCAAAATCTCTCTCCAGAAACCACGTATCCGAAAATGTGCTTTGTATTGAAGCAACGTTGTCGACTGTAAGTCATGCCCCAGTCTTTCACATGCATTTTGAATGAAGATAATGGTATGAACAGACTTCAGATGTGTGTGTGTCTCAGCTTCACACTGATGGATACCACGTGTCGCCAGGTGCTGTCTTTGAATATCAGTGTATGCCCCAGTGGCTGTCGTGGCATTTTGAACAAATCTTTGTCTTTTATAATCTTGCTGTCTTCAAATTGCTGTCAATATTCCAGTTCATTACACTTGCAGCTACATGCACTGCTGTTTCAATGCACAGGCTTACCGGTTCTCAAGCCCCAGGGCCCAACGACGTGAAATGGCCCACGAGGCTCTAGGGATTTAAAAAAAAAAAATGAAATTCACAGGCAGATAAGAAAATCACATTAATGCATGTGGAAAGAATATTCTAGCTTTGGATTTCATTGCTTCTGCTTTTCCATGTCATTTTTCCCCCCAGATCCTCTTCCATATTAAAGTGTATTTTATTATAAGTAGGTCTGTGTCAGTCAGCCAGTAAGGAACTGAACCATTAGGCTATTTTAACCTTACACATTCTCTCTCTCTCTCTCTCTCTCTCTCTCTCTCTCTCTCTCTCTCTCTCTCTTGCTTTCTAAATCACCAGTCACATTCATCTCTTCATCTTTGTATTCCCATGTGGAAACAGAATTTTCTATTTTTTGTGTTGCCTGTTGGCTGTCCCTATAGCCTCCAATTTGGACTACAGTATTTACAACATGATTGACAGCATAAATGAATGATCAAATGTGCACTAATAAAATCAATTGATATTGATATCAAAGATCCCTAAAACTGTCTGTGGGCAGCCCCAGTGATGAAGATAATGACTTGCTGGGAAACAGTCCATCTGGTCAATAGTGAACCCTTCACCCTTTCCTCAATGTATAGGTGTAAATGATTAAATCAATGATGGCTTGATTCCATTTAGCTGCTTCAGTTTCAGGGTCCTGGTGTTGTGCATGCTGGCTCACTGTCAAGCTGGCATGATTTACCTTACACTTCAGTAGAACTGATTCATTAATATTGCCATCTGTGATTTCCCTGCTATTACAAGTCGAAATGTCTGCAGTGAAAAAAGATGAGAATCAACCAATGAGAATCAGTCATTTCATAAACCTCTCGTAGCAGCTCTTTTATTTCTTTATTTATTGCTCTAGACTGTCTTCATTCTATTGCTGACCATATGCTATTTTAGACCTTGATGTGTTTTTGTTTACAAAGGTTAGACATCATGTGCTCAGTGTAGATACTATATTGTATGCACCATAAACATAACACAACAGGAACACTCAGGCTGAAGAAAGAAAGAAAGCCTTTTCATTGGCTCTACATGTGTTGATGCTGCTTGTCCTCCACACATGTTTTTTATAATCACTGTTTATGACTTGCCCTTGGCTCAGCTGTTGAGTTTCAATGTTTGCTTCTCCTACATCTACAAGCAGTAGTGGTTGACCTGATACCGGAATTTGGCCTTGTTCATTGATAATTGAAACAATTTATTGTGAGAAAACATAATTTCTTAGAATAAATGGACATTCTATTATTAATTAATGACTTTTGCAAGTACCTGTGGTGGCTGAAGATCTTACAATCAACTCCCTCTCCCCCCTCCTATCCCATCGTCTTGTGGACTGCTGGGGCACCACCTGCAGGTTTAAATTAACTCTCACCACGTCTCCATGTTTTCTGCTGTCCCATGTGATTTGAACAAAGGCCCGTCCTTTCTGTCTACCATGTGCTGTGCCCCCCCCCCCCGCACCATGCCTTGATGGATGATTTTCGCCCTGTAGACCTTGTCACATATTTTATCACCTGAGTTTTATCTTTGTGATCAAGTTTCAGACACGATTGTCTTCAGATGTATGCCGTTTTTACTGCCGGTTAAATGTGAAAGAGAAAATGATAAAGTGTTGTTGCGTTGTGTAAGCAATTAAAAAGAGACGCAGTCTGTTTCTTCTCTATTTAACTTTCTGATCAATGTGTTTATGTTTTAAGCAGCAAAGAGAAACTGGTGTGATTTTGCTTTTTTTTTTAAAAGAACATTATTTGAGCAGTGAACACACCTTAAAGAATCAGAATCAGAATCAGAAAGGGCTTTATTGCCAAGTACGTTGCACATACGAGGAATTTGTCATGGTGTTGTTGGAGCATGTCACACATACAAATATAAGAAGGATAAAAAGATATAAACAATATAAGTATAAACATATACACACAGTACGTATTAATAACGATAAAATAAATTTAAATAAATAGTAAAATAAAGGAACAGTTAAACAGTCAACCATTTTGCCTTTCCTTTTTATTATTGAGGATGTAGTTTCCACTGGTGTTGAACTGGACTGCATTGTATTTAAACGTGTTTCTAATGTTTTGTCCACATTTATGACAGGGGAAGAATATACAACATGTCAACATCATGCAGTCCAGGACAACACCACCACTAACTACAACCTCAGTTATAAACGTACAGTTGCATTAACGTCTCGGAAAGTTTGTTTTTTTTAATCAGAAAATGGCCATCATAAGCTTTGTAAAGGAAGAATATGTGGCAGAGCATGGATTGCATAGATGCAGGTAACAAATTGTTTAAGGAATGTATGATCTATATTAAAGGACTTCCTTTCTCCAAGCAAGACAGGGCTGAAGCAACAGTTGCATTATTTTGATGTGACGATGTATAAAAGCTGTGATCTTTGTTTTCATGTTAATTATCTTCTGTTATGTCCCATCTTCCCACGTCCATATTTCAGCAGCCAGAGGGTTGATTGTATGCATTATGTCTGCCGCTGCCATGCAGGTTATTTTTGTTGCCATGGTAATATTTGCAGTATTGTGTTCATTCAAATAGGATTATTATACATATGACAAACTAAGTTCCTGTGTGACCTTATGTTCAAGACATTCCTGATGTGTTGTTTTTCTTTGCTGTACCCGATTTTTCTCAATTGTTTACCACAACTGCTTTCCTCCATTTATCAAAGGATTTCCTGCACGCCTCAAACCTCTTATAACAACTTATTATTATAATAGATAGTTATTCTTCAAAAGTGAGTGTACAGACATATAAAATAAAACACGTCTAATCTTTGCCATGACTGTAACTTAATAGAGAAAGTGGTTTCTCTGGGGTGTCTTGTTGAAACATTCTTTTTTAAATGGTCTTTTTTTAATCATGTTTTATTGTACACAATGAAAAAACGAATCCTCTCTGTGTCTAATAGACTTCGTGCCACAAATTCAAATGAAATAAGGTGCTTGTAAACAGGATTTATATTGAACATGATAAAGCAGAGGCATTCCTTTAAAAAAAGAGTTTAAAAGCATTTTGAGTGACTATTCCTCTGTTATATTGTCAAATATATAACATCTGCACAACGGCAACTGTAGTTGTTGCACGAAAGGATATAGGGACTCAACTTCATAGTTTTTGCCTTGAAAACCTCTGAAATGACTAAATGAGGCAGATGGCCACAGAGGGTGGCAGCTCTTCTTAGAAAGACATAAACGGATGCAGTCGTTGTGGCGTCTAATATGGTGACTGGTAAACAACCAGTCTGATTTAGTGATGTTTCTTCTTCCTGTTGGCGCCACACAGAGTGAGTGGAGAGCCTGCAGGGATTAGTGTTTTCTTATAAAGCCTGGTTCTGTATTAAAGTCTGTATGCAACAGTCAGTTTCAAGAGAGGAGTCACGCTTATGTTGCCCAATGACAGCGGAAGAACATGCTATATATTCTACATCACAAGAGTTTTACTGAGAAACAAACTGGCAGAGAAGTCATGACATTAAGCACTAGACCTTTCGTGAACAGAAAGGAGGCTGATAGATTCTCCAACATTACTGGGCTCCCAGCTGCTTCAGATAACCTTCAGAGTTATTTTGGTTCCACCTAGTGGTCACCTTGAGTACAACCACTGCACATTGTTTCCCAGGCTTATTGCTCTTGAGATGGAGTTCTAAGTTTGTAGGAGCTATGGGACATTCTCTTTTACTTGATTAGAGCATACTTTACTGCCTCCCAAATGAAGCTAGCATCCAGTTAATGTAATTGAGTCAAATGACGAAGGGCTGACTCAACAAATGAGTAATTGCTACCAATTAAACAAATGGACTTCACTGACTGGACAGTGAGGAAAATGTTGCGCTGTAACAAGACCGGGAGCTAGAGGCCAATAACAGTAATCCTTTATGTTGTTAAAGATGTGAGAAGCATATATATCTCTCGCTAGCTAATACCATTAATTAATCCTTAGCATAGGATCAATAACATAAACACAGACATGTGTAAAAGGTCACAATGGTCTTTGGTTTAATTGGTATTAAAGTACAAACAGTAAAACAAGGCACTGTGGTCCATCAGTGAAATGTAAAGACAATGGAAGAAGGGCAGATAAGACCGAAGAAGTAATCAACAGAATCAAAGCTCATAATGTGGAATAAAGACAGAGCTGGATGTTGCTCTGATCTTTCTTTTACTCGCCTCCGCACAGCTCCAGCAGGATTTTGCGGTAGTCACCAGATGTGTCCCCCTAGGAAGTAAGAGAAAGGTCTGTGAGACTTCAAAGGATCAGTGTAGTTAATAATTGCAATCAGTCTCATGAAGCCAAGCTGATAACAAACTTTGATATTCTTATTCAGATTCCTCAAGACCTTTGGAAAACCTGATAATATAAGTCATGATATGACTTTAGCTAATCAAATGAAATGAAAGTCTCATCACAGTTGAAACTGCTACATTAAGACATTCCAAAAGTTAGAATTGCAATTATTATTAAATCACAGCTGATGTATTGCAGAGCTTTTGCAGACTACAGTATTTCCCGGCCCTAGTTTTTAGTGCCTCACCTTGATGAAGGAGTACAGAGTCTTGCCATACATCTTCATGAACTGCGCCTTGATGTCCAACATGTCAATCTCCGCCCTCGCAACCATTATTCTGATGAGGACACTATCTGTAGTGCCCAGCCCCTGAAAAGAGACAGAAACTGTGTTTACCTGGCGCTAGTGGTTGTCCCTATGTACATAAAGTATGATAACATCAGCCTGCTTTTCTTATGGCCAATGCAACTAACGTATTATGTTATATATATATTATTATTATGTTTACTGATAAATACACACACACACACACACACACACACACACACACACACACACACACACACACACACACACACCTCCATTACAAGCATGAAACATTTACCTTCATTGATTTGTATAATCGCTCTGCAAAGAACGCTGGCTTGTTCCTTATGCATTTCACTGCAACGCAAAAACAAATCCCAGCACATAAGGTACAATGCTTCAACATCGATAATAATATAAAGTGTGTATGAGCTCAGTGTTTTTAAAGTCGCTTCTATCATGACGTACAGAGGGGGGACAAAATAAAAGAGATGCTTTACAATTAAGGGAATACACCACAGACTGCATTAGATTGAACATGTATTCCTATTTGGAGCCACCATAAAAGAGCTATGTGTACCAAGCCAAAAACATTTACCGTTTGTGGTTGATTATGGTGACATCTTTGGTGCCAGCCAGTCACTGCAGTGTGTCTCCGCACTGCAAGTACCACTATGTATACTGTATGGTATTTCCTTTTACTGTATATTCTGCCTAGAAAGTTTGAGTTGTGGCTTCTAGGTTTCTTTGTCTGTGTGCATTGAACTTGAATGTTAACAAGTTTCACAACAGGGTTGAATCTTTATAAATTGTCAATAGATGTCTACTTGATGTCACACAGCAGAAACAGACCAATGGCCAGAAAGGCTTCCTCCAGACAGCCAGACATCTCCCTCTTAATGCTGTCCTCAATGCTTCTTCCAGAAATCTTCTGGTACTCCTCGAACACTGAAAGAAGAAAACAACAATGACTTATTTAACTCATGACACTACACACTAAACGAATGAAGACAAAAGTGATTCAACAAGAGTCAGTGTTTGCTTCTAAAACTGCCACAAAGAGTCAGGAAAATCCCCAGAGGCTAATACATGACTTCTGTAGCCAGTTTAGGTAAAAGAAAGTATTTTTATGTGACACACAACACCGATAAATACAAGGAAGTGTGCAGATTTTAAACATGATGTTTGTGAATATGCTGGAAGAATACCTCGCAGCAGATGGTTTCGGTTCCTCACACAAAGCACCGTGAGGAATTTGACCTCGTCCGTGCCCCATCGAGCCTCACCAGCCTCATAGATGTCCTATAATCACAAACGTTAAAAAGAAAATCTGGGAGTCATAATTGAATCACATACTTTCATTTAAAGAACCTGGACTCTTGCCTTGGCATCGAGAGAAGCTTGGGCCTCGTCCACTCTGTCGCTTTCATCCCGTCCAGCCTGCAATGCAGAAGACACATCCGCTTAAGAGAAAACCAGTGTAGATTGTGCCACATTGGAGACAGAAAAATACAAAAAAGTTTAGTGTTTTTATGACGCAGAAGTGACTATTGCTTCCTCTAACCGAAACAATGGTTGAAAAAGGTTTTAACCCCAACTTCCTACTGACATTAAACAAGTCATCGTGTGCCTCCAAAAAGAATTTCAAAATACTGAAAAGGAAAGCTAAAAAGCTAAAGTTTTCAGGCAAGGAAGTGAACAATACTCTTCTTTTAGAAGCTTAACTGCATTTTTAACTTCGACTGCGTTTTTTCATCACCTTGAATTTTAATTACAATTTTATAGAATGCACTTTTATGTCATCTCTAAAAATGTGCCATTAAAACATTCACATTGGCCCAAGCTAGGAGAGGTTATGGGCTAATGTCTGCTCACCGTGAGTAAAGAGACCAAAACCCTCTGAAACATTCCTGATGTGTCCCCACACACATCGTCTTCCAAGTTTCCATATTCTGCCATAAAAAGCATGAGAAAATGAATTAAAATATAAGGAATGGAATCGAATACCTGCAATTTTGGCTACTACGGGCTAAATATAAATACAAACTAACAGATGCCCAGTCACCACATACTATATGGCTTTCTATATTTCTATGAGATTAATACAAAATAATGAGGTTTGGTAAGTAAATATATAACTGAATACAGTTTCATTAATATTTATTGTGTTGTATTGGTACAAAACACGTACACAAAGCACCACACAATAACAATGAATTCATACTCATTGAAAGACATTTAAAAAACACATTGCCGACTCATTGCAACCACAGAAAAACAAAAAACTGCCACATAAAGAGCAGCAATGGATTTTATGAATAATTTATGCCATCCACTGTTTTTTTAAATAACGGACGCCATTACATCCCCGAACAAAGAACAGAGGCTCAGTCACTGATACACAATATCGGATATCATACACAACCCATAGGCACCAACAGACACTGAGCTGTATCATGACCTGATGTCATAAATTCTATTCATAGAAGTGACACACTTACCTTTCTTGTAGACCTCATTGATGGCTTTTATTTCAGCATTTGACCTTGAAGCCAGAATATCGATGAGGCAGGCCTCTTCTGTTCCTGCTCCCTGTTCATGAATGGATATGGACATGTGTTAAAAACACCAGGACAGTGTGATGCTTTTCACTGAAAACATGAGAAGTTTATGACTCAAAGGAAACGTAGCTTAAAAAAATATGTTCGGTAATAATCTATATTTTTGTTTGTTTGTCAACAAATCCCATTAAATCAACAATGTGTTAGTCTGTCTCTAAATACTTTCAAACTTCGCTACCCTGTCTGGGGCTCTCAGCCCCAAGCCCATTTGTTCCTACATGTACTGATATGTGATATGTACTGTTATTTAAACAAGAAAAAGGCTTAAACCTGGGCACTGTAGTTTTTAGCAAATGTTAATTATTGCCATTTGATGCACTAATGAGTATTTAGGGCAGCAGAAATGTGTATGAGAGACTGACTCAAAACAAACCACAGTGCCCAGGTTTATCGTAATGAAGGAACATGTCAGTGCAACAGTGTGTCTGATTGATGATCAATACTTGTTGGAGGATGAATTCATGTTGGTTTTGGTCTTTTCTTGGGAATGTTGACAATAGCAAAAACATTGACGATCACTAGACTTATCCAAAACTCTGACCTTCATTGCATATTTCAGCTCGTAGGCATCATACACAGGCGCCAGCATCAGCAGACCTAGAACGACACTCCTGAAGTTCCCACTCAGCTCTGAGGACAGATCCTCAGCCAGGTCCTGCAGGAGGACGGGTGCAGATGGATCAACAGGAAAACATACCACCAGCCGTTCCCACTACTTTCATAATTTGTTCTTTAATAAAAGCTAATTACCTTTGAGGTTAAAATAAGTAAATCTTCTTGGCTTTATGTTTGGGGTTTTGTGCTGCCAGCTATGACTTCACACCTCCCAGCAGCGGGACTTGTGTCTCCGCTAGAGGGTGTGGTTTCTGGACAGTTTTGTGAAGTTATTCCATTCCTCGCCTGTGTGACCACACGTGGGCGTCGCCATGTGCAACATGACTCACTCTTTCTGCCTGCAAGGATTCCTCTCACAATCTTTGCTTTTTCTCTGCAGCTCCCTGAACTTCCAGATAACTTTATCGACCTCTTACCAGACACTGAACAACGGGCTGGTTATTAACTCATCATGTCAATACAATAAACACCATACTTCCCTTTTAGTTAATATATTGATCCACATAATCATAAAAGAAACGGTCAGTGCGAAGCGTACCTCTGTGGGTTCAGTGTACATTTTCATGGTGGGGAACATTCTCCTTTGGTACAGAATACAATGCCCTGTCTGTCCTGGTCTTTGTGTACAGGTGGTATTCATTTCTGCTTTACAGTTAATGGTTAACTTGCACATTATCAGCATTATGTTAGCACAGCAACCTCAAGTGAAAGAGTGATGAGAGTGTACACAATGGAATAAGAGATGATACATCCACTGCTGCTACCAATAGTCCCCATCAAGGCTGCTTTTCAAATTCTTCTGGTGCTCGAACTGTAATTTCTTCACATACTCCGTTTCATACATGTTGGTGTATGGTGAAAAACACATCACAAATAAAAGACATTTACAAATAGACTTTGTTTGCCGCCTTTTAGTACAGCTCAGTCAAAACTCTCACCTTCCCCACTGCTTGTTTGTAGGCCTCTTTGATGCGCTGCCTCTGGGCAATAGTACGACGTGCTAGGACCTCAATGATTGGTGCCTCTTTAGTGCCTGCAAGAAATAATACAACATATGATCTTACAACCTTAACCAATACTCCTCTTACATGTCTAAATATTCCTATTGAGAACAAGGGTTCAGCCCTAATGTGTAAGACAATCAGGCACCAGCATAGCAACCCTGGAGATAATCCTAACACAGTTGTTTGTTGGCATAAGCATAGAAACCATTTGTTTGCAATACAGCTCAAACTAGAGTCAGGGGAAGATGATTATGCCAGCAAACCCTAACAGCATCAACATTCCACGCTGAGCTGTCGGTGAAAGACATGGGATTGTTACGTACTCCTGAATGTTTGTTAGGATGTACCTTTTTGAGTGGTACATACCTGCCAATATTGCTACAGAACAGTGCAACCCCTGATGAGCTTAGTGTACTATTTTCTGCATGATCAGCAAAGTCAGGATTCATTTTTCTTTCAATAAGAGAAAGCTTTACACCGCAGTGTGTAGAGGTGAGGCAAAGTACAAGGACATGCTCAGCAGAATGAATGGACTATGAAAATAGAAAGCTGCCATGACAACACAAGCACTGAGCAATACTGAATTTGCTGGTTCACTCACCGGCTCCTTTCATGGCTCCTCTAAGAGTCTGGACATCAGCGTCTGCATTAAAACCAGCTGCTTCAGTCACTGTTCCACGGTTTCCAATCTGGTTGTAAATGACAAAACTAGAAATTAGTTTATTTATTAGTTTAGCTAACCAGTCAAATTGCAGTTTACATCCATGTCTGTCCAGGCTCATATAATATATGTATGTATTGAAGACTTTGAAGGAATGTAATAAAAAGGTATTAAGTGTATTTATAGGCGAAATGGAAGTCATCAATTGGCATGTATGATTCCAGTGAATAATTTCCAGTGAGAAACATGCGGTCTTCACTTTTTTTTTCGTCAGAGAATCAGAATCTGAAATATTTTATTGATCCCCAGGGGGAAATTGGGTTTTGTTACTTTTGCTCCCATTTTAGAATATAAATATAAAGAGACTCTGTATATGGAAAATTGAAAATAAATAAAAAACACTATTGGTATGGCTGAATAACCCAATGGCAATAATATAAATAACATTAAAACTGGGTCAAAATAACATTCATTGGGTGTGATTGGTGACCCAGTGGTTTTTATACGCTTGGGTACTTTACAGAGTACTGAGTCGGTGCTAGATTGACCCAAATTGGGTTAAAATTGATTTTGGGTTAAATGTGTACATACGTATGGACGGACAACCCGTCGCAGAAGCATACTCTACTTACAACTATGTATCTATTAAACAGAAATAAAACAATCAGACACAAAGCTTAAAGTCCCCTTTCACTCACACGTGTTTTTCTTATTGTAACTTGTGCAGAATGATGTATGTGCAGCGTTTGATACTAGAAGGCTGTTTTTACATGTATCTGATGAAGGCAGTAAGTTTCTATGTGCTTATCTTATAGTTATAAATCTGATTTCAAGGCATAGACATTTTAAAAAATCCATTGCACATACTCTGAGAATGTACTTTTCAGTAAAGTAGGAAACATAATTTACATAACATAATTTACACATTTAAAAGGCTAAATCTATAAAGTATACTGCAAGTACACAATATCATCTATTCATGAGTCAGAAAGAGATGCTTTTTCTAACTTATGAATGCATGATAAAGTTTAAGAACTGTGAAATTTCTTTTTGAGACATAGCAAACTTGAATACCTCTACATTATTAGGAGAATCATTTCCACAGCTAGGGTTGGCAATTTAAGTTGAAATCACAATGACCAAAAGGACTTTTTACACTACTTTATGACTTTTCACATTGATTTAATTGGCTAAACTGCTGACAACTGCATTGAACTGCACAGTAGTATTATCAGTAACATCAAGAAGAAATGCAAACTTATAAACAAAACTTTGTGTCTATGTTTATTATAAAATAAACATGACAACAGACTTAACACTATTATCACAGGTTGCAGTAGCAACTGTAAATCACAACAGTACCATATCATTAATAGAATTATAAGAAAAGATTTATAATAAAAGATGAAAAATTATAATACTGAATTGCTGCCCAGCCCATTTCAAAACCAAGCCGAACAAAACTGTCCAATGTCTAGTGCACAGTCTCTACTGGTAATGTAAATAAATGTAAATGTAGTTGATTGTTCTCACTGTGCACAGGTGGAACAGCAGCTATGGGATGGACTTACCGCTGCCATTGTAGGAAGAGTGAGGATTTCCAAACTGGAGGTGCAGAAAGCTACAAAAGAATAAATACATTATGAAAGTTTGTCACTTGCACAAGGACCTGTTTATAACCAATGACTGCATATAATGAGTTTACTGCAGCATCAGGTTTAGGGGCAGTAAACTCTTGAGTTTTGAGTGGAACCTCGTTAACCTCTAATTAATATTGTATGCAGGTCATCATCTCGGAGAGGGTTTCCGTCACACACACTTGGTCATAGGCTCTTTTGTGTTTCATGTCTGTGCTGGCTTCCCAAGAGCTAATCTCATTTAGCTGATGTTTGTTTGGACACACCTGTATTTACTAGAGGGTGGAGGGGTTTCACCCCTACAGGTTTTCCTACAGGAAGGCATCCAATTACCGACGGATCTAGTTATCATATATACTGTATGTCAAAATCCATTTAGTTAAAAACTTACTGAGGAGACTCATTTAGTTTATGGTGCTGCAGAAAGTGTATGTGCACAGCCCAGATGTTTTTAAATTGACATACACGTCCGTTTCCAATCAAGCACAATACAAGTTTTTTATTACCAAGGAGACACAAAGCAATCCTCTTCTAAACAAAACACAATTACAACTTGTTATTCCTCAGGTAAATATAGCTCCAGGTACTAACAACAGCAGTAGCCTATACGCACTGTATTCAAATTCACGTTTGTGAAAATGTGTACATTGTATATTTCAGTGCTTAAAGGGAATTTACATTGACATGTCTATTTTTTATCTGGGATAAGAATCCTGGATGCAATTGTTATCCTGTTAGTGGGCATTCATTTAAAATTCATTATAGTATATTCATGTTTACAGCTTTTTTACTTTAAAAGCAAGTCATTGGATAACAACCCTCTAACGTCAGCGAGTTATATAGAGTAGTATAGTAGTATAGAAAGGGTAGGCTATTCATCATCTGTACATTAAACACTTAAAACTGTACATTAAACACTAGAATTGTTTTCGAACTTAGTATTGCAACTGAAATGTACTCCGTAATCTACACTATAATGTTCAGGAAAGCTTAATTGAGATAATAAAATTAAACTAAGAAGTGATTCAGGAAGCAGAGCACTGCTGCTTCAAAGTTAACTTGGCATGAAGTTAGGGCACACCCTGCAGACTCGCCTCACAGCCGCTCACAGCCGCTCACAGCCCTCAGTCTGCGCTCCTGTGCCGAATCAAATTCCGCAAAACACCTCGAAAACATGACTATTCGGACTCTGAACACCTTACCTGTCCTGAAGACAAATTACTCCGCGTGAAGCCCGACAGAGGGTAAAGTGTCAACGTACCGGAAAACTAAAGCTTATAACTCACAGCTGCTTTTACGTCCCACCGATAGGTCCCACCCACAGCAAATTATAACAGGATCCTCCTTTCGCGTGCACATTAGAGCGCGCACGGGAGCAATACTGCTGCATTCACGGAATGTCAGCAGGACGGGAAACCTCCTTTCATACTGTACTGTCCTCTAGGGACCAGTGGTGGAAGAATTTAAAGGGACTTACACTTTACTTAGGCTAGTATTCTTTTATGCCACTTTCTTCTTCTACTCCATTACATTTCAAAAGAGAAATGTTGTACTTTTTACTAACTACTTTTATGTCCCACTATTTTCAGAAATGTAAAACAAACAATCAATTACTTATTCGAGAAAATACTTGTGACTTAGCAGATTGATCCATCATTAAAATCTACGGAGCCCTGGAGGTGACATAAACAAGGCGTGCGTGCGAGTTATAAAGCGCGCACGCATTAGTTGGCAGTCCTATACAAAATATTAAACAAAAATAGCTCCACCTCGAGCAACTACAACAGTAAATCCTGCTTTTATATTAATGCATGATTAATAATAATGTAATGATATTAAGTATAGTAACAGTCACAGCTGGGCCATTTTAGGGGCAAATGTTTGCTTTTACATTTTCCCGAATATACATACTTTATCGTAGGCCTATATACGGGCTGAGCGATATGCCTTGAACGCGACATGTGACCACGACCATACGCATGGGGGAGGGAGGAGATGCTGCAGCTGCGATCTGAACTACAATACCCACAATTCTGTCCGTGCGTCAACAGCAACAGCTAGGATGTTGCGATATCGCTGGCAGCCAAAGACTGCTGTGGTTGCAGAGATTAGACTGCTGGGTTGAAACCTCTGCCTAATGTTTTGGAAGATGTCAAATTCTGTGGTTTCTCATTTGCAGCAACAGTTGCAACAGACGGAGGCTTTAGTTTCTTGTCGATAATGCGCTTGTCTGTGTTGATGAAAGGCTGCATCGCGCTAATGCGTTAGCTTACTAAAATCACAGTTTTAATGTAAATGGAAACAATTAAATAGCTAGGCGGGCAGCTATGTGCCATCTAACGGTTGCTTCACTTGACTGAGGATGGAAATAATTTTTCGGCTAACGCTATCACACAAGTTACACGTCGGATACGTCGCACTCGAAGACATTATCTTCAGAGGATAACCTGGATAACCTTACACGAAATGTCATAGCGCGTAAGTAGCTAGCACTCAGCTAGCTTGGTAATGTCTGGACGAGATGGAGAAGGACCTAATGTTATCATCATCAGCAGCCGACCATGAACAGCTGGATGGATAGCTAAAGAAATACTTTCTCCGGAGATGCTTTAGCCTCCTGGGTGGTGTAATTCACTTATATAACAGCTAGTCGCAGCCGCTCTATCACCAACTGGCTTGTGTTGGCAAGCAAATGGGAAATTTGCCACCAAAAATCTGGGTTGTCTCAACGTTATAAGTGACAAAGGAAGCACTGCATGTTTTGAGGCTGCAAATAGACTTGCTTGAAGCGTCGGATTCGTTCGGTTTACAATCTGACCTGCATTATCTATCAGTGCAATCATTCAGTGCACAGGAAACAAGCACTTCATCTGTGTTTCTGTGATTCAAGCCGCAAATACTCCTGTCATTTCGACAACATGAGGAAGTTCTTTGATTCTCGTCGGGAGTTGGTGAGCTCTGGGCCTGGGTCTGGAGGAGGAGGTAGCAGCTCTGGGTCCAGTCATGCAGGCGGTAATTTCATTGGCAGAGCTTTCACTGTCGGGCGGCACCAGGTCACTGTTGAGGAGATAATTGCTGAAGGTGAGAGGGGTTTGCACAGGCCGAATGATGCCATTTGTTTGTTTGCCCCCCCAACCTTATATTTTTATGCATGCTGTTGAAGCGAGAGTATGATGTGTATCCTGCAAGCCAAATGCATGAATCACATGACAGAGCAGGGATGTAACTTCATGCCATCCCCACAGGAATGATCTATCATCTATGTATCTTGGATACCTAAATGCAAAAAAGAGGCCTACTGCTGAATAAATGAAGGGTTGGTGGTACAGTGCAAGCTGTAGATCACACATGATTGTTGGATTTCTTAGATACCGGTGCTAGGACTGTTTGGCATCAGCCCCAAATTACTGATGCTGAAGTGGAGGCCTGTACTTGACCAAAACAAATCAATTTAAACGGGAATACATTTTTTTGTTATTCTTATATTTCTATTTGTAGTGTTTTAAAACAGTTTATTTTAACATAATGTGAGCCAACTGTAACTGGTAGTGCTTGCACAGACTGCATACATGCTAATGCAAGTACAGTATAAAGATTAAATGAGAGAATATTGCAGTGATGTAGTTGCTTCTGGTAAAAGACTCTTAATGACTATTGTCAAACTCTGACATTCTTTACCTCTATTTTGACTTTTGATTGACCATTAGCTACTAATCTTCTTAACCATAGGCTGTGGTAATTACGTCTCCCTTACAGTATCATTAGTATCGATGCAAACCCTCAACCTGAACCCATGATCATAGGTATCTCTTGCAGATTTATAGTGTTACAGTGCCATACAATACCATTTCACTCATGTCAAGCTGAGGATGCAGTATAAGCTGCATTGTCTGCCTGAAATTGATGACTCTGTCACAACTGAACTCGACAAAGTGAATTTGTGGTCTGAGCTATACCAGATGGTTAGGCCTCAATGTGGCCCTCTACGTAAACCCTGCAGCTATAACATGACTAATACATAACGCTATAAGGCTGCACCATTTGGTCCTAGTTGTTCATATTGGTGTAAGGCTACATAGACACAGATTGCAACAGTTGTGGAAGTAATTGGGTGTAAAACTTAGCAGGTCAGCTACATTTCCAAAATCTGGATGGAAATCTAGGAAAACCTGAATGGTGTGATGCTTGAATTTCAAGTCTTATGCATGTTGTATTGTTTGTAGGGAAATCTGGTAATAATCTTGTAGCATGCACCTAGGTTTTGGTGACTGACCGTTTTATTTTCTCAATCCTGCAGGTGGCTTTGCAATTGTGTTCCTCGTGCGAACAAATCAAGGGGTGCGTTGCGCCCTGAAGAGGATGTATGTCAACAATGAGCATGATCTGCAGGTGTGCAAATGCGAGATTCAAATAATGGTGAGTGGCTGAAATGATGTGATTTTTCTATGGGAGTTGAAACCACATATGAAGGCAACCACAAACAAAGTGAAACTCAAATTGTGTCTGAAAGCTTCCAAGAAATCCGCACATGCAAGTATTCTCTATTTTGTCAAGAATGACTAAGAACAAGTGCCGAGTTCGGTACACGTACAGCCTGCAGCAGGGTTGCTTGGATGACCGTACTGTATTTATTCATCTGGTTCTTGGTGAGCTTTGTTTTTGTTTTCATAGTATTGTCTTGCATTTTCTGCTCTCCTCCTGAGATGTATTGTTGAACGAGTTGCATGGGTTATTCGTACGAACACCAATTCTTAAGGACCATCTAGTTCATGAAGAGAGTGATGAGATTTTTATTTCCTAGTTTTGAAACATTTTTTGTAGCTGGACTCCTACAGTCATTGTGTACACACACAGGATTTGTTCTCTTCTGTCTGAAGGACCAATCAGGAAGGAAGGAAGCAATGGATGGAATTTACAAAAAAAATGATTGTATAAACAGTCAACAGAATTGCATACAGTAAATTCTTAGGTCCTAGCACTAACGGACCCTCACATTTGGTTTAAAGATGATGTCTGGTGTGATTCTTCCTCATCATATGACATGTTTTATTTACCTCTCAGTTTCTGTCTCATTTACTAGCTCTTACACACACGCACACGCATCGGCAGACAGTCAGGCAGACAGACAGTGCTTCACCTCAGTACTTGTACATTTTTTCATTACCTAATGGGTTCCTGATTTCAGCTCTCCATTGCTGCTCCCTCTGCAGGTGATGGCCTCACACTACACCACAAAACACTGACCAGATTGAATTAAAAGGCTTGTGACATTAAACTTCTTATCTACCTCTTTGCAGCAACATATGGAAATATTTCCTTCCTGTTCCATCGTTTTATTGTGTTGCACATCATTTTGTCACTTCTGTGGCATCTTTTCTGAATGATGAATTCAAAGCAGAGAATCAAGTCATTTTGAAATACTGCAATTCACTCCACCGGTCATGTTGTACATGCACTCTATGCAGCAGCTTAGCAGAAGTTGTGCTTTTTGGTACAAGCTTTATGAACAGTGTTTTTTTTTTTTTTTTAATGCTCTTGAATGTGTGTTTGTGTTGCAGAAAGACCTTGTCGGTCACAAGAATATTGTTGGTTATCTGGACTCCAGTATTACGGCTATGGGATCAAGGGATGTATGGGAGGTTCTCATACTAATGGACTACTGCAAGGGTGAGTGCTGAAAGGGAAATGTGTTGTGGCTGCAGCCACATGCTTCCATTGCTGAAAGAATTTGAGTTTGGGTAGCAGTTTCAGAATAATAGAACAATATCAGTGTTTTAAAAGAATAACACACACAAGTTAATGTTCAATGATATCAGGTGAGGTTATTTTCCCTGTTGTTTGTGCCGCTGTATAATTGGATATTGTTTTGCAGGGGGCCAGGTGGTCAATTTGATGAATCAGAGGCTGCAGACTGGCTTCACTGAGGCTGAGGTGCTGCAGATCTTCTGTGACACCTGTGATGCTGTTTCTCGCCTGCACCAGCGCAAGACACCCATCATCCACAGAGACCTTAAGGTGACACATGTTGCCACTTGTCTTCTGTGTAATGCTCTGCTCTGCAGTGTGCAGGATAGGACAGTCAGCCCATTCTGTGTTAACACCTACTGTGGATCACCATACTATGTGTTTGAAGAGTCATGATTGATATGTTTGTGTGAGTTGAAGCTCTGTTTAATTATGGATAGCTCTAATAGGAGACACGATTGTCAGATGTCAAAATACTTCAAATACCTTTTCCATTTCTGCAGAGCGCAGTCAACTGCAGAAGTTAATTAAAACTAGACTTACATTTGCATGTCATAATGTAAAGGTGGCCTTACATTGATTGTTGTATTCATCATTATATCAAGTGTACATGTTCCAAGAGGCAAGAAACTCTAGTGTTTGATTTGGCATAATGGGTCAATTACTGCACTGCCTCCTAACAGGGTCCTTTTATGTATAACCTCCATGTTGCTCTATGTGACTGTGTGTGTGTCTTATCTCTTGTATATCTATAGGTGGAGAACATCCTCCTGCATGACAAGGGTCATTATGTGCTGTGTGACTTTGGCAGCGCCACTAACAAGTTCCAGAGCCCACAGACTGAAGGAGTGGCCACCGTGGAGGAAGAGATCAAAAAGTTTGTGCCTCTTTTTGTCTGCTTTTGCATTTTTCAGTCATTAGCACTCCTTTTGGGTATGGCTGCACAGAAACTGTCAGCAGTTTTTCCTTCATGAGCAGCTTTGTTGTTATTTTATAGACTAATTGAATTTTTCACCTCATGCTCAAATGGACTGCAGGGTTTTTTACAGCGCTATTATTATTTTGCGTGAGGCAAAATGTAATTTGTAATTGATGAAATCACCACTTAGCATTTATGCACATCTATTAGCAAATACTGCTGTGTAGGTTATTAGTATTTCACTGCTGCAGCAAAGACTGGTAGTTCTCTTCCTCTTTTTTTCCTTTTTAATTTTTACTAATTTATTCCTGTTTTCTTTCAGGTACACCACTTTGTCATATCGTGCCCCTGAGATGGTGAATCTCTACAATAACAAGATTATCACCACAAAAGCAGATGTTTGGGTTAGTGAGGAGAACTGTGATTATCATTACCGGGGTGCAGAAGTTGCTCATAGAGCAGTAACACATACTGTGTATATCATACTGTATAAATATCTTGTAAAACTAAACACCATAGCCTCCGTTGACGTAAAACATGATCAAGCTATTGATTATGGTATACTTTGTGGAACTAACACCTATTATTTATGGTTACTGTATGTTTTACTGTAGAACCCAAGTTTGACATAATGGCCCATGACTAATAAAAGTTGCTCACTGAATACATAGCGTTATACCAGCTGGTAGAGAGAAAAAGGTAATTGTTGTGTGACTTACTGTTATTATTGATATACTTTATTAATCCTCTCTTCTCCTCATCTGCTGTCTTTGTGTTTGGTGTGACGGGGCATGCATGCGGTTATTTTCTCCAGGCGCTGGGCTGTTTGCTGTACAAAGTGTGCTTCTTCACTCTGCCCTTTGGTGAAAGCCAGGTGGCCATCTGTGATGGCAGTTTCACCATTCCAGACAACTCCCGCTACTCTTATGATCTTCACTGCCTCATTCGTTAGTCCTTCTTAAACATTAATTAATGATTTCAACAACATCAATTTCAGTTCTCACAAAGGCATGCATTTGTGGTTAAAGTGGGACTATCTACTTACTGACTTTCGTAACTCTCCACTTTTTGAGTCGCACTCTCATGTTTCTTTGTGGTTTTTCAGGGTACATGCTAGAGCCAGACCCAGACAAAAGACCAGATATTTACCAGGTGTCCCATTTTGCTTTTAAACTAGCTCAGCGGACCTGCCCTGTTCAGAATGTGAAGGTCAGTCTCTCTGTGCACCAACGTCAGCTGAAATATTTGGAAATGCTTGGCTTTCTCTCATCAGGAATTGATATTCATGTCGTATTTAGTGGAATCTGCTAGGAGCTGTCTGCCTGACCAACCACCTTGTCACATTTTTGGAAGAAAATCTGCACTAATTCAGTTGCAAACAGTAGAGAATGCTTGTTAGCACTGATGGTATTCTTCACTATTACCAGTCCCTCCAGAAAAACGCGATTATGCGATCGCATAATTCAATGCATAATCAGCCAAAGTCTGCATATTTATGCGGGGGCCGCATTTTTTCAAATACGCCGCACTTTCGCCGCATAAATTGCAGATTTCCGCGCAAAATATGCGGGGCTTGCATGATTTCATAATCCCCGCATTTTCGTTGCAAAAAAGTCACATATATCTTAGCAGAAAGTTGAAAAATGTTGCGTTTACTTCACACAAGAGCAGCCATTTTCCCCTGTTGCCATGGGAACGTTATGTGACGTAATTACGCGACGTGAACATCATCGAAAAGCTGCAAACCCCGCGATGAAGCCATGATGAAACCGCAGTTTTTGCAAGTTCCCACAATTTTTGCCCCGCATATTCCATCGCATTTTTTAAGAAAATGTGCCGCATAATCACGGATTTTTGCCCGCAACAATAAAAAAAAACTCCGCATTTTTCTGGAAGGACTGTATTACTGCCAACTGCAACAATCAGGACGTTTTAATTGTCACATGTTGTCTGTACCATTATCATTAATACTGCTTAACATTTCTTTAAAGATTTAGCATTTTCTTTCCCTAATCCAGAATTCTCCAATTCCTTCTAAACTTCCTGAGCCAATCAAAGCGAGTGAGGCTGCAGCAGCAAAGAAGAGCCAAGCTAAATCCAGGCAAGCATGACTTGCTTACATTGTATCACCATTAAAGCTGTAGTAACACGGCATTTTGTGGAAGTAATTAGGTACAGTCAGTATTTTGATACGCATTACATAATTATGTTAAGACTATTTCCCATGATTAACAAGAAGGCCAACATGCTCCCTTTGTTGCCAGACTGACGGATCCAATTCCCACCACTGAAACCTCCATTACCCCTCGCCAGAGGCCCAAAGCAGCACATACCCAGCCTGCGGCTGGCATCCTACCCATCCAGCCTGCTGCTCTCACCCCTCGCAAGCGGCCTAATCTCCCTGGTGGTGCAGCACAGCCTGTGGGTACGTATAGCACTCGGTCCTTATTCTCCTGTTATAGCAAAAAGAAACCAAGCTTTTGAATAAGGATGTGCATTAAGACAGGGATCCTTCTAATCCTTTGTGCACACATTGAATAACACAATTATCAACAGGAACAGATCAAGTATGCAGGTTAAGACTCATGCAAATGAAAGCAATCTAATCACAGGCCCAAAGTGATTATGAAATGATTTTCTCCACACTCTGAAATTCTGCTTCAGTTGATATCAGTTGTTGTACCTGTTACAAATCACTTTGATGTATTTTATCAACATATTTTATGATCCCCTGCTCTGATGAACCTGTTTATGTTGCTTGATTTTGACATTGTTGCGCATCTGTACAAGTATTAAGATTAAAAATGTGTCCATGCTGTTGAGTAATTTGTAGTCTGTGCTCCTTTAACATCCTACAGGAGTCAGCTTAAACCTCTCTCAGCCCGCTGCAGCTCTGCAGTCACAGAAGGCACAGACTTCAGTTCTGCCACTCATCCAGTCACAAAACAATTCAAGCCAGGCTGTGGCTTCACAGAAGCAGGTACATGCCGTAAATTACACTGAACAGACAGCTTTTTACAGGTGCAAATTAATACAAACCCTAAAACGTACGACAATGTGCAAAAAAGGAAAAAGGCAGAATCAAACACCTTCAGGAAAGTATAATGCATGTTTGGTTGTTGTCTGTCCCTCCATATGTCTTCACATTAGTGATGTTGATTAATTCATTAGTAGATTGACAGAAAATTAAATGGAAAGGTTTTGATAACTGTTGTCCTTTTATCCGGTTAAAGGTTTTGGACTGTTGGTCAGACAAAACAAACTAATTCAAAACATAACTTTAGGCTCTGGGAAATTGTGATGGTATATTAAAGACTAAATCATGAATCAATTCATTGAAAAATAAACCACATACCGAATAACCATACGTATCAGCCCAACACAAATATAAATTCACAGTTGCTTGTGGAACTTGGAGCACTAAGTTAGACCTACTTTTTTTAAACAGGCGACAGTTGACCTGTCCACACTTTATTTTTATTTATTTTTTTATTTATTACTTTATGATTTTAATTGTGCACTGTGTTTTAATATGTATCATATTTTATGTTTTATGTAGAGCACTTTGTGATTTTAATCTGTGAAAAGCACTATATAAATAAATTGTACTTACTTACTTGAGGTAGTTTGCAGATGTAACCGATTCGGTCATATATTTCTGTGTGATAGCCGGTGCAGCCAGCCGCAGCTACAGGAGCAGAAACTACAACAGCAGCAGCAGTCGCGTCAGCAGTGACCAAGGCTGACGTTCAACCCCAAGCACAGCCAATAGTTCAGCAACAGACCACACCTCCCTCTGTGGCCAGCGGCACCTCCCAGCAGGCAGCTCAGACTCCATCGAGCCCAGCCCCACCTCAACGCCCAGCTCGACGCAAGCAGGCTCAGCAGCCAGCGACACAGCAGCCACCGGCTCAGCAGCCAGCGTCTCATCCGTCACCAAGCAAACCAGCCTCTGGTCAGCCGCCTGTATCTCAGCAGCAGCAGATAACTCAGCCATCAGCTGCCCAGGCTCAGCCCGCCTCCACTGAGATCAGCCAAAAAGCAGCAGTTACGGTAAGTTCTGCTCACCATCCAGCTTCTGAACATCATCATCACTGTAGATGTAGAGCTGTCAGAATTAATTACTTCATCTTCTTTTATTTGTCTGTAATCTTTTAGTGGCATGGCTTAGTGTTCTCTTCATCCATCTATCCACCAATTGTTTCCATTTTCCCCTAGGTGTGACTTTGAAAAAGATTTTTTTTTAAAAATATTGTAATATTGTTTTGATCAGACTCCACCTGCTTCTCCAAAGACAACTGAAGGACGAGGCCACCAACGCACGCCAAGTGATGCCACAGCGAGCAGTGTTGTTGGAGTTCCAGTGAGTGACTCCTTACAGCAGCCACAAGGAGCTAATGGAGACGCTGCCCTCAAACAGTAAGTGTCACATGCACTGGAATAAACCTGAAGAATAGTCCGAAGTCTTCCCCTGTTTGTTTTATTTATGATATTTTTGTTTTTTTTACTGTAGATCACTTTCATCTCAACCAAGCACTGCCCAGCTTATTCAGCTCGGTGTTGGTGATGCAGGCCAGGACCAAAACAAAGCTGGACCCACTGTTGATGCCACCAACACCCCCACACAGCCAGCATGGAACCCATTTGACGATGACAACTTTTCCAACTTCACTGCAGATGAATTCAAAACTGAGGACAAAAAGCCGACTGGTACTACTTTTAGTACTACTGTGTTTGATGTATATTTGTATTAATATGTTGTAAACTCTTAATAACTGGACATTTCCTTTTTCCAGAACTGCCCTCAGAAATGAAGTCATCATCTTCTGAGGAGTTGATACCAGGCCTGCAGACCTCAACTATGGATTATACATCCCAAGATACTGGTATGTCCTTTTAGACAGTCTACAGAATCCATTCTTTCTTCTGCATGGACTTGGACCCATTAAACTTCACAGACCCTTTAGCGACACAATCACAAACTCGGACTGTCCCTACAAACACAGTTCAGACCAACACATTATGATTTCTCATAAAAAGCAAAAGCTACGTTGTTCTTCTAATGCAATGGTTCTGCAACAAACAATGTGTGATAAAGTTTGAAACACTTAATGAAAGCAGGCAACGAGGGGCTGAAACAAACAAATGAATTTAATCTCGTCAAAAAGCGGAAAAATACATTTCATATGTGGGGGGGGGGTGGCATGACCCCCCCTGTCCCCCCTGTCCCCCCACAGCAATTGCATGCTTGGTTCAAGTGGTTAAATGTCAACCAGACATCATTCCTGTCAACCGAGAGCATTTCTTTAGCAATGTAGCTCTGACTGAGATTTACAGTAAAGATATCTTGTGAAGTTTTTTCCCCACTTAAATACCTTACCTCACTGCTGTACTGATGCCAGATAATGCTTTGTACTGTATCAGTCTGAAGTTAATGTAAACCTGGTAATGCATCTGATCCATTAATCTGATTGCTTTTAAGAAGCTTTCAAAAGCTGCCGATGTGCATCACATAAATAAAATAAAGGGTTTGGTCAGAATAAAAGAAATGCTGTTAAGAGTTTTGACAGTATTGTTGCTGTACTCAGTCAATGTAGCCACTAATTTATTTTATGCGTTCCCTTTAACAAGAACGAAAAAGTTTAAGGATTGATTTGCTACTGTATTAGGTAGCACTGTTGCTTAGAGTCTCACACATTCTAAAAACATTCAATAGCTCATAAAGGTTGATTTGGTCTGTTGGAGTAAATACAATGCACTCAGGAATTGCTGTGTTTATGTAGACATGTCATTATTTGAAAACTTGATTCCATGCACCCATAGTCACTTTTTAATAACCACAGATAAATACACACTTGACTTGGTATAAACCGTCGTAATTGGCTTAAAGAGTAAATACTTCAGCCAAGTTTGAACAATTTGTATTGAAACACACAAACTGAACAAAATCAGCTCCCTCGCATAATGCATTTTTAGGCAAATTGTTTCAGCTTTGTAATGGATAATAAATCTTTGCTGTAAACACTGCTTCTGTTTCCTAGTTGAAAGACCATCAACCATTCTTGATGTGGATTCAGGAGCCTCACTGCTGGTTGTCCCAGATTCGTTCGGTATCCTTGAACTGTCAGATACACCAGGTAAATAATATCTCTCTCCGTGGATCCAATAAACACACATATGCCTTTGTATGGTCTTTTTCTTAGTTGTGGTCAAATGTATAGTGTACATAATTACTGATTCATGACAAGCAAAAACATGTGTTGATTATCCTCATTTATCCTTAGTAAAATGAATACATAATAAGAATATATAAATAATGGTATGGAAGTACATGATCTAAACATTAGGTACATGATCAGCAGTCAGTCTGGCTCCACACCAAATATGTGTCTGTGAACACACTCTTTTAGCCTGTAGTCATCTGTGTGCTTACTACAGTATATCGGCAGTACTTTGTACTTTGCTCAAGTACGTTTCCTTTATCACCTCCTAATTCTTCATTGGCCCTCAGAGAAGCTGATTGAAGGACTGAAATCTCCAGACACATCTTCTCTCATGCTACCCGACCTCTTGTCATTGTCTGATCCCTTCGGTGGATCAGTGGGAGAGTCTGCAAAAGGTGTGTGTGTGTGTGTGTGTGTGTGTGTGTGTGTGTGTGTGTGTGTGTGTGTGTGTGTGTGTGTGTGTGTGTGTGTGTGTGTGTGTGTGTGTGTGTGTGTGTGTGTGTGTGTGTGTGTGTGTGTGTGTGTGTGTGTGTGTGTGTGTGTGTGACTAGTAGAAGTAGCATAAGGCAGAGGGTTGGTCCATGTCTCTTAGATTCACTGTAGATCTCAGAGCCATGTGTCCTTGTCCTCTTTCTACTTGAACCATAACTAAACTTTACCCTCTTTTCTTTATACCTTTGGCTTCTCCTGACCTGGTCCAGACCCTCTCACCGCAGACGAATCTCTCCTGGGCTGCTCTCTGATCTCTGGTCTGTCCGCCCCTCCGCCTGCGAGCAGCGCCACCTCCTCCGTCTCTTCTGCTCCCACCTCCGCTGCTTCTGCTTTGGATGATTTCAGTCTGTTGTCTGGGGACTCTGCACAGCCTATAGCAGGTGAGCTGTAAGATCTAAAGATACACTACTCTGGCACGGAACAACTGTTGTCAGCAGTAGTACTTGATGGTCCTGCTTAAATGTTATCGGTTTCACATTAATACATTTTGTTTTGTTTTTTTAGTAGCTAAGTGCTTCTTTTAAATGGAATAATCTGTAAAACCACATTGTGTGTCCCAAATTGAGAGCTCAACAGCTGTGGTTTGGTTGTTGGCTGGTGAACCAAGGCATTTGACCGTTGACAATGCCAACACTGAATCACAGCCTGACTATGTGCACCAGCTGCATGATCCTAATTACTACTGATCTCTCCTCATAATATCTTATCAAACATGCTTTGTACCACTGGAGAGCTTCTGATGTGTTTTTGCTGTAACTTATGATTTTCTGAAAATGTTCATCATGGCCTAAACTATGTGTGGATGAAGCATCTACTTAATGCTTGAATAAAAATAATCGTTGTTTTATTCGGCCACAATGCTCCTTTTTATTATGTTTTCACTTTTAATCTAAAACCCTTTCTGGCACAGGGCTTTCACACTTTTCCATTAATAGCCCACCTTTCTTTTATCGTCCGCAGACTCGTCTCTCCTGATCTCAGACTTTGAGCCCCAGCAGGCCACTACAGAGGCAGGCACCGAGGATGAGTTTGATCCGATTCCCGTCACAGGCCGGAAGAACTCCCAAGGTAAGTCTTTTCTTTCTCTACCAAGAAGCACAGGTGGGACAATTTGGTCTTTAGGATTAAAGACACAGCGATTGGCTGTTTATTGGCTTTCCTTCAGTTGCATGCTGATTTGCTAAATAATTAATGAAATAGTCAAACCTACAGATAACAGGATCCGGTGCCTGCACTATTTTTACATCCTCAGAATGTTTTAAAACAAGTAGAGGTAAATTCTGTCCTCTCTTTCTTTCTCTCTCTTTCTCGACCTCTCTCCCCCTCCTTGACTGCTGTCTTTGCTTGTTGTGACTCCTGCTTCCCCCCCCCGTTTGCCTGTATTCGTCTCGCCTCCCGCCTTCCCCCCTTGTCTCTCCGGCCAGTTTCAGGAGGCCACTCGCGCAGTAACAGTGGCGGCTCTGAATCCAGCCTGCCCAGCTTGGCCCGCTCCATACTGCTGGTGGATCAGCTCATCGACTTGTAGGCGGCTTCCCCCCCGTAGATGCTGTAACACTGAATTATAGATTGGCATAGCATAACGGCAATCAACACTGTGTCATGGCTAACTTCCTGCAACCCCCCTCCCCCGGCTGTCATCTCCATTTTAGTTCCTACAGTAGAAACGTCCTATGCCTTTTAGTGCTTCTTCACACCTGCCTTCTCCGCCGTATCAATTGCATTATCTGGCTTCTCTTCACCTCTCATCTCTCACCCTCTCACTCACATTTTCTCTTGGTTGTAGTCCCTACACATCATGTATCTTCCATTGGTATTAAGAGTGGCCAGTACACTAACATCATCCTTAGTTTCTAAAGACTAGACATTACATCTCTCTGTCAATCAGGATACATTATTGCTATCCAGTTTGTTTGACCAATATTGCATTATGTCTAATAGCAAACAATAGAAGATCATTGTTGTAATGTACAATAGGCATAGTTATAAGTGGTTGTAGTTATTCTCGTGCACAAGTGAAATTGTCGTTGTTTGCCTTCTTTTAAATTCTCCTCCCCAGATTTATTTGCACATTTTAAAGTAAAAACCATGGAAAAGTGAAATGACCATTTGTTTAATGAAATGTAAAAGGGAAACTTAGACATGTAGCCGAATTTGCACAGTAGCATAAATGTTACCTCTGTTATGGCTGTTGGATGGAATATCTATAACAATTTAAAGTTGCTATAGATTAGACTGAAAAATGAAACAAAACAGCCATAACCTTATTATTAACTGTAATACAAGTAATTGCGACGAAGAGAAGAGCAGGACACTAAAGGTTGCCCTGATCAGACTAAACAGTGAAGTGCCATAAAATAATCTGTGAAATAACTGGTGACTGGTGGAGAAAGTGTATCAGCTAAACTCTAAATACAATACAATAACTAAAAAACAAAATAAATGATGTCCAACAGACAAACTGTACTTTTCAAATGAGGAAACGTTCTCATTTGCTATTATTTTATCTTTGAGGCAAACAATAGGTTGTTTTGGAATTAAATAACAAATCAGGGTCATGTAACAGTTTTAATAGCAGTGTGCCATATCAATAGGAAATGCATGAAATCATGACAATAATTTGAATAATCAGTAATAGGAAATAGTAGAAGTACTGTAGCTTTTATCTAGAGAGAGACAGTTCATGACGATTCAGGTCATTTTTGGGCACTAACAGAAACAGTAATATGGCATTTAAAAATGATTTTCACTCACTCGCACTTTTTGTTCAAATATCAACACAAACATTCATTGTGCAATCCTTCCTACATTCCTGTCATTTGTTCATTCCTAATTTATGTAAATAGATATCTGCAACCCCTGCAGGCTCTTATCCAGACCATAGAATTGGTTGTTCTTCCTGTGTATATATTAAGTCATTGTCATAAAGCTTTACTTGTGGAAAACATATTGCTTTACTTGTAAAAGCTCATATATCCATCCATATATATATATATATATATATATATATATATATATGATATATATATGACTCAAAATGACATTGTTTTCCTGTTAATAAATGTTAATATGAATAGAGTGTTAGAGAATGAATGTAAGAAATAAATAGTAGTCTATAATAAACAATATCTATGATTCTGACACCATAATCACTAAATAATATTGAAGAATACTCTATATAAATATTTCATTCCTCTTTGTGGAACTGTGTTGAGAACGTTTTTTTTCTTGGTTATATCTACTCAGTTATTGTCAGTACATTATTGTATAGATGATAATCCTAGTCTTTGTTCAACCTGGAGATGAGTCTTATTCACCTCCTCTACCTTTGTGAAAAGAAAGTGAGCCTGTGTTATGTTTGTTTACACGGACTGATGGAAGGATTATATTTTTATTCAAAACAGTTGACAGTTTTCTGAAAAGTGGGAGCTTAACCTCTTGAATCTTAGTCCCGTTTTATTTCATCGCTAAACTAGAATCTTTCAGAAAAATTGTGCTTTGTAAAGCTTTGTTTTGCATTACAGGCTTTAGTGATCACAAAATTCATATCAAAAAAAGCATGGCAGTGTTGTTGAATGTTATGTTCATGTGTGTTGGTATACAGTGTTAATGATAAGTATGTATGTGTGTGTGGAGTCAGAATTGTTGGATGTGTTTTCCAGTAGCCTACTTGTGTTGTTGTTGTTTGCTGCAAATATGGCGACGGTAACGATGTCATTAAAATCTCTTCTGAAAGCACAGCCCCGCCCCAAGTTCTCTCAGGAAGTCAGAGCTACATCTGAGAGTTGGATTTTATTGGCTTACTGCTCCCCAGTCTCACTGTCCTCTGGATGTCTGCGCTCCATGTTACAGTTAAGAGAATTTGTCTCAAAGGTTAATGTGTGAGGGGCTCTGTGAAGTGTAAAGGTTAAATCTGCCAGTGGAGATATAACACTCAGCATTAAGTCAGCTGTTCAGGGTTTGAAAAAAATCTGCTCCAAATCAGCAATATTAGCAAAATCAGCTTCCTGTGCATGATTACACTGGGAAGACTCCATGTTTTTTTTTCATTTTGGCATGTTAGAAAGTGATTATTTAGTGAGATCTACTTAAAATTAAGTAAAGTAATTCAGAGATTTAAGAGAAATAATCAGGATTTATAGTTCGTTGTGTTATTTGTATATTGAAGCATAACAAGAATGTTGAATGATAAACATGTCAGTCATATTATGGTTTAATGCTGACAAAGTGCACAAATCATAATAGGTTTTTACAAGCTAGTTAGATATATTCTACTTGCATACGTGCAATATCAAATACAATGTAGTTACCTTCTGAATGATCAAAGTCAAGCTAGCAGTATACAATAAATCAATCCTCAGAACTGAATCCTAAAATTCAAAATCTGAGAATAGTGCTGCCAAAAGCATGGAGCACAGTAAGTGACTGATTCACATGTTCTTAAATGATAAAAGGCTACGACATCTTTGTTTCTGCCCATTCATTTCTTTCATTAACCCCCAAGATTGAGAGTATTTTGAGTAGATCTCCTGATTTCAATTTTTAATTACATCCTTTTATTTTTTAAATAAATTTCTGAAAACTTTAAAGGAGTGGCTGGTTTTAAAGCAACAGTCTCCTGGGTGTATTTAATGTTGGTACTGCATGTGCAACTGAAGGCTTATGTTGTTTTTATCATCGTCTTTATGATCCTTCCTCTGAACAACTCAGTCTTTTGCAGTTACTGTTTGAACCTATGCAACTCCCGAGCTTTCTCCCTGTAGCCGCCAGCGTGCTGTTGTAATCGGTAAAGCCAAGCAGGTAGCGAGATTAGTCCTTGATGTGAAACAGAAGCCCCTCATTTTCTCTGTTGTTTTGCCAAAAATGAAATCTGTCGATTATCTGATACTACTGAGTGTTTCAAGACTCCTCTTGTCTCTATGGCCCAAACCTGCGTCAGAGCTGTGATATCGTGTGCTCCTTCTATTTTTGTGAGATAATTAAAGAATTATTAAGGGATGGCAAATAAAATACAAATGTGAATGTCAACGTGTTGAGTATTGATTGTAAGGTTTTCTTTGTTGTCCAGAATTTTGGTTGATGTACTGCAACTCAAAATGACAAAATGTTTTGTCAGTAAAAGAAATAATTTCAGCATTTATAAGTATATTCCACATTTTAAACAACTTTGCTTTAGACACAGTCTGTTACAGGTCTTGGGGAGTACTACTGTATGTGAAAAAACTTTAAAGCCTTTTGTGTCTTCAGAGGGAGCTGCATGGCGTCATTAGCCGCTACTAGCATAATACACCCAAATCTCCGACCCAACTGTCGGCAGTCAAGTTGCATTGTGGGCACTGTAGGCCCCAGGTTTGACAATGAAGAAGACAATATGTGTGGTTCTGCTGCATCAATTTGTATCATTTTATTTCCAAACTGTCCATCGTGAGTCTGACGGTGTTAAAGGAGTGCAATGCTAAATTGATGGAGTTATCCTTTAATTGTTTCTCATCAGACTTGCGTGCAAAGATTTTTGGGTGAGATTAGTGAGGGCTTAAATTATCTAGTAAATTATTTGTTTATTTGTAGCATAATATAGTAGTAGAGATTTAACTGTGTAATGCACTAATCAAATTCTTATTCTGCTCAGATAGCAGGTTAATTCTACTCAGGTAAGACCTTCATGCCCCATTCAAATGTCAATCCATTTTTTTTTTTACATTTTTGTGACTATGGCTATCATTTTTTACTTTCCTAAATGAAGTAGAGTTAAGAGTCAGGAATACACCTGCAACACCGACGAGTTTAGTTTTCAACTGTAAAATGTCCTGCTCAGTACATATCTTGGTCATGACTCTAATAACCAAATTTAAAAGATCTTTATCAGAAATGCGTGTATATAATATGATATATATAATCGACCAATATATTGTTATTGGAACTCTGAGATATCTATTGGTCTCAAAAATCCAGTAAAATTTGGGCTATTTTTCAGATCACCCATCCTAACCGTTTGTTATTGGGTTTTGATCCACTTGAGAACGATTGTCCAGATAAATATAAAGGAGAATACAACCTTATTGTCCAGTGGAAGTGTGAGTAGAAATTTGTCTTTAGCTGATCAAAACCCTAAATTTGCACTAGAACATATATCATAGATAGCCAAATATAACATTTTATATAAGAGATTCAGAGATCAGCAAAGCTTTCGAGCATTATCTTTATATCTGACCTCTCTCCCATTTTTTCCACATACAGACCTGCAGAGGGAGCTCAACAGTGATGTACTGCGAGCTGAAGAGGATCAAAGGCTGAGGATCCAGAAGAAGACTGCTGCATGTGTCTATAATAAACACATGTTGCCATCAGATGAGAGGAGCGTACAACGCCATACTATACCAGCTACTTCCACCAGCTTGCCTTTCATACCTGTCAACCAAGTATCCCAGTTCCAGTCCCCAAACAGCCCAGTGACCTCTGACGTCTTCCAGCTGGCCCCTTTTAAAACGCCAGGGAAAGAAAGCAAGATGGCATTCAGCAGCTCCTCCTTTTCTGCGTCTCATACACCTGCTGAGACATCTGATGTTTTCCTGCAGGCACCATTTGGAAAGAGGCAGGAAACCACCCAAGCTGTTCCTACTAACACTCACATATTTAAGTCTGGTACACAGCAGATTCAAACGAGCAAACAGTGTCACCTGGTGCCAGCATCATCTCCTCTCGGTCCTCCGTCTCTTGGTATTCGGGCCCTTCCTCTGCACACGGAGGCGCCTCTGCTCCAGCAGCCAGTGGCGGTGCACCGGGTCGTCTCCAGGATCGGTCAGCAGGCCGCCGTGGGTTCAGTAGCTGTGGGGCCTCTGCATTCCTGGACCATCGGGGGAAGACCTCTGGATGACCCGTTCACTGCTGCGCCTTTCCAGCCGAGATGCTCTCAGGGGAAACCTTGATCATATAATTAATCTCTTAAAATATGCCAAGTCAGAGCTTTTTTCTCTAACTTAAGAAGGAGCCAAAGTATAGTTCAGTTGCAGTATCACCCCCATTTCTAATGTAGGTTTACCCTTGTCATTATTACTGCAGCATTAAAACGAGTAAATTATCCTTTTTACCAATTATGTACTCTACCTCAGTAATGGTATTTGCTTTCAGTCTGAGCACAGCAGTGCATCATTTTAGCACTTTATGTGAACTTGGACTAAGAAGTTTTTAAGATGAACTTGAAGGATTGGTCCTGGACTCAATTTAGGATATCAAAAAGGGTTTTGATAGATACCCAATCTGTTTTTAACCATAACCGTTTAATTTGAATAATGAATGAAAAGCATCTATTGTATTTCCCGATGGTTATAAAAATATAGGTCTGTTTTACTCAGACCTTTACAAACATTATTGGTTTACTATACTGATGCTGTTATATTTAACAGCATCAGAAAACAATATCTTAGAGATAAAGTAGCTGTTTTCAGTTATAGTCTTTGTATTAAAAATATGTCAATCAATTTGGCACTGATTGCAGGTTTTAAATCCTTTCTAGTTGTTTACTGTTTTCTTTACATTTACAATACGGATTGTGCCTTTAATACCAGTCATATTATTTTTTTCAAAATGGTTGCTGGCCTGCAAGAAGTGCTGCAAAAGATACCAAACATTCTGCTGCAAGCCAAAGAAACCACTGGAAATTAGATATAATGGTGTGAAAGATGTTTCACACAGTTGAAGGATAAAAAATGGTCATGCAAGTATTACTTTCATATCAACAGAGTTTTCTGTAAACTTTTTATAAAGATTTTAAGGAAAGTGAGTTACGCAAAATCCCAAATGGCTGGTCACTAGAAAGCTGTACTGGAACCAGTATGATAAGATTTGGAAGTCAATTTAACTGCTTTACTGCTTAATAATTGTTCACAGGCTGCACCAGTGCTAAGGGACCTTTTTATAGTTCTATTGAAAGGATTTTGAACCTGCTGGTGTTGTTTGTCTCTGGTCTTGGTATTTGAAATGAAACATAATTTCTATGGTTCACATTCACTGATGTCTTAGAGCAAAAAGTGACAGGTCAGAAGAGATTCTCAAGAAACATCTCTACCGAGTCAACTTTTTTATTAAGTGATGTAATTTCAAATAACGCTTCTAATTTTGCTTTTTACTTTGTCAGTCACAATTGTTTTCAAAACCGTGCTGCCTTGCCATGCTAACAGTATTTGTAGGCTATGTATGTTTCTATATTATTAGGTTCGTAATACTGGACATTAGGAAAAGTTGTCTTTAAACTGTATTTTATTAAAGGTTTGTAAACATAATAGTATCCTGGTCTTTCTACTAGTGCCTCATTGCTAACTTGTTTTATATTAGGGGATCCAGGCTTTCATGTCTGTTCAAATTTTAACTGCTTTTAAGCCAGGGCCGATTATCCGGCCATTTTTTGGCAGTTTGCAGATTATCTGTATCGGTGTTTTATTTGCCTGATGACCGTTAAAGTTTATTAATGAAAAAGTGCGCTACTTTAGCTCCGCTACAGCTCTGTGTCTGTCCCTCTGCTTAGGTTTCACTCACCACTGAGTCGGACTTAATGTCCCGCCCACAACACTATCTTGATAGTTTCTGATTTATTAAATAATTTTTTAAAGCATTTAAACAGTTTTGTTTTTGGAGTTTGTTACATTCCAAATTCTTTATTTTGACATAAAGATTTTCATTTTCACTGTAAATGCATATCTGTTCCAAATATCGGTTATCGGTTTCATTATCTACTAATAATCAGTATCGGCCTTGAAAAAAACGTATCGGTCAATTCCTACTTTTAGAAAAACTATTACAGCACTGAAGGGTCCTTGAAGAGGCTCAGATGTGTCATGTCTCTTCTGTGTCCATTACAGACTTGCTGAGGTTTACTTCATGAGGATGATGAGTCTGATTTCCTCCGTATCTTAGATGCAGCAGGATGTTGATGCTGCACATGCTACTGTTGCAGCCTTGTCTTTGAATCTGACACAGGAAACGCAAAGGTGTAGTCTTTCCAGGAAGGTTTTTGGTTTAATCTTCATTTTATTCATACCAGATTATACAGGTTAAACAAAACACAGAGATAAAATGGAAAAGAATACACTATAAACACAGGTGTATATTTGACGGCTAATTTTCATGTCAGACTGAGCCCCCAAATGGGCTATCTACTTAAGGAAGAAAAGGGGATGTTGAGCTTGTGTGAAAGATGAGCTGCTTGTTTTTATTCAACAATGTGTCAAATGTCATGTGATCTTAGAATAAGTAAGAGATGAAGAGTACATGGAAAAAGAGCAGAGTGAGCCAGGTCGTGAGCCGATTTCATCAGAGTAAACATGTCAGGATTTGTATACATAAATGGAAATAGATAAGTCTGAGGGTTTCCTGGTAATTAGTTCATGGCTGTGTGTAAGCTACACTTTGGAGCTGATTAGCGGTGGGACGTCAGTTATTGCCATTGTTTGAGCAGCCAAGGTAGACTGTGTCACTGGCCAAGATGAGCCCACTGCTAAGTGTATTTTCCTCCTTAAAGTTAAACATAATTATGTGCTATGGGGTTATTTTCTGATGTCATAGATGGCACTAAAAACACAGAACTTAGAGGGGTTAGTGGATCTAAAAAATAGTCAAGGAAGATCAAGAAGGAAGGTTGATTTGGTCATTCATACAGTATATTGAGATTGCTTTGCATTGTTGTCCTTTTAGAAATGAGAAAATTTAATATTGTGTTATATGTTCAACATGACAGACAGTAAAATAGACAAACTGCTAACACAAAGCTGGAAACAGGAAAAAATATTCACTCTTCAACAGGAAGGCATAACTATATGTTGTAATTTCACTGCTTGCAGATGGACTTGGTCACGTGTTAAGCTGTGTAAATACCTCTTCCAGTTCTCCATGGCATCATAGTTGGATTTTGATTTTATTGTCTGCCTTGAATCCGACTGCCTCTGCTTCTGGCAGTTTTTCTCAGACACGCCTCCATGAGCTCACTGCCCACAGGATTGTGTCTGCATGCGTCTGTGGAAGCATTTCCAAATGAAGAAAAAACTAAAATAAAGGAAGCTCATGGAAAAGATTTAAGATATTTAGTAGATCTGAGTGGAATAAGACCTCAGCTGACTGGCTGCTCCTTTGGAGAGTCTATAGATATTTTACCCAAGATGGAAATCATTTACTCCAAACTGTTCAGAGTTATAAATAAAGTCAATAATTTCATGTTATTCATACTTCTGTTAATCCATCCACTTTCTAGCTGTATGCATATTTCCTGCAGTTCCAGCCAGGAAAGCAGAGCAGCCCAGACGTGCTTTTGAATTCCTCTGGTTTTTCCACAAGTGTCCAGTGGTGACCAAGATATATTGTATGGAGACATCTGGGGGCATCTTTATCAGGTAACAAACATCTCAACCGCAGCTCAACTCCTCTTGTATAAGATGAAAAGCCTTATTTTGGTGTTTTGTTTCCACTTCCATCTTTCTTTTGATCACTAGTAGCAAATCTTCTGACAGACAATTTAATGCTTTCTCTCGTATAAAAAAGTCCCCAAAAATGTTTCTGAAAGCATTGCAGGCATAAAAGCAAACTTTACAATTCATAAAATCCCTTTTAAACAAATACTTTACTTAAAGTTAATGTATTTAATGGCTTCATCTTTAGTTTCATTGTTAGGTTGTGGAGATAGGTCTGGCAATGCAAGACTATTGTTAGGACAAAGTCAATCAGTTTTTAAAGTTAAAGGCCATGCACGCCCACACAGGTGGGTGTTTTTTAATCTTGCTAATTAGACCTTAGGTTGAAGATGGTTGGAGCTACATTGAAAACAACACGTCACCTAAGTTTATACAGTAATTGAAGTCCTGCATAGCTGTGCACCTTTATGCACAGTGAGGGCTGGAGAACACCTGCGGAGGTGAACCTTAGGTGTATAGAGCATTTAAAGTTGTGGTTGTAAGTCCTCAACTGCATCACTAACCAGCATAAATCTGAATCTGAACACCTGCTGAGATTGAGGCCAGTTTTAAAAACATCCATTGTGAAATGTTAAAGCTGAGTGGAGCAAAAAGGGAAGACCAACTTTTTTTTTTGGTATGAACATATCTAATCACTCAAAAACTGCAAAACTGCATTCTACATTTTGGGAAATACATGCATTCACTTTCTTGCTAAGAGTTAGATGAGAGGATTGATACCACTCTCATGTCTATACACTGAAAATGTTATAAAAGTCCCTACCGGTTTATCAGGAAGTGACAAACTTGAACTATTATAGTCACTGACTGACATATCACCTGCTGGCTGCAGTGCTGTAGTTACCATATAAACATGACTGTGGTATTGATCTTGATGTATACATACTGTATATATTTCAGTGATTTAATGATTATTCATTCACAAAATATACATTTTCCAATACAGCACTTTCCAAACAGACTTGCATGTATAAAACACATGACACAGTTGCTGAGCAACTGTATTTTCTGCTGTTTGAACTCATGATTATTGTTTTTCACTGTGCAAAGCAGTGCAAGATTTGTTTTAGATCCAAAATATTCACATCAGGCAAAGGCTAAAATGCAAGTTTATACGACTCCATAGCACATTGCAATACTTGACCAATGTGTCTGATTTGATAAGAAAATGAAGTTGCTTTGCTCAAAAAGCATGTAATAGCCAAAGCTGTGCTTGCTACTTAAAAAAAAAGTCATATTTCATGGCACATCATGCGTGAGGAAAACAGACTGTGCAGGAGTTGACTCACCAGCTGCAGCCTCAAAAGGCAACATTATACAGTCACTCTGTTTGGACAGAGGCCCAGTGAGAGGATCCTTTCAGGTTTCCATCCTGAGCTTGGATCCTTCTCATCAACTCTTTGTTTTTTAATCATCAGTGGCTCTCATGATTGGGGTGTGGAGGAGGGCGTGACGGAGGAGGCGCTCTACATGGGGGTGGACCCTGAGGGGGAGGAGGTAGGGAGCCAGTTGGAGACAGAGGTGCAGAGACTGAGCTCATGTAAGAAGGGGGCAGGGCTCTGTTTGGAGGTGGTGTGTACATGGGAGGGGTGGTGAAGGACGGGGGAGGAGTGGACGGTAGAGGGGGGAGCGTGGAAGTTGGCGAAGGGGGCAAATGGAAGATGTGGCTGCCCTCTGACGGACGACGCTGGTAACTGTGGGGCAAAGTGTAGACAGGCGTGGAGGGATTGTTGTAGATTGGATAGCGAGGAGCAGGGTAGGATTTGCTTCGGGTAAAGTTTATGCACTTGCCCTGTAATAAAGAAAAACAAAAAGGTAATTGTAGAGGCTTGTTTTGTTTATGAACTTACCTGTTCATAAATCTGTGAGATGTAAAGACAAGTTCATGTGTAAAGACAAGAAACTGCAGATATTCTATGAACAATTCCTGATTCTACTGTGGCTGCAGCGATTGGCAGGCATGGAAGGGTACAGCTTTCAACAGATGGAAAGAGGAAATTCCTCTGTCAATGAGTGTCATGAAAGGAAACAGCATTCCTGCCAGCCCAGTAGAGCTGACGCTAGGAGCTGTAGGAACCAGGCAGGATCTACTCTAAATGACTTCTGCAGACAAGCGCATTCCTCCAGACAATACTGCAGTTGTTTTTACCTTTTGTCTACTCACTATGCCCCTTGAGGGATTTGCTTAAAGTCACTTTGATGCAGCTTTGACTTTTTCAAAATGTTTAGTCCATGGAATTTGTGTATTTTATGTCATGCGGATAAGATTTTAACTTGTTGTCTACTCTGTACTTTGATCCTTCGCTCTAAACTTCATTTATCCATAACTTGCAGAGGTCATGAATTTAAGCTCTGGCAAATTCGTACATGTTGTCTGCCAAAAGTTGACAGCTTCACAATCTGAATTAACGGCTTTGTTTTGAATGAATGTGTTCTTATCTAGCTGTCATATCGTAACTGTATAGAGCTGATGCTGTTTTTCATTAAGTCACAGCATAACTTTCCATTATCCTGTTATCTTTGGCTTGTCGATATCTCTCACCTTGTCTCCAGCGTGAGGTCGCATCACAGCCACTCTGTCATAGCCTTTTCTCAGGAATACACACAAAGCATCCAGTTTGCCCTGTAGAAAGATGATCCCAGATGACAGTTAAAATTAAAAATAGTATACTGTGATCTCTGATAACAAGCAGAATATTAACATATTTTGTGTGCAGTGGCCAGCAGTTCAACAAAAGCAATCCTTTGAAAAATGAGGTAACCAACCAGCAGAGTGTGTCTGTTTATTTGTGACTGTGATGTCCAGATGTCTTTTTGATTCTTTCATCTTTTCAAGTTATTTATGGTAGAAGATGAACAAAGAATGTATTTTGTTTGAAATAACACCAGTTCAACAGATTCCATATTCAGGGGTTAGCTCAGTTCATGTCTGGTTCATATTACCATCCATCAAGCTGACTAATATGTTAGGAAACACATTTTATCTATTCACTATTTCCTGGTCACACATCATTCCCAGAAACACTAAAAATAATATTTTTAGATTATGGTGGATAGACGCCAGTGTAAGAAAGAGGTCTTTATGTTTTAAACATCTGGAAGTTACATCTTACTGAGTGTTACATATGTTAACACTGTGTGATCCATGGTGTAAATTAAAATACATTTGGTGACAGTTGTACATCTCTATGACAACTGAGGAAAATGAGGAAGACCATGAGACGTGGTTAGCTCTGGAAAAAGCTAGTAAGTGGACCCTAAGCTAAGAGTTTGTCAAATTATTTATGTTAACATTTAATAGGAATTTGAAAGCCAAATAATAATACATTGAAAAATATAATTAGCAAAATATGAATATATAATATAAAATATAAACAGACATCTGGTCACAAATCACAGAATCAAACATGCGATAAGAGTAACATGCACTGATTCACAAAAGTCCTGAGTATAACACAATTTAAATGAATGAAAACATTGATTAACTGAAGCACCTTGATGGGAGAGTACCACTTTTGGGGGCGGATAGATTTGTGAATGTTGTAGTAAGGCCGTGGTGGATCATACTCCTCCGCAGGCATCACAACTCGAGCGTTTTTAGCTTTTTCCAGTTTGGCTCCTTCTTCAGTTGAGCCTTTATCTCCCCATCGGACCTGAGCAGAAACAAAAGCTTTCAGCAGTGTGCTGCAATCAGTGACAAATAGGAGGCATTCATATAGAGTAAAAGTAGTTTAAAATAGGAATTTGGATAAATCAACCATCATATACACATATTCGCTACGGAAGCTGAAAGCGGCAGTGGTTCTGATTATTTTTAGCCATGTTAGCATTGTGGCTCTGGTATTGGTCCAGACTCTAATATCTCAACAACTGTTGGATGGATTGCCATTTTATACAAACATTCATTGTTGCCCAGACGATGAATCCTACTGACTTTAGTGAGCCACACAGTTTTACTATTGTGCTACCATGAACTTGACATATTTGGTTTCTAGAGAAATATCTCAACAACTAATGACTCTCTCCTTGCATATCCAGATGTTTGTAGCATGTCTACATGGAGTTTATTTAAACCCAGTCCTCTGAAATCAACATGCAATCAGAAGTTGGCTGCCTTGCCTCAAAATTTAATTGTGTCAATTTATGTTCCACAGTTTCAGATTTAGATAGATAGATTTATTTTTCCTAAGTCTCTGAGAGAACAACAATTACTTCTGAACCTGTTTTATAGAAAAAACCTAAAAAGAAATCAGCGCGACACCCACTGCCACAAATAGTCTGCCTTTCTGAATGTTTCACTAAAAACTTTTTTTCAAGTTTTTTTTATAATTACCTTGCTGCTCAGAGAACCACTAAAAAGGCAAAAGTAAATCTCAAGAACGATCCATCAACCACGGAACCAGTTCTGTCAAAGCAACCTTGGAAGTTCATTACTCAGATTTACTCCCTTGCAGCTGCCACAGACAAGCCATGGCGGTTTTAACTTGGCAGAGAAAGTACTTAAATGAAGTTCTGCATATTTTCCGTTGCTCTGTATGGAAGTGGTGCTGCCTCAAGTTTTAAGCACAGATTTCTCAGACAGCACTGTCTGTAAAGCTCTTCACACTGAGAGAGCGACTTCTGTCTCCTTCTTCCTCTTGACCTGTGGACGTCTCCGTCTCATTTATGTTGTTTACCTCTCGGTGTATCAGGTAGCACAGGGCTCAGATGTCTGACCACCTCTTCTTTTTCTACAAGAAACCTCCTAACATCAGGACTGAACTTTTCTTTCCACTGCTTACCTTTTCCTTCTTCCTACCGACCATCTCCCTTGCTGCAAAATCCAAGCCTTTACAAAAGATTTCACTAACAGGCACCTTTATTTCCAAAGATTCTGGCATGTTGTATTAATACCACAAACAAATCATCAAGCTTGCTAACTGAGAAAATATCCTAGCATTTGGGCATTTGGTAAAACTGTCGTCCTTGCAGTTTATGGGCCAGATGCCCTCATCTTGACTCTTACTGGCTCTTTAAAGTAGTCACAACAACAAAGTGACTCAGTCACTTCCAGCAAGGACTTGCATACTCATCTCGTTTAAGGAATGAGTCTTTTTCCTGTTTCTATTTGTAGCCCTGCTGTATTTGGGTTTGATCTCTTTCAAATTAGCTGAGTGCTCGCTTCAAGGCCACCACGTGTATTGTCTCTGAACCTGAAGCCAGTAGATTTGTATTATCTTTGGTGAATTTAAGTCAGTTTTAAAGTATCTGGAAAACATTGTTGAACACATCAGTACACATTCATTTATTTGCTATCTGGGTTGCCGTTCTCTCTTTCTACCTCCATTCTCTTGATGCCTCCGACTCCACGTCCTCCGTAGTATGAGGCGTCCACTGTGGGCCACCTTTTCTTGGGAAAACCGTCTTCATCATCCTAAAGAAGAAGTAACCAGTATTCATGTTTACAAGAAGATAGCAAATAGATGAGCAGATGTGTTGTGCTTGACAAACAAGGTAATTGCTACTCTAAAGACATTAATACTGTAGGGGTGCCAAGACTTTTATATCATTTTGTCATTATGAGGTGAAACATCACTTACAGAGCTGTCCTCTATAACTGGAGGAGGTGGCTCATAAATAACCTGCAAACATGGAAAAAGAAATGTATTGTCCTAACATAAACACATTTGTACTGTATGTCCTTCACTCTGAGAGGATCCAAGATGGCTGCCGTACCACGGTGCAGCAGAGAGGCCAGAACCACCACAACAGAAGCATGGTGAGCAGGAGCAGCAGGATAAGCAGAGCTATGGCCACAAAGGTCCCATCAGACTAGAAGGGAAAACAGAGATGGGACATAACCAGGTGAGTCTTATACCTTACCAAACCTCTACACAACTTTACTGAACCTTATGTTGCTTTGTGAAAACATAATGTGTTTAAATGGTCACTAAAGACATTTCTTAAGTCATATTTTATTTGTGTAATTTATATCGATACAACTTTCACAACTTTTCAACCAAAACTACATAGAAAAGTATTTGAGATGACAAGTAGTCATATAGATTGCCTCTTTTCAACAACATGCATCAGACTGAGAAAAACCTGCCGAAGACATTTTGATAGTAATAATAAGAATGTATTAAAGTAATACATTATTACATTTTTTTCACTCTGTTTGTTATTTTTATTACACACACATGCACTGAAGAGATGTCAGAGTAGGATGGCTGCCCATGGGCCCTGAGCAGTTAGGCTACTCTTAAGCTACCAATTCAAACTTTGTACTCGGTCCATGCGAGGACTTGAAACTGTGACCCTCCGGTTTCCAAGCCAAGTCCCCACGGACTGAGCTACTGCCATCCCTTCTTATGGAGGACTTTAAATTGTTTTAACATCTTGTCAGCATCAAGGCCACTAATGAAAGGCAGCAAACTGAGTCAGAGCTGCTGCAACTGCTGACATGTGTGACAGGAAGTTTCTCTTTAAAGCAAACTCAAAGAAACTGCTGATCCATACAAGAAGAAAAGAGTTTCTGTGATGCAATGATTACATATGGCCAGCAATACAATACTAATAAGAGTCACAAAATGACAAGTCAAACTAGACTGAAGTTCATAGAATACATTTAGCCATACGCAGATGAGCAGCTTTTTAGTGCCATCTTGCTTTACATTGTACTTACACAAGTGACTGCAGTAATTGTGACGGAGCTTGATATAAAGCTCAGGCCATTATTCATGCTGACGTGAAGAGTGGCAGACCTGTAGAAAAATGGTAGGAGAGTAAATGAGAATGATGATAATTTGCTGACAGATGGCACATTCAGCACTCAGTCTAAAAAGACCCAGACACCCCTGTCTGTGAACAGTAACATTAAACTTACGTTCCCTCTTTTTCCAGAACAGGAGCTGGGCACAAAAGGTAGGTATCTCTCACCACCAAAGGTCTTTTCACTGTGGATTACGTCATTTACAAGAGAAGTCAGGATCATTGGTGAAAGAGAAAATAGTGAAAGTGATGCAAAGAAAAAAAAGTTTCCCTGATTTTTCTCTACCAGTCCTGAAACTTCAAGAGTTTCAAGCCTCAAAATATTATTTTTGTTATTAAATTCCTGGACTTCCTCTCCTTATGGAAAATGAAGCAATTGAGGCAGGGTTGTGGTTTATTTACCCTGGCTGAGTGAGTATCTAGTGTGTGCAAAGACAGTGATTGTCCCTGATGAGATCCACATTCCCCTTCAGACATCTGAGAAGCGTTGAACGTTATACCAGCTGATTTAAAGAAGGGGAAGCTGGTGATGATGTTTTTTTGGGGGGAGGACAGGGATTTAAATCATTGTGAGCCACAATGATTTAAATCCTTGTGCCCCCCCCCACACCCATCCCCCTCTGCATGGCCAAAACAAACTTGGAACAATGAAGTGAAATCCCCAAAACTGCTGCTTTTCTGTTCTGTCTATTAATAGTTTGGATTCACACACCTACAGTGTTGTTGTCTCCTTTGTCGATCACTTCACAATATGACGTGGACAACAGAGGATGAGGCGATACAGAACTCCACAACAAGCTCTCCCATTTGACGTTGTACTGTATATCCTTGTAAAGTTCATATGGCGAACTTATTATTTGCCTATTTACACATCTAGCAGACACACAGCAACATTAGCATTCATCTTAAGTCATGTGTCTGACAAACTGATAAATGTAAGTCCCATATTCACTCTAGTTTTAGCTCTGCTTTGGTCTCCACCTTATTTTTACAGTCTATGGTCTCAACCAACAAAGTATCTTTAGCTGCTAAATACTCCACTATGTTTACCAGCTAGTCACTAGCTAGTTTGTCACTACAAGTCACTCCTTTCACATTACACATAGTGATTGTCATTGTATTAAGAAAAAGATGGATTAATGCACTTAAAAAGTCACACAAAAAAACATCCTAAAAAAGATTTTTAATCTTAATTTAGAATTTTGTTAATTCTAGTAAAACCTTGAAGCATGTACTTACTCAAAGTAATTGTGTCATTGACGCGAAAGCTGCAGAGAACTTTCTCTACGTCTCGGGCGTGAAGGAAACCATTTCCTTTGATTACCACCTGGAACGATTCTGAAGTGGGATTAAATGGACCATATTTTATATTTCATAATGATTATATCATTTTTCTTGCAGTATGTTATGCAATGTGTATTTTATAAGAAACTACGATAGTCATCAATGTAATCTGTTAATAATAAACTGTATATACGATAAATACTAATATGCGTGAATGTAACTTTCAATTGCAGTATTACATCTAGACTAAATATGATATAAAATAAATAAAACAGGTATTTGTATAGTGTATAATGTTTCTGTGTTTTCTTCTGTGCCTCTGTACCTCCTTCACAGATGCTGGAGGGCTCTACAGCCAGGATCTCAATGCATGATCTCTTCAGGATCTGAAAGGGAAAATAACAACATAAAAAGCTGAACTAAAGGTACAGTAGATTAAATTATGCAACGAGGTATTTAATCGTCTTTATGTGATGTGTCTTTTTTTACCGAGTCAATAACCCCTTGTAGCGCCTCAAATCCATCATTCACCGGGAAGACATGGTCTGTACTGTCAGCTATCGTTGAAAGCTGTCAAGACATGTATGACTTAACGAGTAACCGATTATATGCCATAGTTTGGATTGATACATTCATCTTCTTGTTAACTGGTTTATTGGTTGACATTGATTTACCTGGGTTTCATTGAAGTCTTTCACTCCCACACAGTACACAGTGGCACCCAACTGTCGTGCTCTGCTGGCCTGAGACATCAAACAAACAAACAACAGATGAGCTTCAGTGAAATGATGAATGCTCAGTAAATCACAAGCGTTTTGCACTGCTCTTTATGGGCCGAAACTTTAAAGCTTTTTCCACTTGTGGTCACGCCTTCATCGGTGGTGATGTTACTGCTCATGTTATGCAATTTACAGCTGCTGGAAAACATCTGCTGTGACATCACTGAGAGTCACAAGCCTGGACATTTTTAACAATACAGCAACATCTTCCTGCCGTGTGTTATTCAGTGTGGACTCACCCTTTAAGTTCTCTAATTTTAAGGGGAAAAATAAGCAACATGAATAATTATTAAAATAATAATTATTAAAAAATAAAGTCACATTATGCATTATTAATACTGGCATCTGGGAAATGCGTCGGTTTTGAGATAAGTGAGAATAGTGCATTAATAAAATGTTTAAATAATGCACCATTCATTTCATTGTGTCACCTCTCTTTGTGCCAGGTCAAACTGATTTTCCCTCAGCTCACCGTCCGTCAGGGCAATAATGACACTGGCTGTCCGGTAACCTGAAAGTCAGAGACAGATTGTAAAAAAAAAAAAGAAATTGCTGTTTAAATAATTATACAAAATCCTAGTCATCTAGTAAAATCCATGTATTATTGTATTTTTTATATTTTGAACATAGTTGTCATAATTGTAATGGAAAGAGCAGCTGTGTTTTCTGTTGTTATTTCTGTTTTCATATGATGATTTTACCACATGTTGATGAATGGATAAAAAAGACTAGTAGAAGGAATGATTAAGTGTTAAAAAGGAAAATGTTCTACTCACCATCTCCAGTGCCATAGTATATTTGCTCGCTGGCCTGAGAGAGCAGTTTAGAGGCGTCAGTGGCTATAAATTTAAATGTTCCTCATTTAAAAAAAAAAAATGAGATGCCATACTTTTGGGTAAGTAGGATCAGTTTCCCATTGACTTAACAGATGGCTTACTCTTTGAAAACCTTTGTCCATGAAGGTGTCTCCACCTGGTTGCACCATGCTTAGCTCCTCTAGTCCAGCCCGAATCTGCTCTCTAATCATTGACATATTTCAGAGAATAAAAATGTATATTAATTGAACTGGAATGAGATAGCACATAAGTGAGGCTGTGCATGTGTGTACCTGTCTTCTGTTAGTGCCATGAGAATCCTTCCTTCTGTTGAAAATACAATGAAAGACATCCGCAGCTGAGGACTGGAAACAAGAAGAAAAGATGTCTGTCATGTTTTACATTCTATCATTTTCTCTTTAAATCTTATGTATGTGTGGACCTACCTGATAAACTTGTGAGCCAGATGGTCAACAAAGTAATATATCTCATTCCAGTAATGTTGCACACTGCCAGACCTGAGAAAAAGATTCAATGACTTAACTATCTTGTTGTTTCACGGAAATGTACTAAGATAGCTGTAGTAGTCCTAAATGCCCTTTGATTCTGTTTCTATGTCATGCTGTAGGTTTTTGCTAAATAAGTTTAATTGCATGACTCCTTTGGAGTTAGTTGAACACAAACAATGAATCAACACTTGTGCATGAGTTGTACCAAGGTAAAACACTGCACTTTGCATGTAGTCTATACTGTAAACTTTGCAGCATGCAAAAAGTCAAAATTGATGCAGCTGAAGCTAACCGTAGTTTTCACATACTCCTCATGATGGGTGAACTGATCAAGCATAAAAAGGTAGAATACCTCTTTAAAGCCTGTGATGTGACCTGATCAAGGATTGCATCATTCTTACACTGTGTTTACATCTAATGATTATTTTCATTATTAATTCATCTGCTGAGTCGTTTGGTCTATAAAATATCAGAAAATAGAGGAAATGCCAGTGTGACATTTTCCAATTGCTTGATTTCTGATATTGTATTGCTACAAAGAAAAGCAGAACATTTTCACATCTGAGAGGCTGGAACTAGTTATTTATTTTGCATTTTTGCTTGAATTCAATGATTTAAATGATTAAAGGTCCTATGACATGCTGCTTTTCGGATGCTTTTATATAGGCCTTAGTGGTCCCCTAATACTGTATCTGAAGTCTCTTTGCCGAAATTCAGCCTTGGTGCAGAATTACAGCCACTAGAGCCAGTCCCACAATGAGCTTTACTTAGTATGTGCCATTTCTGTGTCTGTAGCTTTAAATGCTATTGAGGAGGAGAGAGGGGGGGCAAGGTGGAGGGTGGGGGTGTGGCCTTGACCAACTGCCACTTTGCTTGTTTGCAAGCCATGATGTCTCTTGCTGCGTTCATGCCACCTGGGAATAACAGGGACCGCCCCCCGTGATTACGTTGTTTTTCCGACTGCCAGCGTTCACATGGTCGGGATGCTTGTTCTTCTTCTTCTGTTATATTGGCGTTTGGCATAACAACTTGTTGCATGACTGCCACCAACTGTTGGCCGTAGTCTAGAGCATCAGGTGTGTGAAAACATGGAGGCCACAATAATAAAAGATTTGCTGCTGTTTTCTTATGCAAGCATACAAACAGCACATGGACAGGTGTTTGTTTGTGTTATCTGCAGGACAACGAACGGGAAAGGACACGGATAAGGTGTTGTTTTTTTATACATGGGCCTATTTATGAATAATTTGAAACATGTTATGTCTGTGTATGTTTCTTGGCAGAGGCATTTGTCCACAATAAACAGTTTATTGTCACTGAAATATGTTCAGTGTACCAAAGTCGCCTACATCAAACGTCACTTGTCAACAGCGCGTCACCAACTGGGAAACTCGGTTAGCAAAATCTAGCCCGAGTTTCCCACCTCTAATTCCCACAGGAAGTGACGTGAATGATGACGTTTTCACTTGGAAAAATGTTTTTCCGATGTCTATGAACGCAGCATCTCTCTTTCTCATGGGCGGGCCCAATTCTCCTTTTTATTACACACAAAAGGTAAACCTTCCTCTTTATGACCTCAGGAGGAGATTCCAGATCGACCCATCTGAGCTTTCATTTTCTCAAAGGCAGAGCAGGATACCCAAGGCTCAGTTTACATCTATTGCCATCTCTAGCCACTGGGGGACCATAGGCAGGCTGGGGGAACTCATATTAATGTTAAAAAACCTCAGAAAGTGAAATTTTCATGCCATGGGACCTTTAATTAATTGTCAAAATTGTTGCCTATTAATTTACTGTTGATAGACTAAATTATTAGTCTGATCAAAAGTACTGCATATTTAGTATAAGGTTACAAACAATGTAGGCCTACAATATTGCATTCAGAACTGTAGAAATAACCAAACTCCTTGTGGTTTTAAGTTGAGTAATTTCTTGAGCTGTGGCTGCTTTGTGCATGTTTGTTCTGCTACATGTGCCATGAACTATCAGCATTTTAAATGTACTGCATATATGTAATGTATGGGCCAATCTATGGCTTCATCATAGTGAGACTTCACATAGAGAAGCCATTGAGTTTAGAGCCTTATTCTTTCTGATGCTCAATATTTCCACGTTTTTCATGTGGCTTTGCTTAAAAGCCAAACAAAAACTGAAAAATGCCAAGTCATTTTATCAGATGAGCTTTATATCAGGTCCTGATTTTGAAAACAATTTCAGACTCAAATAGGCCACAATAATCAAAAGAAGAACGCAGCTTTTAAAGCAGAAGTCAACAATTAAAGACAATTGTGAGGCAAATATGCATAACCTCTTCTCACGCTGCACGCCTCTCTTCTTCTCCCTCTCTTATGTTTTCATTTATCCTGTGATGTGAGTCTCAGTGCAGAGACAGCCAAAAACTCAGGATCTTTGGAACATCTGGCTCTAATGGAGAAAGGGTTCTGCAGACTGAAACAGAGAGAGCTGAAGCAGCTGTCGGTGAAACGTGGCCGCACTTTGACAACAGGAATCCCTGCAGTGCCCTTTATCATTGAAGTGAATGCATCAGCACTTTGCAAATGATTCGTCATTGTGTAAACACATCTTCTGTCAACTCTTAGTACTTTAAAATTATAGTTCATGTTTTTCATGAATGTTTAGAAAGAGCTGACAAAACTGTAGTTTTAATCAAGGAGAACATTACTATGAGCTGGCTTACAAAACAACAACACACTGTTCAGGAGCTTCACATTAGCTTCATGACAGTTTAATGGACAGTGTAATTTAATCCTCACAGGGCACTCAAGTCTTAGATATCTGCTCCTGTGTTTGGTAAATAAAATGACACAGAACTGCAAATAGTCAACTAATTGATTGGTTGATCAACAGAAAATGAATCTACAACTATTATGATAATCAATTCATCGTTTTAAGTCATTTTTAAGCAAAATGCCAACCATTCTCTGGTTCCAGCTTGTCCAATGTGAGGATTCGCTGCTTTTCTCTGTCTGTTCTCTGTTCTTTTTACATGAATGTAAAGTAAATATATTTTGAGTTTTGAACTGTTGGTTGGACAAAACAAGAACTTTAAAGATGTCATCTGAGACCTGCAATGGGTATTATTTTATAGACCAAATGACTAATGAATTAATCGATAATGAAAATAGCTTGTTGCGGAGAAGAATGACAATGAATTGTGATTGGTTTATTCCTCAGTTTCAAAAATTGGAAAATGACGGAGCTATTAACTGTTGTGGTAGATACACACCACATCCTGTACCACAAGAGATCATCAGATCTGATGACATTTTTTAAACCTTAACCTTTAGCAAACTTGCCATATTTCAAGATAAACATACATTATATCCATGTGTGCCAGCTGGTTTGACAAGACCTGATCTTTGTATTGGCAGTTATGACTCTAAGTCGCACACAATTCTTTTTGTTTGTACCCAGCCTAAAATCTATTCTATTTTATTTTACTTAAAGCTGCTTTTAAAAGTAAAGCTGCTAGTTATAGTACAGTAGCACATATTTTTCATGCAAGTAGGCCATTAATGCCTCTGGAGATCATCTTGATGAAAGATGTTTGCACCTGTGTCTTTAAGACAATGAGTCATGCACCAATTATTAAAAGCTGAGTAAAAGTAGTAGCACTCACTTGTCCAAAACAAAGTACAGGTCAAATCCTCCGTAGCAGGATGAACCTGCCTCCCTCCTGTTATGGATCTGTCCTGCACTGCCGGCCACCAGGACCGCCACCAGCATGCCCAGTTCCACACCGAGCAGGACCTGCCTGCACCAGCACTGGGACATCACCCCAAGTTTAAGGGAAAACACCAGCTCAACCAAAGAGAAGGTAAACATAAATACTTTCCAGTTGGAGATTTTCGTCCACTTTCCCTCTCACAGCACACTGATGCAGTCTGCCATGCTGCACAGACCGATTTCCAAGGCATTAAACGCTCCTCTCATCTCCTCAGCAGCAGATGTGTGCTGGCAGAGGAGGAGTGAAGGTGGTGGGACTCAGTCTTCAGCTCCCTCTCTCTCCACACTAAATCTTTTAAGCACACGGTGCCATGAGTTCACATCAACACTTTTTTTGCTGAGAGCTTTCCTCAGATATTTCTTCTTGCTAATACTTTTGTTTTTCTCTTTTCTTGCAGGTTTACTCAATTCTTCACCTACCCACCAGTGCCACTTAGTGGTAAACACATGTACCATGCAAGTCACTGTACTAAAACATGAAATACAGTGAAATATTTGGGGATGCGCAAAAGAAAATAAATGCAAGACAAGGTTTTATCCCCATGTGGAAGAGAAAGACACTAAAAATCAGATTCATTGTGAATTTCTGTGCAATTTCCAGATTGATTACGAATCTGAAAAAAAGAAAAGATTAAGATTAAATTCTTATTGTGTTGACCCGAGAAGGGGAATAACAACAGCTGGGTGACACATTCAGGAATCATTTAAATTAATTTGGGACCATTAACTGCATCGACAAATTGTCTCCATACAGGACAAAGGAGCTTTCAAGGATAGAGATATATTATTAACTGTGAGAGCCGAGGAGCACAGAAGTGATTGGTTTTGTTCTCCCCAACACCACAGGAAGTATACAGTATAGACAGCCACTTAGGGCCATTGACATCGAACCTTTATGCCCATGCCAGGCACTGAAATTCTGAAACCGAATATCTCTGTGGTGAAAGACTGCTATTTTCAGCTAAGGAACATTTCAAAACTTAAGTCCATCCTCTGTCTCAACAATATGAAGACTGTTATTACTGCATTAGTCTCCTCAAGGCTAGATAACAGCATCTCACTGTACCTGGGTGTACTGTACCAGTCATCTTTGTCTCGCCTGCAGCTGGTGCAGAATGCTGCAGCGAGACTTTGATACCAGAAAAAGAGACCGCATTACACCGGTACTAGCATCCCATTCCCCACACTGGCTACCTGTCAAATACAGGATTGATTTCAAGGTTCTTTTATTTGTTTTTAAATCCATACATGGGCTGGTGCCTCTGTACATTTCAGAGCTTCTCTGCCCCTATTCCAACTCCAGGCCTCTTAGATCTTCAGAACAATTGCTTTTAACTGTTTTAGATCGATGCTAATGGGTAAAGGACACCGGGCCTTTGTGATGGCAGCTCCAAAGCTTTTGAACAGCCTTCCGCTTCCGATCATATGCCCTCCATTGACACTTTTTAGACAATACTGACAAGACTGGTGCTGGTAGGCAGATTTAGTTACCATTGGAGAGAGCCAGTCTAGCTGTTTCCAGTTTGTATGGTGATAGCTTCATATTTAAATAAAGGATATGAGAGTGGTATCATTTTTTTCATCTAACTCACAGCAAGAAAACAAATAAGTGTATATCCAAAGATATCAAACTATTCATTTAAAGCAACATTAGCTGCTGCAGAGCGAGATAGAGAGATACTCTGACACCAAACTAAACTGAAGTGACAGTAGTTGGGCCTTTCAACCAGATAAAAAAAAATCATGGCAGTAGTCCTTTCTTTCTGTGCCAACATAAAACAGTTCATAGAGGAGACGGAATCTTCTCTTGCCATTGCTGCATGGCACTGTGCATCAGTAAAGTGGTTCTGATGAAAAGCAGAAAACAGGATTTATCTTTTTTTAAAGTTGACACTGCTAAATTTAAGTGGGCAAACTAAATGCAGCAGTTTGCTTTTATGGTTTACATGTGACATTCACAGGGGTGGATGCACTGAGGAGGTCTCATCACACTCAGTAAGTGGATCCTTTCCTCTCTTAAATTGTTATTTAGTTCTGTTCTTCAGAGAGCAGAAGCAAAGAACCTGCAGGTGGTGTATCCGGTCAAGATTCAACACCTATTGAGCATATATTTGAAAGAGTCTCAAGAAAGAGACATTAAAGCTAATTTTGCTCCAAAATGATTCTCTCTATGGGCCACCAGAAGAACTAAAAAAAAATTTAAACAGAAAGAAAGAAACATTAAATGAGGTACAACACTTATATCCACATTATGTAAATGGAATGACCCATCTGCCTGCAGGTGAAGTACCCCTCTGGCTTCAGATGCACGGATGTGTGTGTTTTGCTGTGAACTGTGCGCGCTCTGCTCTCGGTCCTGCATGGCAGCGAATCACTGCAGCACAATGGAGACGTGAGAAAACAACGCTGTGTTTCTAAAATCACACCGCCGCTATCGAGCAACCTTTTTGCGCTCTTTTCTCTTCCTACAATTACCAACTTTACACCTTGTAGATATTTGATCATAAGTAATGGAAGTCGCTCCAACACTCCTGTTGCTGCTGTGCGGTCTGCGCGTTTCTCTGGCGGCTGATTGGGAGTTTACCTACCTCGGTGATGCCATAGACTACAAGGATCCCTGTAAAGCCGGTACAGTGCATTTTATGGTTTCTACGAAAAGATCGTTTGCATTTCTTTTTGTGTGTATATAGCTATGTGTGTTTTGCCAAAATCCATAGCCCAATAAAGGTCATAATCACTGTGACCTACGACATTTATAAAGTTAAATGTAGCTCTTAATGATGTAGATGTGAAGACAGTTAGCAATTTAGCATTACATGTAGGCAAAAAAAAAATTGCAAAAGATAACCTCCATATTTTCATCCTATTGTTAGTTAATTGACAGTTAATTGAGTGTTAACCTGCATAAGATGAAGAACTAATACTTTCACAGTCAAACTTGTAATTTCTTCATGTGTTACTTTATTTGAAGATGTTTGTACCACTATACTTGCTCTGTGGGAATCTGTTTAATCTCGGTTTAAAGTAAAACAAGTGTATTGCTATCATGGTTGAGACAAATCACTTGACAACTCTCGAGTACTGTTCGAGTATAGGTAGTGATGGAAGAAGTACAACACTATGAAAATACTCCATTACCAGTAAATGTCTTGTATTTATGGTTTTACTTGTGTAAAAGTACAAAAGTATAAGCAGCTAATTGTACTCAAGTATCAAAAATAAAAGTACATACATATTAGGTGACAGTATGGCCCCTTTTATGATGCTGTATTATATTATTAGATAGTTATTACTAATGCATGTAGGTGCACTCTTATTGTTTTAGTTGAGATCATTTTAACTATATGGTAGTTTCATCTACAACAAAGCATCGTATTTTATGAGCAAAATATAGATTTTTAAATTGCTGTAATAACTACAGCTGCCAAATAAATGTAGTGGAGTATTTATCTCTGAAATGTAGTGGAGTAGAAGTAGCTTAGAATGGATGTTCTCAAATGAAGTACAAGTAAAGTTGTACATCGGTGCAGTACTTGAGTAAATGTATTAAGTGACATTCCACTGCTGGTTTTAAGTTTAAGGGATCATAGGTTTGAAGCAAGTCTCACATGTTTATGTAAAATAAAAAAAAATTTTTTTAAATAAATAAAAATAATCTAGAGTTAAAAAGAAACATCCAATAAAACATAGCTTATTGATATTATATGCAGATATTATACAGGACACTGCTGACATTTCAATTGTGCATCATGAATTAAATGTCAAAACTAAACTAATTGGCATGAAGCTGCCAGAGTGTCTTTCATTTAGTAAATCTGTTTGCCTTCTCTCGTGTTAAAGAATATACAACTTTTCCATAATGGAACACGCCAAACAATTACTTTGGTTATTAGAGGGCCTCCAGCTGGTTGGGGTCCCTTTTCACTTGTGACTTCTGAAACTTTCAAAACACACCACTCTTCTTCCGCGAGGCAGTTGCCTGGAGACTAGAGGTCATTGAGGCCGTGCCAGCGCAGTCCTCGGCTGGACGCTGGTGAAATCCCTCTGGCTTCAGGGCATGGGGTGCACACTGCAGGGGTGACAGTCATTTACAGTCACCCTTTGCATGAGTGAATTCACTTCAAAGGCAGACACAGGGCCTGCTCTGTCTTTTCATTTGGACTTTCAAAAGTTGTTACATCACATGGCTAAATTAGGTATTTAATGGGAACGACACTAGTGAGCTGTTCTGCTCGACTAGTAAAACATGAGATCTATACAGGAGGTCATAATAATGGAAACAAAATGTTAATCCCATAGAGGGAACAGAAAACATGGTCAGAATGTGTGTGTGACGTTTTGAAGCCTGGATTTAGATTTACCTCTCTGTGTCGTCTTTGTCAGTTACCGGAGCAAGAAAATCCTAATTTGGGCTTCAGAATTAGCTATTGAGATTCTAATGTCTTGTGTGTTGTGGTTTGACTTTGTATTTCAATCACAAGTTAAAGGTTTTCCCACTCCCTTCAACACGTTTTGTTGGAGCCAACAATCCGACTTTAGTCCAATTTTCTGTCCAAGACAATCATTCCAGCTTTTGGCATGTTTGATTTCTTATGATTGCTCTTCTTTGTCTCCCAATCTTCAGCTGCTGAGGTTGAATTGACTGAAATGAACCATCTTTTCCAGCACATGTTGAGTCTTCAGCACTTTCACCGCTTTTATCTTCCAGGTTCTATGCTATGCTGCTATGTAACATCAACATCAATTACAAGTTAAACAATAATAACAATCAATTACAAGTAAAAGTCCTGCATTCAAAATGTAATTTAAATAAAAGTGAGTATTATTAGTAAAAGTCGCTTATAGTATTACAAATAAAAAGCACTCATTATGCAGAATGACCCCTTTCAGAGTTGTATATAGTTTTGTGGACTCACATTGTAAGAATACCAACATATTTTGTTATCATTGAGTTAATGATTCTGAGCAAATTTTAATTACAAACATGCCAAAATTAGCTATTGAAGTTTTTGATTTGTAAAGATTTGTGTCTGATGTGCTGTATGACAGTTTGGTTATTTAATGTGTAGTTTTGCTTACATTTGTCATGTCATGACGTATTGGCCTGTTATTACTGAAAAATATTGATTTCAAATATGTGTAAGTTTGTGTTTCAAGTGTAAGCAGCATTTTAATGTTGTTACCTCTTTTTCTATGGTCTATGGTTCTAACTGGTTGAGGGGAAGCTAATTGTTTGTGGTTTAATCTAACAAGTAGACGTAGATGTGTTTTGTCTATATTAGATAAACTAACTGTACAATACTAGAGTAAATGTACTTAATATCTTTCCATTTTAGTTTAGAAAAGAAACACACTCAATCAGTGGTAAATGATACCAATGAAGATCACCTTAACCCCTATTTTAAAAGTCTCTGTTTGGTGTCAAAGGGCAAAATCAGATCATGATTGCGATCATTCTGTCTACATGGCAATCCATACTTGGCATATTACAGTATGTTAAAAGATGAAGCCTGAGGCTGACATTACTATGCTGTTAAATGTGATCAAGAACACTTCTGGGCCTCGTACAAAACACAAGAATAATGTGTGGGATCTCCATGCTGCTAAACACACACACAAAACAAACATACAGTGACCCAGTGTTCAGAGGATAATCACGATTCAGATGGTTGGTCACATGTGATTCATTTGAAAAAGACAATGAGTTTCCTCTCATCATTTTTTGCCACTGAGAGAAATATGTTTAGTCTGTATGGTAAGGCTGTTAAAAGCTGCACTACTTCACCATATCAGGCATGTGAAGGTCTTTGCTCTGATGTATAGGACTTTACTCCTGGGTTAATGAGTTGCTGAGCATGAATATGGAAACATATCCCTGACCAGGGCACTTCAACAGAGTTGTGTAAATTTGGGGAAAAAACAACTATGCAGACGTCATAGGCCGTTCATATGAAGCTCCTATAATGGCTCTTAATGGTTTCTTAAAGGTTCTTTGCCATTTGAGTGTCTAAGTCCAGCACAGTGTGATCACAATCCTGTAAAGTATTCAGTTCACATCTTCATTCTTTAAAATGACGCAGTAGTTGGACAGTTCTCTAATATGTTTTAGTTTCTGTGCTCAGGAGGTGTGTTTACTGATCAAACAGACACATGGGGTCCCATTCTTTTCAGGACAGAGATATGCACTAAAGACACAATAAAGCATGCAGTGAGTTTGGGCTGCTGTTTGCAGGAAAAGAAAACTACTAAAATTCAGAGATAAAGTTTAAAAATCAGTTAAAACTGGTTCTGTCTGTGCGGAGCAAATCATTGAACCCACTGCTCAAACACCATACTGCATGTAGTGAGTGTGAGCTAGTGAGCTTTGAGTGACTTGCTTTTTTGCCAAGAGTTGGGTGCGAAGATTGATACTATTAAACTTGAAGCCACAGCCAGCATATGGTTAGCTTAGCTTAGCTAACCATAGAAAGACTGGAAATGCCTGGCTCTGTCCAAAGGTTTAAACAAATTGCCTAAAGCTCACTAATTCACATTTTTATATCACATTTGTTTTAGTTCTGCACATAACCCTCCATAAAACCACAGTGTGTTTTTACACTTTGGGTATTGTACGAATAAAACAAACAAGGTAATGTGGCAATTACTGCTGGCTGTAGCTTTTTATGAACATGTAAATTTATTGTTTTATTTATAACATTATTTCATCTTCATGTATTGTTTATCTGTGTGTTCTTCGGTTTGCCCCAGCTGCCTTTTTGGGAGATATCGCTCTTGATGAAGATGACCTCCGCATGTTCAAAGAAGCCCACAGCAGTGATGGAGCACAGCACACTTCCCAGACCAACCACACAGACTCAGGTATCAAAGCAGGATTACATTTACTAATCTATGAATAATTCTGACTCAAATAATAAATAAGTGAGTTCAAATAAAGGGATTATGATCAATGCAGATGTTTTACAGTTAACAGTTCCAGCGTCAGGAGGAGTAAGAGAGCTGCAGACAGAAAGAGTCTCCATCGTCGAAGGAGAGCAGCCACCTCCAGACCTGAGCGAGTGTGGCCGGATGGCATCATCCCGTATGTGATCAGTGGGAACTTCACTGGTGAGTTCTGAATGAAAAATGATTCATATATTCTCACATCTCTATAGTAGTCTGCTGTATACAGCCAGCATGTGTCCATTGCCTTGTGCGGGTTTGACATTCTGAAGCTGTCAAACTCTAATTCCCATCAGGCAGTCAGAGAGCCATTTTCCGACAGGCGATGCGTCACTGGGAGAAACACACTTGCGTAACATTCACTGAGAGGACGACTGAAGAAAGCTACATCGTTTTCACCTACCGACCTTGTGGGTGAGTTGGGTGCTCATTAACCATTTTTAAATCATTTATTTGGTTTGTTTCATTTAATGCCTCAGCCTGTAGGCCAGTGTCTTCACTCACATCACAGAAATTTTGATTGATTTTGTTTCTACTGTGCAAGGCGTTTATTGATTTCATTTTATGTGATGTGAAAGTCACAGTGTTTTATCTTCCTTCAGCTCATTGTTTTGGTTTTCTGGCCCAAAACTTTTTTTTCTGTTTAGTTCACTCGCACTGTTCTCATCACCGTTATTTTTAACCACAGCAGGCAACTGTTTTTATCGAAAAAAGCTCTAAAGAAAAAAACAATATACACTACCTGCCCAGCACCCAACAAGAGACAAAGTTGGCAATTAGCTGGTGAACATAGTGGAACATTTAGCAGCTAAATAGCCCAATATTTCCCTCAGGAGTTGGTGAGCAAAGCAGAGCTAAAAGAAGAGTGATTCGTCAGGTGGCCGGAAACACATCTCCAAACGAATGCTAATGTTGCTCCGTGTCTGCTAGATGTGTAAAAAGCAACTGTTTCCTAACATGTTCATGCAAACATTATGTTTTTATGTGACAAATTACAGACAAGAGTCGGCTAATTAACTATCGAAGTATCCGGAAATAAATGGAAGGCAATGGCTGCCAGGGGCTGTAGAAAAATTACATCAAAGAACCTAAAACTGTTAAACCTGCATTCTACAAAATGTAGGTGTTTGAACTTGCAAACACATGGTTGTATGGTCCTTTAATAGTCACATGCAGCAAAGAATCAGTGTTAGTTCTGTCAGTGCTCCAGGATGTGGAGCTAAACAGTGTCGCCCCCCTGCAGGTGTTGCTCCTACGTGGGGAGGAGAGGTGGCGGCCCTCAGGCCATCTCTATAGGAAAGAACTGTGATAAGTTTGGCATTGTGGTGCATGAACTCGGCCACGTGATCGGTTTCTGGCACGAACACACACGTCCAGACCGTGACGAGCATGTAAGCATCATCAGAGACAACATCCAACCAGGTACTGTTACTGTGTTGAAAAGAAAAGTGTGAAAATGTGTGTGCTCACTGACCCTCCAGATGTTTCTCCTTGCATTCAGTCCACTGATTATCTGTAAATGAATAGGACAGGAGTATAACTTCCTGAAGATGGAGCCAGGCGAGGTCGACTCACTTGGGGAGGTATATGACTTCGGCAGCATCATGCATTATGCAAGGAATACATTTTCCAGGTTGGCATTGTGATCCTTCTTATGTTTTTTTTTTCCTAAAGTTAGTTTTGTGTTAAAGCGAATGCAAGGATCACTTTCATTTCCTAAGTGTACTTTGTTTTCAGCTCCACCGTTGTTCACATTAACAGGCCATTAAACAGCTCCACAAGGGCAATTATTGGCTCAAGAGCCTAACTGTTGAGCATCTGGTGATTCACTCTGTCCACCCTGCCTGTATATTTTAACTGGCAACATACAGTGCACCAGCCTGCTCCTTAACCAGGCAATCATCACCACTACTGTACCTTACTTGTGACAATCAGTGATTAAACTCTGTTGCATTTCTGGCGTTTAGAGTTTGAATTGACTACATATTTCCCTGATAAGAGTTCTGACTTGTTATTGTAGTTGCACAATATTTAATACAGGGTTTATGGTCATTTGACCTCCCTAACTGCCCTCTAATACCATGCTGCATTATCAGCTGATCTACTACACTGACCTGGTGTTTGTCCTTTCATTCAGCTCTGCTAAACAAGCTCCATAGGAAACCTCAGGGGATATGATCCTTTATTGTCACAGAAATGGTTTCACACTAGTCTCCTTTTCATTTCTGTCTTGTGCATGTTGTTGCCCCGTTGCTTTTCTCTGTGCTTTGGTTTTTTACCTCCATCGCCGCTTTGCTGGTCTGGGTCATGGAGGCGAGCCAAGCTAAATAAAGGCCTGGCAGTTTAGGCTTTGTTGAACAATTTGGGCTGGAGTGGCCGTTTTCTCTGGCATTCAGGAGCGGGCTCCACTGAGCCGGCTGGCACAGTCGAAAGGCCCCATTCAGAGTGCTCTGTTTGCACATGCCTGTCATTCATGGGTGCATCACCATGGGAACTGTGCAAGGGTGCGCTCCAAATCTAGTAAGAGATTATCATAAGAGATTATCAGAATCAATAAAGTATCAAGGTGTTGAACAGGAGTCGGATCTTAAAAAAGAAAAAAAAAAGAAATCTGTCTCTCTGCGTGAACCTTTGAAAAACAAAGTGAACAGCTCACTTTTGTGATTCGTCTAAAACAGGGGCATCTTCTTAGACACGATCTTGCCCCGTTATGACGTCAATGGAGTCAGGCCACCTATTGGACAGAGGACCAGGCTGAGCAAAGGGGACATTGCACAAGCCCGAAAACTCTACCAGTGTGCAAGTAAGCTGCGATAATAATAATTTTAGACTTTCATTTTCAAAGCCAATTAGATATTACACATCATGACTGAATGTGCACTGTTCTTCATTCTGAGACTTTAATGTTATTTCTCCGATCTATTATAATATAACCATGTATGTTATGGTGTGTTGTTGTTAAAGGGTGTGGGGACAGCCTGCAGGACAGTGCAGGAAACTTCTCTTCTCCTGGTTTTCCGAACGGCTACTCAGCGTACGCTCACTGTGTCTGGATGATTTCTGTCACTCCTGGAGAGAAGGTGAGTGATGGTTAATAAGTGGAAGCATCAATTCAATAAGGGCTAGACACTTCACCAGATTGAGCAAGTTACTGACTTAAAGAAGTCTTAGAGTCTGCAACCTCATTGTTAAATGCCACTAAATCTAGACTGCTTCTTTAAATCTTCATACCAAATTTTTCTTGTAACAATCTGCCCTCCATGTCTGTCCGTGTCTCCTGTCTCATAGATTGTGTTGAATTTTACTTCCATGGACCTCTTCAGGAGTCACTTGTGTTGGTACGACCATGTGGAAGTCCGAGACGGGTTTTGGAGAAAAGCTCCTCTGAAAGGTCTTTAACTTTGATATACAATAGACTCCCTCTCTCTCCGCTGAGTATCATGTCATTAACTTGATGCAGTGTCTAAGCACCGTGAAGTATTGTTTTTTCATGCACTTTGGCAGGCCGTTTTTGTGGAGACATGCTTCCAGATCCAATCATCTCGACCGACAGTCGACTGTGGATTGAATTCAGAAGCAGCAGTAGCTGGTTGGGCAAAGGCTTTTCAGCAGTCTATGAAGGTAAAACATTGAAAATATGTGGATTTTAATACGCTCTTTTTATATGCTACATTCTCATGTGAACCATTAGCATTTACAGTAGGTTTTTCCAGATTTTCCATTTCCTTTGAATTGTATAATGTAGGCAACTAAAGGTAGAAATACAGAAAGCCAATCTCTGAATGAAACAAATCACTTCTCACCTCCTGTGCAGCCATTTGTGGGGGAGAAGTGAAGCGGGACAGCGGCCAGATCCAGTCCCCCAATTATCCTGATGACTACCAGTCCAACAAAGTGTGTGTATGGCAAATCACAGTGGCAGAGGGTTTCGATGTTGGCCTCTCCTTTCAGTCATTTGAGGTAAAATAACTTTTATTTTGATTGTCTACATGTTAATTAAAGCTGTGTAGTGAGTAGTTTCTGTCAGCGCATCCACATGATACAAGCCTTCAGTGATCGTGCACCACCCCCACCCCTCCTCCACGGAGTTACTTGTAACCAATGAGGACACGGAGAATTAAAAAAATGTGATGGACTCTTCAAAAGAGGTAATTATCTTCGCTCGATTTTCTGCATGTCGAAAGTCGCCGGACGACACTCTTTTCTAAACATAGCCATACTGAGAAATACAGAGAGAGTTTTGTGGAGCTGGTAATCTTAATTAGCTTTGTATCAACTCAATGGCTTGAATGAAACAGACATTCATTAACATAAAAAGTTACATACTAAAGGAAATATCTCCAAAATAAATGGTCAAACAGAGAGAATGCTTCACAAACCACATGTTCCCTCAGGTAGCTTGGAACTTTATTTTTGGTAATTCTTACTTTTGTGTCGATTGCCAGGTCATTGAAAGGCAAGAAGCACCATAATCTGCTGTAATGTCTCTTTGCACACTTCTCTGTCCTTGCTTCTACTGCAGATTGAGAGACATGACAGCTGTGCCTACGACTATGTGGAGGTGAGGGATGGCAGCTCAGAGAGCAGCCCGCTGCTTGGTCGTTTCTGCGGCTACGACAAACCTGACGACATCAAAAGTAGCTCCAACCAGCTCTGGCTGAAGTTTGTGTCGGATGGCTCAGTCAACAAAGCTGGGTTTGCGGCCAACTTTTTCAAAGGTCAGTAAGTAATTTCAGTCACAAACTGACAACGATAAAAGAACATTTGGTTTAATTTTGTCAAATATTTCATTTGGCAGAGATGGATGAGTGCTCCAGACCTGACAACGGTCACTGTGAGCAGCAATGTCTGAACACGTTGGGCAGCTACAGATGTGCTTGTGACCCCGGATATGAGCTGGCAGCTGACAGACGTAACTGTGAGAGTGAGTGTAGAGCACCACTCCACACACTAAAAGCCTGCAAGCTACTAGTTCAACTCTAGTACGCACTCTTCTTCAAGTGTAGCACCCTCCTCTCACTGCAACATATATCCAATGCACCCTTTTGATTACTTCAAGTGAAAGTTTGCCATTTAGGGAAATACACTTATTCACTTTCTGGAGGAGAGTACATTTAAAGGATCAATACCCCTCTAATATCTTTCTGTTAAATATAAGACTACAGCCTGCAACAGGTTAGCTTAGCTTAGTTTAAAGACTGGAGATAGGGGTAAACAGCTAGCCTGGCTCTGTCCAAACGTAATTAGATCTGCCTTTCAGAACCTGTTTGCCCCTGTTTCCAGTCATGAAGCTAAGCGATCTACATACAGTTGTAGTTGTCGAATTTGTTGAATTGAGTTTCTACAACAACAAAATAACCTCAAACAGGCCTGAAGACAGCAGCTGGGAACTATCGACTTAGACAACAAGATCAAAAATATGTTTGTTATTTATTTAAGTTTTTATAATGAACACAGGGCATTGTTAAAAAGAGGTCTCATCTCTTTTGCACAGTTGAGACATGACTCCCTGAGAGTCTCTCTTCTACCACAAGAGGGCAGTACCTTGACGGTACATTACAGCACTGATTTTATTTATCTAAACAGTACAAATAGGAATTACATTTCCCTTCAGTACAATTTGGTGAATTTCTTGATTTTTATAGAAGAAGAAAAAAATGATTCTTTAACCTTTAATAACTATGATTTATTCCAGTACCACAATGTCCTGTTACATTGATTATACTTGGTCATAACTTTATTTCTTGAAATGTATTTGTAAGTAACAGAAAATGTAAATTGAGAGATTTTTTTTCTGCAGATAAATTATTAAATAATAGTTTGAAGAATTTACAAATTCATACAAATGGGTGATATGTAATTTATGTTATGCAAGTGTTTCTCTCACACTTCTACCACTGTGTTTTCTCCCACCAGCAGCTGCCTGTGGTGGGTTCATCACCAAGCTTAATGGCTCCCTCACCACCCCCGGGTGGCCCAAAGAATACCCACCCAACAAGAACTGTGTGTGGCAGCTGGTGGCACCCATTCAGTATCGCATCACTCTGGTGTTCGATGTGTTCGAGACCGAAGGGAATGATGTAAGTTAATGAAAGTGATGTTTTTCTGTTAATTGGTAATATATCATAGTCTTTCTGCAGACATTTTCAGATACATACAGATACAGACACATCAGATAACCTGCTAAAATCATTCATAATTTCCCAGGCAAATTGCCGTAAGTAAAATTGTCCAGTGTTTACCATCAGGTGTGTAAATATGATTATGTGGAGGTGCGCAGTGGGTTGACTTCAGACTCAGAGCTTCATGGGAAGTTCTGTGGAGTGGAGAAACCCGAGGTCATCACCTCCCAACAAAACAACATGAGGATCGAGTTCAAGTCTGACAACACTGTCTCCAAGAAGGGCTTCAAAGCTCATTTCTTCTCTGGTAAGTCATGAAGAGTGAAGTATTCCGGAAATACTGAGGAAGTATTATGTAATGTCCAAGACTCGGTACAGTAAGAAGGTCAAAACCATCACTCTACTCTGATAACAATGCAAGCAGCTGTCTTCAGTTTCTGACACAAGAGTGGAGGCAGTGTTGTTTGATCTAATTTTGCACAACTTATAATTTAGTGGCATGGTTTGTGTTTAAGTCAAATAAATCGCTTAATTGCACATTGAGAATCACATTTTTCATTATTTACATTTATTCTTATTTCGGTCCAAGTCTAGTGTTTGTAATTCTTTTTAATTAGTATTGTAAAGAATATTTCATTGCAAAATACTATTCAACAAACTTATAAAAATATGGAGAGTGCTTAATGCCACATCAGCTTGAATAAATATTCTGTTCTGTGGGCAGGAAGAACTGATTTTTTTGTTTTTTTTACTAACATAAGGCTCTCACCCAAGAGATGTTTTGCTGAAAGATGACCCAGGGTTGTTTCATACTGCAGATTTTTCTTCCTTGAGTAACACAGAAAGCCTTTGTGTCTGCACTCAGCAGCAGATCTGGGCCTAAAATGTTAACTTGATATGTTCTGCAAGTTTTCTGCTGCCTGTTGTGACAGATTCACATGTTGTGCAAAGGAATTTTGCATTACAATTCTTTAAACATCTCAACAGATATAGACGAATGCTCCAAAGAAAATGGTGGCTGCCAGCATGAATGTGTGAACACCTTCGGGAGCTACAGCTGTCAGTGCCGCAGCGGCTTCATGCTGCATGATAATAAGCATGACTGCAAGGAAGGTACTGAAGGTGTTTCTGCTCTCCCCTCATATATACATATATATATATATAACCTTTATTTGACCAGGAGAAACCCATTGAGATTAAGAATCTTTTTTTCAAGGGTGACCTGGATATGTTTGATTTAAAGGGTAATTTCACTCAAATTCCAGTCCTTTGAGTTTATCACCCCGCCCTGACCTCGTGAAAATCAGCTTACACCTGCTGGGACCATTTAAAGTCACGAAAGGACATAATCTGGGGCGTTCAACTTTCTTACTTTGTTTGATATATCTTATTTTTATATACAGTACATGGATTATCTAAGTGTGGATTGTTTATTGGCACTACTTGTAGCTACTCATTATGCCTATTAAAAGTAAAATACCCCAGAGGACACTTGTGTTGAAGAGGAGGAAATGATGTGACCACTCAGTGATGCAGCTTTCATTGTTTTATTCTGAATTGTTTTTCAGCGGGCTGTGATCATGCTGTCAACACTGTGTCAGGCACAATAAGCAGCCCCAACTGGCCTGATAAGTATCCCAGCAAGAAGGCCTGCACCTGGTCTCTGTCTACAACCCCAGGCCATCGTATCAAAATTGTATGCCAATGGATGTTTTTTTTTTATTTAAACTTTTTGTCAAATTAAAGACTTGAAAAACAACTTATCAAGGTAATTCATAGCTTTTTTTAAACGTCTCGCAGGTTTTCAATGAGATCGACATGGAGTCTCATCTGGAGTGCGCTTACGACCATCTGGAGATCTACGACGGGCGTGACACCCGTGCCCCGATTCTTGGACGCTTCTGTGGCACCAAAAAACCTTCTCCAGTCGTCTCTAGTGGCAACAAAATGTTCCTGCGTTTTTTCTCTGACAACTCAGTGCAGAAGAGAGGCTTTGAGGCTTCATACAGAGCAGGTGGGCAAATCAACCATAACTTTTCTGCCACCAAAAAGCCTGGAAAATGAGTAAAATGGCACTTTGGAGAAAGAATAGATTACCAAAAATGTGACATTTTAACTATGGCTTTGTTTTCTGCTGTGTTTAAAAAGCTGCATTCTTTCCTCTCTTTTACGAGTTCCTCTTTTTGACCCTCTAATTTTGTGGTTGTGAATTCCCAGAATGTGGAGGAAGCCTGAAAGCCGAGGTCAAGACAAAAGATCTCTACTCTCATGCCCAGTTTGGAGATAACAACTACCCCGGTGGCTCCGACTGTCTGTGGGTGGTCTCTGCTGAGAAGGGTTACGGAGTGGAGATCATCTTCCAAGTGTTTGAGATCGAGGAGGAGACAGACTGCGGGTATGATTATGTGGAGCTGTATGACGGCGCTGACATCAAGTCTCCGAGGCTGGGACGGTATTGTGGATCTGGGGTAAGGCTAAAAATATCAGTCGTGTGTAGTAATCACTATTTAAATTATTCTTCAAAAAGCATCTCTCTTTGTCTTCTTCCTTTCCCTCAGGCCCCAGAGGAAGTCTACTCAGCCGGGGACGCCATAGTTTTAAAGTTTCACTCAGATGACAGCATCAATAAAAAAGGCTTTCATGTACGCTACACAAGCACAAAGTTCCAGGACACGTTGCACGCAAGCAAGTGACTCTCTGAAACTACCCCAAGCCTAAATGGAGACTTCACCCCTAACATTTGGTCAGACACACCCATCTCCAGGCGAGGAGTGAATGCATGGATTGATACCACAAACACCAACCTGCATACTTTACATTCACATCTGTTAGACAGAGTGAAGCCATGCAGACAAATTGCATCTTTACTCTTCCTCATTATATAGCTATATAGGATGAAAGGCGGGGACTAATTTGCATTGATTATTTCGAGTATATTCAGTGACACCGCCTGTAATGAGCTGATTACGTCATATAACTGTGTTGAGATATAAAATGTATATATTATGAAATAGTGTTTTTAATCATAATATCAACTGTGTCACTTTTTCTGGGGATGAAAGTTCACTTCTAATGAATGGAATGCACTTTGTTGTATTATATCACTGGCACATGACAATAATAATTAGTATGGAGGACAAAAAAAAATCTAATATGTTGAAAGTTCAGTTTTTTACTTGGGTGAAGTTTTTGAGTTCACATCCAGTACATTAACATTCTCTCACAGCATATTTTGAGTGAGTATATTGAGCCTGTGCTTTTTATTCTCTTGCAACAAACAGCAGTACAGCATGACAATGGATGAAATTAGCGCCACATTCTTCAATTCATCCAATATTTTCCCTTTACATCTGCTCATCAGTAAACATTTTCTATACTGACCTTAAACAGCTAAATATTTAGATTTTGCTTTACCCTCACTGATTTTATTTCTTAACTCGCTCCAGTGATGTAAAAGTGTACTCATAAGGTTGTCGGTACACTGTGACATCACCGATGGGTGTGGTTACAGGTGCAACAGAACCCACATCTTGTAGGGTGTGGTCAGAAGAGCAACTTGGAACCAGAGAGGAAAGTGAAACACTGCTTTTCAGCCTGGTATTAAAGGAGGAAATTCACTTACAGGACACACACACACACACACACACACACACACACACACACACACACACACACACACACACACACACACACAGACACACACACAACATGACTGTGGTCAAAGAAAGAACAAAGGGAGAAAGGCAGCACATACAGCCTCTCATGAAGGTGAAAGGATTGCTCCTGAGGGAGTTGTTTCCTTTCTGTGCTCATGATCTCATGATGAGGACAGTAACTCTTAAACAATGACACATAGTGCTTCAGCATCTACCGTATGTAATCAAATTACAAGGATGTTCTATTTATTTTTATGTTGGAATAAGCACTTTGGAAAAAAGTTTCAAGAAATGCTTTTTATTAAAATGTTACCCATATAATTCGGTGTGATATTGGGTGCCCCTTATTTACATCAGCTCTTGGGTCAGCCAGGGTAAACAGTTGGTACAGTGAAGACACCAAGCACAACAACGTGGAGATCCAAAATGAAAACCATTTGTTCACATGAAAAAGACTATTACAATTCAAGTTGCTTTTACATGTCTTATTATCGTTCTGCTATCGTTCTAATCATCTTCCAGGGTCCCTGAGTGCACCGAATACATCATAAGTGTGACACCACATAATCAACTAAAACATAATGTATATTTGTTTTAACATGTCAATAAACCCACAGTATAGAGTAATAGTATATTTTATTGAATGTATTGGTTTATCATGCACAAGAAAAATTATTGAATCATTAAAATATGAGTGCACCACAACGGTCAGGTAAATAGACAGTTTCACATTCATCACTGAAGCACAGCTTCTCTGAAATGAAATGCGTGGCAGTAGATCCAGTCAACAAACAAACTGAACAATGTGTTACAAAAGTGTTATTTAAAGGTTCCCTGTGGAGATTTAGTCCTCTAGTAGCGCTATAGAGCTGTTTTTCAATGAGTGTGTCCCTGTTTTGGGATGCACACAATCCTACCAATGGTGGCACACTGTTCCACTGATCAACGGGTGGCGGTAACACACCAAGATATGCTGCAATGTGCCAGCAAATAACATAAGAAGAAGACTGCAAGCTAGCAAGTATGGATGTGAACAATGCTGGAATTTGCAATTTTTTTATGAGGAAGGAAAAGCACTTGTTGGTGTGTTGGACCTCAAGGATACACACAATGTGTTTTGGTAAGCAATGCTGTATGTTTACTTGTGTTTGTTTGACAACTCCACAGGGCCCCTTTAAGATACATCTGTTACTATTGGACAAATACAGTAATTCTAATATCTTATGTACATTTTCAATTAGAAATCTGCCACTCTAATTCTGTACAGTACAAAGTACATTTTTACATGTTTGTTTGGTAACCTTTTACTCTTGTGTTCCCCTTTCAGTTGTATTTTTCTCATAGGTTTCTAAATCTTTGGTAAGAAAACTTTGAGAGGCTCATTTTCATGCACTTTATCCAGAAAGCCCAAGTTGAAGTAAGGGTACAGTGTCTCAGTGAAGGTCTCTCTGAAGGTGTAGAGGTGTATCATGCACTCTGCGTTGTAAAAGGACACCAGGCCCCTCTTGTAATCCAGGTACACTCCGATCCTGGCCAGTGGCTCCTCCAGGGACAGGACTGTTGGGGGTGAAGTGCCAGCCATGTACTGTATCCCATAAGAAAGGGACAGAGTCCAGAAGCCGTTGGCTGGTAGGGCTTTGATGACTCCCTTTCTAGGCACTGACTCTCGGGCCACCCCCACAGTCCAGACTGTGCTGCTGTAGACTTCAATCTCCCAGTAGTGGCGCCCATGGGTGAAGCCCTGGCTTCCGAGCAGTGACAGGGCAGCGTTGAACCTGGAGGGGTTGTCCTGCACGGTGTGGTTAAAGGTCTGGTAGCGAACACAGGTAAGGGAGGAGGTCAGGCTGAGCCAAGGGTTGGCTGTGCTGGAGTTAAATGTGATGGCTGCTGGAACTAAAAACAGGAAAAGTATAAAATTACAAAATAAATTGAAAGATTCTTTGACGACACATGTTGGTGCTCAGATGATCAGTGTTGGTTTCTGTGTAATTTCCGTACTTGCCGTTTACATTTTCAAAGTAGGCTAGGACCAAAGTGTCACTTAAAGTACCTGGATAAATGCTTCCTTTCATCGATTTCCACACTCTGTACTGCAGGGGCCCCGCAAACCGACCCTCGCACAGACTGGGCGGTGTAAAAGGGGGTTTCTCAAACTTCAGTGAAGGCCTGCCAACAAAAGTAATGTCAGAACAGTAAAGAGAGAGAATAAAAGCAAGGCCCATCCTGGATAAATTGTTTCCCACACTCACCTCTGGAGCAGGACTTTGATGCTCTGAAACGAGACACAGGAATAAACAAGGTTAAGAGAGACAGACGGGTGATTAGTTTTGTTGTATCTGAAAGACGAGAAATCTTTTTCCACATGACATCAATGTCTGAGCTCACACTATCCCACCCTGTGGGATCTCCCTGTGGCCGGGGGAAAGTCCCGCAGCCGTGGCCTTGTGCCTGAGCTAAACTACTTATCCTCCAGATCAACGAGTGAGATCACTGGCTTACATCCTGTCTCCACTCACTGCTCAAGTCTTTTGTTATTAGAAAAGTAGCAACAGTGTTAACATTTTTACCAGTATATGTAAAACGGTACTCTTAAAATGAATGCAAACTGACATGCTCAACATGTTTATGGCCTTTAAGAATAGTCCACAAACTTAAACAGGATAGCCAAAATGGTCACACCCTGCTCAGTTAAGTCTTGAATGTTGATGTTGGTGCCTGTTTTGGCACGGAAATACATGACAGAATGATGTATAAAACTAACTTTCAGCCCACATTTTACATCTCCACTTTGTCTTGTTTCACTGGGATATAAATAATTCTAGAAACAAATGAAATTTGAAGTTTGAAATCAACAGCTCAGCATATATTGCCTTAATCATCCACAAAGCTGACTCATCGTGCTGTTAATAACTTCCAGATGGACTGTATTTATTGTGTATGAAGTTGATATGTGCTGAAATTACCCGAAGCAGAGTGAAGGCGTCCTGCTCTTTCAGTTTGTCCTCTATCTCGTGGACGGCTCTCTGCAGACGAGAGATCTCCACACACAGCAGGGCCTTGTGCTCGTCCAGTCGGATCAGCTCTCTGCGCTCCTCCGTCTTCAGCTTCACCTGCAGCAGCTTCTCCTCCTGGTACAGGAACTGGTGCAGGTCGCTGAACTGGGCTTCAATGCGTTGCTTCAGGTCAGCGGTGTGCTCCTAAGTAGGTGGGAGATGATGGACATTGTCACTGGGAGAAATCACTTACAGTGTTTTCACAAAGATGCAAACATTAAATCCATGCTATGCTTTGCTCTTTTGTACTGTAACAATCAAAATAAGAGACATTGTCACATATTTGCAGATATATCCATTCCTTTCTGGTAAAGTCTGATTGTAAGACATTGAATAAGTCAAAGTGGACATCCATAGTCCAGTAGTATTTGCAGTGTGTCCATTATGTAGAGTATGTGTGTTTTGGAAGCGTTTCCTCTCACCTTGAGCTTTTTAACCTCGTCCTCAGCTTCTCTGTCGCACTGCAGCGCCGTGTTGAGCTCAACTTTAAGGGAATCCATGGAGCTGTTCAGAGACGCCTGACAGGACAGAGACACAACATCATTGCATACTGCGGCCTGCTTCACATTTCTGATACAATGTCACATCTGCGTTTACTAGTTGTTTTGGCGCAAAAACAATACATAGATACAGATCATAAATGTATACATGAAAAATAGATTATCACCTGCAGTGATGTAATTTACAATTCAGATATAGGATGTAGTAAAAGAACGTTTCCATCATTGCAATTACCATATGTACTGTGCTATGCACTAAGTACTGAGATGCATCCTAATGTGTAGACATTTTGAAAATAAACAGAAATCATTCAAACTTCATAAAACAAAGAACTCACCCTGTACTTCTGTTCAGCCTCCTGTACACACACCATGGTATGATTCCTGTGCTCCTGGGAGAGGCCACACACCAGACACACCAGCTCCTGGTCCTCCTCACAGTAAAGCTTCAGCTCCTCTCTGTGTCTGCTGCAGCGTGGGACCGGAGCAGGAACCCTCTCTGTCACTCCAACATCTGCCAGGCGAGGTCCAGTCCCGCTCTCCTCTAGACCCTGACAGTAGCTCTCTACTATGTTGGCAACAATGCGGTTGGGTCTGTAGCTTTGCCCGGGGTACACCTTCCTGCACTGAGGGCAGGAGCCTGTGCCTCCCTGAATGGGCCCCCGGGGGCCGGTCCAGTAGCCCTCGATGCACCCCTGGCAAAAGGTGTGATCACAGGGCAAGGACACCGGCTGCTTGAAAAGATCCAAGCAGATGGAGCAGGTAAGATCTCTGCTGATTCTGTGTGCTGAGCTTTTGGTTACTTTTCCAGCTATGGGAGGCTGTCGCAGCTTTTCCATCGCTGCAGCAAAGTCTTCTTCCTTTGGTTTCCAACTTTTCTTGTCTGGCTTTATCCCCTGGTTTAGTTTTTCCAAGTTCTGCAGATAAACTGTCTGGATTTTTTTCACTTCTTTCTGATTTTTACTCATTCCTTTTCCTTGATTGTTTTCTTTTGTTCTGAGTGTACAGCTGGACCTCCACGTCCTTCCTCTCCTGCAGAGTGTGGCTGCTTTTTTTGGCCTCCAGTCTTCCTGTTGATTGTGGGGAAATGAAGTGGGTGGTGCTGAAGCAGCCACAGCCTTTTACATCCTCAGCAGATAGTAAGGGGATCTCATAGGGCCCCCCTTCTCCCTCCAGACTGACGTCACATCTTATTCAGGAAACCGAGGCGGACCATGGATATTCTATCCTTGCCATTTTTCTTTAGTGAAGTCTAGCCAGTAAGTGCAGGAAATCCTGCTTCACCAAACTCTTAATCTGCTGGCGAGTAACTACAGAAAAATGTAAATCCTGTGTGTGTGTGTGTGTGTGTGTGTGTGTGTGTGTGTGTGTGTGTGTGTGTGTGTGTGTGTGTGTGTGTGTGTGTGTGTGCGTGTGTGTGTGTGCCAAAGTGTGTTTGAGACTGAGAGAGACCAACAAGAAGTCTGTGAGCAGTAACAAATGTCCTGCTTATTTTTATGGCAATGCTCTCTGCCAAGTAAGTAATCATTGTTGCTGAAGGGAAAACAAGATCATTAAGAGATTTACATCGAGAAAGAAAAACGTCCTGCAAGCAGAAAGCTTCACCATGGGCAAATACAAATACTGGGAGTTTCTTTTTTCCCCCATCCAGTTATCGTAACAGATATTTACAGCCTGGGCCCTGAGGGCTGGAACATCTGTCCAGTAAACTAGAGTTTCTTCACAACAGACTTATCAAGTGTTTTTATGTGACTTGCTACAAAGCAAAAGAACCCTGGCACATATCAGTATGTGAACAGTTTAAATATTACAGTGTGCTACATCAGGCAGGCTAATCACACTAAAGTCAAAACAGATTATGTGATTATACACTGGAACATATTCAAAGGTCAGAAAATGTAAATTAAAAAATGCATATGAGTGTGTGTGTGAGAGAGGAAGATACACAAATATAGGACATTTAACATCTTATCTGGTGTGTGGAGTGTATTTAAACGTTTTGAGTCTCTTGTTGAAGAGAAAGAAACAGGATAGCCAAAGAAACTTGTATCCCTGAAAAGCTGGAGACAGCAAGCAGCTCAGCAGCTAACTTGACATGGACAATGGTGACATCTGGTGTCCAAACTGAAAATAAAAATAAGATGAATGATTATAAAGTACAATATACAGTAGTTAGTGAGTGAAAACTCTTAAAGTATCTGTTAATGAAACTATACATTTACAAAATGCAGTGATGTAAAAGTAGAAACACAAGAAATTAAAAAACAAATATGTGGTACAACATTATGTAGAGCAGGTAAACATTAAATCAGTTACTATTACTTACAAACATGTAGATCTAGTAGCAGAGAGGCCCCTGGGCTCAGAAAGCAGGGAGGAAACAGATGAGTGTGCAAGTTGTAAATAATGGAAAGCAAATGAGAAACAAGCATTATTCTGTCTGCGTGCATTGTACTATCATTATAAAGTTTATTTCCCACAGACCTACAGTATAAGGCAAATACCGTGACCAGGCTGACAGAGTGATGAGGAGCAGATGAAGCTGTGTGTGAGGGAGCAGGTACAAATAAATCTGTGGAGAGACGAGGCAGGTGTGACAGCACTAATGTATCCAGTAGTTGCTTACCTCTGTCTGCTCTCCCAGTGGTTTAGTGGACCACCAGGATGATTGCACCTTTGAACTCAGACGCTCTCCGTGGTGCTGAGGAGCTGCTGGAGCTGTCTGTGGTGCTGAACATTTACAGGTATGAAGCCCTGTAGAGCGACATGTCCTACTTGTTCCACAATCATAAAACATTTTACATATTTATATTTTGTATATGTATATATATATATATATATATATATATATATATATATATATATATATATATATATATATATATATATATACTTATGTTTTCAAATGCCACAAACAAAGACAATGCTCCTGCTCCACCTATGATTGGGATGATTGACATAGCAATCAAACTGGCTAACTCTTTTTCTCCCTTATTATTTTTTTATTTTATGTCATTCTGTTTTTCTTGCCTTGAGTTTCTATGCGTTGCTTCTTACCTCTCCTGCACAAGCTTTTGTGTACACAACATGTCCTTATTACATGTGAAAGTTTGAAATATTACATAAGATGAACACATGTCGGACTATCCAATCCAATCACCCTGCAATAAATCAGGTCAGATGTGATGGATGTGTTGCATTAGTTATGATATGCGATGACTGGAAAATATATGCAAGAAGAAAGAGGAGATATGATATGAAACTTTTGTCTGCTGTATTCCATATTCACTGAGGTTTTAGTGGAGAATAAGTCCACTGATGGCACACAGTGTAATTAACTTCAACTAACCTTCAGTGGTCCTTGATAAAATGACCACGTTCAGAGCTGCTCAGAGCTGCACACACATAATTAACACAGGACACAGATTAGGATTGTTGAGTTAATTAAACATTGACATGCGTTGGCATTATGATTCCTGTTAAACCTCATGGGTCACGAATGATTTGAGTGGGGTGCAGCAGAGGGTAAGTGAAGTTGTTATAGTATTGCATCAAGTGTGGAAAACAATTTAATTTCTTGCTCCGTAACTGCAAGCGAGTGAGGTGGTGCACTAAACCCCTAAAACTCAGACTGCAAAAACGCAGACAACAGACGTTTCTGCTTTTCACTCAAAGCGTTTACGGTAATTATGAGCATGTTAGCATGCTGATTTTAGCATTTAGCTCAAAGCACAGCCTCTCAGTCCCTAAAACATGGCTGTAGTAGACTCTTAGTCTTATTCATATGTTACTTCTTAGAGAGATCTCTTGCCAAAGTCAGATTTTTTAAAAACATAAGACAGTATTTGTTTATTGGGATAGCTGTGGAGATTTTAATTTGCTTCTTCAATATTTTTGCTTTGTGTTTGGAACTTTCGGGAAATATCCTCTTTGCTGTGAGGCTGTTTATCCTCATCTGCCCCATTACATGAACTTCTATAACTCATAAATAGGTTGCAATGTTACATTTCTAGGCTATGTTTGTGTCTCTTATCATACAAAAGGATGATAAGCAGTGGGTAGTAGGCACAGCTGGAGACAAAATGAGAACGTGCACAAATGTGTGCAGCCATGCATGTGAGTGTTTGTGGCAAATTATGGAAAGAATGCAACATTTATGAGGACAGAGAGAAAAAAAGACACACACACACACACACACACACCACAAGGCACATCTGCACTAAACACACACACTCTCAATAAAACCCCAAGCTGGAACTTAAAAGCTAAAAATAACCTCAGTGTCTGCAGGAGTGAGCGACCTGTAAGAAGATAAAAAGCACAAGGACAGACAGTATAGAATATTGAATTTCTCAAGTTATAATGATGGCGGTAATAGCAATAAAGATATTATTATATTCTCTGACATCTAAGAAGTATCTTAAGCAAATTATATGTACATTTAATTATCTAATTTCAATTTGAAATTGCTTGTATTTTATACTTTTTTAGCCTTGCTAGTGGCATGGCTAAATGACTTTGATGATCCCCTGAAAAAAATTTGGATTGTCAAATACTTGTGACAAATGACATTCCTGTCAACCTCAAGTGTTTGTGGTTATTGCTAATTAGCAAATGCAATAATGCTACCAAGCAAAACTAAGATAAGGAACACCATATAAACATTAAACCTGCTAAATACCAACATGTTAGCATGTTTTTTAGCATTTAGAAAAAAATAAAGTGTATTTATTTTACAAAGGAATGCACACACTGGCATGTACAGTGCAGTGCTGGTTTCTAGTCCAGTGTTGATTGCTCATCTTGAATAAAGGAAGACTTTGCCCAGAAAGTGAAATACATATTTAATTCTTCACCCGACCAATGTTTCTCTCTTTCTCTCCTCTGTTTTTGTCAGGTTCCCCCCGACAATAAAAGCCCCCTTCCTCTCTCCTAATGACCCTTAAGCAGAAGCAGAGGCAATGTCAGAGCATACTTCGGGCACAGGAGCTTCCTGAACTCGTATTCATTTACCTTCCAAGTTAATGTGAAACCATGGACACAAGCAGGTGCACAGTACAAAGTGTGCTCAAACTGGGCTATAATGTCACATTTCAAAGTCAAATGAAAGGAATGTTGCAGCATTCTGCTACTTTGACTGTGGTTTTTAGTACATTATAAATCTACATGCAGCCTGTTTATTCAATGTTGATGGGAAGTTCTGTTGTTTTCTGTAGTTTTAGAACACTGGAAAGAGCCAACCAACCAACAAACCATCTAAGGTCACCCTCATGTATTAGGGAGACCACCACACAATAAATATTGTAATATTAATATTTTTAAGCAGTGAAATAACTAAAATGGTACTAAAAAATAAAACAGTAAATAAGAGTCTGTTAAGTAAGATTTTCTTTGAATAGTAGATTATGATGGTTATAATACACTGAATACAGTTTTGCATTTTGATATAAATGTCAACAAATCGTGTATGACATTTTCATCTAGAAGAAAGTGACACATTTCACAGTTTGTCCCCCAAAAACAAACTGGATAAAAGTAAGAAATTGTTGAGAAAGCAGCCTGCAAGATTGTGGGGTCGGGGGGGGGGGCGGTAAATCTAATACTCTTCCTGTTATTGTTATTATTATCATCATTATATTGGAGCAAGCACATAGAGCTACTGTATAAAATCAGTAAATTAGTTTGGACAGTATGTGAGTATGAAACAGCATTCCTTTTTAATTTCCTCAGAGAGTCACACTGTTAGCGCCTGTCTGAGTTTGGACCCACACACTATCACTGCAGGTTATAATATGTCTGGCACTTCTAATAATATGTGTCACGATGTGAACACCTCATCCACACACTTCGCTCCTTCTGTCGCTCTATAAATTGTTTGCCTCCTCTTGACTTGTTGGGAGCAGCTCAGCCTTTTGATACTCTTACTGTAGCTGTTGAGGATCACGACTCTCCTGCAGATCACTGCCTGAATCATGCTTTAATCCTCTGATTCTTCAGGTTCGAGCGTTTGTTTATCTGTAGCTGTGATGATTGTACTTTTATATGTTTATACTCAGCTCAGTGTGTGAGCTCAGCATTTAGAGCAGCTCTGCTCCTCCTTCAAATACCACTTCTTTCTCTCTGCCTCTCTGCATGCTGCTGCAGATCACTTCAGGGACGTTCGAAGCGAGCCAGTAGAGGAGGATTGCAGCGATCTGTTCTGCAAAACAGCAACACACATCCAGACGCAATGCAGGTACAATTAACATGCATTACTGTATGCTTTAATTTGCTTATGCTGGGATAGATTAGCATGCAGAACCATTAATCATGGTAATATTCATTTATGTGCTTATAGTGTATATTATGGTAGCTAACTTACGATATTTGTCTTATTAAAGTCTTGACACATAACTGAACAATATATTATTATATTTTATGTTGGCTGGTTAACTTGAACCACTTTATATGCAATATAAGTATATATTGTACTTTTAATCCACATGTAGTGGATTATAAATACAATATTTCCATCTGAAATGCAGTGAAGTGGAAGTATAAAAGTGGCATTACAGTAAATTAAGTACTTAAGTAAAGTACAAGTACTAGACTAAGTACCTAAGTACAGTACATGAGTAAATTGGTGATTTCAAACTTTGAATAAAGGGCACATGCATTTTATGTCAAGCTAGCCTCAATGCAGATACTACTGTAATACAATATTCAGTGTTTTCATGAATACCGTTTAGTTGAGTTTGACCAATAACTTCAGGCCAAAACATCTTAGCCATATGGCAAAAAGTAAAAGCATCACAGGTGGTAAATAGTCATGTTTGTCTGTGCAGGCAGCAGGATACGAACAGCGTTTAACTGAATTAGCTATCAACTGCCTCTTTTGCAACTGTGCCGGAAGAAACAATCTTGTCAGATATTAGGTTGTGGATTTGTTGCAACACTTGTGATGATCAGTGGAGGATGATCGCCCACAGCGTTCATGATGACTTAGATGATCCCAGGGAGCATCTCACTACTCGGCACACATGGCTTCAGTCCTTTGAATAATGCAGCACACTGGATGTTTAGACCCCAAATCACCTTCCTCTTCAGATCTTTTAGACCAGTTTCTCAACATGGCGTCACAGAAATTTAGTTTGACTCAATTTTGAGTGTGTGTGTGTGTGTGTGTGTGTGTGTGTGTGTGTGTGTGTGTGTGTGTGTGTGTGTGTGTGTGTGTGTGCACGCGCCTGTTTATGTGGTTTTTGGAGGGTCAATCAATCATCAGACCACTCATAGTCATCTTTCACCACACCAGTCCACGGCAGCCAACTCTGATCTTTTATTGATGCAGTTTTAAGGAGTGTGAATTATTGAGCAACATTCTCGATGCTGGATGCTTTGGCATCCTTTCATATTCAAAAGGTGGGCCGAGGGGACAGGAGCACCCCAGTAGTTCTATCTATTTTCTGTACAAACTCTTTACATTACAATATCTTAAAGCCCTTTATCACAAGCAAGTAAAATACTTGCAGAGACAAAGAAAAGCATTAAGAAAAGCCAAAAAAGCCAAAGTTATATCAAACTGGCTCTAAATAATCAAATGACAAAAGGAAGAACAGTATAGTCTACAATCACACTGGCAGTGGCTATGAATTAACACATACTGTATGGGACTGAAAAAAAAATTAAAAATGGAAACACAAAGCCTCACAGATTATTTTTGGATTATTTTACAGTAGATCCGTTGTGCTATTTAAATTCACCAAGTCAGAAATCTCAAGCTTTGTTATCACTGAAATATTTAACAGAATATAGAAACACTGAGTGTGTGCATCCAGTGTGAGTTGAGAAGATGTTGTGTGGTGAAAATAATAGTGCTCATTGTTACAAGATATTAGATTTTTCCCAATTCTTTCTTATTTTTCTTTTTCTGGAAACTCAGCACATTTAAAATGTCTTGAATTTATTTTAATCCGTATAATACATACAAAGATTGATTCTTTTCTAACTGCAATGTTAAAATATGCTTGACGCAATAATTACAGCATGTAGGTGCAAATAGTCTGAAAGAATCCAAAAGAGCCGTGCAACCACATTAATTTTTCAGCATTTGAGTATTGAAGTATTGATTACTGAGGTGTCGATATGTTCATCCATACTCACCAGTTGGCTGGATGTCTGAATGTAACTCCTGCTGCTGGTCCAGCTGTCACAAGAGTCTTGTTACGTTTTGTCTTAGAAATATCATATCGTCACATGAAAGTAGATCTAGCTTGCCAGTGCCAAACCTATTGCTGTTATACCACCTTGTGAATAAAAACCTATCATTATATAACTTGCTCTTCCTAAAGAGCATTTACGGGAAGTTATACCAGAGGAAAATGTGCTCAGATCCTTATCAGACAAGTTATATGTCTTGTTTCAGGATCTTACATTAAGTGTTAAGGACCTTCTGCTTTCTGTAACTAGCACCATAAGGTCTATCTTCTAACCCTCTTTTCTGTCTTTCTCAGGCGGATGAGAAGGCAGTGGATGGCGGCCTGCTGCCTGATGCCAACGGGAAAGATCCAAACCCGGGTGGACAGACAGACAGCTCCAAGTGGCAGAAACCACGGCTCACACGTAAATCTTTGATGAATTGTTGTCTCGTCAAGTGGATTATCGCCAGTACCACGCAACAAGGGCCAGGTACATTCACATAAAGAAACACACCACCAGGCCAACACCCTCAACAACAACACAGTGTATTGCATATCTGCATGATTGTGTGTGACAGCAGGGGAAGTGGGACTCAAAGCAAAGCAGGAGGGAGAGACAGTAGTAAGGCAGGCCTTCAATCTAAACAGAATACATGAATTTTAAAGCATCTACCCCATCTACAGTATATTATACACGGAACACAATTGTTGTTGTTTTTGTCTGACCGCTTTACCTCGTAGAAATGATAAGGCATGATTTCATCTTAAAGTCTAGCTTCAATTTTAATTCAAATAACATAATTTATAATGAAATAAATCAATAACAAAATTATAAATATTTATATAGCTTTGTATCACAAAAGAAGAAGTGGCACATTCTTAAGATGAAGAGCACAGTGTCTTCCACTCACTGCCCCTTTACATGACCCCTTTGTCTTGCTTTATATCTAAATTATTGACATTGTTCTTCTGTGTGCATGCGCTTGACAGGCAGGACAGCCATTAATTTCTGCAATCTGTCCAAGCAATATCTCATAATTCCCTTATTTCAACTGAATTGATTATTTCCCCTCTGATGACTTTAATCAGCCTGGGTAGCACACGCAGTGATGAGCAGACAAAATGTCTCCTCTGCGGTTTCCAAAAAATGACCTGCTGTTGTCCTCCTGACTTGTTTACTGCTGACATCTCTCTCTGCCAACAGACAGATGGCCATGTGCCTCAGACAGGCTGGAAACAGTAGCAGGACAAATGCTCTGATGGCTAACAAGCCATCACTTCGAACAGGCACATTATACAATTTAAGTATAATAACGTCCCTACTTTGAACTTCAGCAGGGAAATGGTCTATCTAGATCAGTGATCTTCAACAGCGGGTCCGGGACCCCTAGGGGGGTCCTCCGAGTTACTTCAGGGGGGGCCACCAAATTATTGTTAATTTTTTGAAAGTTTTTTTCAAAAATGAAAATTTCTTAATATGAATCCAATATATTATTATCAAATAATAATCAGCCTGTATGTGGAAAAAAAACAAAACATTGATGATAGGCTGACTGCCCTATAGGTAAGGTAGTATCCACACCGTTAATCCTAAGGATTCACTGTGCCACATGTATGTTTAACATTAAAACATTATTTATAAAATCATGACAACAAGTATTATTTTAATACCTTATATTATTTTATGCACTAAAAATGTATGTATAAAGGCTTTAGGGCGCCCTACAAGTTATTGTAGGCCCAGTTTAATATGCTACTTCATTTTATACATTATATGTAGTAGGGGGTCCCTGATCCGTCTCTCTTTAAGTTAAGGGGTCCTTGGTTTAAAAAAAAGGTTGAAGACCCCTGGTCTAGATCTTTTTTTTATTAGGCCTTTAAGTGTATCTGCAGTAGGAATGCACTGAAACGTGTGTCAGCATTGCATTCTACGAGCTCAAATAAATCATTATTATCCCTTATAATTATATTTATCCGTCAGGGGCATTGGTTATGTATTAACATGGAAATATTTGTTGAGGGGATAAGCAGATGTCCTCTACTTTATAACAACTTGATCCCCATCTAGTGGTCTTTGAACATTATAGCACCTGAGTGTGTCCTGCACCACTGTCTCTAACAGAAAGTGGTCTGCACTCACTCTCAAACAGGTGTATCTCATATAGAACAATCAAAAAAATGCTAGGTGGTTTCCAGTGACATGCTCTCACACAAATAAATAATCCTAACATTTGAAAAAAATGCTGAAAAATGTGGAATTGCTGTTTACTGATGAAAAAGGTGTTGGGTTCCATGATGCAATGCACAACATGATATACATTTTCTATAGTTATGAAAGTGAAAAAAGTACAATCATCATCACACAACATCAGCAAAGGATGTTGCACTTTCATGTTGTGTAAGACATGAAAACAAAGGTTTTTAGATGCTACTGTACTTGTTGTACTAGATAGAGAGAGATAGAACTTCCCCTTTGTCACCTCATACTGTATGTGAAATAGCAGATTGTTTCCATTAGACATCACCCAGTTTACTCAACACTAAACATTAGCAAACCCACTGGTACACTGTTACAACATAGTCTGGACCAGCTCACACACCACACTCATTCAGATGACAAGTGAAAAATGTTTTTTTCAATGAAAGTTTTCAATCATAAATTGGCTTTTTGAATGTCCTCTGAGGTGATCTTGCACAAATAATTACAGCATAATGTACATTTGTGAGAAGTTTCTTTGTTTTGTTTAGGTGTTTGTGCTGTTATCTAGTGTTAGTAAAGGAAACAAGGGTATTTTTGCTCTGCAGCTGCAGCAATGTGTGAATTGGCCAAAAATTCCGGTCTGGAGGTCAAAATGTACAAAACATCCCCATTGTGGCTGCTGCTGGGCCTCCTGCACACACTTCTCCTTGATGACTGTCAAGTAATATTATAGAGTGTGAAAACATTTGTGCGTTCTGTCAAATCATATGAGCTGTTAAAAGGAGAGGTATGGCTATCTGTGAATAGCCTACAATGATGATGGAAATACCACCATAATAATGGCATTTAGAATGGCTGTCGTACCATTTCAATGTATTGCTTCTCTGGTAGTTAGTGTTTGCAGTGCACGTTTAGAAACTTTATTTGCACTTCAAAGTTTAATGAAACCTGGACAAAAAACATATTATAGGGCAGTTGGATTCCTTTGCACAATGCAAGGTGTGTGTGTGTGTGTGTGTGTGTGTGTGTGTGTGTGTGTGTGTGTGTGTGTGTGTGTGTATGAAGCCTCTCCAGAAAGGTAATTTCTTGCCAAAAATAAAATGCACAAAAATCAATGAACGAGCTAAAAGCATGCACTAAGAAAAAGGATGAGAGAGAGCAAAATTCAGGGTATTTAATTGTGTGACGAGAACCTGTGTGACAGTTTTTGATAGATGGGCTTAGGCTTTGAGCTGTAATGCTGCTCTCACGGCAGTCATTAAAACCGGATGGTGAGGCTGATGGGTGCACTGTCTGCATCTATGCATGCTTAAGCCACCTCACTTGTTTGTATTTAATAGAGGAACAGCGATAGATCAGCACTTAGGGTGCATTAAACAGAATAATGTTGCATTATTTTTTATGGCAGGTGAATTCCAACATGAGCTCATACATCTTGCATGTTCTGTAATGTCTAAGTTTGTTTCTGTCTGGTGAAGTACAATTAACCCACACATTAAAAACCCTGCAAAAATCCATATTTGTATGTAAAGGATAACTAGTTGCACCATTTTATCAGCTGTGCGAATCATCACTTCTGATCTCACAGTTTATACACTACTAAATCATACACGGCAAAACTAAGCACATCATTTTGGAAGGTCAAGTATGTCCAATGCATGACTCAGTTTACCATTTTATTTCAGATGCTGATGCATTTTGGCAAACAAGATTTAATCAGAGCTCCACAAGATCAGTATTCTGCAAGGACGTTTATAGAGAATAAGCAATAGGGAACTAATATGATATATAATAAATAACTTACTAAACAAAAACAGTAAATACTTTGCACTATATGACATATACAAATTTCACTCTGGAATCTTAAAAGTATACAATGTATACAGGCATCCAAGTGTAACACTGGAGCCATAGCATCACATTTATTTTTGTATTTTTGGAGTGGCACCATCCCAGTTCATCACACATTAAGGATGAGTCCATTTACACAAACCCTCCTCGGCTATTGAAATGCATTTCTGGCCTGTTTTCTCTCCCTCTTCTAAGACCAATATTTTACCTCTCAACAATTGATTGGCCCTCCACCCCCCTTCGTACTTTAACTCAGTCCATTATGTTGTGCAGAGTCATCAGCTGTGAACTATACTTAAATTCTTCTTCACTCTCATTGCCCTCCCTCACATTATAATGATATCAAGACTCACTCATGTCTAAACAACAAAAAATAAAAAAGTACTCTGCATGTATGTTATGTGGAGCATTTTACACAAGCTACAAATTGATCTCCGAGGTGTGTAGCTCGCCTTTGCAGCACAGATATAATTCACTTTAACTTTACTATTCTTAACTACAATGCCATAAACAAAGCACCGTTTTGGTCACAGTGTTTTTAAGCTCTGAGTGAATCCTCCTGAGTTATGGAGCACGTGTATGGCTGAACGTTCTACTAGACACAAGCAGCGCCACACAGGGCAGGGCAGGCTCCTTCATTCTAAGTGCTGTTCATAGCTCAGCCATCTGCAGATGTGGATCAATGCTTGGTTTTACAGCTTTGCATCTTTGAAATGACTGAGCAAATAAAGACAGCATAAACTGTCAATCAGTGACTATTAGTAAAGAAGATTCCTTAACAACCCCCCACCCCCTGCCTTACCAACCTCAAATATACACACACACACACACACACACACACACACAGCTCAGGACAGAGTGAGAGGAGATGGAGTGAGTGGGGCGTGGAGCCCCTGACTTGATGGAGTTGTGGGAGAGATCCTAAAATGAATTTTGGCCAGGAGGTAAAATGCCAGCGAGTAGTAACAGAGATGGATGATATGCGTGTGGAGAAAGCTTTGGATAATTTTGGGGGATTAACACTCAACAAATTCGATATTTATTTGCACATGATGGACTTTGAACTTAAAGGAGGATGCTCTGCAGGCAATCTACTGTCTAACTGGTCAGTGTCAGGGGTTTTGTTGAAGTGAATATAACTGCTGATGCCTGTTCAAAAACACTGATAAAAAAGGACTTGGCAGGAGGAAGTTAACATTAAGTTTTTTTAAAGGGGCTTTTGTGCAGGCGGGATCTAATGCAAGGCAACAATGGGATTGGATGGCATGGAAGTAATTGCCATTGCTGTTGTTATCGGACTGTTTGTTGTCGTGCTCAAACAGTTTGGGGTTTGGGAGCCCTTGTCACTGGAAGGTAAGACATAAAGAGATGTTTGTATGTTAAAACATTTGTCTTTGGTGTTCTGTTTAGCATTAGAACAATCTTGTTAAAACGTTCTGGTTATTTTGTTGACTGCAATAGTGATAAAAAATGCTAAAATTATGAGTGAGCGCAGTTGTAAAATATTAAAGGGCAGTTTCACATCTTCTTAAAACAATTTAAAATAACACTCACAGATAGAGTTTTAGGTTGCTGTAATTGTTCATACTGGCCCTGAACATTTGCAGCAACCGTAAAAACTCTGTCAGTGTACATATTGGCATGTTAATGTTGTTGTTGTTTTTTAAATGGGAATATTTCCTTTAATAATGTGTTCACTGTGTTGGTAAATTTGGGTAACTTGTAGATATCGAGCCAAATATTTTAACGGTTCTTTTCCCCCTCTCATTTCTTCATCACCATCTCTTCCTGGTCTGGTCTTTTCCAACTCCCCATTTGTGTTTTTGCTCTTAAAGATGGTGAGTAACTCAAAGTGGTATTCCTCTGTGTATTACTATTAAGTTTAATTCCATCCCAGCTGTCTCTCTAAACTTATTCCACCTCCTTTTTTTATTGAATTTACCTTTCCGTTTTACCTTTGGCTGATATAATAACCCCGTTTTCCCTTTTGGACATCAAGACTTGTCAAACAAAGTGTTACTGATAACATCAGTATGAGTGTGATGTTGAGCATACTGGCACAAAGACTTCATCAATGTTAATTACTGACACCTGTGATTATATGGCAAGTCAAAGGCTGTGTCTCTAATTGCTCCCTAATATCTTCATACCACTATTTGTCCAATTTCTTCTAATAATTCCTCCGACTTCCTTAGCAAAAACAATAGGTTTAGAACACTACTTTTGCTAAAAATGTCACACCACCCCTGTCAGTGACAGCACGAAAATGATTGTGACTAGTGATTTGTGACTAGTGTCAGAAATGTCAATATATCCCTTACTATAGAATAACCAATAACGTATTTATTATGTAGGGAACAGAGAATGAGTGAAAGAGGGAGTTATTTCGGATATAGCCAAATTGTCCTGTATTTTTTTCCTTAAACTGCTCTGACGTACAGTGTATCTGCTTATTTCTTCTAACCACCCTAATTTCTCCAAGCTACAAGGTCCTTTATAATCATCGTTTTTTCCCACTACTCTATCAAAAAATGTCCATACATCTTCCCCACGGTCTTTTCTTTTATCAAATTTCACCAATACTGTTCATTCTTCTAACCCGCTTTTATCTTCCCACCCATTTCCTTGTCTTACCTTTCCTTCTTAAACCTTCCTTGTTTATTTAAAGATGGTGAGCATTTTGAGTTATGTGCAGATATTTTTTTGCCTCCCATCTATTTGTTTTTTTTTGTATTTTCAACTCCTCCCCTTCCTTTGTTTTTTTTCTGTCTTTCTTCTCTTATTGTTATTATCCTCCCTTTTTCTTTTCCCCCATCTTTTCCACCCCACCCCTGTTTTCTCTGTTTCCCACTGACAGACAGCTGTGACGGCGATCTAGAACTCTCAATGGTGCGCCATCAACCTGAGGGCCTCGATCAGCTCCAAGCCCAGACACAGTTCACCAGGAAGGAGCTGCAGTCGCTTTACAGAGGCTTCAAAAATGTATGTAAACAATCAGCACAGTCAGCTGACCATCCAAATAACTTCTTTTCTTCTTTCTTTCCTTCTCTTGATTTAAGAGGATGAGCTTCCATCTTTGCAAATATCATTAGACATTATGGTGGCTCAGGGGTGCAAGTTGAGACTGAGTAATCATTGCATAGGAATAAAGCCATCTTTCGGACAGAATTTACAATTCCTTAAGTCCTCCTTAGAGGAATTGTGTGGATGTTTTCCATGTTTAAGGATTATTGGAAAAACTACAATCATTGCAACGAGGAGGAGAACACTAAGACCCCTAAGACCCCACTATCCCGGCCATCGGGTGCCATGGGTGCCAAGGACGCTTGCTCCAGGTTCTATCGTTGATCCTTTGTTGGTGACATAAAGCCTCTCTCTGCACACCACTTAGTTGAAGCTTGGCACGCTCTGGTTGGAGCAGGGCGCTGTTTCACCCCTCTATCTCACCTAAAAAATAAACATCAGTTTAAGTTTACACTGTACTTTGAATATTTTCACCACTTCACCTTGCCTTGACAGACTTTCCGACAGGGAACTGAAGCTATTATATCACTTTATTCAAATCAACCAGACTCTAGTGATAAAAAACATAATTTTTAGGGCCAGGGAAAAAAATCGAAAATCAGATGTGTTGCGTTTTCTTTGCGACGATTTTTAAAATCAATTATTTTCCCTAGAATCAATATTTTTTTTTTATTTACCAATATTTGACCTTATTTTCTGTTTATACGGTACTGCTGACATCATTTCTGTCAGCAAAACAGAGCGAAAGCAGAAAGTGTAGAAAATCCATGTTATTTACTTCTTTACAAAATTAAATAAATGTCAGACTGACTGACTGACATGTAATGTGCATTCTTCTTAGAAAACAATTAGTTATTGGAAATGTCTCATGATATATTGTCTCTAGAAGTGTATTATTCAACTTTTGTTTTTGTTAAAGAAGGAAAAGAAAATCGCAATACTCAATACTATCAAATCACAATACTTCTAGAAATGCAATACATTAAAAACATAATACAAATCGGCACCCATGTATCGGGAAAGAATCAAATCAGGAGTAAGTGCCACATACACAATTAAAGAGGTTACTTCCCCAGACAGTCATGACCGAAAGAACGAGATCCAGGGTACAAGCGGCCGAAATGGGTTTCCTCAGGAGGGTGGCTGGCGTCTCCCTTAGAGATAGGGTGAGAAGCTCAGTCATCCGTGAGGAGCTCGGAGTAGAGCCGCTGCTCCTTCACGTCGAAAGGAGCCAGTTGAGGTGGTTCGGGCATCTGGTAAGGATGCCCCCTGGGCACCTCTCTAGGGAGGTGTTCCAGGCACGTCCAGCTGGGAGGAGGCCTCGGGGAAGACCCAGGAGTAGGTGGAGGGATTATATCTCCAACCTGGCCTGGGAACGCCTCGGGATCCCCCAGTCGGAGCTGGTTAATGTGGCTCGGGAAAGGGAAGTTTGGGGTCCCCTGCTGGAGCTGCTCCCCCCGCGACCCGTTACCGGATAAGCGGAAGAAGATGGATGGATGGACTTCCCCAACAAAAGATTTAAAAGAGGAGGCAAGAATAAATTATGCCTTGCTGACCAAGCAGAGATAATTAGAAAAGTTGATCTACAGGAGAATAAATAGTTGAAAGCAATACAGAATGCCTGAGAGCCTGACTGCATAACATAGGTCTACAATTATGTTTTTATATTTTGAATTGTCATCTAGTTTCCCTTTCCATAAATAAAGATATTTCCAGCATAAATTGATGCAGAAAAATTCTTCAGAAAGCAAGACATTAAGTGTTTAATGCTCAAAATTTTCTTGGGGGGGGTCCTCCCCCCACATCAAATGTCACCCCAGAAATCTGGAAACAAACCTATGGCTTTGGGTTGCCAGGCCAGCTGTGATTAGGCCATATTGTGTGTGCAATCTAACTAACATCTACAAACTGGGTAGCTGAAATCCACACACTGGCTATTACCAAACTGCAAGCCAATTGCTGTTTTGTGATCTGCTCTGTGTTCATTGCATTCAATTTATTTAAATGGGTCCAGGCTGGCGGGCTTAGCCCCAAACCTCCTCAAGTCCTAGAAACGCCCCTGGTCCCGTCCCAGCCCTCCTAATTTCATCTCGCAGAACACAGAAGTTGCTGGTCTGCCGCTGACTTAAGTGGCGTTCACAGTAATAACATGACATTGCTTAGCTTCTGTGCCATTATTTCCAAACTTAGCACAGCTAACGGTGACTCAACTACTGCTAGAGTTCATATTATTCATAACCTTATCGATAAGCTTACTGTGGGAACACATGTCACTCCTTTTTTGTTAAGGCTGAGTGGTCGTTTTCTATTTGAAAATCCTGGAAAACAACAAAGATGGTCTCAGCCTTTTAAGTTTGGGGTTTTTGGGATATCTTCTTGCCCTAGTGGCCATAAATTACAGTGCACTGCAGGCGGGGACCGTGTCTGCACAACCAGATACAATAATAGAATATCAGTAAGACACTAACTTTAAAATTCTGTTATTAAGCAGCATTGTTATCTCTATAGTATCTCAACTATAGATTTTGACACAATTTTAAACCAATCTAATCTCTTTATGATGATCTGACCTAAATTATGTAAATGTTTTTTCTTTCAATAGGAATGTCCCAGTGGGCTTGTGGATGAGGAAACATTCAAGACTATTTACTCACAGTTCTTCCCTCAAGGAGGTACATTATGTAACCAATGCAAACTGGTAGCACATAAGCATAAAACAGACTGCCCTCACTATCTGCTTTGTAAATCTCACTACTCTTTGGAATAGCAAGTTAATTTCAAAATGTGTGAACAATGAGAATCGAGGTGGTTAATCTTCATCAAAACTAATAGTTGTATTAATCTTAATTTAAGATTGCAGACTGAAAAAAAACATAAAAAAATGGTGTTAAATGTTTTAAGACAAGCAAAGCTAGTGATGATTCTCAGTATTAAATAAATATTGTAATTAAACATTGCCATTTCCTGTTCATTTCCAACCCTGCGTATTGATTATTTGTTCTTAGATGCAACCACATATGCACATTTCTTGTTTAACGCATTTGACATGGACAGAAGTGGCTCCATCCGGTTTGAGGTGAGTTCACCAACGACTGCATTTTAGTGGTCATTTATCATGGGTTGCAGGGGTTAAGTTTCAGTTGTAAGTGCAATGTTTTTTTGTGTAAAGAAAGCTAATAATGAAAATTGCTTTTTCAGGACTTTGTGATAGGATTGTCTGTGTTGCTTAGAGGCTCTGTTACAGAGAAACTTCGATGGGCATTCAACTTGTATGATATCAACAAAGACGGCTACATTACTAAAGAGGTACAATCAACAAACCATTCTCATTTATTAGAAAACGTACTAAAATCTGTTGCAGCGTCCTCAATTCTGCAGATGTACTGTATGTCTCTCTCTTCGGTTTCCTGCAGGAAATGATGGCAATAATGACATCCATTTATGACATGATGGGCAGGTATACCTTACCTAGTGTACGAGACGATTCTCCTTATGAGCATGTGGAGAAATTCTTCCAGGTATATTATCTCTGCATCCACTAAACCACACAGCCTAATCTCTGGCATCAAAATCGATGGTGTATTATTACATCCAGATATTGTACTGATCCAAGTGTGTGTCACACACTGTACCTGATTAGTGCTTTTGACCCATGACACTCTCTCATTTAAAGAAAAAGAACATCTAATTTAACAGAAAAATGTCACAAAGCCCCTTTTCAAAGCCCATCATCAATGTAATTTCACAACAAACTTTTGTACCTTAAATTAATATAATTTCATACTTGACTAAATATGAAATCTCTCCTTTCCATGTCTGACGTATTTCAGAAAATGGACCGGAACAGAGATGGAGTGGTGACTATTGATGAATTCATAGAAACCTGCCAAAAGGTAACCTCACTGACAAGTTTTACTGCGGGGTGATTGACCGAGTTCATGCAGCTTTGTGCACAAACGACATACTTTCTCTTGCATCTGCTTTCTTTTCTCAACAGGATGAAAATATAATGGCTTCCATGCAGCTCTTCGAGAATGTCATCTAGTTTCTGTAGAGGGACGTGGATCGGTAATGTTGCATAGTGCTTCCAGCTGCAAGCATCTGGGCTTGAAGTTACTTCATCCATCTTAAAAAGGAGAAACTGGGTCATGCAACACATTTGACACATTTTAATACAAAGTGGCAAAAACTATTACTTTTGCTGACAAACTGTTCTAAGCAGAGACGTGCAGAATTCACAGAATCACTTAAAGAAATTTTTTTTCTTTGCATGACAATTTTGTTTTTGCACCTGAAGGAAAAACTACCACCAATACCCTTGCTATACAGTATGTCATTACGAGATGAGCATGACTGCTTGCAAGCATGTGATGCAAACCACATTGAACACAAACAAGGGGTTTTATCGATGACCACTTTGAAACTTGGGCAAATGAGAATACTTTGTTACTGTATTACATATATAATGTAAAGATTATAATTATGTTTCTATGTTCTTTAGATTTCAGTGTAATCGCAATACCATGTCATTGTCATGTTGACCCAAAACTTAGTGAAATAAATATATACCTTCACATATCTATTGACTATTGACTATCTTCTCTTTTTACACAACACACAAAGCTGGGATTTGTAAAAGCAGTGAGATGTTCACTGTACCCTAGAGAAATTTTAACATCTTGCAAATGATTACACCAAGTGTTATATTTAAAGTTATGCAACTATGTAGCTGCAAAACAGCAATAAAACAAAGTTCAATGCAACATGCTACATGTAACATGAAAAATGTAATGTGTTAAGCCATTGTACGAGTGATACTGAACAAATCGACAATTGTCCAAAGTGTTCCCTCAAGAGGATCTGCTGACTTAAAGCAAAAAGACATAGTTGTTTAAATTTGCCTGAAGGAAATTTAGCAAATTTTTGTATCATTTAGTCCAGTCTGGTTTCTCTGACGATCATCTCTCTTATTCTCGACCTTCTCGGCTCTCTAACTTTTTGCAGCATCACAATGTTGATATTTCATAAAAAAAAGGTACAAATTATTATTTATTTATTTTTAAGATTATTTTTTGGGGCATTTTCGGCCTTTATTTTTGACAGGACAGATGAAGACATGATTGATGGTGAGGTTGAGGATTTAGGTTTGCATGACCAGGACCAAGAGAAGCTCAATGTGTAAAGCAGAGACTAATAACAACATTTATATATCTGGTTTTAATTGTACATGATGAAAATAGCCCTAAAATAAAAAGTCTCTTTCTTGTGCTACAGGCCATACTTCCAGCTAAAGAGCCAAAGGAGTAAGAAGTAAGTTAACAAGCCAATGCAGACAGTAATATATTTGTTTTTGCACCAGCCTTTGTATTTGGTGAATCATGGGAGAAAACTAGGTGTTGCAAATGTGTGAAATGCCAAATCAGCCAAAATCATTCAACCGGTACTGTATTATTGATATTGAACCAATAGCAAAGCAGGGTTTGTTTTGGGGAGGAGCTATGCTGGCTCTGTTGAGTGGATGTTGGTGTGGAAATAATACTTACACCAAAATGCTGCTCTTCTCCACTGTACGTGTTGTGGTTTGACAAAGGACCGCCGCTCCAGCATCACAACTTCTTGGTGTGACCAATCACAAAGGTAAAATAAAACATTTAACAAATATTCTTAATTAATATGTTATTAATTGCTAAATGGATTGTATCAGCATATTTTACCTGTGTGATTTAAGATTTATAAATCATCTCCTGCCAGATGTATCGCAATAGTACATACCGTTGCATTTACACACCCTTTGATTATACATCATTAATTTGTTTTGTAACAACCTAGGGAAATGTACATTGCTTATCAGAGCCAGGAAACACAAATGCATCATGGAAGGGAGAAATACAGTATGCATCACACACAAAATGCCCAGCTTATCCCAGTGTTGACAGAGCATGTGGATAGTTCTGGAAGTCTATTGTGTTAGTGCTGGTTAGCATGTGACTTTGGATGGGCATTGAGCTCAATCAAAAGCTTTAATGCCAGTTTGAACGACAGCCAACAGACTGTACAAACCCCTCTTTCGTTGTCTCTCAAATAAAAGAATAGATATGCCATGCAAAAATACATACAGAGCAATATCATTTTAATTTGATCAGGCTTAGGTTATTCACCCTCAGCCTTCACCTGCCACTGATTTATTTATGTATGTAGGTGTGTTTTTGCAGGGTACACATCTCCAGTAAGTATGACTGGCCAGCAGAAGCTTCTCTCACTGTGGGTTTGGCTGTTACTTATGGCAGCTCTGTGCCCAGGTGCATACAGTAAGCGTGGCTTCAAGGGTCGAGGAAAAAGTGATGGCGACAAAGCGCCGCCCTCCCAGAGCCGAGGCCTCCCCAAGCAGGGCCTGAAGTGGGCGGGAGCAGCAGTAGCAGCAGGGATGCTGGGAGGCACAGGCACCGGATATGGGCTGGGCTTCTTTGGTAGGCCAAAGCATGGATCTGGGAATCATCACGGCCATAAGACAGCCTCTTCTGAACAAGATCAACGGCTTTACCACCACGAAGGCCAAAGATTTAACAACCAGTCTCTCTGGAGAGCCTTTGTTTCAGCGGCTGCCCCCGCTCCCACGACTAACATCTTTCTCACGCTTGGACATGTGGTGTCTTTCCTTATAGCAGCCTGGATAAGAGACATTTAACACATCTGATCACTAGGCTAATGATCAATCATCTTATCAAATTAAATAAAAGCTAATTTGAACAAATGATCCTTCCTGTCCTGATCCTACTAACTGTATATGAGTGCAGGGACTTCATGGGCTTTAGCAACCACATTCTACAATAAAAGCATACACATAGTATTTTACGGGCTGATTCCAGTATGATTACTGACTCAATATACTTACTACTACTTTTAGGCAATCAAAAACAATTAATAAGGAACTTTGGCTGGGAATCAATATGAGTGACTATATGACACCTTCCTTTGGGGAATATAAACATGTTTTGACTAAAAAAAATTTCTGCAGAGTATTTTCATGATCTATCGATTTATAATTTGGTCAATACATTAGACAAAAAAAGCTACATTTTGAGCTTTTTTTATTCAACAAAATATATCAAATGCATCACTGTTAAATAAAAAGCTTTGCCTAAAACATATAGTCTAAAGTCTGAAGAAGAGTGATGTAATTCAATAATGTCCTGTCAGAAACTGCAGATATACTTAGTCAAAACAAATAATGGCTGAGAGTTGAACTGCAAATAACTATACTAGTTAGGAAACATGACTAGTCTGTCCTTGTTTCATTGTCTTAAAGGGGATTGTGAACAAGAATATGTGACAGTGTTTATGAAATGATGTCATTTAGGCAAGGAAACCCTTATTGTGTTGTATTTTATTTAGCACATAAACATCCATGGCAAACCATATTAAACCATATTAGTAACCCAAAGCATTTACAACTGCAAGTCAAACCAGACGATTAACATACATGACTGCACTCCCAATCTGAGCTCAAAGACAGTTACAGAATATCTAAACCTAAAGGGAAATAAGTGCACTTAACAGATATTCTACAGCCTAGAAAACATTTTGCCAGAATCAACAAAAATAAACAGGAAAAACCTTGCAGTATGAAAACGAACTGGGAGATTACAAGAATAAAAGTGAAATGTGAAGCAAGTGTGTGTGTGTGTGTGTGTGTGTGTGTGTGTGTGTGTGTGTGTGTACACACAGCAGTACTCTGTTTAAAATAGCAGGATGAAATGAAAAGTGACAGTTTTTATTTAAACTGCACATTTACTTGGTTTAAACTCCCTTGAAAAGCCTGCAAACTTAATTTATGTAGCAATTTTCAAAACACAGTTACAAAGTGCTTTACAGAACCCATAGGGAAAGAGATAAGATAAAAGACAAACACAAAGAAATAATGTACAGATAAACTTCACTATACACAATCTCGCAAACCCAGTGTGAGGCAAAGGAGAGCAAAATTTAGATTCCTGGAGACACACACCGTGAGGCTAGAGTTCATGAAACACAAACAGAGGTATTTACAGACCCGCCAATACTTACAGCAGTATTCACATACAATGTGACAGACTGTGACTTCCATTGTTTCCAGGCAGTTTTAAGCCATTGCCAGTGCTTTCAGTTTCAGTGTCAATCTTTTCGGACTGATGACAGATACGACATAAAGTTACTATGTGTGATAAGGTTAAGGTACAGATATAAAGCTTAGAATTAGTTCTGGGATGCCAGAATTTAGGATTAAAGTCTTGAATTGTCGTTGAACTTTATCTGTTCAAAACCTCAATCAAATCCCAGCTTTCACCAAACTACATGTAGCACTGCATCAGGCGCTGTTGTCAACAAATGCACCTATTGTTCTCAGCAGCTGCAGGCAAGGTAGCAACACCACTACAGCACTAAAGACGACATTTGCTGCACATCAAAGGACACATGCTATTACATGCAATCCAGGATTTTACAGGCAATAAACAAAGTGTTAGTATCAGGTACCTGAGAAGGAGTAGAGCTGTACTTTACTTTGAGGACACCTCCAGTCGTATTTTGATTTCTGTCATACTAGTGTTTAGCTTTTTATTGTGGGATAGTAAACCATTTGTCCAAAGGAAAATTTACCAATTTGGTAGTCATAAGGGAAGTTTGACTTAATATGCAAACGCCAATAGGGGCAAGGGTTTGTATCAAAATGTGCACATGGCTCTTTTTTTGACAATTTAATGGTCTCTTCTTGGCCAATATACAACAATTTAGAGCCAATCATCACCACAGATCTACAGATCATGTTGAGCAAACCCCCAGCAAATCACATTGTGGAACTGAAGGCATTTATTTCTCCTTTATTATTTATAACCATTGACTGTAAATATTAATGGACAAAGCATCCGGTTCGGCGAAGTGCTGCAATGCGGAAGTGCCTTAAACCTGCATTCTATCTGAATTCCAGCAGGGGGCTGGTTGTGCGGTTGCAAAAGGAGGTCGGTTTCTGTAGAAGTCTATGAGAAAGTGACCCACTTCTCACTTGATTTATTACCTCAGTAAACATTTTCGTAATGAGTTTATGGTCTCAATCGCTAGTTTTAAGTCTTCTGCAATACAGAATGTTTGTTCATGTTTTGAATTATGGTCTCGTTGATTTTAAAATCAGCGATAAAGTTTTAGGGCGTGGCTATGATGTGATTGCCAGTGAAAGAGTGTAACGTAACCTGGCTCCTCCCTCACTCCTCCCTCTCGTCTAAAATCGTCACATCCGCAACCAGGATGGCTGCACCCGCAACGGCAAACTCGACGACTCATAGCAGATCTCCACAAACCAATGCTCTGTCCATTAATATTAACATGTTTATAACATATTTTCTTTTCCTTTTGGTGCCTTTGTGAGAGGTCCTTAAAAAAACAGCTTATGGCTATTAAGCTATTATTTGGAAGTGAACACCATCTGCACTTTGCACTGACAATCTGAAAATCTCCCCTTTAAAAGCCCTGTTTTTAAAATTAGCTAAACTCTGTCTTAAACATTCTTTTATATTTGATGAAAACAAAATGTTCCTTTGATGAAAGAATATTAAACCAATGCACGGAAGAATCAGCCTGTTGAATTCTCCAGATGAAAAGGATGAATGAATGATGTAATGAAGTTAGTGATGTTTTTGTATATATATAAAATCCTTAATGTCACATTCCTATTTTACAAAGTAGCATATAGTAGACATACTGTCACAATAAATTGTCACAAAAACTAAAGTAACCTGAATCTTCTATGCATTCAGTGTTCAATAATGTGGAGTATAAAAGTGCTAAATATATTCTTGAAAGAAAAACAGTGCAGCATGTACAACACACAACTGACTGCTGCCTCTTAAAATTGACTACTTTAGTTTCTTTATACACATCTGCATTTTGTTACCTTTTAGTAGTGTTTTGCCGCAATAATAGAGGATTGACTAAATATGACCCAGAAAGCTTGCTATGAGATTATAATACATAAGCGGTATATGGACGTGCAGTTATAATGGAGGAAACAGAAATCCATTTGGAGTATGGTAAAAGGAAATCAAAGTATTCTCACTGGAGAAGGAGCATGCTGGACAGTAGCATGAGGAGGGAGGTGAACAGTTGAATCACCCCGTAGCTCGGAGGGCTGCTGCCTCTTGGCTGGAGTTGTTGTTCTGCTTTTCGTTCCTGCAGAAAACTCTCAGAATAGACCATGTACTGCTCAACACAGTGCCGGGACTTCAATTGCTCAATTAAGGCTGGGTATCCAATCTCCTCTATGCCGACGGTGTCATCATTATCACCTCCACCCTGACTTTTAGGCACGGTAGAGCTGCTCCCCTGGTCTTTAAGAAGGTCAGTCCTATTCATACAGCGTTGCATGAACTTGTCATAAGTCTCTGCTCGTGGCGGAGGATTGTAGACGTAATCACGGCCATAGTCTTTTTCATCTGTAGATTGGGTGCCATAACGGCGGTACATGTAGTTGTTGTAGTATTGCTCTTCTTCAGGGTTGCGGAAATTAAAGTGTGGTCGAGGGAAGCGCCCTAGTCCATATCCAACGGCCATTCCAGCCACAGCACCAACGCCTGCTGCCAACATGGCTTTTTTGGCAAAACCTGAAGACTGGGGCTGGTAACCCATACCCTGTACAGAACGAGAGAATGGAGACCCTCCCATCCCTGGGCCGCCACCATATCCTCCTCCACCATATCCTCCTCCACCATAGCGGGGACTAAGGATCTTATTATTTGGGTTCCAGTTGGGGTAACCACCAGCCCCCCCACCGGGGTAACCACCAGCCCCCCCACCGGGGTAACCACCAACCCCCCCACCAGGGTAACCCCCAGGCTGACCCCAACCCTGTCCTGTATTTCCTCCTCTGACTGGGTAACCTCCTGCAGCTGGGTAGCCACCTGCAGCTGGGTACTGGTTAGGATATCCTCCTGGGTTGCCAGCTCTGCCTGGATATTGGTTGGGATAGCCACCTGCTGCTGGGTAGCCTCCTGCAGCCGGGTAGCCTCCTGCAGCAGGGTACTGGTTAGGTGGGTTGCCAGCTCTGCCTGGATATTGGTTGGGATAGCCACCTGCTGCTGGGTAGCCTCCTGCAGCTGGATATCCACCTGCAGGGTTCTGGTTTGGATAACCTCCAGGATTGGCTCTACCAGGATACTGGTTGGGGTTACTACCAGCTCCTGGATAACTTGGTGGATTTTGTCTGGGAATTCCTCCTGGATTAGTGTTGCCTGCTCCTGGGTAACTTCCACCAGGAGGATAAGGATTGGGGTTTCGATTGGGACTCTGTGGCTGTCGGGGGTATCCTGGCTGAGAGGATGGTTTTGATTGTGTCCCACCCTTGTTGGTAGAAGATGACGTTTTCTTGCTGCTGCTGCTACCTTTTTTAGCCCATGTTGATTCAGTATTCAACAGAAACCCAATAAGAAGGGACACAAGAGCCACCTCACACAACCTCCTCATCATGGCCCTACAGAGAAAAGTGTTCAAGGGAATGATCATGAAAAACAATCAAGCATTAGGCTATACAACCTAACATTGCTTTCCCTGATCGTAAGAATGACTTGAAAAAATGGCCTAGTGCTACCTTTTCATTTAACAATGAGCAACAATGGATTATTATGTAACCATTTGTATTCTTATAGCTAGCTAGGCCATATAGCAAGAAAAAGTCTTATTTAATCCAAAAAGAGAATCGTAGTTCACAAAGTTTCGAAGATAGAGTAGGCCTATTCTCACCATTATTCTCTCATTTGGTTAATCTGAAAAGAAATAGGCCTAAATAAATTAAATGATATAACGGTACCATAACCAATATGAGTAAACGATGACCTGTTTTTTTTTTGTTATTTTTTAAACAATGAGTAGCTAGGCCTACTAATAATTGCACCATTATTATCCTGCGCATTCGCTTGAATAGAACCACTAAGGATCCATCATATTATAGGCTAATGTGTGCCGCTCTGATCTTTCGTTGAGCCTACCCATTAAGACTACAACATCATCATGGAGTAACGTTATAACGTTATAATTATTTATTACCGTGAACTGATGTTGTATCTGTGTTCTTAGATGATAATTCGGCGATACTGTGTTGTTGTCGTCTTCTGTCCCTCTGTCGGCTCCGTTATGGCTCGGGGTGGATTCTTTCTAGCTGGGGTACGCTCGTTTTGATGCGCAGCTAGTACCCTGTAGCCTAGAATAGAGGTGGGAACAGTTTGCTATGACGTCCATGCGGTGAGACCACCATGAAGCTAAAAACTACCAATAAAAACAAATATGTTATATTTTCAGATGTGTTTTACTTTAAGAAGTCAATGCATTTATTATATCACTTATTTGGACACCAACTAGAACTAGCTATCTTAATCTAGCTCCGTCTTTGACATATACTGCATAGGTTTCTGACCTCAGCTCACCGTGAGCTGTATTTTATAACAATTAATTCATTTGATCAATTTAAATTGAGTTTGCAGTGGGTTTTCTGGAGCGCTTGTTAAATTATAAAATAACCGGCTAAAAATGGTGCCGACGATGGTTCGGTCCAACGTCCGTCCGTTACGTCCGGTTACGTCCAGTTAGAACCGTTGGAGCAAGTGCACCCGAAGCCTGCGCAGTTAAGTGGGTCCGCACCATTTACCACGCCGGCGTACGGCAGTGGTGGGCGGTGTAGCCGAGCGTATCTGAGCACTCGTTAACTCTCGAGAGGAACTGCGGGCTGCGTTGTCATTGGATGTCTGTGAGCCGTGACGTCATAGTGTAAACACCCGTATGTGCTCGCAGCTTTCAGTCTGAACCATGGATGTATTAAGAGTACAGTCCGGACCGGTGCGCAGCACACAGTGGAAACATGTCGGGAAGGAGAGAGCCCAGCGGAGGAATTTCGTTTATTAAATGTACACTTCAGACATAAACTGACCGTTAATCAGTCCGTGCGCACGGTGGCGTTTTAGCCGAGTTAGCAACTGCTGTACTGGGGCCACGTTACTATTTCACGGGAGCGGGCCAGTCGGGAGCGAATGGACGGATAAAGACAGAAAGCCGGGGATTGATTAGAAGAAAGTAGCCTAGCAGGCAGGCAGGGGGCAGAGGGGTCGGGTAGAGAGAGGGGAGACAGCGTGTGCGTGCTCACAAAACGGGGTAGCTGCTTGCTAGGGGATGTTATCCGTACTGTCTTATGGCAGACTGGTAGCCAGGGCTGTCCTGGGCGGACTCTCTCAGACGGACGGTCGGGACTACAGCCTGGTCACCGCCAGTTATGGCTTCGGTAAAGACTTTCGCAAAGGGATCCTGAAGAAAGGGATGTGCTACGGAGATGATGCCTGCTTCATTGCGCGGAACAGGAACGCCGATGTTTTGGGTAAGCTCTCTGGCATGAAAGCACTGTAATTTTGGCTTGCAGATGTATGCTATACCCTCTGTGTTCAGGTGACCTTCAGTTCAGGCTAGCCTGCACGTGCACCGATCCCTCGGATGAAAACACAACAGCCACCACCCTCCCCCCCTCCAAAAACTGAGCCATACCTTATTTCCCCTCGTCGCAGTTATCTTGGTCGTGTTGAGCTTATTTGAACCTGGGTAAATGTTTACAGAAGGTAAATGCAGTTGCAATCGTGACATTTATACATTAACTGCGATTATGTGCCGTTAGCGGGTATTTATTTTAGGTGAAACCCCGGGTGACCTTTCACCTAGATGAGCTCCAACTGAGGAATACACAGCGGTAACGCAAGATATTAAACACAGCAAATTAGGATGCGTAGATAAGCTCAATTAAAGATGGACAGGGCTGAAAAAGTTCTTATTACAACGTCTCAGACTTAACACCACAATGTCTTGCAAAGGTCAGAATGGTTGAGCATGGAGGCAGCCATGTTGCTAATAGAGCGTCAGTAGCCTGCTAGCTTAGCTGAGTGTTGCTTTAAATTGTCCGCACATGAGGGTAAACCAGTCTATGGGGTAAACCACAGACTGTTACAGTCTATGGGGTAAACACAGCGAAATACTAGACTAACCACGTGGCTTGGTCGACACATACACGTTGTGTTTTATAGTTTTAAGGGAATGTGCAGTCCTACATGGATGCTGGTACTTCCAGTAGTGCAACGGGAAATTTCAGGGATTCCCAGAGTGTCTTTTGCGTGTAATTTTAGTTTCTTATTTTTTGTTGACTTCCACCTGCAATACAAAGATAAAACGAAACTAAAGTTAGAGCGTGGAATCGTATTATTATCAGTACTGATGTTTTCACATATTGTACAGAATGTAGATTACTTTAATTAAAAAAATGCTTGTTTTGTCTGAGCTAGATAGTTATCACACAAGACAAAAGTAGCAAGTCTTAAATTTCTTTGCAAAGCTGGAACCGGACAATGTTTCATTCCTTTATCTTTCCTTAACAATGTATCAAACAATTATCAAAATAGTTGCTTTTTTTTTTTTTTTTACTGTATTTTATTGTCGATTGACTAATTGATTAATCAACTAATCTTAAGCATTTGTACGCGGATGGGTGAGCACCCGAAGAACAACAATTAGATTAAAATTGTTTTCCCCTTTGGTCCATCAGGTGTTGCAGATGGCGTTGGTGGTTGGCGTGACTATGGTGTCGACCCGTCTCAGTTCTCCGCCACATTAATGAGAACCTGTGAGCGACTGGTGAAGGAGGGACGCTTTACTCCCAGTAGTCCAGTGGGTATCCTGACCTCTGGCTACTATGAGCTTCTACAGAATAAAGTTCCCCTGCTAGGTGAGTACACACAGACGCCAAAACTCTCACAGAGGATACATTATAGTACAGACAGTGGTGGAGTGAGACCCTGCGGAAAATCGCCGGGTCGCTGTTTTTCTGTCTGAACACAGCCTTAGAAGTTGAGACTCAGTGACCTTGTGGAGCTAAATGGTTTTCCATTTTACTCAGGATGAACATTTAGTGTCATACCAGAGTTCCAAAAAGGTCAAGAATCCATCTGTAATTGACACTGCAGGAGGGTTGAACAGTTTTTAAAACCGTGCACATGTGACCAAGGTCACATTTCTTCTGAGACTAGGTATCCCTGAGTTACAGCCAGCACGTACACTGAATGTTAACCTCCTCCCCCCTTATCACGATGTCTGTCAAATGACTTACTTTTATTTTGGGAATCGGTCTGCTCAAGGTTACTTGCACTGTTGGCACCTAAAGCTGCACTCACGGGGGTTCTGGGACAGGCACGGTCCATGACCCTTGTATGTTTTCTCCCTTTTTCACTTGCAAATTGCATAATAATCTCAACCACCCACTGTGGAACCATGAAATTGAATCTAATGAAATTCATGAGGAAGGTGCACACAAAGGCGGTGATGTATTGGTTGAACAGCATTCTACCCCTCTAGAAAAACAAATTCAGCCTGTGCTTATTTTCTGCCTGTCTATCCAAACTTGAAAAGATATGTTTGCACTTTCACAACTGAACTCAGTTTCTTTTTCACTGTTCTCTTGTCAAATTATACTCTCTATCCATAACCCTATTGTTGCCTTGCTCTCCTCTGTTTGTAGGGAGCAGCACAGCCTGTATTGTGGTTCTGGATCGGCGGAGTCACCGGCTACACACGTGTAACCTAGGGGACTCAGGTTTCCTGGTGGTTCGGGGAGGAGAGGTGGTTCATCGCTCAGACGAACAACAGCACTATTTTAACACGCCCTTCCAGCTGTCAATCGCTCCTCCTGGAGCTGAAGGGGTGGTGCTCAGCGACAGGTCAGTAGCTCAGTGTTAGATACATCCTTGCAAGTCGTGTGAATGCAATTTAAAGAGAAATAATAAATAAAAGATTTATTGTAGAGGCGATACTGGTAGCTTTACAACATGCTTAGTCTTGCATTGCCAGACCTTCCGCCACAGTGCTGCGGAGGAGGGTCTAGTCCACACAACATTCCAGGATAGGAGAAAAACGTATTCTGGTTTATTGGCATTTCTTTAAACCAATCACAATCGTCTTGGGTAGCGCTAAGCACCAGACGGAGAAACGGTGCCTCTGCGAAATAGCCTCGGGAAGGAACTTTTGGTGAATCATTTGCTTGTTCAAAAGTTGTTTTAGTCGTGCAACAAAAGACTCAGATTGGACAGAGCTAGCTGTCTGGATTTACCCTGCAGAGATCTGAGGAGCAGTTAGCCATAGTCCTCATAAATCAACCAGGGTTTAGAATGCCAACACAAAGAAAGTGGAAGGTGACGGACATCCGGTCGGAAATTGGGGACGCCGGCGGAATTTCCTGAACAATCCAGGAAATAAAACATCGTCCATATAGACTACAAAATGCTAAATAGGACATCTCTAATACAAGTGGTTATGACAGTTAAATTATCCTTTGTAAACTTCAGGGTTGTTGCTGAGCTACTTTCTGGTTCAGCAATTGCTGCCAAACAATTGTTTAGATAAATGAAGGTAGAGGTGCAAAGATGAATCGATTAGTTGTCAACTATTAAATTAATCGGCAACTATTTTGATAATCGATTAATCGGTGTGAGTAATTTTTTATTAAAAAAAAAACTTAATGTCTCTGATTCCACCTTCTTAAATGTGAACATTTTCTAGTTTCTTCATTCCTCTATGCCAGTAAACTGAATATCTTTGAGGTGTGGACAATACACGACATTTGAGGATGTCATTTTGGGCTTTGCAAAACACTTTTTCACCATTTTCTGACATTTTCTGGATCAAACAACCAATCAATTAATCGAGAAAATAATCAACAGATTAATCGACTCTGAAAATAATCAGATCCATTAGTTGCAGCCCTGAATTGAGTCAAATTGGATTTGTTAAATATGCCACATCTTCTCATGTTGGCAGCAAACCTAGTTGCAGTAGGAACTTCCAGACAGTGTTTGCAGATTAAACAAGACCTGCTTCGGTGTCACACTCCTGGCCAAACTAGGCTACGCTGCCATACTACTTGATCATCTTTTCTTATATTGCCTTCATGGATATCCTCTCATATCCTGTTCATAATTTGTTGTTTTCCTTTACATTTAAGTGATTTTAAAGGTAAACGCAGCATCATCTATATTATCATCACAACTTATTAAAATACTACACTTATCGGCACGTGATGGTGAACAGATGCACATAATTGAAGCGGACGAACACAGAGAGGATGTCAAATAATTCTTTATAGATGTTACCTTTAAACACCTTTACCTTTTTTTTTTTTGTGCCTGCAACTGCAGCAACTAAATAAGCACTAAGTAGTATCAAGAATGTTATTCCAAACTGTTCCCCCATGACGTAAGACACACGATGCACAAGCATGCATACAGGCTTGCCAGGTTAACCAGATAGGTGTCACAATTTGATTCTGACAATGGCAGCCTTATTAACCAGGGATAAACCTTTCTGTAATCCATTTAGAGCAGTCTCGAGGTCCTGTTTTTGAATTCTCTCTCCCCACTGGTTTAATTCTTTTCTTATGTGAAATAAAGTTTAAGATTAAGCTGTTCATCAAGTAAACGTTCCTTTTTTTTAAGGTACATTTATAGCTCTGTGGTGTGCCCCCTTAAAATAAAACGCTTCAAGACGAAGCAAATAAACTTAAGTCTTGGTATGGCGCCAGCAAGCAACAGGACCTCAGCAAGGACACACAGGGTAGGCTGCTTCCGAGTCAGCCCTCGGATTAAACGCCCAGGCGCGTCCACTGCCAAGATTTAGCAGAGTGACTTCTGACCTGCTAAATTCCACAGTGGAAACTGTTGACAGCAGCTCAGGTGCCGCATGCTCCTGTTACACTTGTGACTGATCTTTCCGTGCCTGCGTCTGTTTCCTCTAGTCCTGAAGCAGCTGACAGCTCCTCCTTCGACGTGCAGCTCGGTGACATCATCTTGACGGCAACCGACGGCCTGTTTGACAACATGCCAGACTACATGATTCTTCAGGAGCTCAAAAAACTCAAGGTGTTGCTTTATTGAAGCTGCACGCATACTGTAGCCAGTTGTATGTAAACATAGGTGCAGCTTGTTTTCACATCTTTCAAATGTAATGCTGTTTACTTTCGATCATTTCAGACCACCAACTATGACAGCATCCTGCAGACTGCACAGAGTATTGCAAGGCAAGCTCACAACCTTGCCTACGACCCCAATTATATGTCCCCTTTTGCACAGTTTGCGTGTGACAATGGCCTGAATGTAAGGGGTAAGTATACTGGGCTTCAGATGCTGTGTACCCTTTTTTTTAAAACACCATGCTTTAAACAGCACATGTAATTTGAACTGATATGTGTTGGCCCAGTTCCTCACACTTTTGTGTCTTGTTCTGCAGGAGGGAAGCCAGATGATATCACGGTGCTGCTGTCCATTGTGGCTGAATATGCAGACTAAAAGAGAGTGTGTGTGTGTGTGTGTGTGTGTGTGTGTGTGTTTCTCTGGGGCTGATCCTCCCTTCCCCATCTGCCTGAGTCTTCCACCTGCAGCCTTCCCAAAAATGCACTGCATCCTGTGGGCTAACACTGGAGGCCCACCAACACGACACACACTCCTCGCTGCGAAACCGACTTCCACCCGTGTACAGTTTTTGTTTTCTTCCTCCGTTTTTGTTTTGGTGCTTGAACGATTGAGGGGAAGCAGGCAGCTAGGACATTGTCATGTTGAGCATGATGCAGAAGGATTTGAGTACGACAGGCTGAGGGATCCCTTTCAGTGTCCCGTGTCTCATTGTGTGGCATCAACACTTTCTTTTCTTTCTTTTTTTATAGGTGATGTGACTGAGAGACAGTTCAGAGCCTTCAGTCAAACAGTTTGGATTGACTGAGGGCTTTAAAACCTGGTAGCCCCTGTGTATAAAATGTGATATCATAAGAGGAGTATGCCAAGGTTTTGGATTCTTGGGAGAGTAGTGATAGACTTGACTACTGAACCCAGGTAGCTGCCTCTGTTGTTCCAGTTTTTAGTCTGTTCCTTGTAAATGTGTTTGAACAAAGCATGTAGATGGACTGAGGAAGCTGATGTTGGGAATGGATGGGTGTTATTAGAGAATGGGATTTAAGAATTGGGTTTGGGACTGTAAACGATCGAAGAGCTGACTAGTAATTGCTCAGATCAAAGAAACCTGTAAAGGGAAACCATAACATTTTTTTTAGAGCTTACATGTGAAGTTGAATCCGTTTTTCTCACTTGGCTGGAGGATCTGTTGGTGCACACATCCCAATAAGTTGTAAATACTTTTGTGTTTTTAGGGCTTCGTTTTGGCCTTTCTGTTGTTTCTTCATTGGTTGTTGGAGCAAAGAGCAATTTTGTTACTATTGTGGATGGTGTACACATGCCACATGTCATAAATATATTTTCCTGTATAGATGTTAATCTTGAAGTGAGCTTTATCAATCCCACACTTCCACTCGCTGAAATGAACAAGAAGATCTTTGCTGAGATTGATCACTGCAACAGTTGTGTGGTAGAAAGGATGTTAAAAACGTGCGAGTGTGGTATGCTTGTGAGAAGTGGTTATTGGAATGCGTGGTGTTTTTAATGTTAATTATTTGTTATCTCACAAAGCTAAAGCTAGCATCTGGGAATGCTTACAATTGCAGTGATAGGTCAGGCATGAGTTTAAAGGAAAAGATGTATTTTTTTAACGTTATTTAGTTTTAAAAGTAAGAATGTGGAGTGGCTGCTGACATGAAATATTTGTGATTGATGACTTAACAATCTTAAGTGTGTGTGTGAGAGAGAGAGATTTGTTTTGATTTCTCAGTTCCTTATTTCCCTTTACATTTGTTTGCTGCTTCTCTTTTTATAAGTCAGATGTCTGTATATGACTTGACATGATTTATATGAACATAGTCTCCATGATTGTAACGAGTGTGTGTAAACGTGTCTGCTGCATCAAATTACATTAATCAAAGACATTGATAATACTGTTCTACTCATTGATAGTCTGTCCTTTTGTCTAACAGCTCACCCAGGTGGTTTGGAGAATATATTTACAGTTTAAAGCAGGTGCACCAAAGACTGTCTTTGTGTATGTCATACACAACACTTTGTTGTTACAAACATCATACAGCAATACTGTAAATTGCTTGTGCTCTGAATCTTGTGTGATGGCCAGATGTTTTGGTGGAAATGTTCAGAGGGACATTAAAATGTCTTTTCTATGCCTAAAGATGTTCTATCAAAGCAAAAGCTGTATTATATTCTTGGTTTAAGTTCTATGTGACTGGTTGCAACACAGTATAAGACAGATTTATGAAACCAAAGAAGGAAAGCCATATACAAACACATAATTAGGGCACTGCTCTGTAAGCCCTGCTGTTAAGATAACGTGGTGTTTCTTCCTCATACACATAATGGACACCATTATTTGAATATTATTTGTCCTACTGTCTGCACTGTTTTTCAGCATGGTTTCTGTCTCGGCTATTAGCACCATTTTACAAAGTCAATATCACCCAGTTGTCATCTGTTCTTGTCTTGGTGGTTTATAGATGGTGTATAAAGGTTATGAACTTGTGTTGTTTTCAAAGATAGCCCTATATGTGACAGATAGTCAGTCAGATGTTACCCGTATGCAGAAGGAGGGGTGGTGAGATAGGTAATGATGCTGTGAACTTGCAGTATGAGGGTGAGCACAGTTTCAGCCTTAACAACTAGCTAGACCTATAATCAAGAGGCCTTTCCTGTCATTGCAAGCTTGTCTCATCTCGGTCATGTTGCCCAGTGTTTGATGTAAATGACAGTCTGCCCCCGTCTTTCTCTCCTGTGAAATTGTTTTCAAAGGTGCTTCTGCAGTCTGTATGGTATGATTGTCCTCTTTTCAGCAAGCAATGTTTGTGTGTATGAAAGATACAAATATGTCTACAGTGTAACAATGCAGGTATAATTTATGTAAATATGTTTTAAAATATGTACAATATTTAAATAAAGAATCCAGTATTTATACTAAATTCGCTTGAGTATTTTCATGAAGCCGTTTCATCTTCAGAAACAAACTTACTGTTTACATGAGACATCCCATCTTGCAAAGTGATTGACAGCTTTAATAAAGCAGGTTGTGTTACAGTATACTCAAGTGTGGTTGAGAAAATACAAACTATTTTTATCAGCTGCATCCTCTATATCGGATAATAAAATGTCTGTACTGACAGTAAACATTCACATTTTCTATGACAACTGTTAGCTATTCTACTGTTGGTGCAAATATTGAAGCAGGTCAAAACAGCAGGTACGTACTTTTTTATAACCATTATTGATAAAGTGTAAAATTAGCTTAAAATCCACAATTTAATACATACCAATGACAAAGTGTATATATGCCCACAACGATATGTATGCATGTATGTAAGTAAATCAGTCAAATTATAAATGCAGGCCTTTTATTGTGGTAGTTACCACCGGTAAATATGAAGTGTATATATAAAAGGTTAATTTCACCTGCTCTTCATATCTTATTACTTATACTAGTTCATTGGTTAAATAAAATCTACATGATTAGCCTGACCATAGAAAGGAACTACTGCTGCATGAGATCTTTAGTACCCTAAAATTATAAAATAAGTGAAGTGAAGTAAAGCCAAATTACTCTGACATCCAGAGTTGGAAAAAGTACATTGAAGTTAGACCACAAAAAAGCTATTTAATAACAGGAGTAAATACTGTGATTTTCAGCAGTAGATGGCAGTGTAGAGTTATAGAACGCCAGCAGAATGCTCCAGTTTCTCTTCCTGTAGCCAACAAGGAAACTAAAAAGAAGGACCAGTTAGTTATACGTCATTATTTATAATCGTGCATTGGGGCGGGCGTGGCAAGTCTTCTATAACCCATCATCATATCTGTGTTGTTTCACATTTGAAAAATGCTTCCACAAGATGAAACAAAACTCATTACGTGACGTTGACTGATCTTTCTGTATATAACTGTGTGCGTTTGTTTTCCTTGTTATTCCTATTCATTACTTATGAGTAATGACTGTTCCTTCTTTCTAGTTTCCTTGGTAGCCACCGGCTACCTGCATTCTTGCTGACAGCAGAGATTCGGGCATAATAAATAGGTGTTTGTCAGCTGACATTTGTGTGATGCTAGCTTGTTAGCTTCGGAGTTAGCAGGAAGATACTGCACTCATTTAACGTTTATCGAACTAGCTGCGTTTGCTCTTTAATAGTTCGACAATTTCTTGTTTGACCTGAACATTGATTATGTGACCAAAGCGAGCAGGTTTAGTATGAAAGAAATTATCTAACGCTTTATAGCACTAGCGAGCTAGCAGCCAGGAATCAAATCTTCTTAGCAACCGTAGCTAGCTAAGTTAGCTGTGACCCATGTGACAGTTATTATTATACATCCATGATGACTGCAGGTTAACGTTAGCTAACAACCGGGCGTCTTCATGGAAAGCTTTACAGTGTTAGCTAAGCTTTCAAGATTGGTCGGAAGGGTGAGTTATGTGAACTCACTGTAGACCCGGAGCGGCTCCTTCTGAGATAAATGTTAATTAAATGGCAAAAATTGAGCAGGGCAATGGACTTGACTTGCGGAGCGGCACAGATAAGCTGACAGATAATGGGAAAGGCAGCTCATATGTATCCGACCCAGAGGTAAACGGTGTCCCCGGGGAGACTCAGGTGGATAAGTACGGATTCACAGGAGGAGCCCAGCAACACACCGGGAAATTGTAAGTGGACCTTCATAAGGCTAAAGGTTTCCTAAAATATTGAAAGAAGTGTTTTTCCACAGACTGCCCAACAGATTAAGATGTTTTTTCTGAAGACAGGTAAAGGGGAACATGAAACGTTAAATCTCTCCTTTGATTTCTGGAGTCATCAGTCTATGTAGAGATACCTGCTGTCATTTGAATGACTTTTCTATGTGGAAGAAGAACAAAGAATAAGTCATTCAAGTAAATAGTTGGCTAATTACCATGATTTCTAGCTGGATTTCTTGTCACCTGGACCCTTCAAAGCAAAGTTATGCTTGCTCGTGACCCATTGGCCTTATCACAGGTTAGAGCAAAAATAAACATGTCGTCTTTATTTTCCAGTTTTGTCAATTAATTTGTGGGGTCCCAGGTTGGGAACCACTGATATAGACCACTGTTCCATAGTAGTCAGTATTCCTTGTTCCTACTTTCCTTGCTCGTCGTCCGTCTGGCACCAAACAGAGAGACCACATTTGTGTGCTGGTCTCTTTTCACTGACTTCCAGTACAGTATAGAATTGATTTTAAGATCGTAATGGTTGTTTTTAAAGGTACTTCATGGGTTTGCCAATCCAAAGATGCTGGCTGTTTCTGGGTCTAAGCTTTGAGTGCAAGGGGGGGGGAGATTGAGCATTTGCTGTTGTGGTTCCTAGAATTTCTTCTTTGTCATTTGGACCTTCATTATGTCCCAGTTTGTGTACTATATCTGTGTTGCTTACATGGCTGAATTTCAACGGTGCCTTGGAAAATGTACAGCACTTTGGTGACGATTTGAACAAGTGGCTTGACTAGATTTTGACCAAATTCTGACACCGGAAGAACTGAGCAAACCATGCAGCTTGGGCTCATTGTCCGCCATAAGATATTTAGTGGTGTGTTCTAATTTAAAGACATGAACGAAACTGTCCCAATCATTGCTCTTTAGATTTATTAGCCTAGTTCAGCCAAGTCGCTATAGAGATTAGTGATTGAACTTCCTTTAGCTTTTCATGCGAAAGCATGTCAGTCAGCTCTTTTAATTTGTTTGTTTAAATTTGTTTGCCAAAATGACCGGGCATGTTTTTTGGTAGATCAGGACAGGAAGGTGTGTGCATAACAATATGACAGCTCCGATCTTCGAGAGGACTGAGTGAAGTGAGGTATTGGTGTAAGTTTTGTGTAGGAGATCGTAGGGAACTCAAATAGGGGAACATTCTCCCACAGCTTCCTGTTTTCCTTGTACTTCGCTGCCGATGGCAAGTGTTCTACTGTTTTTTCTGAGGTTAGGGTTCCTGTGTGGACAAGGAAGAGATGAGCCATTGTCCCGCCCCCTCTGAAGACAGGATTGCCCTGTCATAAGTACAGGGAAGTGACACAGTACAGTAAAGCCATTGTTTATTTGTATGAAAATAATTTGTTTGCTTTTATCGGTTACATTGTCTCCTATCTGCACAGTGCTGAAGAAATCCCCATTGAGGTGCTGAGGCAGCGGGAGGCAAAATGGCTGGAGATGCTCAACAGCTGGGACAAGTGGATGGCCAAAAAACACAAGAAGGTCTGCTTCATAAACTAAACTAAGTCTGACTTCACATCTTTCTTTCTTTGTAATGAAAATGTGCACTTTGCAGGAGTATCCAATGCGCACTGGCGGTTTTGGAGCATAAACATGGTTGTTGTGGCAGCAGTTTTGAACTGGACTTAACAATATAAATTTGTATCAAAAACTGAGCTCGGAAACCTGTGATCATTCCATCAAACCTGTGATCATTCCATTCCATCGGCCAATTTTTTTTTATCTCTGATCAGTTGCCTGCAATGTTGCAGTCAGTGGCATATTTGCTGCAGTATTTACTGTACTGTTTTCCAATGTCTGTGTTCCATTCTCCTGTTCTTCCTTTCTCTTGCTTTCTGCAGGCTCTTGAGTAACTGTGCATGTGTTGAATAACAGGTGAAAGAGCGTTGTCAGAAGGGGATCCCTCCATCCCTGCGTGGCCGGGCCTGGCTCTACCTCACCGGGGGCAAAGTGAGAAGGGAGCAAAACCAGGGCAAATTCCAGGTCAGTCGTATATATGTGATCCCTGCTGTCATCAAGCTATTTGACTTTCATGTCTGGAACAAATCATACTCACTGAAAGTACTGAGGAGTGTTTTGCAAAATATGGATGCAAATTAATAATATTTATTAATGATACATGTACGTATACTTGTAATTCAAGTTTATACATCACTGATAACTAGTTTTAACAATAGTACACTAGTACCCAAATTCCTGGAGAGGGGCTGGACTCTTACAAGGCTTAGAACTTACTGAAGTTTCAGAATTGCCTGCATTATAAAATTCCTATTAAAAAGTGGATGGTGGGAAAATATTCAAAAATTTAATTTGCAATGTTGCAAAAGCTGACAATTTTTTTTTGTGTTTTTAGGAACTGGACAGTCAGCCAGGAGATCCTAAATGGATAGATATTATTGAGCGGGACCTTCATCGCCAGTTCCCCTTCCATGAAATGTTTGCAGCGAGGGGAGGTCATGGGTACTGCCTTCTAAAGGCCTGGCATGATGTCCATTGTTGTGTTAATGTGGCTGAACATAGTTTCTGAATATCATTTATACATGTTCATACATTCAGGCAGCAAGACCTGCTCCGCGTGTTGAAGGCATATACTCTGCATCGTCCGGAAGAGGGTTATTGTCAGGCTCAGGCTCCCATCGCTGCTGTACTCCTCATGCATATGCCAGCAGAGGTGAAAACGCACACTAACGATTCAACCAATTTTTTTTTCATTTCACATTTTGCCATAAGAAATGCCTACCCTTGTTCCCTTTCTTTGTCTTAGGATGCATTCTGGGTTCTTGTCCAGATCTGTGAGAAATACCTTCCAGGATACTACAGTACAGGGCTGGTAAGGGTCCAGACAGACACACTGTCATATCATTTTGAAAAGAAGACCTTAATATCATAAGAAGAGCTTGAGAACATCTTGAGTACAACCTGTAACAGGATTACATATTAACAGTGTTCAGCATGTCAATTATTATCTATCCGAACCCTATAAATATTGCTAAAATGGATCTTTTGTGAGCAAAATAAACTCTAAATATTCTAGCAATGCCCAAGAACACTGGCTTTCTGAAGACTGCATTTCTGCCACATTATAGGACGGAATCCTTGCATTAATTCATATTTTCCAGAAATGACACTGCCCAAGATGTATTGCCCACATAGATTCTCCCTCAGTATTTAAGCTTCTTGAAAGCATCGACTGATTTAACTGGCTAAACAGAAGTCAAAATTGTCTTTGTTTTTAGAGACAGTACATGTTATTTTACGTGGCTGGTGTTGGTGTTAGATTTCTTAGGCCGGCAGGTCTCTAGCTTGACACTGATGTGCTAACGACCTAATTAATAGGAGCCGGTGACCAGGCTACAAGGACGAGATAATCAGAAAATTAGATTAAGCAAAGAGAATGTCTGTCTGTCTGTCTGTCTCTGTCTGTCTGTGTGTCTCTCTCTCTCTCTCTCTCTCTCTCTCTCTCGCTCTCTCTCTCTCTCTCGCTCTCTCTCTCTCTCTCTCTCTCTCCCTCCACTGACTGCTGGCTGCTTTCATGTTGTCTCCATAGGAGGCGATCCAGCTGGACGGGGAGATCCTGTATGCTCTACTTCGGCGGGTGTCTCCTGTGGCCCATCGTCATCTGAAGAAGCACAAGCTGGAGCCCATCCTGTACATGACCGAGTGGTACATGTGCGCCTTCTCTCGGACTCTGCCGTGGGCCTCAGTGCTGCGTGTCTGGGACATGTTCCTTTGTGAGGGTGAGACACTTCACTTGTAAAACATTCACTGATATATTATTGTACAGCACATGAAAAAAAAACATATCAGAAGTGTTTTTCCCTGACCTGACAAGTCACCCTTACAGAGATTATGTCATGAATGATTGTTTGTTATAATGTGTTTCAAATAAATAGAAGTGAAAATATGACTTTTAGCTCATAGACAGCAGCTTTGTTTGATGTAGTAGACTTGAGGATTGTTTTACAGGTAAAACACCAGATTTAAATACACAATAGCAGTATTTATTTTCCTCCAGGCCCTGTCATGTGCTTATTATCCTCCTGTGTAATTTGACCAGTAAAACACCAGGATGAGGAATATGAGAATATGTATGAAGTAGGTTACCACGCTGCAAGATTGTTGCAATCAATCCAAGTGGCTACACCATAGTTATACATCTAAATATCCACTTAAAGTGCTCATAATATGCTCATTTTCAGGTTCATAATTGTATTTAGAGGTTATATCAGAATAGGTTTACATGGTTTAATTTTTTTTTTTTAAAACGCCATATTTTTGTTGTACTGCACATTGCTGCAGCTCCTCTTTTCACCCTGTGTGTTGAGCTCTCCATTTTAGCTACTGAGTGAGGCATCACACTTCTATTCCATCTTTGTTGGGAGTCGCACATGCGCAGTAGCTAGGTCAGCACTACAAGCCAGTCAGAAGCAGAATAAGAGGGCGTGCCATGCTAGCAGCTAGGCGAGCATTATAACGTGTGTTACAAAGTGACGCACGTTTGTCACGGAAGTAAAGGCTGGACTACAATAGAGCTGTTTGGAGCAGTTTGTGAACAGTGTTTTCTGTTGGAGATGGTAAGTCCCTTTGGGGTGGACTTTAGGCTTTTTCACTTTGTAAACCTATCCCATGTACAAAAAAAATATATAACACAATAAAGGAAAGGGGAAAAGCCAAAAAGCACAATATGAGCACTTTAAATGAATTGGTCTCCAGCAGTTACAGTATGTGCTCTCAGATGGTCTATCTATTAAAAGTGTCGACTGCTGCTCTAGCTGCATATTGTCTTGTGTGATGCTGTTCTCAGGAGTAAAGATCCTCTTTCGCGTGGGCCTGGTTCTCCTGAAATGCATGTTGGGATCCCAAGAGAAACTGAAGGCCTGTCAAGGTCTCTATGAAACAATGGAGCTGCTCCGAGCTATACAGCCACAGTACATGCAAGAAGTTTTCCTGGTGCACGAGGTACAGTTAAACTCTGTCATTGTTGTAGTATTTGTTATCCATTTTATTGTTTTGACCTAGCACCTATTGCACACACTCTTTCTCAAGTCTTTCTCTTTGACTTTGCCCTCCTCTGGTTGCAACAGCGATATAAAAAGACTTAACCTGTAATGTGCTGTAGTACTTGAACCATTAAACCCAGGCATTACTCACATGTGATTTACACTCATTCTCCACTTGTGTTTCAGATTATTGAGTTGGTGGTGTCTGAGAAAGACATTGAGAAGGAACACCATGCTCAGCTGCGGCGCTGGAAGGAGACCCATGGAGATCTACACTGCAAGTCTCCTCCCAGGATGCACGGCGCTAAAGCCATCATGACTGCCGAGCCGCCCAGTCGTCAGGACCTGAGACAGAGACCCACCATTATTGTGGAATCTCCCCTGGCACCCAAGACAGTTGGGGAGAGAGAAGAGGATGCCAAGGAAAGTGGAAAGACTGAAGAGGAAAAACAGAAGAAAACAATCCCACTGCCACAGGAGACTGTTATTCCTTACCGTCTTCCCACTGACCCCTCACCTCCCCTCAAACACGTGACTGTACAAGGGTCCAAAGAGAGTCTGAGCAGTGCAGAGCATGACACTTACCTGTAGCAGGGTAAGTATCACCAGTTTACTAACATAAATCATTCCATACAGCCTTTGCTAACTTACTAACTAAGTTTTCAGTCAAAGTTCTCACATGTCACAGTGACACGAGAAACCTTTCCATGACTTATTTTATCTGTGGTAGTCGTGACTGTGACAGTTTTTTTTTACTGAAATGGCTATTTTTACAATCAAGAAAAAAGTAATCATGTTTTCAAAGCTGGCAAAAATGCCATTGCTCAGACTGCTAAGCAGTCACTGTGATGCTGAACACATTTTCACTGTCATTTCATTTATACAGGTTTCTATTTACTGTACTTTTAACTAAGTAGTCATTGAAATTTAGCATAAAAGTGTATGGAACTCAGAAATGTGTAATTGCCAGGGAGCAACAACAGATGGCGACTGTGTGCCCTGTGCACACATGTCTAAGGTTTTATCCTGTGGAGCTATTAGCTTCATATACCCTCACTAACTCACTGTTAACAGCTACTGCTGCTATTTACCTCCTTGAATTTTAAATGTACCTCTTAGATTCTTTCCTTTGTTATAAATGAAGTCGGATTTTGTCTTGATTGATGAGGTCTTTTCTAGAGCACTTTGCCTTTATAGTCTTCGTCTTTGGCTATGTTAGTCACTACGTTGCCAACGCAGAGATTCGTTTTTACCCTGCTTTACTAGACTCGCACAAATTTACAGACACACAGTTATATCAGTGTGTCTGTCATCCAGGAGTTTGTCTTTGCTGTTGTTGAACACTTGAGGGCGTCCTGAGATTATCTCACAGCCGCTGCAGTGACCAGCAGTCGTCTGCGTGACGGACATAATGAAGGAAGAAGTGTGCAGGGACGTTTTGTGCCACTAAGCCAAAGATTTGTAATGCATATTTTTAAGATATATGTTGTCCGAGCAGTTTATTCAATCATATTGTTATACAGTATTCGGGAGAGGATTGGGTTTATCAATGTCGTGAATGGGAAATGGAAAAATGCCATTTTAAAGAACACTAATACAAAGCTGTTTTGTTTTTTTACAATCATGCTTAGTGCATTCCTTAGACTTAGATATATTTTACTATAAAAGAAAAATATGGCATTAGGAGTTTTGTTTTCTGCAACCTCAGAATCTAATCTCCAGTCCCAACACTTAATGTGTTTTTTAAAACCAGGAAATTCCACTCAAATGTGCTGAAGTACCTGGTGTTATCTTGGTTGACAAAACTGCTTTGAACAACTTTTAAAAGAATACAAAACCAAAAAGACTAATCATGAAGTCCAAGTAATGTACACATATAATCTTCAGAAGTTCTTTTCTAATGGCATTATTTAGATACAAAGATATTAAAAGTCAAAAGAGCCATAAACCTTTAATGACTGAACGGTATCTGTTGATGCTCATTTTATCTGAGATGTTCCAATGAAGAAATTGTTTGAAAAACTCTTAATGAATTCAGAATCAATCAACATTTAACAACCAGTCCAGGAAATTCCTTTATCAGCAGTTACATGTGTAACAGTAAATCAGATTAGTTGCTGTCAGGGTTTTTATAATGGAAAATGGTTGTGGGTCTATGTTGATTTCAAACACTGAGCAGATTTTAGTATAGTTTAAAACACAGATCACATTTAACCAACATGCAGTTCATCAGTTGAGTTTCTACCAGGAGCTTTCTATACTGTCATATAGGGGGCACCACTGAGCTTCATCCAGGGATTCAAATCATTAGTTGCCCAGTCATTCTGAAGGATACAGGATGTGGTTTGGCAGCTAAACACTTAATGTTGATATTTTTTAAAAACATTTTTCAAAGATTATGTTTCACTATATATAAACACATATAAATGTAGGATGTTGAGAAGCTCTTTATTACTAATCATTGCAACTATTATGATTAAAGAGAACATTGTTTGAGCCTGGGTCTTGTAAATGTGCAACTTATCCTGCTGTACTCATGGGTATATAGGACTTTATTCCTGATCTGTTTGCTCATTTGATTTCAAATCAACTTCTCATATCTACAAGCTATTTTGTACCAAATTAGCTTTAAATCAATAAAATGTTAAACTCTTGGCTTTTGCAGATCTGTTATTTTTTGCATTTTATTTTGATATAAAATTCCCCTTCTTTTGCCTTAATTTTATATAAAAGAAAGGCAATGAGACAAGAGAAGAAGTGCCACACAGACTGGACTGAACAAGTAGGATTTCAATACACCCTGTGTTATCATTCAGCGCCCTCACACCCGCCCTCACCCACACAGCAGCACACTTCCTTGGACACCTGTTTCTCCGGCTCTTTCAGCTCTTTGAGGAATTTGCATCTCAAATAGGGCGAATTCCCACAGCACCGTCCAAAGCGCCTCACCCAGCCATTTGCCTTTGGTCTCTGAATGGAGTCTTCTGCCTGTATACAGGCCTTCTTCTTCTTCTTTTTCTTCATCGACAAGGTTCAGCTGCAGTCCAAGAACATTACAGCTGAGAACACTCTCCTCTACATTTTAATTTACCCAACCAGTGAAAACCCCAACACTTATATAAATATATGTGTCCCTTTGTTTATAATTCCATTACTATTGTCAGTTGAATTCTTATGGTCTTCCCATACTTCCGCTCATTTAAAGTAGAGACATTTTCTGTCATTTGAGAATACACTTGATTGCAATGATGAAATATTTTAATTTATCACACCCAACAATCAGATGATTGAGATTTTTCATCTTCCTGATGTCACATTCCTCACCCGCAGCCTTCGCAGTGGCTTTTTCTATTTCTGTGAAGGATTTTGAGTGTTGCTTGTCTGAGGATGCCTGTCATTAAAGCATTTTTGTATTTCTGGCTCCTCTCATCATCTCTTTTGTGCCTTTTGCTGTCTGTAAACAATGCCAGCTTCTTACCCCAACTCCACCCTTTACCTCAATCCAACCCCACCCCACTGGACCCCACCTGTCTGTCTCTCCCTGTGCTGGTGCTCACTGACATTCACTAGATCCAAGCTTAGACCAGAGAGGGTGTAATGGGAGACTGGCTTTATGGCTAATCTGCAGAGGAGGAGACGTGACCCAGACGTGCCCCCATAACCACACTCTCAGAAAAGAGCAGAGCAGTATTTGTAGCTTTCCTAGTACAATAGCTTGTTGCTGGGGGCAATGTTGTATACAAAAACATCATGGTACATTTACACAAGTCAGTTGTTGTGCTCCTAACATTCATTCCTTCAATAATGCTATCTTGACAGTACTATCATGATGAACCTTTAAATAATGGTAATCATATTGAGGAAACGATAGTACTACTGTATGACTTGGTGCATTTTCCACTTTTTATCTAATGTGGAGCGGCAATTTCTCCCAGTCCATGTTGCTGCTTATGCCATATTAAGACATAGGATGGCATAAGAAAATAGAAAATAGGTCTGTTTAAAAAAAACACAAGGGGCTATGTTGGTGTGGACATGTTGCTACAAGATCTGGTGAGAAGATGAAATATGATCCAGGAAGTCCAGTTTGAGTGATACATTACACCCATGAGCTTCAAGACTCATCAGATGCAGTTTATTATACTGTGAGATTTGAGAGGTTTTAACAACTCTGGAAAGTTGTTGCAGCAGCAATCATTTTATCCTCCATCTCAACAATTGTAAGGTTCACATTACAAAGTAATCTACCAGACAGTACTCTTGCACATTTTTGATTGGCCAATGCAGTCCATTGTCGGATCAATGTTGCATTGTGTGACAACAAACGTTGATCCCACTAGGGACTGCATGGTGCAAATATTATCATTTGCCCGTGTCTGCAAGGGTTCGTAGTGCAGACCGCATGCACTGACTGCACATGAGTGAAGAAATAAAAAATCCCTTATATGAGATTTATAAAGTTTAACTTGTCTATATATCGTACTATAGTATACACCCCATGTGGTATAAACAAAATTACATCCACTGTCTGTGTTTGTGTCCTTTTTGGAATATATCAGGGCCAGTGCTGTTATAAGGACAGGATCGCTCACCTGCTTCCCTCCAGTAAACACGACTGACTGAATTTAATAATGCCAAACCACCACCACTGGGGAGAAGAAGGTCAGGTTGAACTGGTACAGATTTGTACCTTGAACTACCAGAAAAAATGCTGTACCTTTATGGTGTATCCACATGTATGCTTCTGGGTCACTTTGCATGTTGTGGTACAACTATGAAAGAGTTTACTTGCTTATGAATTATAAAATATTCTGGAGTCTGGAGAATTAATCTCCACACTCAAGTTTAATTTTTAGTACTGAAATGTTCTGTGTACCTATATTTTTGATTGTACAACTATATCCAAAGCTCATACACTGTATGCGTGTGTAAACAGATACCCCACCCATGTGATGTCTGTGTATACACTGTAGCTGTTTATGGGGGGTGGGTTAGTATAGTGAGGTGGAAGATCTCATGAAAACATATGTGTGAAGCGTCTGGGAGATTAAAGTCTGGCTTCATGAGCTGTAAAGCTCCTCTAAAGCTTTTTAGTAACAAGGACCGAGGGTCTGCACCTTTATCCCCCAGCCTGCCATCCCCCATCATGCCCTCTGCCTAAAGAAGGGATTAGAAGGGGTAGAGGTCGGGGCAGGGGCACAAAACAAAAAACACAACTGTGACCCGTTGATAATAGTTTGAATTGTTAAATTGAATTGCAGCTGCCATGCCTTTTCTACAGTTTGCGTTTGTATGCTTGATGTGATCTAATATAATAATTGTGTGTCTATAGGTGAAATAGGAAGAAAAAAACATTAGTATTCCCCTTATTTTGTCTACACACTGTATATGTGAGTAAAAAGAGGACTGAGCACTCTTATTTGGGACTTTTTTATGTATTGAGGGAAAGGCTTTGATGAGAAGCTTCAAGTAGCGGAGCTACACGTGTGGGACAGGAAGCAGAGTCGGAGTGGAAGGTGTCAGGGGTCAGACAGATGCTCGTTCAATGGACAGTGGACAGGATGTGTGTGTGTCCTTTTATGGTTCTCCTCAGGATAACAGTAGCTGGACATGTAGCCCTAATGATCTCAGATCCATCAGGGTTTTTGACACAGGGTTATGATTAGCGATAGGATATAATAACGCACACCTGTTTGGTTCCAGCCGGGGATCCCCCTGAGTCCAAGCAGAATCATGAATCATCATAAGACTGATTTGTTCTGCTTAGCAACTTCAGATCCACATCCAAGTTATTGTTCCTGTGTAAGGTCTGTGAACGGGTCATTTTCTGCTAAAAAGGAATAGCAAAATAGAACCCAGGCATTAAGATTATTGATTATACTACTAAAATGTGAGTAATTTCTTAAAATATATATAAATGGTCCATAGCCGAAGCAATGCAAAAAAAAAAAAAAAAGCAGAGATGCTGTGAAGTGATGTGCAGTGCTGAGTGGGTTTACATTGTGTGAGGACTTTTGTCTCCTGTAGTTTTAAGTCAGTGCAAAGGTAAAATCCTGTAACTGTCATTCTATTTACAATGTACAATTCTATCCATTCATGTTATATTCTCAAACTTGGATTTCTCCAAGTCCCTGTACTTTAATGTTGAGCAGTCGTTTTTTTTCATGTTAGCAGCTGATCCAGAATACTGCAGATAACCTTCTGGCTTCTTTACACTTGATTTCAGTATGTTTGAAGTTGGGCAGGTTACACATCCTCCAGACCTATCAGGTTTTCTGTTTTAGGGACCTCGATGTGACCTCTGATTTCCCCCCCCCCTCCCCTCAAACTGCACCCACTGTTGACTTTTTCAACTTCCTGCAAACTACTTGCTTTTATTCTAGACGTTTCTTGGTGTGCCTTTGTGTTTCAATGTGTATGTTTTTATATGTTTATTTGCAGCATTTTGATTCACTTTGGCTTGTGTTTGAATATACAGTATTTTATAAAAATAAATTTGAGTTGACAGGAAGAAATAACCAGGCCTGTTAGTTGTTGCCGTTAACACTGTCAGATCATGGTGAAATATTAATTCGCACATTTGAAATACGGAGCTTCATAACTTTTCAAAAATAACCACAGCAGCAATTGTTTGTGGTTAAACCATTTTGGATTTACCATATGATTACAGTGAATGAGGATATTTACCCAGTGCATGTTTATGTATGTTTAAAATAATTAAATTGTAAATCGGAATACCCGACAAATATCATCCACAGAATGAAGAAAGTGTTATAACCTTATTTTTTGGTAATGAAAGAAGAAGAAATGGCCTGTAACACATTATGAGGGAAGCTGCTGTTTTGAAGGGTTTTGAGGCTTTGCAACATTTATTTGGCACTGTTTGTGTTGCATGTTTATCTCTTCACCAGGGATGTTTGTTAGCCTGGTGCTTCTGTGTTGGTGTGTTTGCACTAATCTGAATTGATCTGAAGTCACTTCCTGCCATTGTTGTGTCACATCCCCACTGTCTCCTCTCTTCCCGTCCATCTAGTCCCCTCTTTCCCCATCAAGGAAGCCAAGAGCTGAGAGAGGATGCACAGGAGGGGGGGTCTCTCTCTCTCTGCGTGTGCGAGAGAGACAGAGAGCGAGAACAGGAGCCCTGCCCTGATAAACCTTGGCCAGACTGATATTGATGGTGAGCAGGAGAAGCATGAGCAGCCTGTGATAACAGTAAGAGAAACAGACAGATAAAGAGACCAACAAAGGGAAGAATTGGTGGTTTTTCTTGTAAGAAAGAAAATAAGTCACCCTTTTTGAAAAAGATTAAGTCTGGAATAAAACAGGGATCTGGTGCATGGGTGCACGTGAGCTCCACAGATACTGAGCATCAACATGTCCTGCAAAAATGAGTTAAAGGATCATTTGGGTTATTATACCTTGGAACTTAGGCTGCAACAAAATAGCCAGGACTTTATTTTTGCATTAATATTTGCATTTGTGTGTGTGTGTGTGTGTGTGTGTGTGTGTGTGTCTCTCTCTCTCTCTCTCTCTCTCTCTGTGTGTTTGTGTGCATGCAGAGAGAACATCAGCGAGTGACCTCATAGCCTGTTATAATTGAGACTAATGACAAAAGCATATGGGCGTCAAGACCTTTGGTTTGAGGTTACAATAGCTTATTGTATTTCGTCCAGTAGTCATGGGTGTTACATAGTGTGTGAACTAGGATAGCGGAGTGTGTTCTGTGCATGGGTGTGTGTATGTGTGTGTACATCTCTCAGCCTTGAGACTAAACTGGAGGCTTGTGTTTCAAAACTCTGTGAAGTTCGGACAGCCATAAAACTCTATAAAACAGTTCATGTTACATGTGAGGGATGAAAGACTTTTGTAAATCCTGCAGTACATTTAGAATAATTCACACAGTTTCTAGACTACCTCCTGTTCTCTGACCCATCGCTGTTTTTCCACACGTTTTTGTGAACAATATCAGTCTTACATCCAGGGGGAGTAGTGGGGAGTGCAGCAGAGGGCAGTTACTCGCCTGCTGGACCTTCCTCACGGGAAGAGGGAAATGTGGGTGCAGGTTTTACTGCAGCTTTCTGGTGTTTAGACAGCAGGGAGGCTCTGGACTGTATCTCTTTTCTTCACAATTGGTCTATATTTCTTATTTTTAAGCAGTTTCTTGGTAGGTTTTGCACATTATATATTTCATTTATTTATAAGGGACAGTGTGCAATTAAAACATAAATGTGACCATTTGATGCGTTGCACCAGAGTTAGCCTTTGGCTAATTTACATCTGTAGTCCCTCGAAAAACACAAATACAACATTTTAAAAGTTGAAACCACGCTTAATGAGTAAAAAAACATGTAACAAATAACAGTATTTTACATTTCATATCACTCACACACACACACACACACACACACACACACACACACACACACACACACACACCCCGTCAGCCCCGTTGGAGAGACAAGTAAGACTAACAGTTGTGAGGAATGATTAACTAACAGTGTGCGTGCATTATATTTATGTAAATTCATTATGGTATGCAATAAAGCATGCTGGGCCTTCAATGAGTGTGGCATGCATAACATAAAACAAACACTGATACAACTCTTTGTCTGCCTAAACAAACCACAATTTTCATGATGACTTGGAGCAGCAGTGTTACCTCACAGTTTCTATAAATGATAACGAACCTCTCGCTTTTGTTCTTTCTGATTTCAACTCTCCTTAGCTGTCCTGCGTGAGAGACAAGGAGGCGCCCCGCCTTTCTCTGATGGTTATATTTTCACTGGTGACCCTGAAGTCTAAGCTATTTATACCTTTTTGAGAAAACTGTTTGGGATTTCCCTCCCCCGTTGTCACATTTACAGTATATTTGATAAACATTTCTGTTCAGCTGCTCCTGGCACAAGAAGACAACAACATCTTGAAAGCAGGAAGATTCATATCAACAGAGTCCTCCGGTCGCCTGACCCACAAACAGAAAACACAAATTGGACATCCATGTGTGTCTTAGCTGTTCATTCAAAATAACTGCTGCTTCTGTGGACGTGTGAGGGACTCCAAGGCAGTGGGGTCATCAGGGCCGTAACGTCATGAAAACATGTTGTGCATGTGTGCTGAGTGAGGTCCAAAAACCACGTTATCATATACAGTAGATACAAACTCAGCAAGAAGACTGCACCATGGCTGTTTCCTGACCTTTCAAACAGAATAACATGTAGGACCTGGATGCTTTTTCCTCCCTGTACCTTACATATTACATTCCATGACACTGAACAGGAGAAGTGACGTGGACAATACTGGAGAAATCTATGATTTAAGAGAAGAAAAGGCAGTAGAATTGGCTGTGTTTCTGGGGCAAGATTGGACTCAGAATCTGTTCTTGGCCTGTTCCAGTACCCAGAAATCAAATAAGTCTACATGGGACAATTATGCTGCAGCATTCATCAAATTATCCGTCAACCCAGACAACCTGTTCATTTGAATGAGGCCAGTCAGTGTATTCTGTCATGTCGAATCCCATTCTACGCTACCCTGCCATCCTGTCCTGCCTCGTCCTGTCCAATCATATCCAATCCTATTCCATGCACCAGCTTTACTGTAGGAGAAAACAAACGTTTTTTTTCTCACACAGTCTGAAATGCCACCAGCAGGTTGCTGGTTTGTCATTTACAGATGCTTCTCTAAACTGTTTCATCCATGCAAAATGTTGTTAAACTCTAGCTGAAGCCACATTAGTCTTTACTAGAACAGTAAGAAAAGGCGTGAACCTCTCCCATCCTGGTGGCCTTTGTGTCTAACAAGCTGGTGTCAATCACCTCATGGTCTTTGCTGAAAAGAGTAAAGGGAGAGCAGAGAAGTGGAGCAGGCTGCAGCAACGCCCAAATGTTCAAGCTTTCCAGCCGTGCTGCTGGAAGTGTTAACTGTGACAGCATTCAGATAATTAATAGCGCGGATCAGACTGTTAATGTGATTGGTAATGTAAATGGTGCTGATGGCTCAGGTATTTGCCTAAGGGTCTGTTTATCATCAGGGCTGTCAAGCTGCTATCAGGTCAGACGTGTGATATCATGAATTTTCTGAGGAGCTCCAGTCTGGCTCAGAGTTGGTCAGATCACAAACAAAGCCTCAAGGAACCAGCTGTCTCAGCAACAGAGGGGGCCCGTGCATGTGGTCCGTGACAGCTTAACACGCACACATCAAACAACTGTCAGACCCCCACACACACCTAAACAACAAGAACACACACCTCACGCTCTTCTGGCGCTGTGAGTATCACCAAAAACAGACTCATAAACTCGCAAACACCCAAGGTCACGATAAAAGATCAAAGAGAAGCTCTGCAGCCACACAGACAGTTTGCCACTGTAGCGTTCTTTCTGTGTCTTTCTGCCTTTGTGTAGATTTTGAGAAGCAAGTACTTATCCTTTTCTATATCCCCCGGATGTGCTGTCTGCTACTGACTCATCGCTTATGGATGACAGCCGAATGAAGGATGAAAGATGGATGAAACGCCTTGGTGTGGTTGAATAAGAGTGCAAAAACACGAGGAATGTCTTGGTGCCTTCATGGTGTGTGGTTTACAGCACAAGGCCACACATGAGAGGACAGCAACAACAATAACAACAATCAATTGTGAGACACAGGTGGGCTATTAAGAGGAAAAACAAGAGCTGAATGTGGTATCTGGTATGCTGAATGAAAAGATGGAGGCTCAGCAAAGAGGTTCAAGGTCAGTCCAACTGGAACTTGTCACTCCTAAAAGCCAAAAAGAGGAATAATTGGGATTTTTGTCATGTTGCATGGTCTCTCTATCTGCAGCAAACTTATTTTTTCTCTTATGTTTCTTATCATATCATTGTAAAACTGTTCCATCAAGGCTGATAAGGGGATTTTGGGGAAAAGTGAGTGGGGTGGATTGTATTCATCAAGGCCTGATGTTTTATTTAGCTGTATATTCACATCCCTGTCAGCGAACACAGCTAAAAACAGGCCTCAGTCCCACCAGAGCACAGATAGGAAGTTTGCTTTATGCTTTTTTTCCTGTTCTGCCGGACGGACAAAGAACTGGAAGGACAATCAAGCGCAGGAAGAGAGGACAGAGTTTAGGAGGAGGCACACAAACACAATCACATCAGTTTGATTAACAAATGCCACAAGATCGCATCACAATAATTGGCAACAACAAACAGTTTACTGAGAGTAAATGACGTTGGTGAAAGCAGAGGAAGACGGGAAGCAGTCTTCATCTTCATAATCAGAGGAAGGCGGAGATGAGCGGGGAAGGGAAAGGAGGAGGATGGAGGGGTGAAGGAAGGGATCAGTGGAGAAAAAGATTGTTGAGTGATACAGTAGTTGTGTCTAAAGGTCGGTGCCCCGGCGCCACTGCTGCCTCTCTGCTGAGAGACGGAGCAGACTGAAGACTGAGCTGACCCACCTGGGCTAACAAATACACCCAAGAGACAGCGAAGAAGAGGAAGACAGAAGAAGAGTGTTACTTGTATAACCTCTTAAAATGATCTCCACTTTTGTTTCCCCTTAAGTAACTTTAAAGCTCTATTCCACACTGTCTGACATTATCACACATATGTTCTGTACCAGCTTGTTACAACTCTTCATTGAAGTTATAAGGATGTTTACATTTAAATACTCAAACCCAACACTATTTTATGGTAGCAGCATGCAATCACATAAAAATAACTTGTGTATAATTTTTCTAATTTAGCCTGACATATTTAGTATCTTTGGAAACTTTCCTTTATAAATTTTAACATAAAGTTTTGCAACTTAAAACAATGTGTTCAGTTGTTTTTCAGGTTAATTGTATATTTGAGCATGCACAAATGCAAGTAGTGATGAAATATATCACATTACATTATTTGCCCTCAGTTTTCACAGGATGCATTTGAGTTTTAAAATTGATTTTAGGATTCAATAATAAAGCAAAGCTTTTATTTTGTAGTTTTTATTAATGTATGTCTTTGTTAATATATGCTACCCATGCTTTATGTCATTTTATTGTGTATTGTCATACTGGCTGTCATTTTTCAATTTTGTTGTTTATTAGGCACTTTAAACTTTTTTTAAAAAAACTGATACCTAAATGTATAATGATAATTATAATCATTTTTTTTTAATTATTATTTTAAACACATTAAGTAAAAGAGTTTGGTTTTTTTAAACTAAATTTTTACTATTGTAAAATCTTGTCAGTTTCTCTCTTCAGTTGAAGTTGAATGGAAATAAAATGTTGTACTTTAACTGAAGGCTATTAAACATGTTTCTAAGTATGTTTTCTTTCTGTTAATACTTATTGTATAATTATTGTATATTTTCAATTAAAGGTCTGAGGTCAAATTTTTGTTTGTCTAACCTACAGTTCATTAAACCTTAATGCTTTTGTCTTTAGTTTGTGGTTCTACTTGTTTAAACATGTACAGACACGAAAAAAACAGACATAGGAATGTAAATAGTGCAGCCCATTCGGATTTCGGCAGAGTGCTCCGGTGCCAGAAGCACTCTCAATTGATATTGAAATTGACTACTTCAAACATGTCATGCCTAGACTTGCCACATGGGCTTCTGTCCAAACATGTCTTATTAACTTTCATTCCCTGAAGTAAAACAAAAGGTTGCAATTATATCTGTGGCAAGTTTAGATTTATACTTTGGACAGTTTCATTTTGCCCCTGGAGATAAATTTCTGCAGCCCAAATTTTGTGCATGAAATGTGAAGAAAATGGGATATCCAAAAAAAGAATACTATCATTACCAGCAAAAATTACTAGCATTTTCAACCCATATTACATGCATTGAAGTGACTCCACTATGCATTATGTTGTGTACAAATTACAAATTAATAAAGAGAGAGGTGGGCGTGTACGCAGTGATAGAGCATGTTCTTCAGAGCAGAGAGGAGGAGGGCAGTGGGAGGGGAGGAGGGGGCATCCTGGGAGGGTACAAATCTGGGGGGGTATATAAGCGTGGGCAGATTTCTCATGTAGCAACAGACTTGAGAGTGCTGGTAACTACTGTGGATCTATCTGCAGCAAACAGATTTGTCTTTTTCATTACTAATAGAAAAGAAGAGAAAATGGAGATGGAGACAAATGAAGACTACTACTACTATGATGAGACAGAAAACTCCACCATGTGTGACTATTCTGAGTGGACACCATCATACTCTGTCATCCCGGTGCTGTACATGCTTATCTTCATCCTCGGCCTCTCTGGAAATGGGGTGGTCATCTTCACCGTGTGGAGAGCCCAGGGTAAGCGGCGAGCTGCTGACGTCTACATCGGCAACCTGGCACTGGCTGACCTCACCTTTGTGGTCACTCTTCCTCTGTGGGCCGTTTACACCGCCAAGGGCTACGACTGGATCTTCGGAGTGGCTCTGTGTAAGATCAGCAGCTACGTGGTCCTGCTCAACATGTACGCCAGCGTCTTCTGCCTCACCTGCATGAGCTTCGACCGCTACCTGGCCATCGTCCACTCCTTGTCCAGCACCCAGCTGCGCACACGTGGCCACATGCAAGCCTCCCTGGCAGCCATCTGGACACTGTCTGGTCTCCTGGCTGCCCCGACTCTGGTCTTCCGCACCACCAAATTTGATGTCAACATCAACCACACATCCTGCGCTATGGACTTCAGCCTGGTGATGACCAAGAAAGATCAAGAGAACTTTTGGATCGCCGGTCTCAGCATCTCCTCCTCAGCTCTGGGCTTTCTTCTACCTTTCTTGGCGATGATGGTGTGCTACGGCTTTATCGGCTCCACCATCACCCGCCACTTCAACACTCTGCGCAAAGAGGACCAGCGTAAGAGGAGGCTGCTGAAGATCATCACCACGCTGGTAGTGGTGTTTGCCGCCTGCTGGACGCCCTTCCATGTTGTGAAAAGTGCTGACGCCCTCTCATATCTGCAGCTGTTTCCCGCCACCTGTGCGTTCCTGCGCTTCCTGCTGCTGGCTCACCCCTACGCCACCTGCCTGGCCTACGTCAACAGCTGCCTCAACCCCTTTCTTTACGCCTTCTTCGACCTGCGCTTCAGATCCCAGTGTCTGTGCCTACTCAACCTGAAGAAGTCCTTGCATGCAAGCCCTGTCAGTTCCCTGTCCTCTCAGAAGACAGAGGCTCAGTCTCTGGCCACGAAGGTGTGACGACAACTGAGGGCCCAGATGCATGCTGGGTGAACAATGCAGAACAATGCAGGTAAATCAAAACTGTACAGCGCTTGGTGCTTGCTCACAGATCGTCTGCAGTCAGTTTCGGGGTGTCACCTTTGCTCCTCTCTGGCTAGGTGGACTACTGTCGGTATTTTCTTGAAGACAACAGTTGGGCGTGTGGTTTTGGGGTCTGACCACACTCAAAGTCCAGCCTCACTTAGGAGCAGGGAAGCAAAACTGAACTATTTAATACAAGGGACCAAGCATAAACCAGACTTTTTTGGAAAAGGTGTAATGTGTTTTAAAATGACGACATGCTTGTGTTCTCCTGTGGACTTCTATGCAAATGCTGAACTTTAGATCTCTGAACTCCGGTACTTAAGTCCCGGTGAAGTGTATTACTCATGCATTTGCCCCTGCTGTTCTTTTTTCATTTGTAAGCACTTGAGGCGTGATATCTACCAGACTACCCGGCTCACCAGCTCAAACTGTAGTATCTGTATCGCAGCCAGCAGTGTTACGTATAAGTGTGTGTGTAGAAAGGGTGTGCCAGTTGGTAAGAGGTGTTGGTGTCTGATAAGAGTGTTGTAAGGAGAGACGGGAGAGAGGGGAGAGGGGGAGGGAGTCTCAGATAGACAGACAGACAGATGGCAGCTGACAAATGTTTTCAGGCTAGTGGAGGGCCCAATTAAAAGGTGACTGCTTTGACAGTCTGCTGGAGTGTGTGTGTGTGTGTGTGTGTGTGTGTGTGTGTGCGTGTGTGTGTGTGTGTGTGTGCGTGTGTGTGTGTGTGTGTGTGTGTGTGTGTGTGTGTGTGTGTGTGTGTGTGCGTGCATGCGTGCGTGCGTGATTGTCATTGAGCATCAGAATGACGTTGAATTTGTTCCTGACAAATACATGAAAGCATTTTGTGAATCCACATCATTTTGAATTGATTGTTTATGATTTGTAATTAAAAAAAAGTGCTTTGAAAACAAATATTCTCTCTCTGGTCACTTGTGATAGCTTGGTAAGTCTCGCTGGAATGTATTTTCTTCTATCCAGTGAATGTGCGTCTTCCTGTTGGTGCATTGCTGAGGGGAGGCAGTCTCCCTCTCATTGTGTTTCGCAGGGTTGAAATCAAAGCATGTGTCTGCAGGAAATGCATGTTTGACTTCTGTTTCCCTCTTCTAGCATGTTTGTTTTCTTCTCCTCCTTACAACTTGCTCACACAAACAATCAGTGAGAACAAAAGTTTCTAAATTGGATCAACCACAGGACATTTGGCTTTGTCCCAGATATATTAAAGTCCTAAGGGTTAATTACCACAATTACAGGGTTCTTTTTTTCTGTACCAATATATCCCAAAATACATCCTAATGAGTCTCTGTGTTGTTAGTCTATCATGATGAAGCATAGTTGGATGTGTGTTTTTTTGCAAACAAATGCCACAACAGATTGCTGAGCTTTAAATTAGAGTTCAGTGATTTTGACCGTAAAGAGCTTTTTACGGGATGTAATCAGCAACAGCAGGGAGACAGAAGGATCGGACTAATCCTTGGTTACTGACTTGTAGTCAACTATCTGTCCCTGTGTAATACCTGTGACAGAGAATGGCTTAGTCTAAATCACCCACAATTACAGTTATGTCCCATTTAGGTAAATGTGACTCCTTGTAGAAGGAAATATGTGTCTTTAATTTCACAGGTGAATTCTGAAAACATTCTTGTCATTGGAAGAGAAAAGAAATCCAACAGCTGCTGCAACATCCACTCCGTTTCCTTCATCGCTGTCCCAACTCTGCTTAATCTCATCTGAGCCAAGACACAAACACAGACATGCAACGAAATCTTTGTTAAATAGATGTCTGAATTTAGTCAAGAAAGATTGTATAGAATTTCCTGAAACTACTTGCATTGTACAGCTTGCTGAAAATAAAAATGGTCCAACAGTAGATTAAATAGTGGCACAATCCATACAGGCAGAGTCTGCACAACAACATGTTGTATTGGTGAAACAGCACACATTTTAAAAATCCATGCAGCAGCTAATTTTTACAGGCCGATTTGTCACATTATCCTCCACTTGTCAGCATCAAAGTCAAAGCCCATTGTGAAAGATAATCTGGACAGATTATTTTCATGGTTTTTCAAGTTTTATGGAGCTATGTGATCGTGTTACCAAGATTTCATGGCACGAACTTTGCCAAAGCTAGAAAACAAAGAGCTACGAGAGAAAAGGGATTTATGCTCTTTGATCCTCCGTAGGCTGGGTGTTTGTCTGAGATGACTGTTTAGAAATTATTACACAAATGTTTTTATTCCTCTGTAATAACAGAGTGTGAAAATTAAGCGTGTCTACACTGGAAGCAGGCTTGCCGCGGGGAATCCTGAGGGTATAAACAGTTCTCCCTCTCTAAGAAATGACAAACAACTACTGTAGAACAGCATTGTTGACAATACATTCACAAGCATGTATTATCATTTAACATTTACTTCAGCCAACTACTTAAAAAGTAGCATTATTCTCTGTATTGATGATGTAACTAAAACATTATTGTGTTCTGCATCTGGAAGGAGGAGACAGTAGTTCTGTCCGTGCAAAGATGAGCACCACTGTTGTCTGAAAACACTGATGAGAACAAAAATCAAAGCTCCATAAAATATCAAAATATAATGAACTCAAACCACTAATTATATCCATAATAGTATCTTGTAGACACCACAATTAACACCTCATACAACAGTCTTTTTAAACACTTCTGACAACATTAGTCTGCGTTACTCTGAACTAAATGTTTATATCATACATGTTTAGAAATAATCCTCATTATTTCCACTATGAAGAAACCAGTCAAAGGGTCAGGCAATGAGAAGTATTAGAGTTTCACATGAAACTGTAACTAAGGTACATTTATACATCTGCTCCACCACACTACAAAAGGTAAATACTGCTATTTTCATTCAATTACATGTATTTAACATTTGTTGCTACTTTTCAGAATAAAGTAAGATTTTACGAACAAAACATATATTTAATTTATACAATAAAATGTACTCAATGTCAACCGACTGCAACATTAGAAATGATGCCTATATTTTGGTGAATAACAATAAAGATAGTAAGAGAAAATAAAAGGGGCGGCTGTGACTCAGGAGGTAGAGTGGCTTCTCCTGTCAGCATGTCGAAGTGTCCTTGAGCAAGACACTGAACCCCAAGTTGCTCCCGATGTCAGGCCAGCACCTTGCATGGCGGCTCCGCCAACATCGGTGTTTGAATGTGGTGTGTGAATTGGTGAATGAGATGCAAATTGTAAAGCGCTTTGTCTGGTAAGGACACCTTTTACCAAAAATGTAAAAGTATTGCAAAAGTCAAGAATCATAAATAGAAAATAGAAATATGTACGATAAGAAATATAAAGAAAATGTATGGTAAATATGGACATTTTTCAAATGCAAAGGAAAGAGGGTAGGATTTCCAAAATATTGAGAGAAGAAAATTAAAGAATGTGCAAAAGTTCACAGTATAAAGTATAAAAAATATGTGCAATTTACAGAGATAATAATCTAGAAGATGCGTGTTAATGTAACACATTGAGTCAAATACAACTGAAGGTAAGCTGTCAAATATGTGTTTGTTTTTGTTTTCTTGTTTTTTTATTTCCTGAACTGACCCTTTTCGTCTGGATGGAGAGAAACCTAAAATCCTCTCTGTCTTTAGAGGTGATCTATAAACACAGCACAATGCAGATGGTAAAAAAAAGGCCAAACCCAAAAACTTCCCCAGACGGGACAATGTTTGTTTACCACGTAATGCATAATAAAAGAACCTAAAGGCAAAGGTAGGAAGGCCGAGTTTCTATAGGGGTGCACACCTTAACTCATTCATTGTCATATCAATGGCTGACAAATAGCCTTTGTGTTGTTTTAAATTAGGCTCGCAGCCAGCCCTGCTGTTTGTTGGCAGCATGTTTAGCTGTCATAAATCAGAACCCAATAATCCAGGCCATGCAGAAAATAGACAGAGGAAGTGTGCACACATTTCTCCTCCATCCTAACAATGGAGGCTGAGCAGCTCAACCAGCAGACCGGACCTTGAGCCTGGTCTGACCATAGCGTGTTAGGATGAGATGCTGACCCCTGGAGCGTCTTGGAGGACCCTCGGCTTCCTGCCTACCGGTCTTGCAGCGCTCCTCCCTGCACCATCCCAGGAGGACGAAAGGACCTCACGGACAGGATAGGAGTCAGCAGGCCAGGCAGGAAAGGAGAGGTAGGAGTTCCTGACCGGGGATATCCTGTCTTTCAGAGGCATCTCTCTGCTTTTAGGGCCTCCATGCATGCTCCTCCTGAGGTCTTTGAGGACATGGGTGCTTGCTTCAGACACTCTTCTACATTGGGTTTGTGAGGAAACATGTGACAAGTTATCTTCTCAGAGAGTTTGAGACAAGTTGCAGTTGGAGACAAAGAGGAGCAAGGCCTACTGAAATAAAGGCAATAAAGCTTAATGCACACATGTGGCCAACATGTGACTCAAACACCTGAGGTGACAAATCAGATGTCTCTTTCTTCCACACTCTCTGCTTGCACTCCGTCTCTCCTGAGATGGCAGATATTTCAAAGGCGTTCACACAAGACGGCCATCGCTAGTGGAGACACGTCGTTTCCGACAGCAAAAAAGAGTGGAAGTGCCCAAGCTTTGGGTGACTCCGGATCTTGGGAGTTATGTGAATCTCAGAGAAGATCATCCTCTTCACAAGGCACAAAGTGCCCCTTCATTCTCTCCTCTATCCTCTCCATTGTGCATCCTTGCCTCCCTCGGGCCTAAATGGAAGCCCTGTCATTTGCAGCAGGAGCGATCCAGTTCAGAGGCTCAGCTGCAGTGACATATGCATTGCAGGTAAACATATCTGCACAGGCGAGCACACGAGCAAGCAAGAAATTAGACAAGAACAACACCCTAAGAGGTTGAGTGGTGCAGGTTTCGTTGATTTAGTTAACACCTGCAGTGCAGATGTGAAATTATGGCTTTAATCTCACAACATATTAAACTGCTGTCAGTCTGTCAGGGAACCAGGGGTTGTGGCTCCTATAGACCAAATGAAATGTGCAACCTTAATTTCCCCTCCAGAAATGAAGTAAGACAGTAATAAACTGCTTTAAATAACCAAAAAAACTCTCACTAGAAATGAATTCCCTCTAATCCGCTCTACTTTCCAAATTCAAGGGGAGCGTTTGAATAAAGACTTTTCAAACTCTAGTCGACAGTAAAAGACATTTCCGGTCGTCACAGCACAGTTGATGCAGCATCACGCGCATCACAGGTAAAGTCCTAAGACTAAAGTTATAGACATTTTATTAAATAGAAATATAAGTAATTAGAGGTAACCAATCATATGCAAAATTAAACTGGTCACAGTGGGTTTACTTAAAGTCAAACATGCATCTACAATAATAAATATTAATAATAATAAAAAAGACAGGGTCACAACCCACAAATGGGCCATGCAGGTGTCATTGAACAAAAATATAATCCTTCAGTTAAATGACTCCCTGTAATTTAGGTTACACAGTGGTGCTCATAAGTTTATGAACCCATACTAAAATTGACTAAAAAGAGGAATAAAAAAATCATCTTTTGGAAATTGATCTTAATGCCTTAATTAAAAAAAGAAATAGGAAAAATCCAACCTTTAAGGACACCAATTTTCTTTGTGAATGAATAATGTATCATAAATAAATAAATGTTATTCCTTAAAATACAGGGGGCATAAGTAAGTACACCCCTATGTTAAATTCCCATAGAGGCAGGCAGATTTTTATTTTTAAAGGCCAGTTATTTCATGGATCCAGGATGCTACGCATCCTGATAAAGTTCCCTTGGCCTTTGGAATTAAAATAGCCACACATCATCACATACCCTTCACCATACCTAGAGATTGGCAAGGTTTTATTTCAGTTAACCTAATAGCTGGTTTGATTTGCATTGAGAGATGATTTTATGGAAAGTACCCCATGCCAATCTCTATGTATGGTGAAGGGTATGTGATGATGTGGGGCTATTATAATTCATAAAGGTCAAGGGAACTTTATCAGGATGCATAGTATCCTGGACCCATGAAATAACTGGCCTTTAAAAATAAACATCTGCCTGCCTCTATTATTTTTTAAATAATTTTAAATAAGGATTGTTTGTTCATTCATTCCTTAAACTGTAGTCTACAGTGAGACATTTTCAGTCAGATTTCAGACAGCTGAAACAGTTAGGCTACTTTACTACACCCCCACACACTGAGTCATAACAAATAGTAGTTCATAAAAAAATGTTATGGCCTAGAATTTTGAAATAAGTACAAGATCACATAAGTGTTAGTTACCAGAGTACATTTTTTGAAAAAATAATAATGATTAACCACTGATGCAGGGGTGTATACCCACACACAGAAGCACACAGATGAACTCTACATGTCATCGTCCTGACAGTTGGCCTGTTGAAGGGAGGCTGAGACACCGAGTAATTAGCCTTGTAGAAAATGGCTGAAAGTATGAAGAACATCACTGTAGTGTGTAACTCTTCCAGTTTTCTGTAAACCAAATTGCATAGGATGAATAGTGGGACACTGGGGCTTTGTTTTCCCATAAGGGGAGAGAAGGGAGGAATGCAAAATGCATGAAAGGGCATCCTGTCTAGCTACAGTGTGTTGCTGAGTCAATAAAAGTGGCATGTAACCGTAACACGGATTTACTTGATCAATTAATAGCTGGTTTATAAAGATGGACAACACTGACACCTGGTGACCACCATGACAATTCTGTACCCGGAACTTTGGTGTCCGAGCTGATGCAAGCTTCGGAGTCATTAAGAAGAAGGACCGGATTAGCCGATGCTAAGCATGATGCTAAGGTTCTTCGAAGCGAACATAACAACGTCTCCTAACCTCCTTTTTTCACAGTCTGCTCTGTATTCAGTCCGCATGGTGTCTCGCAAACAGAAGCGGGTGTGGAAATACGTGGAGGAGGGCAGTCTGCTGAAGCTGAAGTCGTACCTGCGGAAGCACCGGGACCTGGATGTGAGCTTCTACCAGGGCAGGAGGCAGAGGAGCCCGCTGCATCTAGCCTGCAGCCTGGGAGACGACGCTGTGCTGCGGCTGCTGCTGAAACACGGAGCCGATGTTCTCCAGAAGGACCGCAAAGGAGACACGGCGTTACACATCGCAGTCAACAGGGCTCTTAAACACGGGAAAACAGGTGAGGAGGACAGAGAGAGAATCTGTTGTTAAGTTATAAACATTACCCATAATTGTTCATATCTTAGCTTGTATTGTGGTTTTTCCTTCAGCGTATGGTGACCTGGTTGAGCCTATCATAAAGAGCTGTCCAGAAGCTTTGAACGCTTCCAACAGCGCTGGAGTCACACCTCAAGACCTGCTGAACTGGAGGAAACATAAAAAGGTACATTGCTGTCCATAGTCAGATACTGTTCCTAGCTGTCTTCTTTTGTTTTTGTAAGACTGTAACTAATGGTTATTTTCATCGTAGACCTATGTGTATGTCATTGAGTCTATGAAATGTCAGACAGGAGAAAAAAAGAGAATGAAAAATGCCTGCCACCAAGTCACAGAGGCCAAATGTCAAAGTGCTTGTTTCTCCTGACCAAAACTAAAAAAGGGTTTTTTAAAACGATTAGCTGGTCAATCATTTAGGTGAACTACTGAACATTATCCTACATATACCACAGTATATTATAGAGCTGGGCAATATATCGATATTATATCGATATCGTGATATGAGACTAGATATCGTCTTAGATTTTGGATATCGTAATATGGCATAAGTGTTGTGTTTTCCTGGTTTTAAAGGCTGCATTACAGTAAAGTGGTGTCATTTTCTGAACTTACCAGACTGTTGTAACTGTTCTATTATTTGCCTTTACCCACTTAGTCATTATATCCACATTACTGATGATTATTTATCAAAAATCTCATTGTGTAAATATTTTGTGAAAGCACCAATAGTCAATGCTACAATATCGTTGCGGTATCGATATCGAGGTATTTGGTAAAAAATATTGTGATATTTGATTTTCTCCATATCGCCCAGCTCTAGTATATTATTATTTTATTTTTTAAAGATCATATTTACTTATAATTTTCTTATATTCTTCAGAGTGCAGAAAACATGAGCAGTCCAACTGAAAGAGACCCTGAGAAGGAGTGGCAGGAAAAGCTGTTTGGTGAATGCGAGGATGAATTCTGTGAAACCTTTGGAGTATATGATGGTAAATGTAAACTCCTTCTTTAATGCAACATTTTATTTTGACGTTCTGCACTAGATAATAACACTGCTATATTTGTTTCACAGCCGATGACTTTCTTCCTGTCGATGATGACGAGGAAGACTTTGGGGACTGGGCTGACCGTATTAGAAATGATTATTTCAATAAAAAGCACGCTGAAGCTCAAAGACTGGCAGCGTCGTCTTCTGGATGGAAAAAAAAGAAGAGTAAACAAGAGAGAGAGCAGGACGAGAAAAGCAACAAGGAGCTGCATAAGAGGCTGCAGAGGGAACACGAAGAGTATCTGGCACGAGCAGCACGTAAAGAGGAAGAGACTCGGCAGGGTAGGAAGCGCAGGTACGATGAAAGATGTGCAGCTACTTTTGATGGTGGCTCTTCATCTGGTGGCACAAAGCTGAGCTACAGCGACATCCCCTGGCCAGCTCCACGAGGTACAGTACAGGAGATGCTGGATGTGATGCTGCACGGCGTGGACAGAAAGGACGTGCCAGTGTTTCGTAAAATGCTCCGGAAGCAGCAAGCGCTGTGGCACCCTGATAAATTTGCTCAGCGATGTGAAGCTCGGTTAGAGGAGAAGGACAAGAAACGGATCCTGGATACAGTTACAGCTCTGTCGCAGGAGCTCAACAGACTGGCCCAGAGTCTGAGGACTTAAAATCTGCTTGTCTGGAAAACTCTGTGAACAGACTGAACTCTATCCAAAATGAGTTCCATTAATGCAAAAGAACAACAACTTTCAGCACACTGTTTAACAAGAACTTCATCAGGTGAAATTCCTACAGACAAACAGCACCAGTAGCACAACCCGAGGGTCCCTCTTGGCATTTATGCACATTAGGGAGAAGATTTCAGGTCACACACACACACACACACACACACACACACACACACACACACACACACACACCTGGAAGCTGCCCAGTACAATGTCTGACCAGTGAGCAGTTGAGGGTTACTGGCCTTGCACAAGAACAACATGGGTGGTAATTATGCTCCGATCTATGCTGAGTCTTGGGATCGAACCAGCGACCTTCTTGTTACAAGCTTTCTTCTGTAACGTTTAGGGCTGCCATCGAAGTAGACCCCCACCATGCTCCTGATGTGTTTTTGTGTGGGGAAAGAATGTAAGTCACTTGAGACAAAAGCCTCTGCCTCTATTGTAAATATTTCCACCTGACATTTTCCTGAAATGTGAGTGTGTACTTGCAGGATTGAAACAGCAGAGATGGTACACACAGAGTGGTTTTATACTGGATTGAACACTCTGCATTTAACATGCTTCTGGTCAATTCCTGATTTAAAGAAAATAAAATTAACCTCATCCAGAATCCTCTAACCTTGAGTAACATTTTTGTTGAGTCACTTGGGCCTACCACCGGTATTTCTACACCTAAAGCATGTACGTCTCATCAAATAAATGTTCATATCTGTGATCTGCAGGTCTATGTTCAGAAAACATAAAAATTAACATATCATCCTGAAACAACCTCAATAAAGGCTTTCACACACAAAGAAAAGCAGATGGTCGGCCTGCTTTCAGTGATGGAACCATACAGAATAAGAAGATGCGCTGGTTGCCAGGTTTGTAAGATAACCCCCTTTTTAAAAGAACTGGCCATTGACGAGCATATTGAAACCTAGACAAAGGAATTAGCCGAGTTGTTTACTATACACCTAAAATGTATACAATGGCTTATTTTGTATTCTAAAAAGAGCAAAATGTAAATAAATTCCACCTGTTTCTTATATCGAAACAGGAATAGTGATACAGGGTAGGTTTTCTAATAGAATTATGATAGGCTACAGAATGGATGGTCTATCCATACTTTTTAGTGATTGGAAAAAATATTTTTATTAATTTTTTAATATTTTGTTATCTGTCTCATGAAGCTTGTCTTTGAGCTGCAGAGTGCAGACACATGAGTGTGCTTCATTATGTTGAGACAATGTCGGCAGGTGTGAAATAGTTACAGGTTAGTGTCGACACTATAATGCTATAAATGAAGTCAAACACTACATTTATGAACCGATATGTAGTTTGTTCCCATAGCTGTTAACTGTCAAACCCCTTTTAACACCTCTCCATTTATTTATTTTTTTAATATGATTTTTAATTAAAAATGTTTTCCCTCCCCATTTTCCCATCGATCCACCCACCAACCTCCCAAATGCTCTCCATTTCTAATTTAAGAAACAACGACTATTTCAGAGGATGCGACAATATCTGGCAACAAGGAGACGCAATTGCCGGGCGACGTAGCGGGAATAAAGGCCATAGCCTATTTCTGACTGAGGCTTTTTATAACGTGTGAGGCTGCTTTCAGCCCCATTTGTCTACACGGCGAGTTGACGATTTATCTTTTAGTTTGCCTGTTACTCGTTTGTGAGCCGCCAGCGTTGCGTCGTCGCGACGTGTTTTTGCGCTGGGTTAGGGTTATGACAGGTGTTCGAAGTAAAGAGCCCACAGGATGACGCCTTTCTCCAGGATCGCGCGATGCAAAAGGTGCATTAGGGAGGTTTCTGTCTTTGTTTTCACAATGTTTATTTAATAGACATCAGACGGTGACAAAACGGTACGACACCCAGACTCAGAATGAGAAAACTGTCCCTTCTGAGAATCGTCTTTATTAATAGACAGCAATTAATCCCCGAGGGGATGTTAATTGGTTAAGAGGTTTACCGACTCGTTGAATTTTGTGATGTCCTATTTTCGCTTGTAGTAACCGGCTCGTTGTCCAGCTTCACTAGGCGACAGAGAGATTATAAGGCGGCGGAGGAGATCTGTCTGGCAGATAAAGATGGTGTTTCGGAGCGAGGAGATGTGCTTGGCGCAATTGTTTCTGCAGTCCGGCTCTGAATATGACTGCATTAGTGAGCTCGGGGAGCTGGGGCTGGTCGAGTTTCGAGATGTAAGTACAGATGATGGACAAACACTCTTTTGTTTTGTGTAGGCCTGTCTATTTTATCATCAGCTTAAAAGACTGTGTGCTTATTTATAGCTATGTATAATTTTAGTAGGCCTGTCTTTATTGTTTTGAATACAGAATAAATTAATTCTACCCTAGCGTTCCTTTTTCGCTCTGGATATGCATGAATACATGTTATAGTGCCGTTATGTTTTGTAAAATCTATCTATCTAACTATCTATCTATAGTATCTATCTATCTACAGTATCTATGTATCTATCTATCTATCTACCTATCAGTATATAGCTGAATTATGAATGCCTTTTGATGTAAAACGGTTTAATGTCAAATTAATCCTCATTGTATTTGACTTGGGGATAGCAGTATTAAAAATAAGTACATATAATATGTCTATATGTAACATGTAAACCATATAAATATTAATAACAATATTACAGCCAGTCTAAAACTGTGTAAAGATGCCATGATGAACCTTGTTATTGCACATGCTCTGACTGATGCAGTAACTTACAGCTCACCTGACCTGTGATGCTCCTCTGGTTTCAGCTCAATCCGAGTGTCAGCTCATTCCAGCGGCGCTTTGTCAGCGAAATCAAGAGATGTGATGAGATGGAGAGGATTCTGGGTAAGTGAGCACCTGGGGTGGTTCATTTGGTTGTAGCCTTGAGCATACACCTGGACGGTAAATCATCAGGTGCAGTGTGCAACTCATGGCTGATTGTGTTTTATAAACATGGTCCCTCAGAGATTTAGATTTAGACAGCTTGCTCTGACACTCACAGTAATAATTACCATGCAACAAACGGTCAGCATTTCTTTGTGGACAGGATACCTTCTGAGGGAGATCCAAAAGGCTAACATAGCTGTTCCAGAGGAGGATGAGAGCCCAGTTGCTCCTCCCCCCAGACAAGTCCTTGAGATCATGGTAAGTGTCATTTCAACCACATTTGACTGTAGAAGTGCCCATTTTGTACACTTTTCATAGTGTTTAATTAAGGGTACCGGTATTTATATGCACACTAGTGTCCTATTGGAACATAGAGAAGCCTGGCTATTCAAATCTCTATATACATGATAATATAATACAGGTTTTTTGTAGCTACAGTGGTGCAGGCATGTCGTTGCATCCTCCACATCTACTAATGTCCACATTTCTATAATTTCCCCTTGAAGTAGCTTTGTGGTAGAAAAAAAATCATACATAATTCCACACTGTCTGACAGTAGCATGCATATATACTGTATCATCTTCCTTCAGCTCTTGTTCTTGCATGTTTTTATTAGTGCATCAATCCATCAAATGGAAATCTTCTAGATTTTCCCCCAAATTAAGTCTGACACATTTGGTATCTTTGGAAACTCTGTGATCTCTACTAGATAATACCTCAGTGTAATTTTTGACTGCCTATAGGCTCCATGTAGTCGTCATGAATGGAAGATAAGACAATAAAATTAATGACGTCAGACTTTCTCTTTCATTCCAGCATGTAGCCCATCATTACATCATTTATCATCATATTTTTAGTTTTTTTGACTAACTGATACATAACCTGGGTTGAGGACTCACCTGCATACATGGTAGAGAATGATGAGAAGCCTGGATGAGTTGTTTATTCGAAACAATATCCTGGTTTCAGTGCTCCTTTTAACATAATGTAGGTTTCTAAAAACTGGGGTTTATCCAGGTGTCTAAAAGTAGGATATTATGTTTAAATGCACAGCACATAACTGATAAAGTTAAAATAACTTTAAAAAAGTCATAACTAATTGTGCACTTTACATAGTTTTCATATTCTTATTTTTATTTAGTTTATAATTATCAATCCTAAACTTTCTGCTACTGATTGCTACTATTTTATTTCCTATTCTAAATTTCTTTTTTAAATATTATATATTTGACCTTTTTGTGACTGGCTACTATAGCAATGCAAGTTTTGTTCTTTAAGGTTAATGAAGTATCTCTCTATGGAGAGTTGACAAAATAACGTAAACACATCATGAAAAACAAAGTTAGGTCAATTACGCATGCAAATACTGTTACAAAGACGGGTCATTGAGGTTACATCTCAATTGGCATTTGTTTTCTCTCCGTGTTCTGTATATTTTAAAAAACCTCATTGGTAGATGACAAATGCAGACTTAAGCTGGTGTTCAATGTGTGTTGATGTGCAGGAGCAGCTTCAGAGGCTGGAGATGGAGCTCAGCGAGGTGGCCCGAAACAAAGAGAAGCTGCAGAGGAACCTCCTGGAGCTCACAGAGTACACACACATGCTGAAGATCACACGGACCTTCATACACAGCCGCTCCAGAGTAAGTGTGGTTTTTAACCGTCTGTCATTAGGGCTGGGACAATATGCTTTTGTCCCGATTCGATTTTTTCACGATACATGGGTGCCTATCCGATTTGTGTTGCGATTTTCATTTATTGTGATTCTAGTATTGTGATTGGATAGTACTGAGTATTGCGATTTTCTTTTCCTTCTTTAACAAAAACAAAAGTTGAACAATACACTTCTAGAGACAATATATGATGAGACCTTTCTAAAAACAAATTGTTTTCTAAGAAGAAGGCACTTCACATGTCAGCCTGACATTTATTTCATTTGTAAAGAAGTACATAACATGGATTTTCTGCACTTCCTGCTTTCGCTCTGTTTTGCTGGAAACAGATACGATATAGTCGCCGTCAGCGGTACCGTATAAACAGAAAATATTTAGGTCAATCAAAAAAAAAAAGTATTGATTCTAGGGAAAGGAATCGATTTTAAAAATCGCTGCGAAAAAAAAATCACGATTAATACGATTTCTGATTTTTTTCCCCCACCCCTTTCTGTCATATACTGCTTTATTCCCTCTGTGGTTGCATCACAGGCAAGATGCTCCCCCTCACCTCACCAGTAGCATCTTGTTTTCTTGTCACTGACGTGCTGTTTCCCGGGGTGACATTGGTGGAACTAGAGCCGACTTTAATTAAAGACACGGTCCCAATGCAGCCGTTATAAGCAGCACCTGACTCATCCAGGCTGCTGTGTTAAAAAGGGATAAAGAGCAACAATGGTGTCTATGTGAGGCAGGCATTTGTGAAAATAAATATCACATTCCAGCGTGTGAACACGACATCGTCTTTGTGTAGGACCATGTAAGGAGCAGATAATGTAAGCTGTCATGAATGAAACATATTCCCTTTTATAATTAGCATGAGGCTCTTGGTCCCCAGTATGAAGAATTCCCCACTATGGAGACAGACTCGGTGACAGGATGCACCGGTATGCAAAGACTCGGAGCCAAGCTGGGGTGAGCTGCAATACGTGTCATTTACACCCTTACAACAGGAAGTCCGAATGTGTGCTATCAATGAACTTTAAACCCAATCTGATCTCTCCTGGCTGTAGGTTTGTGTCAGGCCTCATCCAGCGGGTGAAGGTGGAGGCCTTTGAGCGTATGTTGTGGAGAGTGTGTAAGGGTTACACCATCCTCAGCTACGCAGAAGTGGAAGAGAACCTCGCTGATCTCGACACTGTGAGTTAAATTGTGTACTTTATGATGGATGTCACGAGAGATATTGTAACATTTGTTCTGCCTGTCAAAATCAAACAGGAATTGCTATTTTTGTTATGTAAGGCCCTTGAAAACCTATGTTCTCTATCAGCTTCTTACTCTTGAGCAACAGAGTACATGAACACTATTATCTGCCAAAGTAAGAAAGCTTTTATTCGTTATTATAATTCGTTATTTCACATGAGAGATTTCTGCATTTGTGTGTTTGTCCTTGTTTTATACACTACTTTGCGGTTCATGTATTTCTGTTCACCAATCAGAGTTTAGAAACATTTGCATCAAAATGTGATGAAAGGTGTGGGTTTATTGGTTTATGTTGCTTATGTAAATCTGATCAAACGACATCCATACTAGGGATATGTTTGAATAGCCGGTTCCGTTTGGGATTAATGAAGCTCCCACACTACCAAATCTCCTCACTCTTATTGGCAAAGAGCAATAGTAAACATATAGATATAGATAGATATTTTAAGCCAATTGTCGCTGGTTAATGCGACAGACATCACCTTGGTGAATTAATCCAGTTGTAGGTAATTAACCTTAAATCTGTACCGACCAAAATGAAAAATGTGTCTGTTCCCTGGTTAATGTGCTCTCTGCAGCTGGAGTCTGTATTCAACCAAAGATTGTTTGTGAGTTACTGAAATGAAATAAATGAAAATTTAAAGTTACAAAGAAATAGAGAAATAATAGTGAGATCATTTGAAACCAAGTTTTTGGGGGCTTTAGAGTAAAACTCCATGACCAGGATTTAGCTGGCATGTCAATAAAAGGATGCTGTAGTAGGGAATCAAGTTATACATCCTACTTGTGTGCCAACAAAAGGAAGTGTTGTGGTAGAGATACAAGTAAAAGTTCATTGAAGGGCTGTAGTGATAACTTCCCTGACCTGTGTTGTTTCAGGGTGAGATCAGCAAAAGTGTTGTGTTTCTCATCTCTTTCTGGGGAGACCAGATCGGACAAAAAGTACAAAAAATCTGCGATTGGTAAGAATGACATCATCATGTGACTTAAAGTGTAAATTCCTGTTGTTATTTTCTTCATTATCAGCATACACTTCTCTCTGTGTTGTCCTCAGTTACCACTGCCATCTTTACCCACACCCTGAGAACGATGAGGAGCGGGCAGATGTATTGGACAGCTTAAGGACTCGCATCCAAGACCTTAACAATGTAGGGCTGATGAAGACAGACAGGAACATTTAACACGTACACACACTTTCTCAGTGAATTTGCAGTAACCGTTGTGTTCCTCCAGGTGCTGCACCGCACTGAAGACTACCTGAGGCAGGTTCTGCAGAAGGCCTCGGAGTCGGCCTACACCTGGGTTGTGAAGGTAAAAAAGATGAAGGCAATCTACCATATCCTGAACCTGTGCAGCTTCGACGTTACCAACAAGTGTCTGATTGCGGAAGTGTGGTGTCCCGTCAGTGACCTGGCAAACCTGCGGGGGGCGCTGGAAGAGGGTGCGGTGAGTAAAAAGAAGTATTAGGGCTTACGTTCCAACGGTTGGACAGGCTTACCTGCTACATATCAGACACCAAAAAGAGTCCTTCAGTTTCAAAAATAATTTGTCTGTTTATTTTCGCCCATCACGCAGTTCGCCAACAGGCATGCAGAAAATAGAAATAAAGTTTACTTACTTACATTTGATTTGACGCACCAAAGCAGCCTCTCTAAGCACAAAGCAGATCAAGTTTTACTTTTTTGTGGAAGCCAAAATGCAATTAGTATTTGATTAGTTGCATAGCTTTAATAGTTAATTAGATGTAAGGGTAAGATGATAATCATTTTTCTTCTTTCTTGACCTGAATATAAGAATCCTTTTTGACCTTTTTATGCAATTGGAATTGCTTATAAGCTGTTATTTACTCAACTTGTATCACTAAGATTCATTGAATTATTTCCCATTAATACTATCAGAGGGCTTTTTGGATGACTCCCTCTCCTAAACCACTCCATCTGTCATGTTTTTTTGTTGTTGTTGCATTATTGGCTGTATCATTTGTTGTTGTTGTTGTTGTAGTTTTTGTCGGTTAGCATTTTCTTCTCTTGCTGTACAGAGTGCTCCAGCCTTTTTCGTATCAAATTTTGCACCCCGAATGCACTGGGGAAAAATCTGGGCAGAGAATCACTCAAACCTGTGAATATTTGACATGAGACATGAGTGAACTAAGGGAGCTACAAACAACATGAACATTTTTTTTTTTTTTTTTTTACAGAGAAAAGGTGATTCCACCGTACCGTCCTTTGTGAACCGCATCCCGAGTTCTGACACACCACCCACCATGTTAAGAACCAACAAGTTCACATCTGGCTTTCAGAGCATTGTGGAGGCGTATGGGGTGGGGGACTATCGCGAGGTAAGCCCAGGTAAGAACTCACACTGTGTCATGTAAAGAATAAACTTTAAAGTGCCTTTTTGTTTGCTATAAGGAAGTTCAGAGTAAGTGCATTGAAGATGTGTCTCCCATCGGCAGCTCCCTACACCATCATCACATTCCCCTTTCTGTTTGCTGTGATGTTTGGTGACCTCGGCCACGGGATGGTAATGAGTCTCTTTGCCTTGTGGATGGTGCTGACGGAAAAAAAGCAGAAAAAGAAACAATCCAGTAATGAGGTAGGAATGAGTTGTTCCTCTCATCCATAATGCAGAGTTTGATGATTGTTAATTTTAGCTGATAGCTGAGTCTCTGCTGATCTCAGATATGGGCGATGCTCTTCAACGGACGTTACATCATCCTCATGATGGGGCTTTTCTCTATCTACACCGGGCTGATTTACAATGACTGTTTCTCCAAGTCTCTCAACATATTTGGCTCTGGGTGGAGTGTAAAGGCTATGTTTACAAATCAGCAGTGGACGTGAGTTCGCAGTAAAATACACATATGTTCAGAATATTTATTTTTTATGTCAGTATATTTGATCTTTTAATGGGTTTTTCTAATTGATACTTGTCTTCCTTTACATTGCAGAAATAAAACACTCCAAACAAATGCTTTGCTCACATTAGACCCTAACGTCAGTGGCGTTTTCATTGGGCCGTACCCATTTGGCATCGATCCTGTGAGTAAATACACTCAGACATTACAGTCAGGATCTAATGGTTGATTCACTTTCTCATCATTTTCACTAAGATGCTTTTTAACATCCCACCAGATATGGAACATGGCAGTGAACCGGCTGTCCTTTCTCAACTCCTACAAGATGAAGATGTCAGTTGTTATCGGGGTCATCCACATGAGCTTTGGAGTGGTGCTGAGTGTCTTCAATCACTTGTGAGTGGCTCGAGATATAAGTCCCTGGCAGTAACCTAGCATCACTTTTGTTCATGTACTTACAGCATGGGCGTCCATCAGTGTCAGGCATCAACATGTGTAGATACAAAATAATTTATAGATATACATCAGTATTCCGTGCATTGGGATTGGCTGGTATCTTTATTATAGTGCTAGTATCTTCTGATATAGCACTACAACTGTCACAACTCTTGTTTTTTTGTATTATAGCAACCTCTTAACAACTGCCAGAACGGCTACGCATGCTAACTAACTAACCAGCATCGACACTTCTACTGGATAAAAATGAATGAATTTTCTTGAATGTATTGACTTTAAGGAATTTGAATGAGTCTCTGGGCCTTGGACATTATATTAACAATACTAAGAGTCTACAGCCATGCTAGCAGCTCTACGAGGCTGTGCTTAGCCAAAGCTGTGCTTTGAGCTAAATGCTAACATGCTGATGTTTAGCAGGTATAATGTTTCTGTGTTCAGTGTCTCAGTAGCCATCCCTAGAGCAATGCAACTACTTAAACTACCACTGCTTAAAACATATCAATGAGCCACACCATTGCACTGTAGTTTATTTTGAATAAATCAAAATAATATTACCAGCCTTATCCTTATCCTTTTGAAAGGAAGTCTGGTGCAGCACCCACAGCATGGAGTAACATCTCAAGATGCTGTGTTTGTATTTTAAGTTGTTTAATTGGTACACATCTGATTATTTCTAATGAATTGTTAGCGTTTCCTTTTTTTACCCAATTAACCATCTTTTAGTCAGTACACAGCAGGTTATCTTGACATGTAAAAATGATCTAGCTGTAAATACTGGCAAGCATACAATTCAGCAAAAATTGAGAGTACATTCATATTTACTTGAAATTAAAGGAGCTTTAGGCAGTTGTTAATATTTTAGAATTTTCTTATAAAGAAACTCCTCTGGAAATCAATAAGTAATATGGTACCAAACTATGTGTACTTTTTCATATTTACACAATAAAAGCAGCACCAGCTTATTTATCACAGTTGTCTCAGCAGCTAATTATTAATATCACTAATACAACTGTAATATAAAAAACAATAATTCACCAATGAGCATGCTATACCATGCAATATTGGTATTGGTGCACTACTCCACAGAACTTCCATTTATGTATTTTAGCTTAAAAACATATTGTTTTAATAAGCATTTAGGGGTCCAATCATTAAAACCACTCTCTTATCACTTTCTATATTCCCATACTTTGTTCTCTCCCTTCAGGCACTTCCGACAGAAATTTAATGTCTATCTGCTATTTCTTCCTGAGCTGCTTTTCCTGCTCTGTCTCTTTGGCTACCTGGTCTTCATGATTCTATACAAGTGGTTGGCGTTCGGTGCACGAGACTCCAGCCAGGCTCCCAGCATCCTCATCCACTTCATTAACATGTTCGTCATGCAGGGGAAGGATCTCACTCCTCTCTACCCAGGACAGGTACAGTATGTATTGACGATCTGAAACATGATCAGCTCTGAATGCATTTACATCCTTGCTAATGCATTTTTGTTGCCTTGATTTTACAGACTGGGCTGCAGATTTTCTTAGTTGTGATAGCTATGCTGTCAGTTCCTGTGCTGCTGTTAGGAAAACCTCTTTACTTGTATTGGCTGTACCGTGGAGGCAAAGGCCTGAGCAGACGCAGAGTATGTGTGATCAAACGGATTTGCAGTATATTACATGTTCAACCTAAACATTTATCAATACTTCAAAACTTCGAAAACCAACGCTGTTGTCTCCCCTCAGGGTTATGAGAGGGTGAGGCGTGTAAGTGAGGATGACAATTCCACAGCACCATCCTATGAAGATGATGAAGAGGAGGGACTTGATAAAATTCCAAGCAGAGAAGCTCTTCCCAAAGAGGTCAGAGATCCACCAGTACCCTGCCTTTATATGTTAAATGTAGCATTTCAATGATTTCAAACTGTAATATGTAACTATAAATGACCTGACATCATACAGTATCAGTCAGTCTCTGTCTGTGATCCAGTGTATGCATGTCTAGATTTTGCCATTTGCTTAAAATCGTCTTTTCAATGGTATTTATGGTCACATTAGAAAATACTGATACAAATAAATGAAATGATGCAAGAGAGAAAGTAGGCTCAGAAAAGAATTGTGGAGCTAATGTATTACTGTGTGAACACCAGCATTGTCTTTTTGTAAATTTCACAATGCAGAAATATTATATAAAACAGCAGAGCCACATTATCTGGACTGCATTCATTCAGTAGTATGAATTAAGTGTGATATCTTATATATTATTTGAACTGTTTTGCAGTTTGACTTTGCGGATGTGCTCCTGTACCAGGCCATTCACACCATCGAGTATTGCCTGGGCTGCATTTCCAACACTGCATCATACCTGCGTCTCTGGGCGCTCAGCTTGGCTCACGCCCGTAAGTGCAGTCACGAAAAGTACCACTTTCATTTCTTTACCTTGGATATGACATTTATTTTGTGTGTCTTTGTGGATTGTGCATCTTTTTGGCCTTTGTTGTATTGTTTTCAGAGCTGTCGGAGGTGTTGTGGGGCATGGTGATGCGCCTGGGTCTGAGGATCACCACGAGAGTGGGGGTGGTGTTTTTAGTCCCTGTGTTCGGCCTCTTCGCCATGCTTACCGTGTCCATCCTACTAGTCATGGAAGGTTTATCAGCGTTCCTTCACGCTCTCAGACTTCACTGGTGAGTCTCATTGTACCAACTGATCTGAAAATTCAAAATCAGTCTTCAGTTCAGGAATATAATATTGTGATATTGCCGATTATTTTCTCAATTAATTGACTAATCATTTGGTCTATAAAATGTCATCCCATTGCAATTTCCCAGAATGAAAGATGATGTCTTAATATTGCTGGCTTTGTTTGAACCAACAGTCCAAAACACAAATTCCATTTACAAGCAGAGAAGACTAAAATATTTACCTTTTACAGGCTGTGAGCAGAGGATTTAGGGCATCGTTGCTTTAAATAATTACTCAAACACTTGATTGATTATCAAAACAACATCTATTCACTTATCATTTCAGCTCTCCACCAAATGGCATTTTAATAAGAGCTTCAATAATGGGTCTTTAAAATATAGCAACATTATTAAGAATGAGACCATTTTTTCAGTGTGACCTAGCTCTGCTTAATTCAGTTTCCTGTTTGCGTTTTGCCTTCCTTATCATTTATTAAAGTGCCATTAATTGCTCACTTGAACAATTGATTTCAGGGTGGAGTTTCAGAACAAATTCTACCACGGGACTGGTGTCAAGTTTGTGCCCTTTGACTTCTCCCTCCTGCCCTCGGTTTTTGAACAAGATGGCTTGCTGTAAAAAAAAAATATGGACTCTGAAGTATTGCATAAGAGTGGAAGAAGACTTTATAATTGGGAAGGATGCTGGAAGTTCAAACAATTCACACTGTGGTGACGACAACAAACCTTCAAGACAATGGACTGAAACTCACTCTTGTAGCAACGTTTTTCACCATGACGATTTTTAAAATGTTATCGGCTGTGCTGACTGCCTTACTACTGTACCCAGCAAACCTCTGAATGTACAGAGGTTCGAAATTCTACTTGCGTTAATGATTTAATTTTGTAGGTGAGATACTGCTGAATATGACTTGCCACACCAGTTAGGTGAGTTTAAATATTTTATTTGCATTGTGCTGTGTAAACTGGTTTTGTATTATTTACAACGTGGTATTTAAAATAAACAGTTATACAGTGCATTGTAAAGTCACAAGAATATCTATCGGCGACCATTTCAAGCATCCTGATGTAGTGCCATAGAGATTTACTTCTGATGATGATATAGGGATGCCTTTGGGTCTTTTAAAACTGCTCCTCCACATGAGAGAAAACCTGTACACATCAAAATCTAAAGTTAAGAAAATAAAAACATTACAACCCTTTTTGTGAGGCATAATTTCACAAAGCACTTTGCAGAAATGATTGTACAATGAAACGTTTTCACTGATGACTGTGATGATGCCAAATGAAAATAATCTTCAACTGTTAGCTGTTTGCTTATACTTATTAATGCATTAATTTAAGCGTAACCTCCCCTGTAATCAATAGAAAAATGTCAAATACTCCAGAAAAACTCAAGAAGCCTTGGGCCTTTCTTTGATGATACTGCTTGTTGCGTTTGTTAATGATAATTAATCATGGTATTCATTTAAGTTATTGTCTGTACAAGAGTCTAATATTTTACGATTTTGATGTGTTGAATAAAGGTTTCAGCAAATGCAAGCAAAGCATTCGTGTAAAGTGAGATTTATTTAGCTCCCTCATTCATTCGTTTTGGTGGGCAGGTAATAACAAGAAATGACTTCCATTATCATCAATCCATCACTCTTGATTGACAGTCTGTTCTGTCAGAATTTAAGTTGGGTGAATGAGCAAGTGTGCAACGTTTTTGCATACAGAGATATTGTCTTGCCCTCAATTCTTGTTTATCTTCCTGACTGAGCTGTTACAGCGACAACAATGTGCATTTTGACAACACTATAAATTATCACGTTATATGTGAAAAGTTTCATGTAATATGGTGATAATTCATTATTGTAACATGAAACCTTTTACGTTTTAACGTGATAAATAGTATATTGTAATAAAACAACTTTTCTTGTTGACTAACTTGATAAGTTTGTATGTTGTACTACGTGAGAATATATTGTTAAAACGTGAAAATATCTTGTTATGACGTGAAAAACATCTTGTAATTACAATAAACGTTTCACATAATAACGTGATACCGATATGTTTTTCTTCTGGGGCATTGCAGCAATGCGCTTCGTGAGCAAGTTAAAAAAAAATCTTAAAATATCCCAAATAATGTCTTAATTCGAGAGAAATCTAAGCAATCTTTGAAGGTGCCCTCTGGTGGCGTTAACCTAACAGTGCAACTGAGTACCAAAAGATGCAACATACTAATTAAGAACTGTAATCTGATTTCCTTCTAAAACTTGACTTTAGTTACACATGTTAGTCTTAAAACTTATCTGACCATAATCTAAGAACTATGATTTATTTGACAATTCTGAATTAAGTCTTTGAAATCTGACCTTGTTTTAACTCTTTAATAGGGAAATGCAATCTCATAATTCCTATTTTTTTTTCTTCAGTTTTGCTCAAAAGAAGTCATGCAAATCTTTCATTCGGACTTTTATTTATTTTATTTTTTTTGTCATGAATGAATATCAAATCCTTTTTCGAGGCAGTATTCATCCCCCAACAGACTCCTGCAATGATGTAGAAAACTGCAGTGTGTGTGTGTGTGTGTGTGTGTGTGCGCGCGCACACACACACACACACACACACACAATCCTGCACCCATATGCTACAATCTGTAATAAGGACGTCATCAACATGACCCCCTTCCCTCTCTCTCACACATCCACAGGCTTTATTATTACACGCAGTCAAAATGCAGGCTCAACCATTAATGTAATAATGTAGTTGTTATGTATCTGATTCTAGCTAAAATAGATAGATAATTTGTAGAACTATCTCAGGGTAAATAGGGCACACTGTCATAGCTTCACCAAACAGCTGCAAGCTAACAGTAGCTTTACCGTAGGCTACAGTGCAGTGCAGCCGGCTCACTCACGCAGCTATCTAACGGTACAGCTGTTGACAGACGGCAACGTTACCGGACAAGAGGAACAAATGAACGAGCTGGTGAAGAGTTTGCCCTCCCCGACTCTCCCGGGGCTCCAACTGCCGTGTTTGAATACCGGTAGTTACAAAGGCTGGCTCTTTAAATGGACCAACTACCTTAAAGGTTACCAGCGGCGGTGGTTCGTCCTCAGTAACGGCCTGCTGTCCTACTACAGGTAACGGTACTAAAGTTAATAGTTACAGCGACCGTTGGGGCTCGACTGACACATTTTAGAGCTAGTATTTATTCGGTTAACATAGAAAGTTTATAATTATTGAATGTGTTAGCGCACTTTGGCAGAGTTGATTGGTTTCAAAGGGATTTTTTTTTTGGATGGGAAATATAACTTTTTTTTAAACGTTAACGTACCTTATCTGGCCGAAGAGGGAGTGCCCTGAATGATGCCAAATTAGCAACATCAAAAATAACCTGAACCATTGAATGTAAATAACGCTGGAAGAAAAATGTCTATGAATGAGTTGCGAATAATAAATATATTAACGTTAATTGAACAGCTAACCTAGGTTACATACAGTGTCCTACAGTTTTTTTTTAACTTATTTAATGCGGATTTCATAAAAGATTATACCAAGTTATAGCGTTAATGCATGTAGGTTAGCTAACGTTAACTGGCTAGTTTAAGCTAACGTTAGTTGAATTTGAGTTGTATTTGTTTGCACAAGTTGAAATCAAACAACAAAGAACATAGCTATAGTGTTAACTGTAACCTTTATAGCGTTATGGTAAAAATAGCTAAATAATGGAGGGAGATCCAGGAAAAGGAAAAAACACCCCTAAATAACCCATTTGATACCTGTAGAGAAAACGTAAGATATAGCCTAGCGTTAAATAAGGTAGCTATGAAATAAAATACAAAACAGAATTTAAAAAAAATTCTGAAATAAAGAAGCCTAATTTTGAGTGGCTCATTTGTATATCACTATACAGCAATGAATGAATGAATTGAATAATCCAAATATAAAATGTATTTTTGTAGGTTAAATGTCATATGCAAACCATAAGGGATGCTAAACTACATTGTAAAAAAACAATCAGTATAATATAAAATATATTTACAGAAGGGGCCATGAGCTACAGTACATATTGTCCAAAGCCTCTAGAGAAATGTAGACTGCAGATTATCCAAAGCATGACAGTAGAGAAAAGGCTTCATCATGTTTGACAGACTTATTGGGATGCTATTTTTAACAGTAAACTACTTTGATATCAATCAAAACCAGAGCTGACCAATTTTGCTCATCTTTTCTCCAATTGTTATGTTTGTTTCCCTCAGGACTCAGGCAGAGATGGCACACACCTGCCGAGGCACCATTCCCTTGGCTACAGCATACATCGAGGTGGGTGACACCTGCCACTTGGTGTTAACTAGTGGAGGCAGAAGCTACCACCTGAAGGCCACCTCTGAGGGAGAGTGTCAGCGATGGGTCTCAGCCCTGCAGCAAGCTAAGGCCAATTCCACTCTTATGATGCATCATTCAGGTAAGATGGAAATTTTATATTCTGTGTGACCCATTTATTTTGATGTAAAACTGTGTGATCAATGTTCACACACAGTGCTGTCTTGGTGCAAAGAAATAATGTGACTTCATAAAATGGGCTGCCCTTTTATGCAGACGAACCAGCAAGTTTTCTTCTTTTTTCATTGATTTGTTGTTTCTTTTAAATTACTTACAGAATATCCCAAATATGTCCTTAAGAGAAACAACATGGTTCATCTGAGAATGTCCAAGGTAGACAAACTAATTTTAGCTGTAACCTGAATGCAGGCTCATGCAGACCCACTTGCCTGAATGCATATTTTATTTATTAGTAGCCTTTAATGTTATATAAACAACAAGCCACAAGAGGGCAGTGTGTGCCCTGTGTCTCTGATGGAGCAGGTGGCAAGTGTGGCAAGTGTGTGTAAAACCTGCACTAAATAATGTCATTTTAAATTACGTATTCCTTATGATATTCACTTTTTACCTCAGGACTCTATCACACAATATAATACGATATAATGTAATATGTATTGTATTCTATGTGTCTGGGAGACAGTTTTTAGTTTTCTGCTGTTAAACCTAATTTGTTCCTTGTGGACAAGAAGGGTAAAGATGCATAGTGGATTTTTTCCCCTCTCTCTCTCCCTCTCTTCTCCACAATTGTGCACAAAAACCCATGCAGCTACCACCTCCCTCCCACTCCGTCTCCTCTCTCCCTCCCTGTCTCCTTCAGTATGACGACAGTGAGAGCTGAATGAAATGACCTTCCTTTAGACTCCTCCTCCTGTTCTGATAGCAGGAGGTGTGAAAAAGAGAGAGGGTGTGAGGATTTTCATTGAAAATATTTTTTCACCATACACTGTGGACTATAAGGAGACATGAGTGTAGCCTTTTCAATGAGTTTCACCTCGTAAGTAACCATTTAATGATTTTACTAAGAGCAGAATAAGAATTAAGATAGAAGCTGTGTGCTTGCTTACATGCATGTGCTTTTGTAATCGTTGCAGAGTTTGTCTCTTTATGGAGTTCAGTAAATTTGGCTTTATTTTGTGCAAATGTCTGTAAAAATGCCAATTGGATTTCTCACAGGGCAGAATTTGCTTTAAAGTTAACAAAATGGCACCACAATTTTCAAAGTGACTGCAGAACAACAGGGCAGTATTTATTTGTCAGTCTCAGTCGAATGTGCTGTATTTGACTGATTTAAATCCTACTTTTTCTCAGATTATTACTGTAAATACAGCTGCTAAAAGGAATCGTTTGTAAGAGGTGTGTGCCTTTAAGCACCCTGTACTGCTGAGTAAAAGGTTTGCACCTGCAAGATGCTAATCAATGCTAATGTCTGGCCACATTAACCTATGGAGACCATGACTGATGTGAGGTTTTTATGATGCATCTTCCATTGTACAACAATGGATTTTGCCTCACTGGGAGTAATTACAGCCAAAATACTAAACAAGCTGAGCCCTTTTAGAAGATTTAACACAGCCTTACTTTCTTTCTCAGGTTCCTACGGTTCAGAAATTGTGTTTTACAGTGCTGTTACAGTTTTGTCTTGATTGTTTTCAATTAATGATTTGCATCATAGATTTATAATCTGAGCATGTATGTTAATATCATAATCATTTTTTTAGTACAAATCACAAATCACCGTTTTTCAATATCCTAATCTAATGTATTGTTTTTGAACAAACATTGGTAATACTGTCTGCTTTACACAATTTTAGACAAATTAACTTAGGCTATGTGTCTTTATGCATGTGTAAGCTCACACACTGATCCTTGTTTGTTTTGTGTGTGTGTGTGTGTGTGTGTGTGTGTGTGTGAGAGAGTGAGAAGATAATAAATAAAGATAATAAATGCATGAGCCTTTGATTATGGGCTTAGTGGCAATGATAGCAGGGCAAACAAATTGGCTAGAAGTGATTAGCAGTAATGAAGTGGATGTTGCAGTTATCCGTTAGTTATCTGGCACCTCATTAGTAATAGCTGTCACACAACCACTACATGAGTACCATTTTAGAATAAATAATACCTAGGTTGTCAGGCGGGGCAAACAGGGAACTCAGGATTCAGGACTCAGAATTAGGAATTAGACACAGGTGCAAGACATTAGGGATGGGAAGGTGATCACACAAGGCGGGAAGGCAGACAAAGACTGGAAGGAAAGTGACCTGCAACACAAACACACGGTGAATTTCAAAATAAAACAGGAAGTGAGCAAAGTAAGTGGATGTGAAAGAAAACTGAAAACATGACCTAGGATTGGGAGCTGGGCATGACATAGGTTTGTTGTGATATAAAATCAAACCTCTCTGACAACCATTGAATCCAGGGTGAAAGTTTAACATATGTGAGTGTGAATCCAAATAACTGTTAACAAGGAGGAAAAGTGTAGCTCAGGTTGTGCTACAGCAAGCTTTCAGCATATTACAGTCAGACTTTGATTGCTTCATCTATATTGCAGAAGCTTACAGTGCATCCCCTGATTTTCTCTGATTCTCTCTTCCAACACTGTCCATATTGGTGCTACTGCTATCACCTGCTGTGGGTGTGTTTTCATGATTCAACGATGAGTCACCAATTTGACTCTCCAGTGTCCTGTGTGAAAAATAACCCATTAGTACACAGAGCAGACCAGTAAGCCTCTCCCATACATATATGTTATTGTGTTTTATGGCTTTAAGAATAAGTGCACTTCCAGATAAATAGCAGCTGGATCAAATTTAGAATATAGTGTTTTAACACCTTGAGCACAATAAGTCAAGTGAGATCCTTTTCTGTCTACTGTATATGGGTCATGAAACCATTACAGATGCCTGAAGGATTTATTTTATTTTACCCTCTCATTTTTAATCTTCTCCTCCTGAGACTTTGTAATTCCAGTTTGCCCTGATTGTTTTTATTTCTTTTCCCCTTTAATAGTGGTAGTAGTTTGTCTCCTTGCTTTGGTATACACAGGGAATGCAGACACTGGCCTAGATTCAGTCAACATTACACACACAATCAGTTACATATGACGGAGCAGACATATCTAGAGCATTAAACCAGCTGTTATCTAAAATTGTACTAATGACAGTAGAGCTTTATAGGCATCTTGAATCTTTTAAATGTCTATTTTCACTCAGACGCTTTAATAATAGAGCATAGTTTGCTCTATTACTCTCTCCAACCGACAGACTTTTTGGCTGATCCATTTTACAAACAGATTGTGTGGACAAGCACTAGTCAAAGCCTCAGAATTTATTTAAAAGTCTAGTCAAAATCCCAAGGTTTAGTTTTAAATATGGCAGGCTGAATTACAAGAAAATATGTATAAAAATATGCACCAATCATCTACAGTCTCCATTTCATGTCATGGTGCAGCCATACCATAAAAGGTGTTTTTGATTTGAAAATTTCACTCATAATAGTGATTTAGCTATAATCAACAAGCAGACCAAGTATGATACTAAATAATCAGTCCAGTCTCCCTGCTCTCCTTCTCAAATCCCTGAGACTGATCAGCTCAGCTCATGCCAACAAGGGGGAGAAAGAGAGAAAGGGAGGAGGAAAAGGGAAGTGCGTCATCCTTTTTTTTCCCTTTTTCTTTTTCTAAAAATAGCCTATCCTCCTGATTGCACAGGCCTACGTTTCCAGGGCAACGGTGTTCATTCACAGCTTTCGGATCTTGTAGAGGAAGGGGTTTGGGGGATCAGGGTGTGAATTGTGATTATCTTCCTCCATCCGTTCCTCACAAACACTCTCTCAAATCATTTAAAAAAAAAAAATTTAGAGTATTAAAATAGCTTTCCAAATGTCTGATAAGAGGTGTACTGTTTACTACAGTATATTATTACACCACCATAAACACCCAATTTTTTGAGACATAATAACCTCTAATGATACCCATCATATTAGGTAAATTATGTAATTTGTGCACGGCCTTTCTTTTTTGTCTTTGTGTAAAGATGATTCAGGAGATGAAGGCCCTTTGCCTCAGGAGGACCGAGTCCTAACCCAAGGGGTGCTCAAGACTCTGGCCAGCAAGCTAGATGACCTGAGCACCTGTAATGAGCTGATAGGAAAGCACGGCGCCGCCCTCCAGCGCTCCCTCAGCGAACTTGAGGAACTGCGTGGCTCCGCTGACAGCACAGACAGAGTGAAATCTGTTAATGAGCGAGCCACCCTTTTCCGCATCACCTCCAATGCTATGATCAATGTGAGTTCCCACGATGCAAGCCTCCGCCAGTATGACTACTGTAAACGGGAGACTGGTCAGTTGTCTCTTTTAAAGAGGGAATGCAGCTTGAGGGCTTTGATGTGTGTTGTATTCACACCCTTAGGTTTGTCGTGACTTTCTGGACGTGGCAGAATCCCAAAGCCGGAGGTGGCAAAAGACCCTGCAGTATGAGAGAGAGCAGCGTCACCATCTGGAGGAGACCATCGAACAGTTAGCCAAACAGCACAACAGCTTAGAGAGAGCCTGGAAGGAGAATCCCACCTCATATACAGGTGAGACACATCACTCTCTTTAGTGTGAAAGGCAAAGTATAATCTACACAGAATAAGAATATGGCCCTCTTCTGGCCAGTATTAGTGATGCATGTCTACTACAGAAATGTGGCTCAGTCAGACTTATCATATCTCAATCTTTAGTGCATTTATCTACATAGAAAGTAAAAGAAATACCTAACAACAAAACAGCCCTCCTAAACTACCAGTTAAGTGACAGGTATAATATTTGTTTTAAGTTCAGATTGTCATATTTGCTAATTGAACACACATTTTGAGGCCATAGATATTAGCGTGTGAATCATATAGCTCATTGAATGCCTTCCAATTAGTGTTGTCGAGGGTCTTTTTGTCACAGCTATTCCTCTTTGTTAGCACAGTTTTTTTGTTTGGCATATATTCTCATAATCTTTTAGACTTGTTTTTTTTAGCTACATTAAATTATTTTACAACGGTTGCTACTTATAGCTGTAATCAAGGCAGCAACTAGGTTGCCACTACTATTCCCTATTTTTTGAGTTTTCATGGCAACATAAAGCAACTTACAGGCCAAATAACTGCTGAAGCATCAGATGCAAACAATTAAGCAATGATAATCAAGTTGAATCGAGTCTCGCGTATTATGGTAATAATACGCGAGACCCCTTGTAAAGCAGCACCTCAATATGTATGATTTGTATACTGAAAACACTCAGATAACCCATCCCGTTCTCCTGTGTTTGTTGCTGTAGGTGTGGAGCGGTCTCAGGAGGGGGACGCGAGTGACGAGAATGAAGAGGCAGAGTTCTTCGATGCCATGGAGGACTCCCCTGCATTCATAACTGTGACTGCTAGTGGCAACATACAGCACAAGTAAGAAATCATCTCTATACAGACCGATATCAGAGCTGTGTTCTTGATCAGCCACAAGCACAGTTACTTTAAACTGTATTTTAATGATGTTGCTTTCTCTCAGGCGCTCAGGAAGTAATCAGAGTATGATGAGCGGAAGAATGTCCAATGACTGGACTCACAATGAGAATGTAGGTCCAAAGCATGCTCAGTTTTCTTAGTCCTTATTGCTATATACACCCATATGCATTACACTAAAGTTAAAAACATTTTAAAATGTTGTCATATTTTTTCAGGACAGCTCAGGCACCAACCACATGCAGCTACGAAGAACAAGACGCAGTCGCATTCCTGACAAACCCAATTATTCCCTTAACCTGTGGAGCATCATGAAGAACTGTATTGGCAAAGACCTGTCCAAGATACCCATGCCTGTAAATGAAAAACATACAGTACAAATTGGCTGTAATATAGTTTTCGAATTTGATTGACTTACAAAAAAACCTTTTCTGTCTGTGTGGGATTGCAGGTAAACTTCAACGAGCCGTTGTCGATGCTGCAGCGTCTGACGGAGGATCTGGAGTACAGCGAGCTTCTAGACCGGGCAGCTCGCTGTGACTCCACTCTGGAGCAAATGTGCCTGGTGGCGGCCTTTTCTGTCTCCTCCTACTCCACCACAGTCCATCGTACAGCCAAGCCCTTTAACCCTCTGTTGGGCGAGACTTACGAGCTGGACCGACTGGAGGAGTATGGTTATCGCTCCATCTCTGAGCAGGTGAAACAAACACAGACGCATATCCTTACCCAGATTTTCCACCAGGCGCGTTTGTGTTGCGTGTAAGCTGTTCTGTTCATACCACACCGGGAGCGTCTCAGAAGCGGAGCGTCTTGCCTGCACGACTCGCAGATTTTATTGTCTCTACAAGTACTTGAAAGAATAATCACGTGTTTATTAAGCTAGTATCTACCATCCACTCCAGGCACTCCTACAGTTAAACTCCATGCCCTCTCTTTTCTGGAGTTCTTTCCTTATAAAAAGGGTTTGTGATGTCTATTGTCTATGTTTTTCTAGTTTGGCTATCACCAGACCAAGCTCTATCTTTTAAGATTGGCCATTAGTCTGGGGAGTGTGCTCTGTATTTTCTACTGCACAAGAGGCGTGATCAACGGGCATAGTTCAAATGACTCTGTACGCAATTGGATAGTCCTTCAACCAATCAGACCAACGATCCGGGTGAAGTAGCAGCGACAGCGGCATCAACGGGTTGCTGCGCTTCGGTGGCCGGCTTGTTGAATGTAAACAAAAAGCTGCTTGGTCGCTTCTCTATTGTCATCGTGTTAAACCCGCCAATAGCGCGCCAGGTGAAAATTGTAACGGAAGCAGGATAGCTAAACGTACAGGTTTCCAGCCTGAGCTGCAGGGCGAAATCAAATCACCAGCAGATCGGGCTGGGTTTATTACATGTCATTTAGCTGACGCTTTTATCCAAAGCGACTTACAATTGCTATATATGTCAGAGGCCACACGTCTCTGGCGCAACTAGAGGTTAAGTGTCTTGCTCAGGGATTGGTTGATGTATCGCAGTGGAATCGAACCCAGGTCTCCCACACCAAAGGCACGTGTCATATCCACTGCTCCATCATCACCCAGTCTAATGTTTTTCCACTACCAAGATAAATCTCCCGTTGTCCAAGAGGAGACTTATGCGATATTGGGGGTTGTCTTTTGGTAAATTGACTGGATGCTTTCGCTGTTTCACTTCCTGCCCGTCTGATAGAACGCCCCGCGCCTCGCGTTAAAATAGACCTGGTGCGTATCTTTAGCGGAGTGGAGTGGAGAGCCGCTTCTCGCACGCTTCTGTTACGCGCCGTGACGCGGGTGGTGGAATATCAAGCATTGATTTGAATGGCTGTGACTGTTCATGGGGGGTCGCGGCGCCTCTAGAAGGCAGCGCAGACGTGCCCAATGGAAATTTGGCTTTACGGGTATATTTTACACACAACGCAGTGAAGAACGAAAACATAAATACATTATGACGTCTATATTGCCTCTGCTGGCAACAGCTAATACCATTCACCCACAGGTCAGTCATCACCCACCAGCTGCTGCCCACCATGTGACGTCACAGCGAGGATGGACCCTATGGCAGCACATCACTATTGATAGCAAGTTTCGTGGGAAATATATTTCTGTCATGCCATTAGGTAAGAAACAAGTAAATTGATGCAGTTCATGCTGACAATCACTATACAGTATAATATGTACTACTACAAGCCAGATACGACCTGTAAATACACACAAAATATTTGTTGGAACATTTCATTTCATTTTCATTTTATTTATCTCGAACAATCAACAATGTTGCAAAAGAAAACAAAACAAACAAATTAAAACCACAAAATAAAACACAAACAATCAGAATTTAACAAAAAACTAAAAAATTAAAAAAGGATTAGTTCGAGAAGGAGCAGGCGGAAGCAAATAGCTTATTTGGTCTTGCCCCTATTTCACAAAATCATATTATTACAAAGCAAATAGATTTTTAGACATTTTCAGGTCTTACAATAACAATACAACAATACCTTTACCTTACAATTCCATTCCTCTGTTTCGGACTATTCTTTTCTGTATTGGTCAAGTATTGATTTCTTTAATCTATTTTTGAACTGAATGATATTATGGCTCTGTTTGATGTCATTTTTGATGTCATTGTTCAGTCCATTCCATAAGGTCATGAATAATTCACCATATTCAAGTAATTATGAAACTGTAATGTTATTCACCTTTTTGATGTTTATGTGTCTTCCGTCACATCACTTTTCACATTTCACTGTAGGAAACATTCACCTGCAGTTCCACTCAAGTGGAAACCACTACGTGTGGAGCAAAGTGACTTCAACGGTGCACAACATTATTGTGGGGAAACTTTGGATTGATCAGGTGTGCCCCCCTCTCTCTCTCTCTTTGTGTGTGTGTGTGTGTGTGTTACTGAGGAAAGTAATTTGTTTTCCTGTCTGTTGCTGTTGGCAGTCTGGGGACATTGACATTGTCAACAACAATACCAAGGACACCTGCCGTCTCAAATTCTCCCCCTACAGCTACTTCTCCAGAGAAGTCCCACGTAAAGTAAGTCTGTTGTTTCCATTCTGTAGGGAGTTGTTTCAGATGGGCAACAGACAGGTAGCAGTAACTACCATCTTTGTTGGTTGTCTTCATTCAGATTTCATTGCATTTACACAGTTTTACACTACAGCTACACATGACTGTGTCAAGAAACACTTTTTGCGTCACTCTTGTCTAATATTGGTACTTAATATGTTTAATAAATCTTGTATCCTCTTAGTGCTTACCAGTGTGGATAACCTTGACGAGATGTCTTATTCCTAAAAAAACGTTTATGTTTGTGTCATAAGCTTCTATCCAGAAGGAAGTCACAGACTCATCAGCTAGTGAGGAGCAGATTAAACTTTTCTTCTGTTTGATATAGTCTAATGAGCACAATTGATATATGATTTAAACACACTCAAAATGTGAAGGAGCTGTCCAAATTAGAATTTAATAAAAGGAAAGTAGTACCCAGCTGTGAATATGTCAGTGCCTAGCAGTCAGAGAGTGAATATAAGTGATCTATTCCTGTGTGTGATCTTCTTTGGTGTTTCTAGGTGACAGGAGTGATAGAGGACAGAGAGGGCACAGCCCGTTACATCCTGTCAGGAACCTGGGACGACAAGATGGAGAGTGCCAAAATAGTGGACAGCAGCCAAGGATGCGGAGGCTCTGAAGGCAAACAAAAGACAGTTTATCAGACCCTTCAGCCCAAACTGTTGTGGAAAAAATATCCTCTCCCGTATGTCAATCTTATCTAACACATTTCTACCTTACCTTGAAGATTGAATGTGGCATTTCAACCTACTCCCCTTTGTCGTCTGCCCTCTCCTATTTATCTTATATATCTTGTATATATATTTCTCTTCTATCGTTCGCTCTCCAGAGATAATGCAGAGAACATGCACTTTTTCTCCTCCTTGGCTCTGACTCTCAATGAGCCAGAAGAGGGTATTGCGCCCACTGACAGTCGTCTGCGGCCAGACCAGCGACTAATGGAGGCAGGTGTGTGGGATGAAGCAAACACCCAAAAGCAGCGTCTGGAGGAGTGTCAGAGGCTGGAGAGGAAAAGAAGGGAGGCGCAAGCCAATCAGGCCCTGGAGGAAGGTGAGAACAAGGAAACCCAAGAGCAAGAAGGATTAAAGTCCCTCTCCACTCAAATGTGTTTCGCTTATTGTTACTTCATTCAGATGTTTGAGTTTCACTGTGCAGAATGACGTATGTGCAGTTTGAGACTAGAGGATCTTTTCAAATGTATCTGCTCAGTTTAAATCTGAGTTTAACACATAAACGTATAAGCAGGATTTTATGACATCACAACTAGTTTGGACGCTAGGGCCAGTATGCAATTGACACAAATGCGACGTGGAAACTGAAACCTTCAGTGCACATACTGTACACAGAGTGGATTTCTTTAAGTGAAGTAGGAGACATCTTGTATCCAATAGTTTTGGATTGTTCAAGAAAGGAGAAGGAGTAGATATGATTAAGATTTTTTAACTGTAAAATTTAACTTTTTTGTGTCAGACACAAATTGTCATTCTATGTATAGTAATACAGTAAAACATGTCTGGAGGGGATCTTTAAGATAGAGTTTCTGCCTTTTACCTCTTACATGTCATTCACATTACCTTCAACACAGATGTTGGTTTAACCACTGGCCGTGGGCAACAGCAAAATCTAAATTTGCATCCAACAAGAATAAAGGTTACTGAGCTTCATCCATAATTTTTACTATAGCCTTAAACTAAAATGTTTTTGTCTATTTCTTAAAGTGGGACATATACAGTCAAAGCTTAAAATCACCTTACCTGCAGATCTGGCAGTAATTGTAAGATTACAAAGAAGCCTTTCGGACGAAGTGAATGCCTGTAATTTGGATTCAGCTTTCTCCTGACAGAGTTCAGATTATGTTCCAAGATGGGTGCAATAGTTAGAGTGAAAGGAGAAAGTAAGACATTGTGATATTCTGGAAAATAGGACACATTCGAGCAATGCCTTAAGAATACATGCTTCTGTGTCATTAGGGCAAGACATCGAAGGTTACCAGCCACTGTGGTTTGAGAAGAGGACAGACGATACAACGGGAGAAAGCACCTACATCTACAGGGGCGGCTACTGGGAGGCCAAAGACAGACAGGACTGGAGCCAATGCCCTGAGATCTTCTAGGACAAAAGTTGCCCTTACACTGTGGCATCAGACAGGCTGAGTGGTTTTTCCTGATCTAAGGATACTCCGTAAGTTATGGACAGTTGTGTGTGTGTGTAAGAGAGTGAGTGAGCCAGCTGTATAAAGTGGCTGTCACTCCCAGATTTTCAAGCACAAAACAAGCTCCTACTTCCACTTACTAATCTACTCTTCTGCTCTATAACTTTTGTTTTCAGAATGCATGGCCTCATTTTGTGTATTGTGTATACGCCTATTCAGCACCATAAAGAACTGATTTATGAGAGTACATAGAGTTCTAATGTGTGTGTGTATGTGTGTGTGTGTGTGTGTGTGTGTGTGTGTGTGTGTGTGTGTGTGTGTGTGGGGCTGAAAGATAGACATACGCTTTACAGAGGAAGGATTTCTGCACCAACGTACGTACGACATACACGTTTCAATGGGTGTGTATGAGGGATAACTTGGGGGCAGGGAGGAGGGCCGCGGAAGTTCTGGTACGAGCGCTAAATGTCTTGTTCTCCTCGGAGCTGGAACAACATGTTCCTCATGCTGGGCTCTGACAGAGACACCAGGCTTTTAAAGGACTGTAGCAGGACTATGCATTCTTCTGCGCTTAAAGGCTTTTTCACAGCAAAACTTTATTTATTGAACCCCATTGATTCTTGGGAATTTTTACTATTGCTAAACTGTATTTGAAGGATTAACAGTTATTGTCCAGTCTGACTGGCCTCTAACGAGCAGCTACCGGGCCCTGAAAACCAAGGTAGATGACATTCTCTTTGAAAGGACAACTGACTGAATTTGTCATGCTGTTTTATGGACAACCACTGCTTTCCACATGATCTTGAAATTATATTTCTGTTTGCATTAAAGGGGCACTCCACCATTTCCTCATATGAAGATTACTACACATCCTGTGAAAACAGTTGTATAACGTTTTCACAGGCTCTGGAAGAGCTTTGTCAAGTCAGAGAAACTGACTAAAGCGACGTCACTTGAGTAATCTCGGCTTGGACTTGTACAAATTTGTAACAAGCAGTTTGAAAAATCTACCAAGCTGCTAAGTTCTAACTAAAGACACCATTGAGTTGCAGTATGGGAAATGTAGGACTCAAAGTCAGGATATCTCGACCACATATATTTTGACCACTCCCTTTTGAAATTTGTCTCTCACAAATCCCCAAACTTATTGGAATTGCAACAGTAAATTACTGGAGTATCAATTTGAATATCTTAAGACTGAAGTACAAATCTGTTGGGGGATTTTCTTCCGCAAGGAATTATATTGGTGCTTAATGGTTATTTTAGCCTTAGTTATGTAATGAAGTAGTAAGCCACTAGTAACCAGTGCATCCAAACTCTGTGAGACTCTCTGAGATTCTGTACAGATTATAGAAGACCGGCAGGCTATTTTTTCTTTTTGAAGGTATTTACATGTGTACTTCAGGGTGAATCTTTTTTGGTGAATTTTACTCAAATATCAGGGTTTATCATCTTGGTAAGTAGCAACAAACTTGTTTCCCATAGTAAAAACATTAGAAATGGCTAGCTCTATGAGTGGTTTCTATCCTAAAATTGCTTTATTTGGACATGTCAGCCATAACACAACTAGTCAAATACTCCCAGGTCAGAGACGTGTTTAAGCAGCACAAAAAGGATGTTTTGGTAACAGTATTCCATTAGCTTATAATTATAATTATGTAAATAAATCAGATTCATACAGTTTATTATTTATTAGTCAAGGACCAGATAACAATTAAAGAAGACTTAGCAATCCATATGCTGAGTTTTTTTGTGTGTCCAATATTAACTTATTTATTTATGGTTTTCAGCTTACTGTGTTTTATAAAGGGGCATGATGCACATGTATAATTGCCTGGTTGCTTTTGGCTTGTATATAGCAAGAATAGAATAGAAATAGAATTGCCTCATTTATAATCACTGTAAGAAAATACTGTTTCACATTACTTGAACATTCACATTTTGGGCACTTAAACTCTATCTGTGTATACGTAATCTTAAATGGAGTCAAGATTATATACCAGTGAATAAGATGTTGGGGAAATTAAATTATGAACAAAAGTTCATAAGATATACAATATTGATGATGCAAGTAAGGTGTTGTTCAAATAAAGCACAATGTTATGTTTTCCTGCAGGTGATACATGCTACATAATCACAAAGGTTTCCATGGCAACATATAGCTATGCATGGTTTAATAGTGCTGTAGAGGAAAGCCTCTTCACCTAGCTAATAGTTTGTGGACTCTTACTGAAACATGATGTGAACTCACCTTTTGTGCCCAATGACCTCGAAAATTATGTATTTTTGAGCAATCAAATAAAAACATAAAGCTGTCACCTTGCTGTTATTTTCTGTCAAACCAATGTTCATGTCCCATCTCCACAGCACTGTACATCTTTTAATTCACAAGGGACAGATGATACAGAAGATATCCAGAGAAACAGTGTCTGTCATGATGCCTCGAGGCCAACAATACATTTACAATTAATTTAGCTGACCCTTTTATCCAAAGCAACTTACAGTTGCTATATATACATGGTGGATGTATTGCAGTGGGAATTGAACCCAGATCTCCCACACCAAAGGAATGTGTCATATCCACTGCACCATCACCACCCTCATCTTTATCTTGGTAATCTTGAGGTTGAATGCCAGCTGCTGTCATAAGTGCAAAATAACAAACCAGACAACAGAAATGTCTCATCTGATGATAAATAAAAGGTGTGCTAACTAAGTTTTAAGATATGCTAAAGGAAATGTGGATATCTAGACTTTCCATAAATGCTTCTTTCCCAGAACTATATAACATGATAATTTTATATTTGTGGTACCTTTTAAAACTCCACAAAGTTCATAACAAAATCAAAACAATAAACAGAATACAGGTTTTAAGAGATGGTACAGGATAAGACTGATTTGGTTAGTCTGAACTTTTGTATTAGTAGTTTGATTGATTTACCCCCATGGTGAATTTAATCAAAGAAAAAGTAAACCATCTGCATTTCCTCGTGGTATATGTGATGATTTATACTTTGTCTGAACTGAACTGTAGTGAGAGTATGTGCCTGTGCATGGAAGGAACTCTGAGTTGAATGGGATGGTGGTATTGTAGTGATGTCTCCAAAAGTCAAACAAAGAACATATGCATCTTTTATAGGTCATTATTTGCATTTTGCAAATTAAACCCTGCTGTTGCTGGCTAATGTATGCTTCCTATTTCACCCTGAACACTTCATATGATAACAGAAAGGCAATTCGTCATTTTCATTGGATTCACAGCTCCAACACTTCAAAATCTGCACAAGTGAGGTTGCATTCAGCTTGCACCATGCAGCCATAAACATGTACAGTATATGTCAATGCATGCGGCCGCCCATAAATAAGCGGCATGGCCCTTTAAACAGAATATCCAATGACACCACAGCGCGTCCGCCGCCTCGGCTTGTCACCGGTCTGACAGCAGCACGCTGACCGACTGAAGGAGATTTTAGGGATGCTGCCAGTGCTGTCAATGTAGCTACTCGTCGAAGAACAAGGTAAAAACGACGAAACTCAAATTCTCAGAAAATGTCACTGTCACAGTCGTTAGTATAGCTAATGTCCACTTAACAAATGTAGGCTAACACCGCGTCGAGTCAGAGTGACGGTTGTTGTTTTGTAGCTAACAAACCTTGCGTTAGCTAACAAGTGCGCGCTACCTTAGCATGATCATGGACGTGTTAACGTTATAAGAACTGTTTTATAGCTAACAACCCTTACGTTAGCTAACAAGTGAAGTGCGCGCTACCTTGCATGACCATGGATGTATTATGAGAGCATGACAGCACGAGCGCAGAAAGGCATTCAGCTGGTGTCAAGTGACAGTCCGTAGCAGAGGTCAGCTACCTTAACCCACCTTAACGTTACCCTTTTATTTTGTCAGACAAAGGGACTGTTTTTCTCTTGTTGTGTTAACGTTACCGAGACGCCCAGCATGAAACCGCTGTCAAACTAACGCTTTACTAACGTTTTACATGTTGTGTAACATAGTGCGAGTCGTCAGGGTTTCCCTCTGCTACAGTGCTGGGAAAGGAAATCACAAGATCTCATCGGGCAATGAAGTAAGGTGCTTTTTAAAGCGTGGAGAAAATTCCCCATGTAAGATGAGCTGCTGCTGCGATGTCTGATATTTATAAGATTAATTTACAAGCACATCCAGTATCGTTACCTAAGTCGCTCCATGTTGTTTACTACAGTGCTGAGGTTTTTGGTGCATCACTGAAGTCGTCGCCGTCATTGCTGCATGTATTAGAATAACCAATCCCCTCAGTCGCGGAGAAGACGCGTGCTGTTTTTCAGCCCGCCCTGAACAGCTCTCCTCATTCCTCCCCCGTCTGTCTTTATGGTCCAGCATATGGCATTTTGCCTGCGCGGAGTAAGTTACACAAGCCAGTCATGCAAAATAGAAACACGTGTCTGTAGGCGGTGCTGAAAAATTCAGGTTTACTGAACAGTAAAGACTGGCAGAGAAGAAAAACAGCTGTGTCGCAGGTTATTTACGCGAATTATAAGTTAGCCCCAAACTTGCCGGTTTGATCTACATTTCAGTTGGAGATCAGAGGTACGAACTCAACACGTGTTTTTCTTTCAGAGAGGACAATGATACGAACATGATCAACGCCGATGGCTTCTCAAAATGCGAGGCGACTCTGCAAGAGAGAGGCAGAAGGAGGCCACCCGCAGAGATGCTCCATCTGCTGTCAGCTGTTATTGTTTGGCTGGTGACGGGAACCACCATCTCCAGCCTCAACAAATGGATATTTGCCGTTTACAACTTCAGGTACCCTCTGCTGCTGTCAGCGCTGCACATGCTGACAGCCATAGTGGTGGACTATGGGCTGATCAAACTGCGGGTGATCCGCCACAGAGGGGCTGAGGAGCAGGACCTGACCCACAGTGCAAAATGTAAGGTGTTCCTGTTGAGTCTGACATTTTGTGCCAGTATCGCTTTTGGGAACATGGGTCTGAACTATGTCCAGCTGTCGTTTGCACAAATGATCTATACCACCACCCCGCTCTTTACTTTGGCCATCTCCACATTAATCCTGGGCAAACAACATCACATCCTCAAATACACAGCCATGATGCCCATCTGCCTGGGAGCCTCCTTCGGCATCATGGGAGAGGTCCAGTTTGATCAGACCGGCTGCTTCTTTGTGTTTGCAGCAACCATGTTGAGGGGTGTCAAGTCCATTCAGCAGAGTAAGTACCAACTGTTGACTTTACATTTTGTTGTGTTTTTGTTGTCGCTATAGAAAGAAGCCATTGTAAGTTTAAAAAAAATTATAATAAAAAAGTTTATTACTGGAAATTGAATCTCATGCCACAACACCCGTTCTGTGGTCCTAGAACTTTTAGTTATTCAGTGATTCGCCTCTCATTCCAGTAACACACCCACACATTGAGGTGGAAAGTCACAGTGGCATATTTTCTGGTTTCTTAGGGAACATAATACAAACATCAATAGTCTATGAATTAGAATGAGAGGGGTTTTTACACACCCTGGGAACATGCTGATCCTTTGTCTGACTGGTAACATTGCCACCCATGTTTCTGTTTTCCGAATAAACTATTTATACAAACTACATTCAAGAAACAGTGGCTCAGAAACAACAGTTTAAAATGTCTTGACTCATTTTTAATAAATTAATAACTGTTGTTTTTTTGTTTTTTTTGCTTTGTATTGAGTGGATTATCCTAGTGAAACAAAGTAAACTATAGACTTTCGGTACAAAACATTTGTGTGGCTATTGTTGTGGCTATAGTGAAAAAAGTGAACCTCCTGGGAAAAAGACAGATTCCTTTCTTGAATTGATGTCATAGGCTGAGTAGTGCCTTCACTTATCCAATGTACTCATTTATCTAATGTTCAGTGCTTTCAGGGAAGCATTTGTGGAAGGAATTCCTTCAAAGTTGGTTTCAGTGTGCAGAGGATTAGTTTTTCTAACGTCAGTCTCCATTTGGATAGTGGTCGGAGAAGAAAAAAGAAAGTAATGAGTTTCTAAAAATAAATATAGGCATATATGGAGGCGGGACCTGCATTTAATTGTTACGTAACACTAAAGCAGATATTCAGTTTTGAAGGATGTAATGCTACAAACTTTGTGCGTGGAGGAGCAGAGGGGCACCTCACGGTTTCAGGGGCAGGCTTGTGACTATCAGGTCATCAGTTCAAATACTCTAGTACAAGCTGCTCAGTGACAAACAGTACAAGACTCCAGACATGTTTAGAAAGTTGCTCTGGTAAATAGGGGTAAATACATATACAGGAAGGAAAGTTTGAGTCCTTCATTGCGTTAAGATCAGAATTTGTAAACAAGGTTGAGCAGGTCGAACCTGCTGCTCATTACTATCATTTTTAATCATGGTTAAACATTTGAGTTCATCCTGAGGCGCCAAACTAGCTGGACGATGTCTCAAGTTTCAACAAACTATTTTCATCCTCTCTCACTTGTTGTAACAGTTAACTTTCTCTGACACACTAAGTAGTGCACATGTTTCTGGAAGTGTTTACAGCGGCTGATTTATGCTGCTGCGTTAAATCGACGCCGTGGGTACGTACGTACATATGTGGAGATACCGACCCTATGCCGTAGCCTAACGTCTCACCTCTCAAAAAATGTAACTACACGTCGCGGCTACGCACATCGCTCGGCCGTGGCTCGGTAGCGTTGCATTTCCCCCTACTCATTTCCTGGTTCTCCTTCTCCGTAAACAACATGAAACCAAGGAGAGGGTTAACTTTTCCTGCTACAGATTTCCCACCGTGGTCAGAAAGCACAGGGGAGACACTTTGTTTCTCCCACTATGCCTCTAGAGTCGGTATTAGATATACGGATATACAGTAGTTGATCCGTGGTCCGTACGGATCAACACTCACGGTTCGGAATGCATGTGAATCATGGATCAATTGCAAAGGTTAACCATAATAATAGTGTGAAATACATGTTTACTGTCTCTGCTACTTAAAGTAGGCTGATAGATCTCTTTGGAGGGTTGCCGTGAAAAGAGACAGGCAACGCAATTTTCTGTTCACGTGAATGGCGCATGTTAAACTCCCGTGCTAATATAGCATCGGTGCCTAAACGACCGGTATCTACCGGACAGAATAGCAACGTGGATTTTGGTGCCTCATTTCGATGCCACTTAAATGTCTGCGCTGCTCTCTGATGCTCCGAAACGGACGTTAGAGGCAACAGAAGCATCGCTGCATGTCCCTCTGGTTAACACTAACGTTACACTTGGCAACAGGTAACGCTGATGTTAGCCTATACCGTTAGCTAGTAACTGGATTAAACACGGTTAAAATGCTAACAGCTAAACGGTGTAAAGTGTGACTGTATTTTACTGTAGAGGATTCCAACACCGGGACGTACAACGTAACAGTCTGCCGCTAAAGCTAAAAGACAAACTAGCACTTGGTCATTGCAGTTGTTGTTGTTGTTCATTTTTTTTACAAGTTTACTTTTCTTGAACACACTTTGTACTGCACGCCTTGTTGTTTAAAGGTCTCCACTAAAAGCCTTGTTTTACACACTGTCTATGTCAATTAACCCTATGTCATGTTTGTAACCACTGTATACATTTCTCTGTTTACTCAGGCATCTTACTTCAGGAGGAAAAAATCAGCTCTGTGTTCCTGCTCTACCTGATGTCCATTCCTAGCTTTTGCATCTTGACCGTGGCAGCTCTGGCCTTAGAAAACTGGGCTGTGCTGGAGTCACCATTTCATTACGACCGCCACCTGTGGGTCTTTATCTTGCTCAGCTGTCTGGGCTCAGTCATGTACAACCTGGCCAGCTGCAGCGTCATCACACTCACCTCTGCCGTCACTCTGCATATCCTCGGCAACCTGAGCGTGGTGGGAAACCTGCTGTTGTCTCAGCTGCTTTTCGGCAGCGAGTTGTCCGCCCTCAGCTGTGCCGGCGCGGTGCTGACATTGTCTGGCATGCTCATCTATCAGAACTCCGAGTTTATCGTCAGCTTCCTGGACGCACGCAGGGCCAAAGCTGAAAAGTCCAGACAGGAGGATTCTAACACTACAAGTGGAGAGGACTTGGACAAAGCTAGTGCACCCGAAGCAACATATCATCAGCAGAGAACGGACGGGAAACAAGAAGACAAGATGGACTGAACTGAAGGGATGAAGGAGAGAATAAAATGTTAAACCCCGGCTGTAGTTTTCTGCCCTGTGTGTCTGTAAGTGGTCGAGAGCAGCAGAGGGTGTGTGACCTTATAAGGCCATCATCACTGATGATATGGTCTTTTTATTTTATTTTTTTACTTCCTCACTGTGCCAGTTTATTTTTTCGCTGGTAACCCAGAAGTGTCTGCAGAAAGGAAAAGGTTGTGATGGTTAAATTCTCTCCTTCATCTGTAAATCACTCAGACACAGCCTATAGCGCTATATGCATGCATGAGCACACTAAACGGTTTGCTACCTCATGAGGTATTCAAACTGTCACTCATTCTACTCCACTGTGAAAACGTTCTTATTGACAGAGGGCTCTAATCAATGTTTTGGGTGTCTGTCGTGGATGTTGCAGGCTGCAGAGAGCCTTGTGTGACGTTGAGGCTCAGACAGCATTGCGCCTCAAATCTGAACGGGCACAATTTGTATTAAAAATATATATTAATGGTACTGTTACCTGACATTCACCTGGCCCTGTCGTGGTAGGGTACTGGTTTTTTTTGGCAGCTTTTGTTGTTGGTATGTGAAGCAGGAAGCTTGTTAAATAAGGATGCTACAACTCTTATTTAGAGGCAGAAGTTCCAATGATGGACAAAGCCAACATCTTCCCCTCTACTGAAGCACACTTTTAAAAAAGGAGGCCTGAGCTCAGTGTTTTGTCCTCCGTTATGAACCTCACTGTGGCTTCCCACTTAAGGCCTAGATTTTGTCCTCAAGGCGGTCTCTGTAGAATTAGTCCAATTAGTTCTATCAACAGTGCGCTCACTGCAGCTTTCCTCGATAATTAGGTTCACAAGTTCTCTAAGGAGTGTCACTCAACTTTAGATGTCTTTTCCCTGTGGAAGAGATGAGGAAAAAGACGACTGAGATGTCCTTTTAAGGTTGCTTCTTAAATCCTAACCAATGTCATCTATAAGTTTTAATTTGTCCATTTCTGTGGGGGATATTTAAAAAAAACAGTTGGTTACCAGCACATCTTGAAAAAAATACCTCTGCTGGACCGTGTATATTTTCTCTGAATATTTGAAAAGCATTTTATTGACATGATTTTATTTTGTGACAAAACATTTTATTTATGTGGAAGAAAATATTTATTTTTGAATGGTCATAGCAGTCACTGGCTTAACAGTGCTGTGGATTTTGGTCCTCAAGTGTCTTGCACATGCATACATGTAATATTAGACGGCACTGTTCTCTCCTCTCTTTTTAGAGAAAAGTCACATATACTAAACGGAAGACTGCATGCCGCTGCTACTGAAAGAATCTTAAATGACCCAGGATGTCTGTTACTGTGCACTCCCTTCTACATGTATGATATGATATACCAAATGTCTTTGAACGTTCTTTTGGTCACACTGTGTCGAAATACTGGTTCTGTCATTGACCACACATGATAATTTCTCACTTACAGTTTGAACTTTCACAAGACAACGACAACAAAGCCATCAAAGATTTTTTTCACCTGCCCCATTTTATGCATATTTTGCCATAAGCATAACTGCAGGCAGGATTGTATGCTAAGATTTTACTTAATGTATCACACACACATTTAATATTTCAAGGGTGCCATTCATAATATTGCATTGTCTAGAGCATCATATATGAACCCAATATGCTTTTCATAAATCCCAGTTAAAAATAGTAGAACAAAAGATATGACGCATTTAAAGTTTGATGTCAGCGATTCTCAATTACATGTTTAAAGAATATGTACAGCAGATCATTTCACTGGTTTTACATTATTGGATACCTCAGCTGTTGGACTTGTTATGCCCTTGTGTTTTATAGATTATTAAATATTGGACTGAGATCAAGCAGCTTTTCAACAACCACAAGAAACCTGCAGCATGTGCTGGATTGTACTGTGTCAGTAGATATCAACATATTTTAAAGCATAATCATATCCTATGATCAGAACAGCCTCAGTGGCCATTTTTTTTAATTTGGTTTTATAATTTAATTTAACAATCACAGACTTGTGGAAATTTGGCAGGTTTGGCTGCGTGTTTTCGTGGATATTATGTTGAGTAGATTATTATAATTGTGGGGCAAAGAAACTTTTGCACTTCAGAGGTATGAAGATGATGCCTTCAAAGCCTACGGTTCCTGTGTACATACTGGTTTTAATTGTTTGCAAAGCTAGTTTGGTGTAAATAGTTATTTTATGATAATAATGTATTTTATAGTCATACATGGCTGGTTTAAGCTGTACTGGTTTAAGAATTAAACATTTGCCTCATGCCTTATTTGGACATACTGTAGATAAGAAAGGAGTGATTTGATTTTGTCATTTTTTTCAAATTTTTTGGTTAATACTTCAAATGCCAACAGCAGCTGCAGGTGCTTCTGTTTAGGGACAACGATATGAACGATTCATATACACATGATCTGCAATTGCTTGAAAAAAAAAAACAATGGACTGATACAATAAAAAAAATTACGAAACAAACCACCTTATTACTTAATTAGAGTCTCACTGTCATACGTGCAACATATTTTTATTAAATTTAAGTTTTAATTTAGGTTTCTTTTGCTTTTTAGTTTTTCAACTTTCTGATAAAACGTGACTTCTAATTACATGTTTACATATTTTAAAGGCTATGAAAGGCTTTTTTTTTTAACCTTTTGTTACTTGTTCTTGATTGATTTTAGTTTTTAACTTAATTCTTAACAGTAATTTTCCGTTTACATGTTAAAATATTCAATAACGTTCAGGAATATACAAGACATTGAGATGGTGAAAATGTTTCAGATAAAGCTGCCTTTATGGATGCAACAAAAGATTATCTTAATTATCGATTAATCTGTTGATTTTGATGACACATTTAGTCTATAAAACTGTGCAAATCAGCCATTGAAGGTTCCCAGATGTCAGATCCCAGAAGTGACACATTTAAAATGCTGTTTCATCTGACCAACAGTACAGAACATATTCATTTTGAAATGATGTAGCAAATCAGCAAATCCTCCCATTGGAAAGCTAGAACTATAGTGAATGTTTTGTTTTTAATAAAATGACAAGTTAATTGCTTATTGAAATTGTTGCTGATACAGTTTCTGTCAATCTACTGATCGATTAGTCCACTAATTTTGTCGGGAGTACATGCCTTTCCAGAAACAGGTCTTATTTTGACATGTCACAGTATTTAAAGCACTGGTGTGAATGATCATTTAAAATTGGTCTGAATTCAGTTTAGCTGATTCAGTTTCACGGTCCTGGTATTGTGCATGCTGTCCCTCCGTCACACTCTCGTGACTTACTGGGACACTTGAAGAGAACACAGCCCTCATTAATCGTGTTAGTAACACCTGTGGTTTTTCTATTAGAACAAGTCAAAAGTGTCTGCTGTGAAACCGGACCTCAGCCTGTCATACAGTGTGAGGTTATTTTGAAGCAGTTGTGAGAGTGTTCACCACTTGGTGGAGCAATTTGTCTGATTTCTGATTTATTAGATTGTTCTCTAAATCTACCTTAACTTTGAAACACTAAATTAGTTTTAGTGTATTTTGCATTCACAAAAGAGTTAAAAGAGCTGATTCACAGCAGACGAAAGCGTGTGTGTGTGTGTGTGTGTGTGTGTGCGCGCATGCTCTCTCTCTTGTACAGATTCTTCTACTTCTGTAAACAGGGTGCCACTGGTCAACCTTTTGCCTGAATAAGGCAGTGCTCCTCACTTTTTTCCCTTGTTAACTCTTTGTTTTCCAGACAAAAGATTTGCCTGCAGCCCCCTCCAAATGAAGCGTAACAAAGTCAAAAGTGTAATTAAAAACAAATACAAAATACAGTTTGGGCCTGTAAAGTTTCATGTGACATCATCCAGGATGCAGTGACAAGAGGAGGAGAGATTATGCCAAGGATGACCTAGACTTCTCCTCCTTCCCATCTTGGGTGGTTCATGTAAGCAACCTCCACTCGCTCTCCAAACATGCATCTTTATGAAGCACTGCGCTGTGAGGTGTGATGTCAAGACTGAGCTCTCGCAGCTCCCCAGACAAGTCTAAAGGAGGATCGAGGAGAGGCTGAAAACTTCTAACAAGTCCAAAGACTTACCACAAGACACACAAGTTTGCATCCTGAAAACAGGTGAGTGACACTAGACCTCAAAAAGCCACCAATCAGTATTATCAGTGTCTATTTTTTTCACATTTTTATGACTTAATTCCTCCCATCTTGTGCCATTAAGCTTCACTGCGACTCCTTTTTCATTGTGTCTGAGCGCATAGTTTTACGCTGTTATCACATTCTTTTAGTAATGGTCTCGTTCCACTACATTACTATATTTGTACGTGTTTTTGACCCTTCTGTGCTGCACTCAGCCTGTTGCAGAGATACACTGAGGGGTACTTCAGTAAGACAAACATTTCTTAGCACGGCTGCTCAGTTTGTGTCTGTTAGGACTAACACAACTGTTTATATTTAAATGGGATTGTATGCTCTGTGACATTTGCACATTGTTAACTGTAAATAACTAAAAGTATCAGATCTGTGGAAATGATTCAAACATTTTAAATTCTATGTAAATGATAAAAATATGATTATTCAGGCTATGTTGCTGCATTGACGTGAGGAAGGCGATGGTCTTTTGCCTCTTTTTATTTTCACAAGACCAAGTGTGGTTCTGCGTGTTTACTTGATGTCTTTCAGTTCCTGTCCTGTTAAGTATTCTCAAGAAATGTGTGTATCTTAAATATGGACAGACATGGAGTCAAAAACTGATGCTGGACCAGCATCGATGACCAACGAAGAACTGGCTGCTATTGAGGATGAAGAGGTTCTCAACAAGATGGTGAGTCAATGATATGTTACTTTCAATGAGTTTGTGTCTACCATCATGTATGTGTATCATGCAAACAGTGTTGTAAGGGAGGGAGTGGCCTTTGTGCAAAGAGAAAAAATGTAATTCTTACAGATAATCTTAAAGGTCCAGTGTGTAATGTGTTTAGTTGTTCATAATAAAAATCTGTGTTGCCCGTTCACAAACTCGTCCTTTTTCATGAATATTTACCACCACCATCAATTCCAAGTATTCCTTTTGGCTTGAAATTTTACATTTGCATTCGCATGAACTGCTGTAGACGCTCCATATTCATGCGCCATCTTGAAATACGTTAGCTGGTAAGGGACATACAGGACGTGCTCTGCCTTTCGCGTTTTCGCTGTCACTTGATAAACTCACAGGTGCTGCTAATGCTGCTAATGGGTATTGTAGCTTCCTGGCCCCGGCAAGTTTGAAGTAGGAAACATGGAGGACCACACGTATTCAAAATTTCAGGAACAGGAGTCTTCTTCTTCGCCCAGAAAAAGAAAAAGGATATTGTAAAGAGCAAGAGACCGGCTTTTTGAAGCGTGAAGGCTACCGTAGCTGTAATATGTACTTTGAACTGCGTGGTGCGAGAGAGTTGATTGCGATATATGATCTCAACGCTAGATGGGAGAAATTCCTGCACATTGGACCTTTAGTGCTTAATTCAAAATCAGCCTTTTTATATTTGCTGTGCTGAAGATTTTACTTTAAGTCATTACTCTGACAGTGAGCCTTTTCTCACTTGTTTTTTTTTTTTTTTTAAATTAGGTGACCTTTAACTCAATAATTACTTAAAAACTGTCTTTTTAGCTGGATAAAGCAACAGATTTTGAAGAGAGACGAGTGATACGTGCTGCATTGAGGGACCTGCTCAAGAAAAAGAGAGGTAAAATCTGATACTTGCTCCCGTGCTAGTTAACATAATAATATATCCATTATTCCTCTACTGCTTTGCTTGCTTTCTGAATTGTCCACCATCTCTCATTAGATAAACGAGAGCAGGATCGAGGATCGAGGCAGCAGGACTTGAGACAGCAGGGACTGAGCAAAGGAGGGACAATAGGTGGAGCTGTTAGCATAGGCAGAGCATCCATGAACCAGCTGCCACCCACAAACAGTACGTTCATAAAGACGCTCTCGGACACCTTGTGATATTGTTATGTTTCATTTAAATTATGTGAGCTTCTTGATGTTGATTTGATTCTCTGCATCTTGTTAGAGCCACCAGGCCAGTCCTCTGCATCAGCAGGCAGGTGAGTCTATTGTATGGTCAGTTTTGCATGTTCGGGTTCATTAGCTGCACAAAGCACGAGTAAAAAAATGCAGTTCCTTTAATGCAAACATGCCCACATAATTTGCTTATTCACATCCTTTATTATTTTGCTAAATAATTACCTTTTTATTAAAACAATATTGGCCTTGTATGCAAAAGTTTTTTTTTAAAAACTTGAGTAGCCACATCCACGAACTGAACATGGTGTTAACTGTGAGATGAATCCTATACTTTTCTGTACATACTGTGTGTATCTCCTTGTCTTTGTTTCTTCTTCTCAGCAAGGCCAGTCCTGCTGTAGCCTCAGCCCAGAAATGTCCTCCTGCTGTAGCACCCAATCTTAAAAATGTCAAACAGATGCTTCTGGACTGGTGCAGGGCCAAAACAGAGCCATATGAGGTAAACATGCCCTGACTTTTCTGTCTGTGAATTACTGCCTAGTGGAGCTATACATAGCTATGCACCTTATGTTTCATTCTCTGCCACTATTTCGTCTAAACTGATTCCCCTCTGGTCTGAAACAGGGGGTGGACATCCAAAACTTCTCCTCAAGTTGGAAAGACGGCATAGCCTTCTGCGCTTTGGTACACCGCTTCTTCCCCGATGCGTTCGAGTACTCCATCCTCAACCCCAACAAGCCTAGGGAAAATTTCCAGCTGGCTTTCAACACTGCAGAGTGAGCTGTCATTCCTTATATGAAGAAACAAAAGCATCTTGTCTGGAACAAGCTCCAGCAGTGCATTGCAGATAAAAAAACAAAGTGATTTTACAGTTCTGTGCCCTAGTTGGTCGGTGACACCCTCTCTCTGTCTGCAGGAGGCTGGCTGGCTGCCCCCCTCTGCTGGACGCTGATGACTTAGTCCGGATGAATGAGCCTGACTGGAAGTGTGTGTACACGTACATCCAGGAGTTTTACCGCTGCCTGGTGGAGAGAGGCCTGGTCAAAACCAAAAAGCGACCATAGACTCTGCGAAGTCAGACAGCTTTCATTATTGGCTGTGATAATCAATTTAATACACACATAAGTATCAAAAGAATATTATTATGCACCTTTTTCAACTGAATATTTACATTTTGAATATGATCTTAGTATTGATATTAAGTATTTAATTGTCTGATGCATCATGTGAATGTAAATGCCCAGTGCCTAGTATTTGTATTAGTTTGTCTCAGCAGAGACTAATGGGTGTCTATGTGCTCTCAGTGGACAGCTGGTGTTTCGGATCTGTACATTCCACTGAGATTACACATCTGCATTAATCCCAGTCAGGACCATAGAGAATCTGGGAACAAATGTTATCATGAGGCTGTTGAGGGCCTGAGGGCGTAAGTATTACAGACACATTTAATAAATATTATCCATTCCATTAAACATGCTGTTGTTCTCTAACTATAACTGACGGTTAAACTAAATGGTACTGTAGACGCCAAAGTGTTTTATTTGCCTGATACAATATTCAGCAACTCCTCATGTTTTATTTAAAACTATTTGACCAAGACTTTGTTATAAATGGTTTAGATTTGTGTTTGGTTTGGGCTTGAGACTTCATTTATAACAGATTTATAACAGAAAGCCTGTTTTACAAGCCTGGGTCTGTCGAAGTTTCTGCCTAAAAGGACGTTTTCCATCGCCACTGTTGCACTAAATGCTGGCTCTTGGGGGAATTATTGGAATTGTTGGGTCTTTGTAAATCATAAAGTGTGGTCTAGACCTACTCTATCTTTAAAGTGTCTTGAGATAACTCTTGTTATGATTTGATACTATAAATAAAATTTAATTGAATTGAATTTACTGACAGGAAGGGTAAATTATAAATTGTAGGATCCAGTGTTTTGTGAGCTCGGACTCTGCTTTTATCGTTTGTCTTTTGCGAGGCCCCCAACTTTATGGAGTGCAATACTAAAAAATAGCTGTACTCCTTTAATACTGAGGATTCCTTAGATAATTATAATTACACCAGCTTTTCTAACGATCACATGATTGACATGTTGCACAGTTCATGTGCTTAATAATTTATGTGTGCTACATATGCACCAGAACCAAAGCTAATAATAATAATAATAATAATAATAATAATAATAATAATAATAATCACAGGTTATCTTTTTTCGAAACTAAGGACATCATTAGAACATCTCAAAATTACTAAATTTGATTAACACATTCTTGATAGTCCCTATAGCCTATACTAACATGTATCTTTAAGCTACAAGTACACAATCAGTTTTAATTGCAGCGTTATCTCCTTGATTGCCTATCACTGATAGGTAGCTTTGCCAGACTGAAATTTAAATATTGGCATGCTAATCAATTAAACCCCCACCAGTGACGCACTCATGCCAGATTAATGCGTCACTGCTCAGCGTTCAGTACTCAATTAGGTTATTTCTGGACGGATGCACTTTGGCAACTGATTTTTGTTTTGCCTTCCCTGCTCTACCCGCCCCCTCATGTGCCCATATGTTTTACCCAGAGAGAGAGAGAGAGAGAGAGAGAGAGAGAGAGAGAGAGAGAGAGAGAGAGAGAGAGAGATGGGTCGCTGTACGGCCGGTGTGCAGGCGGGATGCTGACCGAAAAGAACACAGCTGCTCCGGCCAACTGCGCTGCGCTATAGATAGTAGTGATAAGTAGGATGAGGTATAATCAGCTGTTGTATCGTAGTGTAAACATCAACATGCAAGAGTCCGGACACATCAACCGCCTCCTCCTGTCCTGACAGCCCCGCGGCGCTGTCTGCACCTGACAGAGACGTACGCTGTCCGCGGTACCAACGGGTCGCATCCGTCCTGCAGGCTGGCTGGGTCGGTCTGTCTCAGTCGCTGTCTCAGTCTCCGGACCGTAAATCGATCTTCGCCTTTATGTGACAGTCCTGTCGCGTTGATTGGCGTGTGAGACAAAAGGAGACTGATGCTGTTCCCCTCTTTGAATTTGTGAGATCACCTTTGCGGTTCACCTTGGAAATACAATTTAAATAAAAAAAAAACCTTGAAAGGTAAGACAGATTTCCAGTTTCCACGAGGATGTTTTCACTGCAGCTGCGTGTTTGTGTTGATTTTTTAATATAAAATTGTGCCAATTGTGGTGTTTTTCATGAGTCCAGGCTCGCACCTTTGTAGGCTCATGGACTCTATGAAATATTAAAAAGGGCAAACATGCAATGTGGTAGGCTACTTAACGTTAAGCTCTGAAAGTTGCTTTTTCACTTTTAAAGTGAATTCATTACAAAACGCGTCTGATCACCATCAGTCAACGCTCTGTTTTGCAGGTTACTATGGTCACATGAGATTGTCTGTTACAAAGAGATTCTAATTTGCATGTCGTGAATGATTAAAAGAGGTGTATACTTTCTGTATGGGAGATCACATAAACAAAATGGTGGGAGGCCTCCTGTCCTGTCAGGCATCCTCTTCCTTGTGACCTACAGTGTCAGTTGACATTGTCTGATGTGCTCTGTTATCTGCTGCGGTGGGTCAGCTGTGTCCGGAGACAGAGATCAAATGAACCGTGAGCAGTAAAGCGCTTTACACTGCGAAACCATCCCATAATGATCACCAACAATATTGTCTTTTGCTTTGGAAAAGGGTCGGGAGGCTAATTAATGTTGCTAGGCAACAAGGATATAGGTCGGAGTAGTTCCTCAGCCCACTGGTGGAAAATAACTTAGTACATTTACTCCACTACATTTATGTGACAGCTTTATCTAGGCCTGTTAGTTACTTTGCAGATTCAAATTACTTAACACAATCTAATCAATTATGATGTAATATTATAAATGTAGCTACTCAGCAGTAGGCTGTATAAAATAGTTACAATTAGCCCCCACCTTTACCAACTGCAACATTAAAGTAATGCTTACACATATTCCAATTATATAATATATATGATTCTGAGATGGCCCATTCTGCATAAAGAGTAGCCTACTTTCACTTTTGGTACTTTAAGTTTATTTTGATGCTAATACTTATGTAGGCTACTTTTACTTAAACATTTGAATGCAGGACTTTTACTTGTAAAGGAGTGGTATTTGAGTACTTCTTCCGACTGCCTCAGCCCAATTGCCTACTCATGATCACGTCATCAGTGATGACTAGGGAGCATGATGTGGACAGGTGCTCAATTTAATGTGATGCATTCTCTCAGCTTCCACTCAGTTTGCTGTTGCACCTGTATACCAAGAACTCACTGACTGATGTTCATTTTTATACTCTCTGGAAAGGCACACTGTCTTGTTTTTATGTCAAATTGTCTTTTCTTTCAAACACTTGTAAGAGAAATGTGTTATAATTATCTACATACTGCCTGTTGCAGGTCAATGGATCGCATGCAACAAATCAGCACCGACCCTTGTGGGCCCAAAATGCAACCTGGACACTGTGCTTTGATCAGAGTCGATCCAGCTTTACCTCCACAGCTTGCAATCAAGGAACCACCTCTCGTTAGCCCATCAGAGGTGCTCATGAAACAGTCTGGATTGAGCCTCATGCAGGCTGCAGAACAAATGCAGTCAGGGCAGCCAGAGTCTGGGTCCACCCAAGCAACACTAGTGAGCATATGCCGGCCAAGACCGAGTGCTCTCGGAACTAAACCTGCTCCAAAGTTGACCAGAATCTCAGTGGACCCCTCCAAGGAAATAGATTTGATCCCAGTTTGTATCCCGGGACCTCAGAGTGCCAACGTCCTGTCGCATTCCCAGACAGAATCCTCCTTCTGCCGTCACAGTCCTCAGAGTCCCCGCAGTCTTCAGTCTTACACCAGCCAGCCTCACCTGAACCCCAATCCCAGCCTGTCCTCCAGCCTCAGCCCCAAACCCAGCCTCAGTCCTCAGCCACAGAGGACGCTCTCACCTGGGAGCTCCACACAGAGCCAAGTGCAGTCCGAGAAGCCAGCAGAAGAGAACAATGACTTCAGGTGAGACAAATAATGCCATTTTTATATTAGGCTACTTAGCCTGTGTGATTTCCACAAGGTCTTAAAAGGATTCTGTACTGTGAATATTATTCCCTGTGATGTCTAAATACAGCTGCAGGAGCTGTTCTGCAGTCAGCGGCTGTAAGAAAGTTGATGTGCCAGACCATGTCACATGAATCAAAGCTGCAACTTTCACTAAGAGCTTTGGGAACCTGACAGAGTGACACAGCCACATTTTATTGGCAGACTTCCCAGAGGCATAGTTTTATTGTGTATCCTCGCTCGTAAACAACGGCTGCCTGTAAAAACTCAGCCTAAATCTTTATATGAAGGAGAAAATAATGTCCTAAGGTCTTCAGATGGCAGCAACCTCTGCCAGTCCTACTGTCACACTCAAACATTCTCATAACGCAGATCATATTCTAATGTAATACACAATTACATATACTTTACATTCAATTACATGTCAGCAGGTAATACTGTTTTAAGGATCGTACTGGGTGGTGTTTACATGGATAACCAACTTTCAAAATGTTAAAGTTTGCTGCTGAAAAGCATCACAATGATGAGCTATGTTCAACAGCCAACTCTCACATCTTAAAGGTACTCTAAGCGATGTCACATACAGCAAACATCTCCTCACTATCATAGACAGCCTAGGGTCCACACACGGCAACAAAAACAAAGTGGTCCGACATGGACCATGCAAACATACACAAACCGTGTTCCAGTGTTCAGCCAATAATGGACAAGAAGGATTTTGGGGGGGGGTTAGTGCGCTGAAGCACAGAAGGGAGGGAACGGGATGAGGAGGAGGGAGGAGCGAGCTAGTCTTTGTTTTGTTTGAAAATACTTTGAACGTCAACAAGGAGTAATGTCACCCAACATCGCTTAGAGCACCTTTAAATATCTAAATGTTTTTGAATGCACCAACAGGGAGAGTTTTTAAAGCAGCACATAAATAGCATGTGATGATAACATTGACCTAAACAAATAAAGGAGACTTTTGCCTGATAGTTTCTGTCTCAAGCTAATTTCCTCTTACCGTACATTGATTTTCATGTTATAGGCTACTGACGTGAATGGAAACAATCTTAAATCTTATGGTTTGCTTTTGAAATGAATAAATAAATGATTTATAGTTGTTTTACTTAAACATGCAAGTACACCAGTGTGGTCATTTAAGATCATTTAAATTGGAAACAAATCTATTGCTAAAACAGTTGTCATGTGATGGTGGAAATCATGAATCCAGATAGCAACCAGCAGAATGAAAGGATTGATATAATGATGATATAGTTGATTTATCAATTAGCGAATCAGGAAGAAGAAAAAACTTAATTGGCAACTATTTTGATAGCTGATTAATCATTTGAGTCATACTTTAAGCAAACTAATTGCCGGTTCCAGCTTCCCAAATATGAGGATTTGTTACTTTTCTTTGTCTTTTATAATAATGACCTGAATCTCTTTGGGTTTTGAACCCTTGGTAAGGCAAAATAAGACATTAGAAGGCATTGCCTTGGATTTTGGGAAACTGTATCTGCAATTCTTTAGTATTTTTTTGACATTTTATAGAGAAAATAATTAATTGGTTGTATAAATGTTAGTTGCAGCCTTGAGTTGCTTGTGTTGTTTCTGTATTGAAACAGTTTTGCTGGTAGGTTAATTTCAAAGGACAGTTAGCTCCATTTCTTTCTCTTTGCTCTCTTTTCTAACACACACACACATACACCTTAGTCATCATCGAGGTACAAAGAGGTGCTTAATTGTGCATATCTTTTTTTCCACAGCAACACTGATGAAAACTATTTCTCTGAGGATTACAGAGAAATAGAAATGCCATCTTTTTACCCAACACAATACAGTATAAAGTAGTTACAGTAAATCTAATGCAGCATTCCCATTGTTTCTATCCTCTGAAAGGGTGTACATCGTCACATGGAACGTGGGATCAGCTGTCCCGCCAGATGACATCACTTCTCTGTTCGGACCAAATGTTTCAGATGGGAGCGTTGACATGTTTATCATCGGGTAAGCAAGTATTTCCACCAGGCTCAGCAGTGCCAGAGAGACAGCCGTGAGTTCCCACTCAGTCATCTGTGTTCATTTTGATGTGTCCCCCTCCTGTTACTCATCACTGTCCTTTTTTTTTAAATTATTTTTTCATTTTCACTTGTTAATGACATTTCTCTACTTTTCTGGCACAACATAGACTGCAGGAAGTCAACTCCATGATAAACAAGCGGCTGAAGGATGTTCTATTTTCAGACCAGTGGAGTGAGCTTTGCATGGACACACTCTGTCCTTTTGGATATGTGTTGGTCAGTAAGGAGTAAAATCTGCTCATATAAGTCATACTGTAGTTTTTGTTTTACTCTTATTCTTTTATTTGCCATCATAAAATATAGTTTACCGTATTGATATATTATTTTCCATCTGTCCCATCCGTCTAGGTGGCGTCCCAGCGTATGCAGGGGGTGCTGCTGCTGGTTTTCTCTAAATTCTGCCATCTTCCATTCCTCAGAGGTGTGCAGACAGAGAGTACACGCACAGGACTTGGAGGATATTGGGTACGTGCTATGCATTGAAGAGCGCTGCTCTGAATTCTGAGATTTATTACGTTGCAACATTTGTGGTGGATCTTATGTCAGTGGGATTTAGGGGGGGTTGGGGGTTGCTCCCTCCTGCCAGCAGGCACGTGCATACGTGGGTGCATATGTCAGTGTGTGACCTTCCTGTGCGTGTTGATGTCAGCATCACCCCTGGCTGCAGCTGGTGCAGTCTCCTTCTCTTTGAGGTCAGTGCAGCAGAAGGCTGTCTGGCTTTCTGGTTCTGTGACTCAGGGGCAGAAAAAACATCCTGCCTTTTTTCCTGAACACAGATACAGTTGATAGATGCCTGAATGCATAAGAGATCAATGTCTCACTATGTCCTCTCTTTGCCCTTTTTTTCTCACTCTTAGGGGAATAAAGGGGGTGTCAGCGCGAGGATGACAGTGTTTGGCCACCCGGTGTGCTTTCTCAACTGTCACCTGCCAGCTCACATGAGGAACCTGGAGCAGCGGATGGAGGACTTTGAAAGCATCCTGCAGCAGCAGCAATTTGAAGGAGGCACTGCAACTGGTGTACTGGACCACGAGTGGGTGATACATATGAGTTGAATTAATATCGCTGAAGATTGAAGATTGACCACCCATGAAACAAAATGCTCATATTCATACATTAAATATTCTGTTTTGTTTTTTTATTTTTTACCAAAATGTTTTAGACCTGACCTGAGCTATAAATTGCAGCAGCTGCTTACCAATGACAAATAAATCTTAGGGGGCCATATTACATTATAGAGCTTAAAAGTCTCACTATTTGATCTTTTATGTGTCTTTAGTTTTAAAGTAGCACGTTTAAAGTTAAGTTTAAAAGTAAAGTAGGATATTTAATAGAGCCTTTACAATTGCCTCTTGAAGTAAACAAAAATAACATTCTTATTTTTTTAAATTAAAATTTATTTTTCTGTCCCCAGTGTCGTATTTTGGTTTGGGGATTTAAATTTCCGCATTGAAGACTATGACATCCATGTGGTGAAATGTGCCGTCGACAGCAATAAGCTGCCTCTTCTGTGGGAGCGAGATCAGGTGAGGCATTTTAAAAACATTTGCCCCTTCACAGACACAGGTAGATTTTTCTGGAAGGCTTTACACCACCTGTTTGTCTCTTGATCACCAACTACAACTAGCAGAGGGCGCTGTAGCACAAAGTGAACAAACATCACCTTTACTGTCATATCAACATGAATGATTGGAATTTGTCTTAGTAAGTTGACTCAAACAAAGAGAAAGACAAAAAATAGTAAAGCCATTTAGTCATAGAGGACATAATACATTAAACAGTATAAAACTGATTCGGGTTCAGGTAATATCCATTCCCATAAAATAAAACACACAAAAGCATCAGAATCAGAATCAGAATCAGAATCAGAAAGGGCTTTATTGCCAAGTACGTTGCACATACGAGGAATTTGTCATGGTGTTGTTGGAGCATGTCACACATACAAATATAAGAAGGATAAAAAGAATATAAACAATATAAGTATAATCATATACACACAGTATGTATTAATAATGATAAAATAAATTTAAATAAATAGTAAAATAAGTTAAACAGTAGTAAAAAAAGTTAAAAAAAAGTAGTAAAAAGGAACGCTACAGCAGAGTAGGTACAGTGGCATGAGAGGTGGGGTGTGGAGAGAGTCAGGATGGATTCCGGGCCTTGTTAATAAGGCTAGTGGCGGAGGGGAAAAAACTGTTTATGTGGCGTGAGGTTTTGGTCCTGATGGACCTCATCCTCCTGCCAGAGGGGAGTGGCTCAAAGATCTTGTGTCCGGGGTGGGAGGGGTCAGCCACAATTTTTCCAGCACGCTTCAGAGTCAGACAGCGCTTCAGAGAGCATAAAACAAATTGGTAAAAAAAAATCCAACACATAAGAACACCATAGATAGCTTCAAGTGCATTAAAGGCATCCACCCTATAGCACAAATATTTAACCTGCTGAGTGTCCTGCAGTGTGTAGTGTTAAGGAGGCGGACAGCTTTGGGATATGTGCTGTTCTGGAACCTGGATATTCTGGTCTTAATGCTTCTTAGTCTTTTGTGGGAAGGAAGGAAATTAAAAAGGTTGTTAGCCGGGTGAGAGGGGTCCTTTAAAACTGTAAGGCCCTTCTATTGTAGTCTAGCCTTATAGAGTTCCGTCTGGGGTGGGAGATTATGGAGGATATATTTATTCATAATTCAAATTGAAAGTCCAAAGAGAAAACGAAGCAAGATCAAATTAAAAATAGTATTATTTTACTACGCTACTAGGAAAAAGCATGCCATAATTAAATGTGAAATGTAAATGCTTAAATGGAAATACTTAAATTAAAATCTCAATAGAAAAAAAGAAATAATTTTATTTTAGCCTTTGCCTTTTATAATTTTCAATTTTCAATTGGACATTTTATCTATTGAATTTTACGTTTTACATTTGACATTGACATTTTAAGATTCACCTTTTACATTTTGATTTATTTAGAAGTGACAGGTGTCAATTTAAATAAGGAGGCGTGGCCCAACGGCTGGTGGGAGGGTCTGAAACGACTTCCAGATGACAGCGGGGTCTCTGAGTATTACTGGCCGACCAGTAAGCAAGCGATCCCGGCCACCGCCAGCTGGCTGTCACCTAAGACTGGAGCTTCCAAGTCCGACAACATATCGGAGCAAATGTCCATATGCCCATGCCCATATTCAAACTGTACACAGTTAATTTCTCACATAAAACAATCTCAGAAATGAATTTAGTTGTGAAATAGCAGACGAAAAAAGCAAAACATAAAATTCAAAAGATAAAATATCAAATTGAAAATTGAAAATTATAAAGGGGAAAGGCTAAAATAAAATTATTTCTTTTTTTCTAGTTGAGATTTTAATTTAAGTATTTCCATTTAAGCTTTTACATTTTCACATTTAACTATTTTTCCTAGTAGCGTAGTAAAATAATACTATTTTTAATTTGATCTTGCTTCGTTTTCTCTTTGGACTTTCAATTTGCATTATGAATAAATATATCCTCCATAGGGGAGATCACATCCAATCTTTCTGGATGCAGTGCACACACTATTTTGTCCAGCTGTCTCTTGTCTTTAGCTCACAGGTTGCCAAACCACACAGTTATTGTGTAGGTAAGAATGCTCTCCACTGCTGCTTTATTAAACTGCACCAACCCATCCCTGGATATACCACAGTTTTCAATTGTCTTAAAAAGAAAAGTCTATGGTCTTGTCTCTGTCCACTTGTTGAACTTTGTTGTTGTTGATGACCAAGGGTAGGCGATCCCCACAGCTCCTGGGAAAGCCCACTTCAAATTCCGGGGTTACTACACACTCCTCTCATACTCTCAAACAAAAAGTCAAGGGCCCATCGACACAGGGACTGTTCAACTCCCATATGAAAGTGTTTGTCAAACAGCCTGGATGGGAGAATAGTATTAAAAGCTGTACTGTAATCGACACACAGAACCCTTGCATAGCTGTTAGAGGCCTCTGGGTGTTGAAAAATCACCAATCATCAACATATTTGTGGTTCTCAAGCTTTTTTCAATAATGTACCCCCTTTGAACAGTTTTTTAAAGCCATGTACCCCCTAACCAGCGTGAATAATGTTTGGTAGAAAAAAAAAGTCTATATAATGAGAAACAATACAGCGATGGTGGCCGGGTAGTGGGTAGAGCAGGCGCATATATAGAGGTTTATTCCTCGATGCAGCGGCCGTGGTTTCGACTCTGCTGTGGGAACAATACTAAACTACTTGTTTAGTACTAAAATACTAAACAACAGCCTTGTACCTGGAAAACATTTAAATGCTAATGAAAAAAGGCGACAAAAAGTTTTTTTTTTTTTAAACGACAAAACCTTGGAAAAAGACGGTAGAAAGAAGGAAGTCGAAAATAGTAAAATAGTAATAAAAACTTCGAAAAAAACACAGTAGAAAGAAGGAAGGCAACACTAGGACGACATAAGTGAGAAAAATTCAAGTAAGCGACAAACTTCGAAAAAAGAGACAAAAACTTTGAAGAAAAAAAGACAGTAGAAATATGTAAGGAAGAAAGGCAAGAATAGGTCAAAAAAAGTGACAAAACCTTAAAAAAAAGGTGACAAACTTCAAAAACAGCAACAAAAACTTGAAACTGAAAATGTCACATACCCCCTGCAGTCCTCCAAAGTACCCCAATTACAATTTGTACAGTACAATTTGAGAAACACTGCTCTATGGCTCTAGGACAACACTGGAGAGAATGGTTACATACCAGGCATTTAAAGACTTTCATGATAACAGATGTTTAAGCAAAACGTCTGTATTCATTCAGACAGCTTGGGTTTGGTTTCTTAGGCACAATTACAGCTGACTTAAAACATGCTGGGACCCACTGCTGTGCAAGGTATATGTTAAAAATCTCAGTTAAAATAGGGGCAAGTTCATATGCACAACATTTCAGGGTAGCACAGCTCAGGGCCTGCAGCCTTTCTACTGTTTTTCTTATGTCATGCTCCCTGATTAATCCAGGCATGTGTGACCTGCTCTGCTTCTCCCATCATTTGTCTAATCTACAGCTCAACATCGCTAAAAACACAGAGTCCATTCTTGAAGGCTTCATTGAGGGACCACTCAATTTCCCACCCACGTATAAGTTTGATGTGGGCACTCATACGTATGACACCAGGTTCGTCCAGCAGTCACCTCAACAAACTTTCTCTATCATATTTTATTTTTCCAGAAGCTGAGGCCTGTTAAACTGCCGCTGCCCACTGTGACAGTCTGTTGCTTCTTTTGTGTCAGTGCTAAGAAAAGGAAACCTGCCTGGACAGATCGCATCCTTTGGCGCCTTCGTCGTACCGGTTCCCCAGTTCCTACCCACAATGCAGCACTGCAGAGGGGTCTGACCTCGTGGTTGGGTGGGGCGACTAAAGTGACACAGCATGTGTACCGAAGTCACATGGGCTACACCATCAGCGACCACAAGCCTGTTTCTGCCATGTTTTCACTACATGTGAGACAATATTTTGCCAGATACACTGTAGCCAAATGTATTGAATGACATCTCTCTTTGTGTTGCTTACTTATGTTTGATTTAATGGTCTTGTGCTCTGTTTTTCTAGTTCCCATTTAAGGTGGATATGCCCCTGGCAGAGCTGCAGGTAAACAAGGAGTGGTGCAAAGTCTCAGATGCTACAGTTAGATTCACTGTTGCATCGACTTATCAGCGAAGCTCATGGGACTGGGTAGCAATATACAAGGTAATTCTCAGATAGTTTTTGCTCAAAAGCTCAGAATAAATGCTTACATTTGATGCCCATTATCAGTTTTTGAAATTATGTCTATTTGTTACTTCTGCACAGGTTGGATTTAGACATCACAAAGATTACCAGGCATACATATGGGCCAAGGGAGAGCATGCAACACAGGTGTGTCAGACATTAATTTTGTGCCATAGCTAAATTCAGGGTTCATTTCTAACTGTTCTTTTCTTCACCAGGTGACATTTACAGAAGAGGATTTGCCGAGAGATGATTGTGAATACATCCTGGGTTACTACAGTAATAATATGAACAGCATTGTTGGGCTGTCAACGTCAATTAAGGTAACAAAAAGTCAGAGGACAAGGTAGCCATCTCACTTCTTATGATATATTCATGAATGGATATTATGGCATATATATGGCCATAGGTATGTGGACACCCAAGCATTATGGCCATATGTGACTGTCTATCCCTTAGTTGTTGGATAGGGTTGAGGGGCAGGGCTCTGTGCAGGCTAGTCAAGTTAACGTCTTCCACAGAACACCAGTGTGCCTACATCAGGGTGTCAAACTCAACTTCACTAAAGTTAAGTTAAAGGGGTTTTAGTGTTGCACACAAATTTTGGGGTGTTTCTGCCTTTTATTGGATAGGAAAGCTGATATCAACACTGGAAAATGAGGATCACATCAAGGGCCGGACATGTGTAGTTTATTGACATGTTTTTATTTAATCGAAAAATTAACATATCTTTGACTATTATTGCCTGTCTCGTATATTCTTCGCACTTACAGTTTGGTCGACATAAAGCCCTCAAGAAGTTAGCAAAAAGTTCCTTAGCTATCATAGATTCAAAGAAAATCAAGCAAAACAATGATTACATTTTTAAAAGCAGCCTCCACACAGCCAACTCACAGCAGCCTGTTTCACAGCCTGAATATTATAATAAGTTTCAGGTTTTTCAAGTTTCTGCCAAATTCTGCTTTGAGTCTCGCACAGTTACAGTTTGAAAAACTGTTTTCCATATTTTTGGTTTGGTGCAAAACTAGGCATTGTGTGCTGTAACATTACGATTTCCCTTAATCAGTGGCGGAAAGCAATCTACTCAAATATTGTACAATTTTAAGATACTTGTTGAGGTGAAATGATAAGTCGATTAATCCATTAGTCAGTCCACAGAAAATAAATCAGCAATTAATAGTTTTGAAGGCTACAATGATATGATTCCAGCTCCTAAAATGAATATTTTCTGGATGTATTCATCAAGTATGTTAGTAAACTGATATCTGAATGAATAATAACCTAATTGTTGGGTTTTGGACTTTTGGTCAGACAAAACAAGATGTCAATAAGTCAATTTGGGGTCAATTGGGCTTGAAATTGCGATGAGCAGTTTTTTTAATGTTTTGACATTTTATGGACTACAGTAAATGATTACTAGGTTAATCGAGAAAATAATGGCTAAATTATTTGAAAATTATCATTAGTTGCAGCCCTTCCTTAACATTATTTAGCTACTTTAGTAGCTAAATAAATATTAATATACTACATGTATTTGAGAGCTACAGTCACTGGTTATACATTACACATAGTTTATACATACAAAACATATGACAATATATATAACTTTTACTTTAGAAAAAATCTGAAAGCAACAAGTAGTCAAGTTTTGTATGTTGTTGTGTTGTTTCTTCTACTTAAGTAAAGAATATGGAGAGGTGTGCCCTTATACTTTTGGTCATATACTGTAGTTTCCTTTTTAGCAAACTTGCTCATGCTCTTATCTTCTCTTGAATTCTCCATCCTAAACAGATCAAGATTCCAGTCCACAGCCCCACTGCCCTTCACTCAGACAGCTTAGACATCAGCTCAGAAGATGACAGCACTCTGGTTTTGCTGGCTCCAAACTCCCGCAGCCCAAGCCCTAAACCCGGCAAACACCACCATCGCCATCGTCGTAGCCGCAGCCCTGCTGTTCCTGCTCTTTCCTCCAACCCCCTCCCCTCCCTGCAGACCCTCAGCCTCTGTCCTCGCTCCAAAGAAGGCCAGACTCACAGCCGCTCACCCTGCTCTGCTGCTAAGAAGGAGCGACTGGTCTCTCCCGAAACTGTGGTGTCCCCCGCCATCAGTCCACTCAGTCCACGCAGTCCTGTGTCTCCAGGTGGTGGGGTGACTGCACCAGAGGCCCTGATCGCTGCCATTTTAGGTGAACACAGACCAGCTCAGGTTAGCCCCACAGGAGTCAAACCGATAGGAAAGACAGGGGACACAGACAATGCATAGAATACAAACATCAATAGTTTAAAGGAAGTGCTGTACAAGGGGAATTATGGCAATATCCATGCAGTCAGAGTCTGATTGGATCCCACAAAGTCACTGTGCTCGTAGAAGCAGCACATTTAGTGACTCCTAATGTAGTTTGCAAACATTCCACATTGTGGCCCTGCAGTTCTCTGTCTCTGAATCGACCGTCATCTCATACACTATGTGTATCTTGGACTCAAAGATGTGTCCAGACTCCCGACGACAAGTGCTTTTATAGACTCATAAGCTATATCATATGTAAACAAACATATTGAATGTGAAACCAAAGTCAGAGTGAACCTGTGATGGATGTGACCAGTTAGACTGACAGCAATATGGATCCATGTAAAAAGTCTTGTATCAAAATAAGGACCCTGGACCGAAGTATTTATGGTATCATAGTGTGTGTGTGTGTGTGTGTGTGGGCGCCTATGTGTAAAAACATACATTTGTGAACAGATGATGGTTTGAATTTTAAACTCTATAGTTCTTGGTCTGTATTCATAAAATTATGCTAATGTTTCTGAGTGCAGAGCATTTCACCACCTCAGTCAATCTGAAATGTAACATGTGGCCGTGTGACTTAGATCAGTGCTTTTTCTTAGCAGCTTTGTGAATACAGCCCCTGTTCTATAGAGGTCAGTGAGTGGATTTTTAAGCTAATGTCTTTGTTTTGCTTTAAGAAACAAAATGTCATGTAATTGTGTGTGTGCAAATAAAACAAGAACAAACAGAAAGCAAACTGACAAAATACTTTTTATTGGACAAACACTACTTCAAACTGTTGTGTTTACTTATGTGTGTGTACATGTTGACTCAAGTCAAACAATGACACATAAATGCACACACATAAGGTTAATACAAGACAGCAGCAGATGTCAAACAGCTTGTCCAGCAAGAAAGCATTGAGATGCTGATGGTAGTGCAAATGGCATAAAAGAATTTGGCAATTTTCAAATAGAAACAACAAAACAAAATGTCAACCTCTTGGAACATCCTAATAATTAGTTCAGACAAAAATGGTCTTGGTGGCTGTGGATCGGAGAGTGGTCGCACCTCAACCACAAGATTGGTGGTTTGATCCCAGGCTAGGGTAGGACCAGCGGTAAATCTGAAGGGCCAAAGAAAAAACTTTTACAAAAAATGATTTATCTTTTCTGCTTTTTTTTCTTTTGAAATACTGGATACTCTCATCTCTTCAGGCTTTTAAAACCTGCTAAAATAATGAAAATACTAGATACCTTTACCTCTACGGGCCCTTAACTTACAGGACATACTGCAAATACTGGATACTGCATTGTACCTGTATTCTGGTCTGTTCTTTTTAACTATTTCTATTTTATTTCATTTTATCAAATATTTAAAATCTCATGTTATTCTATCCTATTTTCCAATGCAAATATATTGGAATGTTCCGTGTTTAAAATGTGCTATAGGCTATATTTTAAATAAAGCTGCCTTGCCTTGCCCTTAGGCCCCTTTTCCTCAAACAAGTAAAACATCATACTTTCACCTCTTCATGCATCCAAAGAACCTTACATTATGTGAAACGCTACTCTTCCACTGTTTAACAATTCAAAAAACAATGGTCCTTAATGAGACAAATCCAAGAATGAAATCAGCCCTCTAAGACCATAACATGTGATGATACATCAGAATCAGCTTTATTGGCCAAGTATACAAGGCATTTAACTCTGGTTTTATGCTGCTCTCAATGCACACAGAAATAGACAGTGAGCTAAAACAAGGACAATAAACCTGAACAAGGTAGCCTAAACATAAAATAAAATTGTACTACTGGCTGCTTTATATACATTTAGATCTGGCTTAATTTTAAGAGCCACAAGCCAAAAAAAGTTCAGAACCACAAGGGCCTTTTTTTTCTTAATTAGAGCACGCCCATTTGCACCACATGGTCTGTGCTCAACAACAACATTGGCTGCAGAGAAATGACTGGAAGGTGTCTAAAGAAGTTGTCTAGTCAAATAAATACAGCTGTCCGAGCCACTCCGCACTTCACCCGGTGAGCCTAAGCTAGAATCAGCGTGGTCACTTTGTGTGTTTGTAAGCAGGAGACTCAGCTTAAGGCTCTAAAAACCTGCCCGGCTTCTCTAACTGTGGTATCTAAACGGCTAGCTTGTTAGCTGACAGTGTGTTTATTGGCTAAAATGAACGGCCATCAGAACGGTTTCCATAACAACTCGCTCATTGATGAAGACTGCTTCCTCTTCACTTCTGAATCTGTCGGAGAGGGTCATCCCGGTAAGTTTGTAATCTGTAACGCCGCCTGACGCCGCCTTCACACTGGCAGTTGAAATCAGCTCCGATACGGCTTCAAACGACCCGGAAGTCATTAATTTCCTATGGAGATTCGCAGACTGCAAGCGAATGGGTCCGAACTGGGTCCGAACGAGTGCGGTGCGAAAAAAATCGTGTCAGCTGGTCATCCGGATGCGTTCAAAAATTGAACTCTTGCGAAAGGCTACGGACGGTTCCTATCCGACAATTCCAGCGTTGCTATGGTACTGATAAACAAACCTGCTAATGCTAATTAGTTAGCTAGCAACAGACATCGAACTATTGACATTATACCGCTATATCACATTTAACCGACGTGACATGTCAACGTCCTGGGCAACTTTTCTCCACGCAGCAGCCTCTCTATTTATATCTGTATAAGAGAGGTCATAGAGAATCGTACATTCAGACACTTATCAGTTGTTCTAGTCTCTGCCATTTTTGTGAGTCGCTTCCGAAGCTTAACGTTAACGTACCTGCTCATCCGTAACGGTACGTTACCTCTTAATACATCCATGCTCTGTAGTCTGTAACGTTAGCTACCTCTGTCAACACAATTAGAAAGTGGTTTCTCCTCCTGGTGTAAAAGTCGTCTAGCTACATGCGATTCAGATAAGAAAGATTCCGAAAAGAACTATAAACTAGTTTACAGTTTTTAAAGTTAAGTTGGACCGTTGCAATTGAATGCTAACAATACGGCGGGTAATTGCTAAAGGTAGCTACGTCAGCTAACGTTAGTCCCGTTGCGGTCATTAATGTATTGATAATGTTACGTAACGTTACGTATTATTGTCCGTGGAACTGTTGGTGCCTGTCAATCACATGAAGCTCCCATTGTTTTCTTAGATTAATTTACAACATGAGGTGGAGTGTTTTGTCTACCTAAGGTAACAGTACAGAGCAGCCATAAACAACGCCTCTTGTATTTTCTAATTCATTTTAAGTCAGACGGGATATGGCTAGCTATCATGGGCGTTTCATCATTTCATAGTCACCTAACTAGACGTGTGGCATACCTAGACTGTATAAAAATAGCTTGCATACCATGTGCTCTGTAGCAGCAGTAGGAGCGCGGGTTAGTTATTGAGTGGTATAAAGTGTGTTTATAATTGAGTAATAAACCTTTTAATGTACAATGAAAAAAATCTGTTTCTTGTGCATCAGATGTTTTAAAATGTGTTTATAATTGACTAAAAAACATTTTAATGTATAATGAAAAAAAATCCGTTTATTGATTTCCTAAGTACAGAGGGTTACTTATAGTGTAACATATTTTGAGCTTTGAAACTGCACTTTGACATAGAAAGTACGAATCATATGTAATTGTTTCCAGTTGATTCGCTACATCTTGCTAAATACGTATGCAGTCTAATACCACAATAAATCCTACTTTCAATGTTCAGTCTTTGTCAAAGCAGTTTTTAGAAGAGTAGATTCAGCCATATGGTCATTTTGGAGCCTGTAATCTGCGGTGCTGAGCGGTCAGGAGGTGGGATTTAATGCAGGGCTGTTGTATTAAGGTAGACCGCAACAACTGTGATTGGCCCGCTTGGCCGTGGCTTGTAGCCACACACACGCCGGCCCTGCTATTGTCTTAAAGTGATCCATGCAGACACCTATGCACAAGTATAAACTTAGTCCACTTAGCCTCCGCAGAGGTATAAATCCAGCTTTAGACTGTTTTTTTAGTTTTAGCTAGGTCTACCTAATAAACTGCCAACTGAGCGTAGCCTACATCTGTAACACACAACATTTTAATTTCAGAACTTAGCAGCCTGCCATACAATACACTGCAGTTTTCAGTGTTACATTGGGGCAGTGGGGGCAGCTCCATTGCAACAGATAATAGGCCTACCAGCAGTCCTAAATATACGTACTGCAGGGGCTACTGCTCAACTATGGGTGTAACGCAGTCATATACACACACTTGATAGTTTCAGGACGATTGAAGCACCTACAGAGATCTCTACTAATGATGTGCATGTGCATCAAAGTATCCCTTTACACTTGCACTGCATTTATTTAATTATGTATGACAACACAATAAGTCTTCTACAATTAGTACATATTTACCGATAAGCACAAGTGAGGCATTTCCATGAATTGTTTTTATGTGTTGAGTTCTGAAAAAATACTCATGTGTTACTCCACAGATAAGATTTGTGACCAAATCAGTGATGCCGTGTTGGATGCACACCTCAGACAAGACCCTGATGCCAAAGTGGCATGTGGTAAGTCTTTAGACAGCAATGCAGGCTGACCATAGAGTATTGATTGTTAAGGCATACATGTGCAAGCTAAAGCATTTAGGAAAACAGAGGTGAGGTCCAACCAATAATGTTATGTATTGAATCTTTTGGTTCCTCTATTGAGAAATGATTTCTGATGTACAGTATCTCTTATGGTTCCTGTGAGGTACACCCCGTTTCCACCTGTCATTAACATTCGTCCTAAATGATCAGATCACAAGTGGACCGCTCTAAGTACAGGTGAAAACACTCTTAGGACGCATTGAGATCCGATCACAAAAAACGCATTTGGAGGTGGTTTGAGCCGCATGTGTCCACATTGTTGTAGTAGTGGGAACGGGAATGTGTCCTCGGCCATATTAAAGACCGCCTACTCAACTGTGAGTGGAATTACGCAATCATTCAAAGTATTTCTCATGTCACAGAAACCACTGAGTGACTTGTGTGTTTAGGATGTCGTTATCATATACTGTAAGTGACATGTCTGTGTTTTTGTTTCTGTGCTGCCTGCTCTTGGCTGTTGCCTTGAAAATTCAGAAAGCTTGGAACTTGTAATTTCTTCTAGGGACTGTTTAAATGGCAATATAGCTACATTTGCTGTTTGTTTTATGGGCTTTGCCTTAACCTCAGGCTATTGCTTAGCAGACTAAACTTGTTTGACACATTAATTTTAATGGAACATGTGATGTCTCGACCACAGTTACTGCAGGTGAGTTGTTTTATACTATGTTGCAAAAAATATTGGCCCACAACGTCTGCTTTTAGGTTAATTATGTGCCTTATGTTTCACTGCTTGAATGCTGATGAGGTAGAAATATTGCAGCACACATTTGGTAATTTTGATTCTGCTGGAAAGGAAAGGCCATCTACCACAGATTAATTTGTTGTATCATCCAAAAGGGGATTGGGACTAACCGTTTACATCTGCATCAAGGCCTAAAGTTTTATATGGTTGCTTTAGATGTTGGTGATAGAGCTGCAACAATTATTCAATTCATTGGTCAAAAGAAAATAAATCACCAACTACTTTGATAATTGAAGTAAACTTAATTACCTTTAACCTCCTTTTGTTTTTAATGATCTGTTCTACTTAGTCTCACTTTCATCCATCACACTGCATGTCATTGTGTCCTCAGAGACTGTTGCTAAGACGGGGATGATCCTTCTGGCGGGGGAGATCACCTCCAGGGCCAACGTTGACTATCAGAAGATTGTCAGGGACACAATCAAACACATAGGCTATGATGACTCCTCCAAAGGTACAGTGATGAAAATAGTTACGTGCGAGATTCATGCAGTTAAAGCCTCTTCCTTAAATACAAACTTCAGCATTGCTCTGTGAAGTTAGTCAAGTTTGTGTCAGTGATTATTAAGATTTACATGTAGGATTGCATCATATCATCCAAAGGATTTCAGCAGTTCTATAGAAGTACAGTAATAGTAGCAAGGGTAGTAGTATTGTCCTGAATATCTAGTGAGAATTAGGGTGTTTTCACACCTATACTTTGTTTGCTTTGGTCCGAATCAGTTGATGAGTTTGTAAACTTAGAGCGATTACCCCTTGGTTCGCTTTCGTTTTCATGCCTGAAGAATCCAAAATGCGAGAGAAACACTGCAAGCTGTGTACAGTTTGCATGTTCTGCCACATCGCAGATTGCAAAGCACACCTGACTACAGGAGACATTATCTCAGACTTATCAGCGTATACTGTATATAGTTGCTGCGGTTCGGGGTCGTTCTCACCACAAACAAAGCACACCAGAGTTCGATTGAAAGAGTACTGAGACCATCTCATCAAGCTGGTCCCGGTACGCTTGTTTGGTCCGCTTTTGGTGCGCACCCGAGTGCGATTGCTGCATTTTCACCTGCCCAAACGAACCGCACCAGCGGGGCAAACAAACTCCAGTGCGATTTAACCGAACTAAACAAGGCAGGTGTGAAAGCGCCCTTATTCATATAGTGGACTATATGCAACGTGATCCCACGTTGCATTATAAAAAGTAGTGATCGATAGTAAATAACTATGAGCTAACTATCATTATGCACTGTGAAGACTGAAAAAAGCTAAATTTAGAAGCCCTTTGAGTGTGAGTGACCAGAGCTCTGTCTGAAATTGCTTTGTGATTTCCCTGTAGTGAGTAGTGAGTAAGAATGACATTAAAGTAGCTGATAGCCTAGAAGCAGTTAGGCTACCTGTTCAGGAGGCACCGATTGTTATGTCCTGTTCCAAGGTGGTGTCCTGTTGCCGCCTTGGTTTAATGAAGAAAATCCTTTAACTTTAGTCAAGTGAATAGTTTAATTTCACATTACTCAATTGTGAATGAGACAAATGTACACAGATGTGATGAGACCGATTTAGATCAGAATCAGAAATACTTTAATAATCCCAGGGGGAAATTTATTATTGTTACAAACTCCAGATATACAAACAACATATATTATACAGACAACATATAATATATATATATATGTTAACATATATATTAGGAACAATATATATATATATATATATATATATATATATATATATATATATATATATATATATATATATATATATATATATATATATATATATATATATATATATATATATATATATATAAGATCAAATGTACAGTATTAATGTGCCATGTTGTTAATGTTGACATGTAAACTGCAAGAGTTTTTTTTTAATGAAGTGCATATTTGAAGGAGTATTGACATGTGAAACGGTTGACTCTGTTGTCTTGTTCTACAGGCTTTGACTATAAGACCTGCAATGTGCTGGTGGCTTTGGAGCAGCAGTCCCCCGACATTGCTCAGGGTGTTCACATGGATCGAAAAGAGCAGGATGTGGGAGCCGGTGACCAGGTTGGGCGGTTCATATATTTATGTTTGAGTTTGACCCACAGCTTTAACTGTAGCTAGAAATGTGTTATTTTGACCTGTATTTACTGTATGCTGTGATTTGTGACTGCACCTCTCACAGGGTCTGATGTTTGGATATGCCACTGATGAGACTGAGGAGTGTATGCCCCTCACTATTGTCCTGGCTCACAAGCTCAATGCCAAGATGGCTGAATTGCGCCGAAACGGAACGCTGCCGTGGCTCGGACCCGATTCCAAAACTCAGGTAGGACAAGGAAATGGTGCCTCCGCTTCCACACAGTCCATTACGTAGAGAATAAAACACTGAAAACACTGTATTGTAGGTTGTCGTTGTTACCTCTTGGAATAATTGATTTGAATGTGCTTTCTTTCGAAATATACATTTTTAAAGACAGCATTCAGAGACATATCGTTACTACTGTAGATGAGCTGCAATGATTATTTTCATTATCTGTTGATATTTTTTCATAGGTTATAAGATGTCAGAAAATGGTAAATGTCAATTTAAGAAAAGTTCTCAGAGCCTATAGTGACGTCTTTAAGTGGCTTGTTCTCTCTGACTTAACCAAAAACCAAAGTTATTCAATTCATTTAATTCCATATAAAACAAAGAGAAAAAGCAAATTCTTACATTTCACAAGCGCAAACAAGTGAATGTTTGCTTCATTTAAACATCACACTTTTTCCTGTCCTGCATTATCATTACTGACACTCAATGTAAAGAACAGACACTAATCTCTTTAATCCTGTTGCCTTTACAATATTGATTAATCATTGTTTTATTTTGTTGTTTTTTTCCCCTCAGGTGACTGTTCAGTACAGACAGGACCGAGGCGCCATGGTGCCATTGCGTGTCCACACCATTGTGGTCTCTGTGCAGCACGATGAGGCTATACATTTGGACGAGATGCGCAGATGTCTGAAGGAGCACGTGGTGAAAGTGGTGGTTCCCGGTGGCTACCTTGATGATGAAACCGTATACCACCTGCAGCCCAGTGGACGCTTTGTCATTGGAGGACCACAGGTGAGACAAGAACACCTTTAAAACTCTGTACCTCTTTAGTTCTCCTGCACAGTCGCACCAAGAGAATTACAATTAACAGATCCATTTAAAAAAATGTGGATTTTATTGAACACATATTGTCCAAGTCTTGAGATCTTGTAATTACATTATTGTACATTCCCATAATAATAATAATAATAATAATAATAATAATAATAATAATAATAATAATAATAAAGCTGTTTTTAAATGCTTCGGTCAGAATGAACAAAATCATGCAAAATGTATTTGTCTCAAATAGACCTCAAAGTCCTGTGTTTCTTCCCACAGGGTGATGCTGGTCTGACTGGGCGTAAGATCATTGTCGATACTTACGGGGGTTGGGGTGCCCATGGAGGCGGAGCCTTTTCTGGGAAGGACTACACAAAGGTAGATCGCTCTGCTGCCTATGCTGCCCGCTGGGTGGCCAAATCTCTGGTGAAAGCTGGGCTCTGCAGGCGTGTGTTGGTCCAGGTGAGTGTACAATATATCACAGTGTTAAAGTGATACCTTATACCCAAATCTATATTACAGTATCAAAGACTCAACGACCTGTAAACTTGAAGGTGGCTATTAAAAGTTGGTAGTTTCTTACTCGCAGAGAGCAGCAACTGTGGTCAGCTTGAATAATTTGCTCACACAACATCCTTTTGTCTGTCAGATTCCACTACAAGAGTGGTTTGTGAAGTTGTTCTTGCGCTGAAAACTTTTCTTAAACTTACTTTAGGTAGCCTATGCTATTGGAATTGCCCATCCACTCTCAATTTCCATCTTCCACTATGGGACCTCCCAGAAGAGTGAGAAGGAGCTGCTGGAAATTGTGATGAAGAACTTTGACCTCCGTCCAGGAGTTATTGTGAGGTATCCTGGGGTGTCAAATTTCAGATTTTAGCTACTAAATATTCAGTTAAGATCCCCACAATACACATTTTACACATCATTTCTATAAATTATTATTTTGTTTCTGTCTCAGTGATCTTGACCTGAAGAGGCCCATCTACCAGCGCACAGCAGCTTATGGTCACTTTGGTCGTGACGGCTTTCCATGGGAGGTGCCCAAGATGCTGAAATACTGAACCCCTCCTCTAATCTCGAATCAAGCGGGTCTTAGGTGTACTACAGATTAACCTGTCTACTTTCCTCCTTTCTCCTCCACCTCCCACCTCTTCCTTCCTCACACACAAACACAGCCACAGCCTCTACTTCATGAAAATATGCTCTTTGTCCACATGTTAGTAGTGTACACTTCTTTGTGAGATAAAAGGATTTCAGTTGCAGATATTAAATTGAACAAGCATGTTGGAAAAATTGTTCGTACAGATTTGAGCAGTGCTGCCAGCTTTATTTATCTTTGTTCTGGCAGCTCGCCTCATTTTTTTGTATGTTTAATGGTCATCTATTTTCCTGACACTGCTAGTTAAGAGTGGATTAACTTAACATATTTAAACCATATTTATTGCAGATTTCCAAAACAACAACATGGGTATTCACCAGTATTGATGGTGATTTGTAAGCCATGTGTGGTATTCCAAAGCTTTTAAATTCAGAATCTCACTGCAGTTTAGTTGTAGAAGGGATTAGTAGTTGGCATCCTCTGTTGCTTTTTCTTTAATGGCAACATTTCACCTAACTTTGTTGGGTTTATGGCAGTTTAACATTGCAAACACATCAGCTCTGTTCCCCTCACACCCTCACCCTCTCTCTTTTTGAAATTTTGATGGCACAAATAGGGTTAAACACTCATCGATTCAATCTGCTCATTTTGTTTCTCACATCTTTTCAGTTTGTGCTGTCCCTTAAGGCCATTATATTTCTGACGTTTTACAGAGAAGTCAGAAGCTGCTAATTACCTTGTGGTTATGTTGGGCTGCATCATGAAATCACTCCATTTTTTTGTAATTTATTTTGTTGGTTCAAATGTCATGTGAATGTTCCAAATGATGTTAAATGTGTCAATGTTCTACTGACCAAGATAAAGGCATGGGACAGTACTCCCTCACCCTTCCTGAGAATGACTCTGGGTGTAGCTACAGAGAAACCCAGCTCAGTCGCCTCTGGGCAGGGGCTGCCTTCATCTCATGGCAACATTGTACTTGAAATAATTTATAGAATGGTGTTTAACTATTGTGGGATCTAACAAGGAAGGACACTTTTTTTCACTCAGTATAGTCCTGACACCTTTTAGTCTCACCTGCACACAATGTGAAAGGTGGATTGGCATGGAAGAACATGAAGAGTAGAGCCACAGACAGACCAAGACAAAGAGATGAGAGGCAGCACACAGTCAGCTTAGTGAATACAAGATGGTATTACTGTTCTCGTCTTCTCAGCAGAGTTAGTTTTACACACACAAAGAAGTGGGATCACAATGTGTTGCTGTTATGTTCGAATCTTCCACTGGAATTGCACAGCACATTGGTTCATAGAGATACCAAAAGTGGAAAAAGCCTCTATATACAAGGTTTTATAGGCAGTAGTTCCAAAATGAATGTTTTTTTTTTTTTTTGTATTAATGTATTTGTATTTAAAACATTATATCCAATGGGCCATGGATGGTACAAGTCATATTTTTTCACGATCCGGGTTTGTCAAGTTTGCCCCTCTCCTTGTTGTTTTAAGAACTTATAAAGAATGCAGATAAAGTGAAAAAAGATGTGTGCCAGATTTAACCCCAAGATTTTGTGAATTCACAATATATGCTTTCCCAGTTGCCCCCTTGACTTTACTCCTAGATGTGTATTCTCACAATGTAGTTGCAGAGTTGAGGCTAAGCCAGCTGTAAGCCTGAGTGAGGTTGGTATTCACTTAATCACAGTTGGTACTTGGTCTGATCTGTGTGCAAATTGAGTCGGTCTAAAAATCATCCTGCAGCTAGGTGGCACTGTGTCCTTGAATATTATACTGAAATACATTTTCTTCTACTACTCTAACACTAATAGTTTGGGTCCTCTGGCATCACCTTGTGGTTCTTTGAGTTTACTGCAAAGAAACCTCAGCCATGAGCCATAGAGCGGTGCTGAGCATTTTAGATTATGGCCGAGTGATCATCCAGTAAAATTACTTAACCTCCCTCCCAAAGATTTCTTTAAAAATTACATTTGTATCCTTTGCTCATCCACAGACGAGACAAATGATTGGTTGGTGTTGTACAGAGAAACCAGCTTGTTTACATCGTCTCCTGTGGGGGTGTTGAGGAGAGTTTTTCCTCTGTTAAATCATTTCTTTAAGGATTAGAAGTTAGTCTGTCAGTGTGGTTGCTGAATGTGTAAAAGTGCCTTTTCTCATTTTTTGCAATGCCCCTATCCCCTGCCCCCAAATATTGGAACCCCAACCCTAGTAGACCCTAAGGTTGCAAAATCTCCTTCAATGATTCATACTGAGGAGTCTGATCAGTTGAGTTTCTCTTTCAACCCCTTTTAAAAAATAAACTGCGCTATTCCTTGTGCTCATTGGCTGTGCTTTTAGCTATTTATTTTGTATCATAAAGCAGATTCCATGACATACATACATATGACCCTTAATAAGTTAAAATGATCATTTCAACAGGTTCTTTTGTAAATGAAAATGGTAAAACATGAAGGCAGAAGTAGGTATTAGTATAAAAAGCTATGAAGATGATCACTTCCTGTAGAATATAAGTTCATTGACACAAAACCATGAGATTAGTTTCGGTTCTGGCTTTCATACTACTTCTACAGTGTTTTGATTACCAGCAGCAGTATAATTACATACACCTTTACACTCATTAATGGAGTTTTTGTTCTATAAAAACACATTCACTTTCCTTTTGAAACCACTAATACTAAAGTTCAGGTTCAGAAACCATTACCACTTAAATTGGACTTACTATCACCAGGTTTGGGATTTTAACCTGTAAAAAGAGCTGCCTACAAAATAGTGTGCTGTAATGGCATATGCATGCCAGTGTTTGACAAATGAATACACAGTAGATAAATCTGAAATTTAAAAAAAACACCTTTTAATGGCAGAAGAGAAGACCAAGCCAGTGATGTTTACTTAACACATTTATTCAGATAATTCTCCTGAGATCATCTGACTGTGGTAAAGATTACAAGAGGAAGCTTAAAAGCAGATGAAGCTATGAAACTATATATAGAATGGAGATTTGTATCAAGTATACAGAACAGTTTTCCCTTTTAAACTAATCATCCAACTTTCTGATCCTACAGTTGAGCTTTCATATCTTTTCAACATTCCTTTTACTCCTGAAGTTCAAATAATCCTTTTGTCCATGATATTTTATCAAGCTAATTCCTTGTTTTCTTCACTCAGTGCATACAGTACATGCAATGCCCAATCAAAAAATACAGTAAGATTTCAAATCAGTATTTGGAAAAAATGCTATCGGATGGAATGCCACAGGTGTCAAGCAGTAAGAGAAATAATTGCAATGTGACTTTAAAAGATCTGGGTTGTCCATGAGGACACTGAGGTTGACTCGGTGACTTTTATGTCCCACCCTGAAAAGACAAATTCGGAGATATTTGATATGGCGTTGTGTGTTCTATTTTTAATAACATGGAATTAAGTACTCACAAAATTGCCATAAAATTCCACCTACCTTACATCTTAAAGTGTGTCGAGAGGCTTCCAGGCATATCTCTGACAGTAGAACACGGTCTGCGAAGAGTAGACAAGACAAAGTGCAAACGTTATCACTACTGAGCATTCAGAAGCTAAACAAGTTTACAGCTTGATAGTATTTCACTTACGCCACATCTCAGGGCAGTCTTCATGTCTCTGCACCTGTATGTTGTCAAAGTGCATTGGTCTGAGAGTGGAAGAAAAAAGGCTATTTGAATGATAATTGATTTGTTGATAGACAGAAAATCAATTCATTTTGATAATTGATTAATCATCCATTATCAAGTAAACATTTGCTGGTACCAGCGTTTAAATAAAATGTGTGGCAAGCCTGTTCTGTTTTATATAATTGTAAATTGAGAAGAGCTATCTCACAGTGGCCCTTTTAAATGGTCAAACAGGTGTCAAAAATAAATTAACTCAAGCATTCAATGTAGGTGTACCAGTTTGGGGTACTTATAGTATTTTCCTGCTTGCTCACTGGCACAGTTTATACTAAGGTTAACATAATGGAACAGAGCCATCATTAATGTTATTAGTTACAACTGTGCTCTTTGGATGGATAAAGCAAGTAATTTAAAGATGGGGCTTTGTACACATCACTGAAGGAGAGGGAGACTGACCTACAAGAGGAGCCTCTTGCCCTTTACACAGCTGGATGAGAGAGCAGATGGCCTGAGGGGTGGCGTAGCTCAGGATTGCCTCCAGCACCGTCTTGCTGAACTTGCCAATGACCGCTTCACACTGATCTTGGTAGGTGGAGGGCAAAATATGACAAATCTCCTCCAGCAGCTTGATCAAAGCATCCTGCAAAAGTAGTAGAGAGGAAGGTGCATTATGTTGCCCAAAAGTCGTCAGTGCTGTGTGATTTAGGTGTCTACATGGGTGTGTGGGTGTGCAGGACAAAGAGATTTTGTGTTTCTTCATATGCACGTGTGTTCCTTCACTGCATGAGTGTAACTCACCTCAGTCCTTTCTTTAGGCAGGAAGTCCTCCAAAGTCTTGATGAGAAGAATGCAGAAGGTACATTGTGTTGTGGGCTGCACCTGATTGACACAAACAGCAGAGAGAGTAAAGCACAAAGAGCCTTTCCATACATGATATTCTTTTCAAATGTGTCCCTTTCACTTGGATTTTACTGACATTTTCACTGGTCACAGCAACCTGAAGGGTCTCCTTGACAAAATAGCGGAGCATCTTCTCCTGCTTTTCCCAGGAGCCACAGAGCCCGATGAGTTTGCAGACCTCTGCTGGTTTCTACAGAGATAGAGATGTGTTGAGAATAGAACCATCAGTAGCATCAGAAACACACCGACAGCAAAGACTACAGAACACACCATTACTATTTTACTGCTGATCTCATTCTGGGAAACTCAACCCAGACGATTAATCCAGCATGCTACTTACTACAACACCAGCAATGAAGTTGATGGCCACTGGAAGCATCTTCTCCACCTCTTCTTTGCAGATTTTGGCAGTACTAGCTGGTCCAGGCAGGTGGTCACACATATTTTCAATGCCATTCATGATCTTTTTCTGAAATAAAAGGTTAGGTGTGTGGTGTTTAAACTGGTCCTCAGGACAATGGGCTAGGTATGGGTATTAATCTAAACATGATCATTGATTTTATGCAACAGTATTCCCTCTGCTAACTAAAATCAAAGGCCAGATGATTGAGTGAACAGTACTAAATAGGCCTACTACTGTTGATAACAGCATACCATTTTGTAAGTAAGTAAAATATTTCCTGCCAAGATGGATTTGGAGCTGTACAGATGTACAGGACATGCAGAGGTTGCAAAACATGAAAAAAGACAATAGGATAGTGCATCATCATCATCTTTGAACAGGTGCAGTGCAAAGCCAGTTGGATTACAGCTGGTCAAAATCACCCTTTAAAAGAAGAGTTTTAGCTTTTACCTTGAGGCTAAAACGTAAGCTGCCTAAGCAACAGGCATAAAAACCTATGTTTTGAAACTTAATTATTTTTTATAGCAAAATAGTTTATTTTGTTAGACTTAATTTTCTAATTTCTTAAATCTGTGTTTGTTTTTTTTCATGACAGTGAAGCAGTGCTTAATTTGTAAAGTGGGAGGTCCAGGAGCGCAGAGGGGGGGTCAGCGCTTGTGTCACTTGACGTGCAGCGCCGCGCTGTTGAAGTGCCTCCCCTCCCTCCGTCCCTCTCCCCCGTCTGTCTTACCCTGAAAATTCACCTCAAAACGCATCGAAAATGCAAACACAAGATTTTTGTGGAACTTCAATGGGGAATTAAGACTGACAAGACAGATAACAACATTGAACACTACACAAACAGTAATTTATTTCCAACGTCGGAGGTGCCGGAACATGTTCCGGCGTGTTCCAGCTCAAATTAAGCCCTGCAGTGAAACTATTGCCAGTCCCCGCCTATCCCTTGTCAGCCAATCCCGTACCTCCTATCAGGCTCATCGACGGTTCGGTTAGCTAGCTAGCTCAGAAGAAATTAAAAGAGAAAACTATTTTTGGTTTTCACTGAGTTGTATCAGAGACTGTTTTGAATTGATTTAAAAGTAATTCTCTGCCGTTAACACCAGCTTTCAATTCAATACCAAATAAAAGTCTAAGCCACACAAGCTGGATAGCGGGCTAGGTAACGATAGCATCTGTAGCGACTGACGGAACAACAAATTGTAACCTTAATAGGCAAATGCGCACCTTGAATTTACACATTAAAAGTGCTTGTTTTGCCACTGACAAAACAAGCACTGATTATTATTCTAAGTGTCTGACAACATTGTGGAAAGATCATTTTTGTTTAAAGGTGCTGTAGGTAGAATTGTGAAGATCCAGGACTTAGCCAAAAAATTTGAACATCGACAACTTCTCAGTCCCTCCCCCCTTTCCGCTAAAGCCCAAAACTGTCTCCTAAGCCCCTCCCCCCACAAGGGAGAATGAATGCGTGTGCATGAGCAGTGATTGACACGCAGTTAGACACCCCCCCTGGCCCTGATTGGTGCATCTGAACAGGGAGCGGTGGAGTTTTGCAAATCGCACTTCAGGCTGTAGGTGGTGCCAGAGGAGCCAGATTATTTTTTAAATTACCTGCTTCATGTAGTTCTACTCGAACATAGGGTCAGTTTCAGCAAATATGACATAAAGTTAGTTTTAGTTTTTTTTTAAGTTAAAGTCTTACCTACTGCACCTTTAAAATGAAGTTTGGCAATGGCATTTGGGTCTGTTCCTGGTTAAACAAAAACGATCTTACTCTTTAACAAAAATGTCTATCTCTGTAGGGACCCTTTCCCTAATGTTGTCAGAACCTTACAATAACAATCTGAGCCTGTCAGTGGCAAAAAACAAAACTTTTAGTGGACGGAAATTGACGGTGTACATTTGTCCCATAGGATTTATTGCAGCCCGGTTTGTAGCTTTTTACAGCGTTTTGCTCTAAACTGGACCAATTTAAAATATTTATAAATGATTGCTAATTAATTAAAATATTTAACCATTTATGTATGTTTCCTTTATGTGACATTAAGTTATTTGTTCATATGATTATTATTATTATCATAGTCCATTTCTTATTCATGCCTTTAACACTATTTATGTGAGACCAGTCAATATGAAATTCCATGCACCCTGAGTGGTATCTAACCATGCAAATGTGGTAGTTTAGTTGTATGTGATGGGATTTGTTTTGTGTTATTTATACAAAGTAACAGGTCTTATGTTGTACACTTTTTGCTGTTGCATCTTTACACTTTGCCTTGTGAAGCACTAGATAACATTAGTAAATTAAATATGACATGGTATAATCACAGATCGGAGGCAATTTTTTTATTTTTTATTCACAGTCCAAATCCACTGTTCTCACCAAAATGGTGAGTGGTGATTGTCTTTCTATAATGATGTGTGACTCAAAATAGTTAATAAAAACCACAGAAATGAATCCGATTTAAGTTTTCTCTCTTCTGACTCAGATGGAACTCCCTACAGAGGAAAGAGGATCTTTGAGTTCACGTGAGAAACAAACTGCCTGTGAAATTTCATTTAAACTTTCGTTAGACAATATAAAATAGGAAGTGGCAAAGCATTAAATAATGAAAAGGGCATTCATTTATTGTGTGTGCTTGAATACCACCGTATGCATGGCTGATTAATTATTTGCATCACTGAATGCGAAGAATGTGCTTCAACTGATAAGAGAACAGGTGGAATTTAAAGTGATTTATTTTTTTATTGAAAACTATTCAACCAAAGATCTTAGCAAGCCATGGAGATAGCACATTGTGTTTTTTAATATTGACTTATGAATATGCACATACACACTATCAATAATAATGATATCAGTGAGAACAAATATTAATCCTCTGGAATTCTTTTGCTTTTTATTCAACTATTGTACTCACCTGGAGGTCTGCATTGGAAAACAGGTCAGCAAGGAGTTCAAATATCTGGGTGCAGTCCTGGCAGACATCCCCAGTCTGAGTATAGTCAGTCACATGATAAAAGTAAATCAACACTTTAACTGATTTGACCTCTTACACAATCCAGGTGCCTCGTTCTAAGTTGTTATATTTAATGTACATTGTGTTTTATGAGGAAGAAACTTGTGTATGACTGCATCAGTTCTGCTCAAGAGTGAAACATGTACCAGAAGGAAGAGACTTCCTGATTTTGAAGAAATTCAAATCTCAGTTCTCTCTGTGAGAAGACAACTATTTTTTATACATGTGTCGCATTGCTTTTCATTACCTTGAGTGCAGTTTCAATAATCTCAGGGTTTCTCTTAAAGAATCGAACAATTGTGTTGGAGTACCATATTGTTGTGTATAGCACCATTATTACGCCTCCAAAATAGCAGTGGTGAAAAGTAACTATGTACATTTACTAAAGGTATGCACTTTTTAAGGCACTTGTACTCTTCTAGAGTGTTTCCATTACATGCTACTTTTATACTTCTACTACTAGAAGTATTGTACTTTTTACTCCACTACATTTATTTGACAGATATAAATACTAGTTACTTACAGATTAAGATCTTACATAAAAAAAAATATATGATGAGTTTACAATACATTGTTTTAAACCAGTTGTTCCCTACATTTTTGCTTTTGAACCCATATAATAAAACAGTGTCTGGTTGGGGCCTCTTGAGATCAAGAGTTGAAACTAGCTCAACCTCCACCAGTTACAACAGTAAAATGCTAATTATGTATTGGTGCATCAGTATTAATAGTCTATTATGTCCTATATAATAATATATCATATATTATCAAAGGAGCAAACCATATAGTTTTACTTTGATACTTAAACTACATTTTGCAGATAATAATTCTGTACTTTTACCCAAGTAGGATTTTAAATTAAAGACTTGTAATGGAGTACTTTCACTCTGCTTTATTGGTAGTTTTACTTTAGTAAAGGATCTAAATACTTCCTCTACTACTGCAATATAGGGTGATAAATGCATTATAACATACAATTTTTGTACACAATATACAAAATGCTTTCATAAACTATATCTAGGAATTCATGGGAGATCCTTCATTTCTTTATAATTTCATTCTTAAAATGATATTTGTTGTTTGGTAAGTCATGTTTCAGGAAGTTCTAGATATGTAACATACAACCTGCACATCAAAATGTTTGTGTTTTGTTATTTGTGTTTTGAATGCAAAATATTATTTTGTCATAAGAAATCAAATTCATAAACTTACTGCTCTCAGGGCACCTGGAACATTTTGCAAGCCATCGACATTAAGAGCTGAAGTCAGAGCTGCAGGGGGTAAAATTCATCATTAATAATCCTCATCGTAATATCTCTGATCACTTGACTTTTTTAAATATTCACTTCATAATTAATCATCTTAGTAAAATGAATTATAGTCTCACCACAGCCTTCAAGACAAACGAAGAGAAGCAAAGCAATCTTGAGCGAGGCCATCCTCTGTTATTTTCAGGCTTTTAGTTGAATGTCTGTCTTCCCTCCTGAGGTCTGTACAGGGAACTGAGAGCACAGCTTATATTTGACAGGGCCCACCTGCCACTTATATCTCCCACCAACCAGATGCTAGTGTGATAAGACTATTTTTTTTAGCATAGAGGAACTGTTTTTTTTTCTCAGTCCCTCAATAAGCTAATATTAGTCAAGTTTCAGATTCAGTTCCTCACATCAAGGTGTGAAAACTTGATGTTGTTCAGATGTGTTTACAGATGTACTGTAATTATATTTAAAATATACAGTGGCTACATTGTTTCAAGTTTGGTTCATTCTAGCTGAGAACAGTGACATATTTTACAGGTTTACTTGTATAATATCAGCCACTCCACTATAAATGTTCACTCAAGTATTTCTTAGGACAATCAGAGTTGGTGTTATGGTGAAAAAGGCTGTGTTGCCTTGGCCCTGTTGTGGAGGAAAACAGCAGCACAGCTCCACATTATCATTTCTAGTACTATTTAAAACCATAACTTACTATATATACACCTTCCAGCACCACTTAAGATAATAGTTGTTTCACCACACCTCAGTTTTGGTCAGAGAAACTCAAGTAAGACATAATAATAACGCTGCTTCAAAACACCCCCCTCAGCTTTCCAGAAATTGCAATGTATAAAAAAAAATAACTAAAGAAAACATGTAAGGCAGTCAGTACCACCTTAAATCTCATCATCGGATGTTTGTGGAACACACCTTTCATTCTGAATGGGCTTCTGTACTTTCAAAGCTGTTTACCTCTGGTTATAGGTTACTCTTTTGAAGTGTATTTGTACATTTAAAGCCCTACAATTTCAGCGATTTCAACCCTTTTTCTTCAAAAGCAGTGTTATTTTATTAAGTTAATCTTAAGAGTAACCACTGACCACCCGACCACATTGTCAGACATGGCCATATTACTCTGGCGACTCCTATTGGTAGCTTCAAATAACACATTGTGGCAGAGAGCAATGCATGTAACTACCTTCCTGTCCCATTTAGTTGACCTGGGGACACTTAGATTGATGGGCTGAAAGCAACACAGAGAGTGCACTAGTTTTAACTGCATTAGCCTCATTTGTCTATAAAACCTTTGCTATTAGAATAATTTGAAAGATGCTATAAACACAGATACAAATTCAAGAGGCTTTAACATTTTATTAGGGATGGCAATACCCATCTGTCTGCCTGTCCACTACTTTGATCTAGACTAAAATATCTTAAAAACTATTCAATGGATTGCTGTAAAAAACATTTGCCTCCCAGAGGAGGACTCCTACATATTTTGGTGATCATCTGAATGTTCCTCTGTGTTTTATGTGAAATGTCTCCACAACAATTCGATGAATTCCCATGAAATTTGCTTTAGACATTCATGTCCCCCTCAGGATGAATTATAACTTGTGATCCCTTAACCTTTCATCTGACGCAATCATCAGGTCAACATTTTAATTTGTCAAATAGTTTGGTTCATGATCAAATTTATTTTTAACAAAGGAAATGGTGATGGTTCACCGCCGGCGCATAATGTATCTTACTGGTTTAATAACCAGTGAGACACACAGAGCAGGGAGGACCTGGACCTTCTCAATCAGGAACGGAATCGGATGGAGTGACACAATTAAAACCCTGGTGATGCTATTCTGGCTGGGAAATGGGGCATCATACAGGATGGTCCCCTGAGTGTTTGTAATCCATTGTTCCACTATCCACGCGTCGTCCACAGAGTCACTCAGGAGTAGGTGGCCATTCGCCACATGGTCATCCACCTCCCAAAGACCCTGGAAGACCTGGAGGCAGTATCCCTTGGGTTTACAGGGCTGGCAAGACACACAGCCTTCATGAGAGCAGCTGGAGCAATCAACGGCTGCCATGTCCGGTTCAAACCACCCAGCAGCCCTAATAGTGCTAAAGGAACAGCTAAATGTTTCCTTTATTTATCCGGCAGGCTTTTTGTGACCGACCATCAGGGCCGCTTCATTAACACCTACTGTATGTGTACTGACTAAACAGTGCTCTGCCATACAGCAGGTCTACTCTCCTCCAGGGCACTTCATCCTCGCAGATGGAGGGTATCTGTGCCTCCAACAGCCACTCCCCTTCATCTCTGCTTACAAGAGGCCAGAACAAGGTGTGGGAGACCAGCGCGCCAACTACCATCTTTCCAGGGCACGCTCCATTATAGAGCGTGCTTTTGGGAGGTTGAAGACCATATCCGGGGCCATCTTCCTGCAAGCGCTGGAGGTGCACCACATCTTTGTACCTCATGTAATCACTCAACAGGATTTTGTAGAGTATTGAAAAAAGAGTGAATTAAACAGGATGATTTCAAGAGGTATTATTTCTTTTTCTTTTTTTTTACCATATTATAATTTCAGGTCCTAGCAGCATGTGTCGTCCTGCATAACATCTGCCTTAGGGCTGGTGACATTGTTGCCCCGAAGCCTCTGTTAGTACACTTTTATCATCTCACTTACTATAGATTAACTGACTGTCTTTTATTATTGCTTTGTAATTTTCTTTTGCTTATAGGGTATTTTTTCATAATAATAGTTTTTACTGTCATTGTAAAGATAATTTTCTTATTTATTAGGTCATTATTGCATTGCTAGTAGTTGTTAGAAACCCTAGCTGCAAACCAAATGTCATCCTTATCAGGTTAATCTTGTTCTACTTGACTGATTCTCTGTTTTTTGTTTCCTCAAAAGCTTTGTGTTTTGTCTCATCTGTGCCTGCTGCTTGGTGAATGTGTTCTGACTCAATCTAGTGAATACATATTCTAGTGTGTATTCACTAGAATCATTACAGGGATTACAAGTTAAAGTTATACGATACAGGTCCATAAACTTCCTGCTTCCTGCTTCTTTGAAAAACTGAATGACTTAAAATGTTCCAACATTCTAAGGCAAGGCAAGGCAGCTTTATTTGTATAGCACTTTTCAATAACAAGTCAATTCAAAGTGTTTTACATAAAACATTCAAGAGTATTTAAAAAAAAAAACATCCATTCAGGTTATAGTTAAACTTTTTTTTTTACCATCTTTTGCTAAAATTCTATCAACCTTATAAATGGCTTCAATGGAAGCCTTAGAAACAACATTGAATTAGTAAATGCATTTGAACATCCCAACATGCCAAATGTTACATGCTAAATGTCAGCATGTTAACATATTTATTATGCTAACTGTAAGCATGTTAAGATCAGATGCTAAATTCAGCATATAAGCATTCAGCCTAAAGTATATAATTCAGCGTGTACTGTTCAAATCTGCAAAAAGTCTGACTATATAGAGCTACACAAGGTGAGTTTGAGTTGTCCTAAAGTGGCCACTTAGCAGAGTATTAACAATTTTGATGTGTAACAACCAGTGGTGGAATGTAACTAAATACATTTACTCAAGTAATGTACATGTCAGGGTTTTGGTATTTTGTTCTGTTTTATTGTGTAGTCTTGTTTCTCTGTTTTGCTTGGTTTCCTGTTTTATTTTGTAGTCTGTCTTGTCTCCCTTGTCTTGTCTAGCTTTCTTCCTGTCTTTGTTTGTTTCCCGCCTTTTTTGATTTGTTCCACCTGTTGTGTCACCTGCCTCTCGTTCCCTCATTACCTTGTGTATTTAGCCTCTCTGTTTTCCCTTGTCTCTTGTCGGATCGTCTCGTTATTTTTGCTGTGCGTTCTGTTCTGTTTGAGTTCCCTGTCTTGGATTTCCTTGTTTTCTGGATTATTGCTCCCAGTAAGGGTTGCTTTTGTTTAATTAAAGCTCTTTAAACTGCATTTGGGTCCCAACCTTGCCTGCCTTCGCACCAGCCGTGACAGAACGATCCGACCAGTTATGGACCCAGCAGTTTTTGAGCCTCTCATTCACCCGTTGGATTCTGATGGTGAATTCATGATTGAATTTTTTCGTGGCCTGTATGAGGAGGATCCTGCCCTTGCTAGGCACATCATGGAGGCTCGCTGGCAGGCTACTGAGAGAGAGTTTAGCTTTTCAGTCTCCAAGCCTGTCAGTCTTCCAGAGTTTCAGCAGCCAACTCGCCTCTCTGTCTTCAAGCCTGACTGCCTTTCCGAGCCTCATGTGCAGCAGACAACCAACCAGCCTGCCTGTTTCACGGCCTACTAGCTTCCTAGCTACTGGCTCTCTGTTCCTGACCCAGCCTGCCTCTTCGCCTGCTTCCCCGGAACTTTTTCCCGTTAGCTCTACTGCTGCCTGTCTGGCGGGCACGCCTGGCTGTGTTTTCTGGGACTCGTGGAGGCCGAAGACGGAGGAGGGGAAGACATGGCTCCCAGCGCCATGCCCTGCATCAACCTCTTGTCGAGCTTGAGCTGACCAGTGTATCTGAGCCTGAGCTGACCAGTGTACCTGAGCCTGAGCTAACCTGTGTACCTGAGCCTGAGCTAACCTGTGTACCTGAGCCCGTGCTGTCCAGCGGACCTGAGCCCGTGCTGTTCAGCGGACCTGAGCTCGTGCTGTCCAGCGGTCCTGAGTCCGTGCGGACCAGAGTTACTGTTCCTGAGTCTACCAGTGTTCCTGAGTCTGAGTTCACCATTGTTCTTCCGCTGACGTGCAGCCTTCCAGAAGCTTCGCTGACGTGCAGCCTTCCAGAGTCTCCGATGACCGCTCAGCTAGTCTTCCAGTCGTCCAGAGTCTTCGATGACCGCTCTGCTAGAGTCTTCCAGTCGTCCAGAGTCTTCGATGACCACTCTGCTAGAGTCATCCAGTCGTCCAGAGTCTTCGATGACCGCTCAGCTAGAGTCTTCCAGTCGTCCAGAGTCTTCGATGACCGCTCTGCTAGAGTCTTCCAGTTGTCCAGAGTCTTCGATGACCGCTCTGCTAGAGTCATCCAGTCGTCCAGAGTCTTCGATGACCACTCTCCCAGAGTCTACGTCGACCGCTCTCCCAGGGGGTTCGTCTATGGGTAAGCCAGTGACTTCGCCAGTCACTGGCGCCCCTGAGACTGTCCCTGAGGCCTTGCCGGTCTCCGGCATCCCAGAGACTGCCCCTGAAGCCTTGCCGGTCTCCGGCGTCCCAGAGACCTCCCTAGTGACTTTGCCTTTGTTCTGCACCCATGAGACTTTGCCTGTGGCGGTCAGGCCGACTCCGGCCCCTCGTGTCCTGTCGGCAGTCAGGCCGACTCCGGCCCCTCGTGTCCTGTCGGCAGTCAGGCCGACTCCGGCCCCTCGTGTCCTGTCGGCGGTCAGGCCGACTCCTGCTCCCAGTGTTTTGTCGGTGGTCCGGCCGACTCCGGCCCCTCGTGTCCTGTCGGCGGTCAGGCCGACTCCTGCCCCCCGTGTTAGGTCGGGGGTCCGGCCAACTTCTGCTCCAGTTACCCTGCCGGTGGAGTTGCCGACTTCTGATCCTGTTGCCATGATTCCTGTTCCTGAGTCTGGTGCGTTGTTGGCAGACACTGGCCCCGCTGACCCGTCGCCTGTCTTCTGCCCAGCTGACCCGTCGCCTGTCTTCTGCCCAGCTGACCCATCGCCTGTCTTCTGCCCAGCTGACCCGTCGCCTGTCTTCAGCCCAGCTGACCCATTGCCTGCCTGGCCCACAGAGGGGTGTAGCCTTCGCTGGCCCGCCAGGTCTCCAGAGGGATTCAGCCTTAGCTGTCCTGCTTGTCCGCCTGAGGGATGCTGCCTTCGCCGCCGGCCTCCAGAGGGGTTTCGCCTTCGCCACCGGTCTCCGGAGGGGTTTCGCCTTCGCGGATGGCCTCCAGAGGGGTTTCGCCTTCGCTGCCGGCCTTCAGAGGGGATTCGCCTTCGTGGACGACCTCCAGAGGGGATTCGCCTTCGTGGACGACCTCCAGAGGGGATTCGCCTTCGTGGACGACCTCCAGAAGGGATTCGCCTTCGTGGACGGCCTTCTGATGGGTTTCGCCTTCACGGACGTTCAGAGGGGCTCTACCTTCGCCGACCTGTTCGGCCGCCTGAAGGATTCAGCCTTCGCCGCCTGAAGGGTTCTGTCTTCGCTGCTGGTCCAGGTGCCCATGGTTCCCGGTTGCCGAGGCCTCTCTGTTCCCTTTGCCCCAGTGACTCTCTGTCCCCTGTTGTCGGGGCCTCTCTGTCCCTGTCCCGGGGCCTTCCTGTTCCCTGTCCTGGGGTCTTCCTGTCCCCTGTCCTGAGTGGCCTCTCCATTCCCTAGCCCCGTTTGACTTTTTTGTTCTCTGTTTGGCCCTCCTCCGGTCCCCCTCCGCCCTCCCTGGGTTGTCTTTTGTTCTGTTTTTGTTTTTGGGACATCTGGGATCTGTCCCTTGGGGGGGTACTGTCAGGGTTTTGGTATTTTGTTCTGTTTTATTGTGTAGTCTTGTTTCTCTGTTTTGCTTGGTTTCCTGTTTTTATTTTGTAGTCTGTCTTGTCTAGCTTTCTTCCTGTCTTTGTTTGTTTCCCGCCTTTTTTGATTTGTTCCACCTGTTGTGTCACCTGCCTCTCGTTCCCTCATTACCTTGTGTATTTAGCCTCTCTGTTTTCCCTTGTCTCTTGTCGGATCGTCTCGTTATTTTTGCTGTGCGTTCTGTTCTGTTTGAGTTCCCTGTCTTGGATTTCCTTGTTTTCTGGATTATTGCTCCCAGTAAGGGTTGCTTTTGTTTAATTAAAGCTCTTTAAACTGCATTTGGGTCCCAACCTTGCCTGCCTTCGCACCAGCCGTGACAGTACATAAATACAAATTGGATGTACTTGTATTTTACTTGTACAAAATATTTTATTCTTATGCCACTTTATACTTTTCACTTCAATTCAAAGGGAAATATTGCTTATACTTTTCTACAGTTATTTGCCACCGTTAATTACTTTACAAAGTAATTAACATAAGTAAACTTATGAAATAACATAGACTTTATTGTTCCGAAGGAAATTTGTCTTGGACACATACATACATTATCTGCTGTTTAGGAATTAGAAAAGTACAACATAACATAGTACATACATACAGTACACAGACTGTCACCAGTCTGCATGGACACCCTCTGAATACCGATCGTTCACAAAAAGCCAAACAAGCAAACAGCAGAACGATGTGTGTCTGTGTCACCCACAGAGCAGCTCGACAGTTACATGTACTGAGGTAGAGCTGAAACGGGAGGGGGAATAATACCTAACTACAATAAACACAGAAATATGACTCATAATTAAAGCAGTGGGTATAATGGAATGACATGATGAACAGTGGCAATTATAGTAACCGTAAAGATTATAGAACTATGACTAATAATAATAGTAGTAGTGGGCATCGAGCAGGACCACAGCAGCAGCCATACCCACAATCCAGGTGCCACCACAATCCAATGGAGTCTGGGAGGCGAGAAAGCACAAGGACTCCGGGGAAGAAACTAAGTTAGTAACATGCATTATTAGGACATAAGTGCATACAGGTGGAGAGAAAGAGGAGGAAAGAGGAGCTCAGTGTGTCATGGGAAGTCCCCCGGCAGTCTAAAACTATAGCAGGATAACTAAGGGCTGGTCCAAGGTAAACCTGAGCCAGCCCACCCCTAACTATAAGCTTTATCAAAAAAGGAAAGTTTAAAGCTTACTCTTAAATGTTGAGATGATTTTTGCGTCCTGAACCAAAACTGGGAGCTAGTTCCACAGTTTCCTGCCCACATGGTAAGGGTCTGAGAATAACACAGCTGTCTCCATTTTTCTTGCATCCCTTTCTTATACCCCTCCATCCCTACAACAGTTTTCTTGTGTGTAATAAGTAGTACAGCCTCAGATGGTTGCAGCCTGACTATTGTCATTTAATGTTGTAAATTATGATATACACTTTTTTTTATAGAACTGCCTGAAACACAGAGAACTGCTAAACGAGACTGATTTACCATTACCATTGTGTCTGTGTGCTGTTGAGTGTTCCAAGGACCTGGCATCACAATGGAGACAAAAGGATTCCTTGACAGCATTGCAACATTTTGTTCCTCTCATAGTTTCTTCCTTCTTACATTCCAAGTATTAATTTTGTATTTTTATTTTGCTTGTGAAATTGCTTTGACATTCTGCACATCGCTTCAGCTTTTCAAAATAAAAGCTCGCGTCTGGTCCGCTATGTGTTTGTACTTTGGTGTGTTGGATGTTTGTGAACTAAACAGTACGGCAATCATGCTGATGAATACAATAACTTTTTCAGCAGATGTCTTACTTACAACACGTTGGAGTTAGCAAAGCAGTTTTGTGTTTATATGTGCGGGCGGGATTTATTCAGTTTGATAAATCCCACGGTAAATTGGCTGGTTTACTAACAGGGAGGGATTATAAATCCTGTCTGTTTTTTGTATTTCAAAAGCGAATTGTTCTACAATATGAATACAGATTGATCACTTATTTTGTTGGTAACCGTTGTTGTATAATTACAATATTACACTTGAGGAGGCCTACACTTCAGTAATTTCGGACCTCGAAATTAAACCCTCTCATGTAATATGGCTTAAACAAACGTCAACGTTAAACGCTGATGCAGTTTTAAATGTTTTATCACCACGAGTTTACAGACGTCTCTGCTGATTGAGTATCAGCTGGGACCTGAGCTGAGACACACCCACCAAACGAGAGAAAACAGATCTCAAACATAGATTTAATATTTACAGTCTATGCAGTCTATGCAGTTTCTCTCTCTCTCTCTCTCTCTCTCTCTCTCTCTCTCTCTCTCTCTCTCTCTCTCTCTCTCTCTCTCTCTCCGTGAGGTCGAAAATCCAGCTGTTCCACTAGCTGCTCCCTCTAGAGGCCTGGAGAACTTCCGTTGTGTAATCTGGATGCAGCGTTTTTTTGTTGCATTTGTTTTCTGGGTTGGCGTGCTTTTCTTTTTGCATTGTTTCATATTTGCAGTGCGTTTATCTATTTGGTTGTGTTGTGTGTATTTGCAGCGCGTTTATGTATTTGGTTGTGTTGTGTGTATTTGCAGTGCGTTTATGTATTTGGTTGTGTTGTGATATTTGCAGCGCGTTTGCTGAATGCCGCGCATGTGTTGTCAAATTAATGAAGTTGTTTTTCTTTTTGCATCGCTTCTTTTTTCGGGGTTTGCGTGCTTTTCTTTTTGCATCGTTTTTTATTTGCAGTGCGTTTATGTATTTGGTTGTGTTGTGATATTTGCAGCGCGTTTGCTGAATGCTGCACATGTGTTGTCAAATTAATGAAGTTGTTTTCTTAATTTGCTTGTGTTTTGTCTATTTGCGTGTGTTTTCTTAAGTTGCAGGGCGTTTGCCCCTGTCAGCCACCGTACTATTGAGCTATACCTCCCAAAATCCACTTTTCTCAGGATATAATGTTTTGTCTAGTAATTTGAATGTTGCATTCGAAAGGGGAGGCAAAGAAAATACACACTGCTGGGTGTTAGATTTTTTTAAAGTTGCCTTTTTTGTTCTAAAAAGCCTTTTAAAATGTCAATGATGTCATACACATATACGGCCAGAGATACTGCTTTATGGCAAGCTCTGAGTCACTTCCTTTTTTCTCTCGAGGCATCGACAACACAGCTAAAACAAAAGGTTGCTGCGGACAAAAAAAGAACTTTGGCGAAAAAGTCCACCATAACATTCTCAGAGAATGCCCGTAGACGGGCTCTGACATTCTGGTTCCGCTTCGGATGCCATCAAGCGGGATCTCTGGTCGTAATCAGTCCTTCACTGACCAATCAGCATTCATTAGCAGAATGCTAGTGTGTTATGGGCAAAAACGACTCAACCTGTAAGAAATCGAAACGACACAAGTACTCGTTCATTCAACTTTCGACCTATAATCCATGTTGAACTTGCAAAACCTACAATCAAATCGGAGATTTCTCAACGACGATCAGACGAGAGAGACAAATTTAGCTGTTTAGCTCCATAGACTCCCATTCATTTTGCACTCGCCCGCGATCACCCCCAGTGGAACTCTGGTGGAACTGCAACCAAATTCGGTACAATGGGGCTTAAAGGGATATTTCACCTAACGCATACTACTAGCATTAGCGCTTGGTGGGCTGTAAACACCGAGTATAAACACAGTGTAATGGTCGGCATTTAACAGTCACAAACTACACCAGCAGTTAGCAGTTAGTTGGATACAAATCACCCCATTTCTGCACAAGTCCGTGTTAACACAGCCCACCTCCACTAGTCGTACCCGGCGACAGAGCAGCCGGCCTGGTAGCTGGATAGTCCGGTACACTGTTGTTCAGCCATGTTTCCACAACAACAAAAACACAGCAGTCTCTGAACTTGCGTTGGGAGTTTCGTTGAAGTTAGATGTTGTCCAGTTTGTTGTCTAATGAGCGGATACTTGCAAGCAGGATTGATGGAACAGGTGGCCGGCTAGCATTAGCTTTCCACCTAGCTCGCCTTGAACTTCTGCACACCGCTGTCGAGGTCCCTTTCCCCGGCTATTTTCATCGGGCGGCACCGCAGGCTGAGGTGCTGGTTTCCGTAGCAGGCTAAGCTTGCGTAGTGTGTCTAGTATCCCGTCTGTAATAAAGTGTCCTGCATATTTTCCGATCTGTACCAATGTATCCCGGTGGTACACATGTGCAGTAGTTTGAATGCACATAATTGTTTTAAAAGTTTTCTGCTGAGAAGCCAGTTTAGCGAAGATCCAAGATGGCTGACGCTCGTTTTGCTTCGGCAATCTTCGTGTAAAGACGACAGTCCAACCCCCTATGGGTGGGTTGAAAACATGCGGAAGTAGCTCCTACTACTGGCTGTAGTCCATTGCCTCTGGGCAAAAATGCCTCCGATGACGGAAAACGACGATTTTTGCGTCATCAGAGGCTTTTTTCCAGACCCACAATACAGAGATCTCTCGTCTCAGAGGGACATGAGGGAGGGAAGCACGGTCATTCGAAAATACTACCGGGTTTCTACTGTTACAAAGCTTAATGCTAAATCGGTGAAGTATCCCTTTAATAGGGAGTGAACAGGCTCTCCGTAGACGGGCTCTGAGAGTATAAAGCAGGACTTTGTACCGTGAAAAACACCAATAAAGGCTTATAAACCAAATATGACACAGCCAGACATGTTTCAGCAACAGTGTGACCCGAACCTGGGGAGAAATGAACAACAATGGCAGCCAAGATTACAGGTTTCCTTTGCTCTGAAATACGTTTACCTCATTATTTGAAGCTCTGGCCACATTTAACATGAAAATCCGACATTATAACATTATAGATATGACAGAAAATACGGAAAAACATAATAGTTCACCTTTAAGAGTAGAGTGGAGGCCTTGAGTAATAAAGTATTTCCCATTATTCAAGGTACATGCATCAAGACTTAAGTAATAATTATTAAAAAGATTTTTTAAAAGATAAAAAACACCTGTTAGAAATAGCATTGAAGTTGTGCATTAGTTCAAACATAAGGAACAGCCCACCCAAACAGAATCTGGTATTATGACCCACTAATGATGCACACTTGCAAACTGAATGTGTAGTATATGTGAAGCTGTACACATACTGTACATTCTCTCACTGGCCTATAAATGTCTGAGTACAAACATCTGTTTTATGCCCAATAATACTATTTGTACATGTACTATTATTGTTGCAACAATCCAGTTTATCCACAGAGATCATTAAACACTACACAAAATAAATCGCTTATTTAATGTACACAAATATTGAAGCTATAGTGACATTCCATGCAGACACAACAGATCATATTTTGATAAGTGAGCTGTCCTAATGATAAACTCACTTGACATGTCAGCAGTTTTTATGTGTTAATAGTGTGACTATTTAAACCATTTTAATGTTTATCAATTAAAAAAATAAATAACTGTTGGTGGGGGGCACAGTGGTGAAGTGGGTCTGTGGGAAGTTTAAGTCGACGAACATGTTATTTTTTAGTGTAATGTGGTATTAGGCTTATTCTTCTCTGAGCTGAATTTTTTTGTGTGAAAAAAGGAAATATACATGAGAAAAAAGAAGATGTGACCTTGTGTTCCTCAAACTGGCTTTTAGTTTAGCAAGACACCACAAAACTAAAGTAACACAGTTGGTGACCTTACACTGCATTGAATGCTGTTTGTTGACATAAAAAGGCCTTGGTATTTATTAATGCTTCGTTAAACCTGCCAGCTGTCGTGAGGGATGATAAACCTGTTTAAGTAGGCATTCCTATAGTGCAACAGAAACAATTGTTGATTGTTTGTGCAAGCTGATTCTCATATTTGATAACCTGCATAATTTTGGCTGTCCCTGCGGTGAGACAAACTTAGACAGGATGTCTACAAAATGAGAAATCTGCATTTTTTCTCTCACCTTTTTATTTTCAAGTTTGTCTTTTGTCCATGGATGTTTGCTGCAGAACTGATGTTATTTAGTACTAATTTGTATGTATTTGCTTTGTGCAAATGTATCTATGTTCACTAAGGCCTCAGTTTTCCACATGGGTGGACAGATAAGCTCCTGCACTTCTTTTCTAGCTTTTTATATGCATAAAATGGAATTAATGAAAGTTATTTAAAAGATTGCATGAAACCAATGGCAGTCCAATCAGAAATAGGATAAGATTCCCTGCATGTTGGAAAATCCTTTTAGGGTAATCAGTCTGGTGAGCGACGCCTTGAATTTATTGTCTCCCATGCCAAGAACACTGCTTCCTTATTATGTCCATAGTCAAGGTGAGGTCTGTATTATGCAACTTTGTCTGCTAAGTTATGTTATGATAAATGGCATAAATGACTCATGCATTCTCCAAAACCGCTCTAATTCCTGGAACATGGGGAATTATACTTATCACCAACAACACTATAAGGCACTGTTGAAGCTCCAGCTCAATAAATGATCATCTGCAAAACCTGGGGTTTTACAATTTGATTTTATTACCGTAGTTATAACATTTGAGTTTCACTGATGGTGAAGCATTGTTGCTTGATTATAAAAGCAAAATTTCTCAGCAACCCCCCCCTTTGTCAAATACACAAGAAACGGCTCTCTAACTAACCCACTGGAGAAATACGATTCCTTGCTAAACCCTGAGGTTGACCAACAATGTTTCAACCATTGCTGTTAATTTCTGCTTTTTTGACTTCCTTCAAAGAGGGACATGATTAGTACACTCTCCTGTGAATGTTGCAAACACAATGATGTGCTCAAAAAAAGTAACATCTTTGTTAACAGACAAACTGAACTCTCATTAAAATTGATGAGAAAAAAGTGATTTAAAATATTTTTTCTGCATGAACATTTTTTGTATTTATATTTTACATTTCCTTCAAGTATTAAAGTAAGAAAAGAATTGTCCACACTATCAATCACTTGTGCTCACTGATGCTCACTCATGATGTGTTTTGTAAAGCTGAAATATGATGTGCAACCTATTCCTCAACTACAATGTCTACTGTAGTGAATGAAGCCATATGAGTTAAGATTTGTCTTTAAATAATTTTAAAGTAAAGAAGGGGGTAGTGTGCACATCCAGCATCACAGTTGGGTACAGGTACAGGACACAAACAGCGGGAGATGTTGTCCACACGGAAATGTGCAAGTTTTGCCTGCCGAGGATCTTGTAAGTCAAAGCATAGATCAATACATTTAGGGAGCGTGCAAATTTCATAGTTTTCTTTTGATTGATATACTTTTCACACCTGACTTGGTTGAAACGAAGGCCAAGGCTGATCCATCTGGAGAAGGTTAAGGATGCCAATCTCTCGCCTCCTGATACAAAAAATGCAGTTGGAGGCTTAATTAAATCCAACATCCAACAAGATCCTATAGTCTCAGTTTTGTGTGTTTGTCTACAGCTGTAATCTGTCATTAAAGATGTGATGCTGTTTTTTCATAGACAATTTGGGGCTCAGATAGTACATTATGCAATACTCCCTAAAGTAGGGGTCTTCAGTGTTTTTTAGGCCAAGGAACCCTTAGCTGAAAGAGAGATGACATAGGGACCCCCTACTACATACACTGTCTAAAATTTAGTTGCATATTAAACTGGGCCGGATGGATACAAATGAATGGATATAATTTATACATCATGTTTTAATGTTAAATATACATGTGGAAAGCACAGTGAATCCTTAAGCTGAACTGTGTGGCTACCATAGTGGTATACCTTACCTATAGAACGCTTATCTTCAATGTGTAAATCCAACCTGTTCTCACTCCGAACTCGTAAAATACAGACGTTTGGGCAGTGGCTGTCAGCGTCAGAAACAAGGCAATAAGCGCCCTTCAGCGTGTTTGTAAAACGTACCAGGGAGAGCAGCAGCTACACAGGGTTTGAAGATGATGTAGCACTAAGACCGACTATGGTAGCGAGTAGTATGAAAGGCCGAAAATCCGCATAGGGAGGTTGGTTGGGGTGGTGGATGGGTCAAACAACACAGGACTTTCACCCTGGAGACCGGGGATCGTGTCCCGCGTGTCACATTTCCTAAACCCAACCATCGCTTTCTTCTTTTCCTAAACCCAACCGTCCCGTTATTCTTTTACTAAACCCAACCGTCTCGTTCTTCTTTTCCTAAACCCAACCGTCCCATTCTTGTCCCGCGTGTCATGGAAACGTAAGTCCACCCACGACCTTTTCCTTAACCTAACTGCGTCAAAAGTGACGCCAATAGTCCTGACCAAGCGTGTTTAGATAAAGCGCGTTTAAATATGAAGCTAAAGGAGACTTTTAGCATCAATAATAATGCCAAAGGCACCTGACCAAGCGTCCGTATTTTACGCAATAGTAGTGAGAATGTGTTGGTAAATCACATTTTTTTCTTTTTGAAGTTGTCATATTGATGTATATTTTCAGACATGTTAATTCTTGAAAAAATAAACTTTCAAAAAAATGTTTTTTGACATAATTTGGCAGCCCCCCCTTGTACCAACTCTGAGGACCCCCTAGGGGTCACAGACCCCCTGTTGAAGATCTCTGCTCTAAAGCATGTTATTCATGTTATTAGGGACAAGCCCCGTTTTTCTTTCACAGTCAATGCCGTTTTCTTAAACCTCTGTTCTTTGTTTTGTTATCTGTGACAATTTTGCTTTCCAATAAAAAGCTCTTTGTATTTACAGCAGCCTCGCAGATCCCCACCCAAACAGGCACATACAGTTTCAAGGTAAACGTATGTTTGATCGTTGGCTGTCTTTCCTTTTCCTCATTGCACAACCATGTCTCACATGTTTAACCTATTACTTATTTACCTGTAATACGCCTAAAATTAATACAGCACTGGCATGAACACCAACCTAAACCTGCCAAAAAGGGAGGAAACTAACCTGATGTGATTTTTCATTTAATCAGAGGCTAAAGATGGATAAACTCTTATTTTTGATTTGAGTGTGCAGTTGATTCTTTATCTTAAGGAACATGTGTGAATTTCTTCCTCTTTTCAAAGACTTTCTCAAGTGAATCAGTTTCTGTGTGGTAACACTGAATGGCAACATCAGTAAACTGAAATCAATAGAGTGAAAAGAAAACTGTCAAAATGCTGCAAACCTCTTTACTGTCGGCTATCAATAAAAGAGAAATGGAGTAAAACATTCTTTAAAAATTGTGGCAAAAAACGATTTCTCCAGTGAGAAAAGACTGGATCCAGTTATGTCGTATAATATCATGAAAAGAACAGTATGATTCACACAGGATGTAGGATGTCAAAAAGTATTTACAAAATGTGTCCTAAATGCTCCTTAAATACCTATATTAAAATTATTATAATGACTAAGACTTTTTTATTCAAATAGCTTCTGTAAAAGAAAATGACTTACCCAACAGTTTTAGTCTCATCTTATTCTAATATTCTCTTTCCTGTTCCAGCTGTTCTGTATGATGTTCAGCTGTTCTGACATTATTTTACCTGATTAACAGACTTTTAGTGTATCATGAATTAATTTAGTGTGTCGGCTGAGTGAAACCTTTTGTTAAAGGCCATGCTGGGTCAGACAGAAGTTCACAACTGTGACAGTATTAGTTTATACAAATCTACTCAGACAGACTTGTGAGTTGAATGTCTTCTTTATTCTGTTGTTTTTTTGTAAACTTGTATAAAACTCATTCTGGTCAGAGAGAATTCTACAGCTTCTTGTGAAATTCTGTCTTCACTGTGCAGTGAAAAAAATTTCTTTGCACACTTCATACTAAAATTCTAAAAAGCCAATTACAAATGCTGATAATGCAAGCATAATGACTGTTGCTGTTATCATGACGACCACCATCACAACTGCCACTAGTACTTATTACGTAGTTTGCTAAATACAAACATCCATCCTATCAGTTGGCCTTTCAAACTGAAACAATAGATAGATAAAAAAATAAAGGATTTCCTTCATCAGAGAGAGAAGGAAGAAGGAAGTGCTCTTTACCGACAGTAACATTACCTGTACAACCTCGGGGGCGAGGCCTCAGGGCCTCACACTGAATATAAAGAAGGTGACAACAGCGCAAACTCCACATCTCCAAGAGAACCTGAAACCTTCACAGATATCTTCACAGAAACGGGTAAAGAGATCTTTTTTTATATGTATGTATTTTTTATGTTACGTGGTGCTGAAGAAATCGTTTTTTGCATGCATGCATGAATTTAGTTTTATACTGACATTTATTTATTTTAGGTATGCTTTTCTCTGCTCTTCTGGTGCTGGGCATCTGCCTGGTTCCTGCTCACTCCAAACCGGCAGGTAGACTACATTCTTCTCTCACAATATAATCATTTTGTCACAATTGATGGACAATTTGACAAATGTGTTGTTTATTTGCAGGAGAACATCTTGGCAGTCCTCTCCTTCAAAGCTGTTTTGAGGAGGCAAAGAAACTCGTGGATGATGCTTATAAGTACTCCAGAGAAGAGTGAGTTCATTTTATGGGTTATTTCATCTCACAGGGTTAAATAGACTATCTTTCAAATTATTCAGCATCAATGCACACTGAAATGCTATTTCTTTGGCATGCAAGCCATTCATTACAGGTACTCTGTAGCTCAGTAGTTGTAGGAAAAAGTACCCAAATTGTACGCCATTGTTTGACTGTGTGACTTTTTTTCTTCCAGGAGTCTGAGACGAGTCCGCAAGGAGGTGGTGCGTCCTCACGATGCTCTTCGTCTCCTGAAGCAGCCTCGTGCTGACACGCGCTCAGCTGTGAGATCTGCAGACTACATGGCACAGACCCTCCGTCTGCTGCACGAGAGGGTGCATCATGTGCACAAACGCTCACTCAACGCAACAGGTCAGACATGCAGCACCCAAACAAACACATTCAGACACACAGTGCTCACAACTTTTCCTGGTCATGGTTGAGGGTCTGACGTTTACTGTTTTGTAATGTGGGCATAGTTATGCACTTCATAGCTGTAATTAAGTACTAGACATAAAAAGTTGACATGCACACACATACTTTGGTAATCTATGAATTATGTCTTTTACATTTTTCAGATTTGCTCAGTAGAGAGGATCTAGTTAAGCTTTCCCAAATATCTGGATGTGCAGCTCGAGTCATTCTTCCATCATGCCGGACCACACCAAACCTTAATAAGTATCGCACAGCCACCAGCGTCTGCAACAACATGTAAGAGAAATATTCGTGTGAGAAAATGTTGTTTCAAATTCCCCCTTTTTAGCCGTTTTCTTCTGTATTTTGACTTCTGTAATACCATCTTGGACATAGAAAACATTTAAACTTTTACATGCAAACATTTTTATAATATAACATCAAACCCCATATTTAAGTCCTTTTCTCAAACAACTTATCTTAAGCAGGCACCTTTTAACATTACAAAATGTCTTCATTATCAACTTTCCAGAATAACAGTTTAGCACATAAATGTAGGTGAAAAGCAATTGTAAGGTTTTTTTTGCATAAAGCAATTTGTGTGGAATTAATGAAAACTTTTTGGATCTGTGAGATTGAGTGTTTGCTTGTGAAATACACCTAAAGATCTTAGGCCATACACCGCAGAAGATGTGTGCACTTCCCTGGGATTTCTCAAGCAGTGTTTCTAAACATGGACGTCTCCTGTTTGGTTTTAGAAATAACCCTCGCCTCGGGGCCTCCAACACCCCCTTCGCCCGCTGGCTACCTTCCGAATATGACGATGGCATCTCCCAACCAAAAGGCTTTAACCGAAACCGAAAAATCAACAACTTCTTGCTCCCACTGGTACAACATTTAAATCCCAGACACTCGCTTTGATTAACATACGTAAATACTGATTTAAAATTTTAACTAAACAATTCTCCTCTACTCTCAGGTGCGACAGGTGTCCAACAACATCCTGAGCACAACAGACGCAGGCGTGGTTAACGACACAGAATACACTCACATGGTGACCCTGTTTGGGCAGTGGAACGACCACGATCTCACCTTCACACCCTTCTCCCCCAGCATCCGCTCCTTCAGCAAAGGGATCAACTGTGATGAGAGCTGTGAGAATACTGAGCCATGCATCCCCATCCCGGTTGGTGTGAAAGCTCAGACCCAAACATTGAAATGTTATTTTCACTAAAAGATTCTCTCCATAACTTTTGGCCTCTTTCTTACAAACAGATTCCTCCTGGTGACCCCCGCTTGCCCTCTGGCCCAAACAGCTGCATCCCTGCGTTCAGATCCGCCCCTGCTTGCGGAACGGGATACTCGGCCTACAATTTTGGTGGAGAACCCAACAAGAGAGAGCAGATCAACGCCCTGACAGCCTTCCTGGATCTTGGCCAGGTGTACGGCTCTGAGGAGAAGCTCGCTCTGTGTCTTCGTGACCTCGAGAGTGATGCCGGCCTGCTGCGCGTGAATACAGAGTTCAAAGACAACAACCGTGAGCTTCTGCCCTTTAACCCTCTCCAGGTGAACATGTGTGCCACTCGCAGAAGAGTCACCAACGACACGAACGCCAGAGAGGTTCCCTGTTTCATTGCAGGTAAGTCATCTTGCAAGTTCACTGTAACTAATAGCTTTATAAATGGTTAATGAGTCATTTATTAATGTTTCAAAGATCAGCAACAAGCCAAAAGAGTAGTATCTAGTTGTAAGCGGCTGTAAGTATAACTGTAACTCCTTTTAAGCATCCACAACTGGATACTTGTGTATAAACAAATCATTAATAAAAAATAACAGAGCTGTAGTAATGTAAAATATGTTCATAGAAGATGTTATAATTGTTGAGAATAATAACTAATAAAAAACACTGTCCTTATACAACCACATTGTAGTGTGTTATAAACAATTTAGTAAATATACATTCTACTTATTAATGCAAAACGGGGTTAATTAGTTAGTGTAACAAATTATCTTGATGAATTGGTAAAAAGTGAGAAAACAATTACCCTTAACTGATGATTTACTAACATTTATAACTGAAGACTTAATAGAAAATAAGTTGCTAATACAGTATCATGTTGTTGTCACTTTATAATATGACTTCAGACCTGCAGTTGAATATGTTGGTAAATATTTCAAAAGGGTTTTCACTACAATAATCTATCAAATGTGCATTTTAATAAGTTGCGCTTTCATTTTCAATCCAATGATTTCATTTATTTTCTGGTGAAAACAGGACAATAAAAGTATATTAACTGAGCTAATTCAGCTAGTCAAATTTTGTTCTTATTCATGTCTTTTTGCTGATGTATAAAACATTAAGAAATCATGAATTAACCATTAATAAAGCCATTATTTACAACTCATGAACTCCTAATAGAAAGAGGTGCCAAACATATGAATCAGAAAATGAAAAAACATTTCAGATTAACTATTTAAAGTGTACATTTCTGTTTGTAAGGTGATGGCCGCGTGGACGAGAACATCGCTCTGACATCCATTCACACACTGTTTATGCGTGAGCATAACCGCCTGGCTCGTGAACTGAAGAGACTGAACCCACAATGGGATAGTGAGACACTCTACCAAGAGGCCCGTAAGATCATGGGTGCTTACACACAGGTGGGTAAACTGGAGAGTCGGTCAGCATTGATGTTTACATATTTACATTCCCAAAGCAGGTGTCATACACTCCACTGTCTTTTACTTAAAATAGATCTCTGTCTCCCTCAGGTGTTTGTGTTCAGGGACTATCTGCCTCACATTGTGGGTCCCGACGCAATGCGTACACAGCTTGGCCGGTACCCTGGCTACAATCCTAACGTTGACCCCAGCATCGCCAACGTCTTTGCAACAGCAGCTTACCGCTTCGCCCACTTGGCCATCCAGCCATTCTTAGCCCGTCTGGATGCAAACTACAGGGAGGACCCTCGGTTCCCCAGTGTTCCCTTGTTCAAGGCCTTCTTCACCCCCTGGAGAATCATATTTGAGGGTGAGTTATACAGACAGAAGGGTAGCAACTTATCAGTCACTCTGTCGCCATCTGTCACCCTAACTTTAATTTGATCTCTCCAGGTGGCATTGACCCTCTGCTCCGTGGTTTGATCGGCCGTCCTGCTAAACTGAACACTCAGGATCACATGATGGTGGATGCTCTGAGGGAGAGGTTGTTCCAGTTTGTGATGCATCTGGCTTTGGACCTGGGCTCTCTCAACATGGAGAGGGGACGTGACCATGGCTTGGCTGGTATATCCTTCACTCTGATTTCTCTAATTTCATCTCTTCCTTAGTTGTCCTCATCCACTCTTTGCTTACATGTTGTTTAATTCTCTAGGCTACAACGCCTGGCGCGGGTTCTGTGGCCTGTCTCAGCCCAGGAACCAGCAGGAGCTCGCTCAGGTCCTGAACAACAACGACCTGGCCCGCAGACTGCTACAGCTCTACGGGACAGCCGACAACATCGACATCTGGATGGGAGGCGTGGCAGAGCCGTTTGTCAATGGCGGCCGTGTGGGGCCTCTGTTCGCTTGCCTCATCGCAACACAGTTCCAGAGGATCCGCCAGGGTGACAGGTCAGTACGTGTGTGGATACATAACAGTGATGCTAACATGATCACAAAAATAAATGCATTTTAAACCCTGTCTCTGTTGACACTAAACTCTTGTTTGAAATAATCAGGCTGTGGCACGAGAACCCGGGCGTATTCACCTCGGCGCAGAGAGCCGCTCTGTCCGCTGCCTCCTTATCCAAGATCATCTGTGACAACACCGGTATAACGGCAGTCCCCAGTGACGCCTACAGCGTCCTCTCAAACAGGAACCGGCTCGTCAGCTGCACCAACCTCCGAGGCCTGAACCTGTCAGCCTGGAAGGAGACGGTGACGTCTAACGTGGTGTGTTTATTTCTTCCTTAATCACTCGTGTGAAAATCATTCTTCATGTGTGGTGTTTGATCTTGCAAGCTTGGGTTAGAACTGTCAGGAAGTCGGTGGAAAAGAGGTTGGTTTTAAGTACTAAAAAGTGGTAGTCCTACTTTAAGATAACAACAACAAAGCCAAAATTTCTTTTTCTTTTTTTTTTATAAAAGGTTCACATTTAGATCATGCAACACCTGTTCTTAACTGTTTGTGATCTTGGTGAAGGTGTTCCTCATTCCATAAGAAACCATTTATGGTTTACTGATACATTTTGAAAATGTTCTCAAATTATGAGGATAAATAAAAGTATAATAATAATAATAATAATAACTTTTACATCTTCTTGATATACAGATTGCGAACCAACAGAAAAGCCAGGACCGCCCGGACCTCCAGAACAATGAGGTAGTCTATTTAGTTATCAGTTCAGCCTTATGTACATTGTATATCATGCTGAATGTCACAAACTGTTCAAAGTTCATATTTACAGTATGAAGACTTAAACAAAATACAACATACACACATTTACCCCACATAACATGACATGGTCAACTTAAATGAAGTATGAATGAAATATAAATAAACATAAACATCAGTCATATATAAATCTTGGAATGCAGTTCATCTCTATGGAGTACACCCATCTTTTATCCTTCACTAACTGTGACAGTCTAATGAGGGCCTTTAGATTCTGACCACTTTATTATCATGTCTCGGTGTCATTATTGTCCACCTATCCTAAAAAACATGTTTTGTGAGAGATTTTCTAACTGAACAACGCACCATGTTTTAGAAGATGATCATATATTTTGATGAAAAAACTATGTAATGGAGTACAATATTGCATCCAAAATGTAGTGAAGTAGAATTAGAAAAATCATAGAAAAAGGAAATACTTAAGAACAAGTATCTCAAAGGTGTACTCAAGTAGAGTAATTGAGTAAATGTGCAAAGTTACTTTCCACTTATATAATTCATAACATTAGCAGCAGATCCGGGTATTTTATCAAGTAGATACAAAGCTGAAAATAATTACAATTGATAATTACAAGCCTACAGTGTGCTATCAGTTTTTACATCATTTTGAAGTAATCTATACTTTTGTTCCTCTGCAGATCTCGTAGGATCCTCAGCCCCGAGAGGCCCTCCTGGATTGCCAACACTCAACATCAATCCTACACAGCCACCATCTGCCTTCTCTGTCCGCCTGGGCGAGTACAACCCATCCTCAGAGAAAATCATCGGCTTTAGGATCTGTTTTTATAACTCAATTTCTCTGCATTTAACTTTACTTTCCATTAATTACATCTTATCAAATATCTAATTTTAATAATTGACTTATTTTTTGCTTTTGGTCCGATGGACCAGACTAGGGCACACCATACAACTGCACATATATATATTTTCTGAAAAATGAACAAATATTTGATAGGTTTAGAAAAAACATGAATGAGCATTAAATGTATTGCAGCAAATCTGTTCAACTCTTATACAGCACATGTAGTATTTTGGTCTGAAAATGTTTAGCCAATTTTGATGGTGGGATTTATCAGTATTATTATGAAAGGCACTGACCAAATTTAAGCATGTCTTTACAAAGTTGTGTGTGCTTTGTCTGTGAGGCTTGTTTCACTGTAACTTTATCTGTTGTATTGCACATTTAATAAACTAAAGAAACCGTAGAGCAGCAACATTGTTCATTTTTCATATTTCTGAGACATCAGGAATTATCTCATGGACGTCTTATGTCAGTCTCAAAAAATTGTGTCTGAAGGCATTTTGAAAGTACAGGACCAACATAGAGATTATGGTAAAAGCTCTATTTGGCAAGACGTTTCAAATATGCAGACTAATACTCCTGTGCTGAAGAGATGATGAAGAAAAATTAGATCAAGCTTGGATACTTTGCTTCACAGAATATATTTATTTTCAAGCAGCAACATTAAACCTAATAAAACAGCTTGGTTAACTTTGTTCTAATATTGACTTCAGTAATCTAAATGAAGCAACAAAGGCCAAAGTTCAATCATCATTTTAATGTACTGTATGCCTCCTGTAGATGGAGCCATCGTTCTTTTTTAAACAAAATAAATGTATGATTCATTTAGTGACATAACCACTTCACCATGAACTGGATATGGGGGAAGGAAGGAAACATTTACACCCGTGGTTAGCTTACTGTATATTCTCCAGCCTACTTGGGTTGCACATGTCCACACTGCAAAAGGTAACTGGAACATCTACAGAAAATTTGAGGTAAACCTAAAAACTTTATACAGGAAGTTTCAGTGCTAAGATTTAAACTTAGTCAGGACCTTCTTGCTGAAAGGGAACAATGGCCTCATTTTTACTGGTATTAAAATACAATCTGAGTGATCAGATCACAAGTGGACAGCTGTGAGCCTGAGTACAGGTGTGAATGCACCCAGGAAGTATTGAGATCCGATCACTCAGACTACATTCAAAAGGTGGTCTGGGCCGCATGTGTCCACATTCTTATAGCAGTGTGTACGGGTATGTGTCCTGGACCACATTAAGGACCTCCTACCAGGGATGCACCAAATCCAGGATTTGGCTTCGGATTCAGCCGAATATTGGGCTTTTTGACGGGGTTCGGTTTCTGCCGAACCTTAGAATTCTTTTCCACCAAATCGAACCCTACGCTCGCTACGCTGGTCGGCGTAATGATGCCGCCGTTGATTACGGGAAGGTGTTTAAGTAGGTGGACCGTTCAATGCAGTAGGTTGTGCGAAAGTGAAAATGGAACTTGTGAGCAGAAAAAGTGTTGTTTGGCAGTACTTTCAGTCAAAAGAAGGTGATTCAAGTCGAGCTACATGTTCAATTTGCAATGCCAATTTGTTTCGTGGTGGCAATACACAACATCGCCGCTGTTAAAACATTTGGGTATGAAACATCCAAAAGAATACGAGTTATGCATGAAGGAATCTACAGACAGTAGCCAAAATGCAGCAACTTCAGGTACGGCAAAGGAAGGACAGTCACAGCTAAAAAATGAACTATACCGAACAAACAGTCAAAATAGTTTTTCTCACTTGTCTTCCTGGCATAATTTATTGAAATTTATTGAAATTTATTGAAATTTATTGAAAAGATTTCTGGTACAGGATATACAATCCTCTATTCCAGACTCTCTAAAAAACACAAAACAAACATATATATATATATATATATATATATATATATATATATATATTCACATTTTATCATTTTATAAAACACATTAATTTCATAATTGAAGTTTTCTAACAAATCATAAATAAATTACATAAATTAATTACATAAATTACTGACAAGCTTTATAATTATACATTACACCTTTTGATGTGTAATGTTGCCTATTCTTTTTTTTTTTTACACTTAAAATAAAATGAAAAATTGTATTAATGTGTTTAATGTGTTAATGGACTGAGGATGGGAGTAGGATCGGTTTTGGATTCAACAGAATCTTAACCAGTGGATTCGGTATTCGGCCGAACCCCAAAAATCTGGATTCGGTGCATCCCTACCTCCTACTCAACTGTGAGTGGAAATACGTACTCATTCAAGGTATTTAGAGTGAATCATATGTTTTGAATGTTATTATCATATGGTTGGTGTTGGTTCCTGTGCTCCCTGCTCTCATATCCCCGGCTGTCTGGAGCTCTGTGCCCCATGGTTGGCTGGAAAGGGCAGCTGTCAATATACAATAACCTTGTTTTTAGTTTCATAAAACGTCCCCGAAATTCATGAATATGCAGGCTATCTCTTAAGACGTTCCTGTTCTTACGTCGCAAATTCTCATTTTATTTAGTAGTCTCACATTGTCAGACTTATCTCCACAGCACTTTTTCTGGATGAGAGTTAGATGAGATGATTGATAGCATTATCATGTCTGCCTGTTAAATATAAAGCTGCATCTTGCAGCTGGTTATCTTAGCTTAGCACAAAGACTGGAAACAGCTAGCCTCTCTCCAATTATAATCTGCCTACCAGTACGTCTAATGCTCACTACTAAACAAAAACCTAACAAGTAAACGGTAAGCCGTTTTTACAGGTGTTATGTGCCAGACTATTTCTTGGCTCTGAAACCCTGAAAAAAGCACTCTGCCCAGCCGAGAAATAGTCTGAATAATGAGATACACTATGTTACAGTTATCTTTTTTAATTCTTTTAACCTTCTGGCAGAGCAAGGCTAGCTGTTTCCTCCTGCTTCCAGTCTTTGTGCTAAGCTAAGCTAACCAGCTGCTGACTGTAGATCCATGTGTAACGGACATGTAGGAGTGTGGTTTTCGATCTGCTCATAACCGAATGGAAAGCAAAAAAGCATATTTTCCAACATGTCAGATTATTCCTATAAATTGTCATAATTTGTAAGTGTGTTCACAGCTTGATTCTTTCACACGGTAACTTTGACATTTTAACTACTACCAAAGATACAGTAGCAACATCCCAATACACTTAAGTTATAAGTGGAGTTATAAGGCTTCCACCCAACAGCACTGACTGCTAGTTTGATTAAAGGGGAACTATCCAGTTTTTTTTAGCTTAATGTACCTTAACTGAACAGCGTCGGAGTCATTGGAATGGTTATATGACTTTTTTTGGGTTGAATGGTAGCCGTCTCGCTTCCCCCTAGCACCTGTGAGCGGAAAAACCACCTTGCAACTTTCGGCCGGCGAGGCACTGGCCTCGGCGTCTGGAAGTATCGCGTGAAATCAGGTCTCACGATGTCACGAATTGCTTCACAGCACTGCACACATACAGGAACCGGTTAGCTATAAGAACAAGGTAGCGATGGAGTTTTTCACACTGTCGTCATGGCTGAGCCGGCAAAAAAGAAGAAAAAGCAGGAAAGCATTGTCAGAGGAACAGATAAAGAGGAAACGGCAGACTGACCGAGCAAGGAGTCAGCAGATATATCTATTCCGAAGCTGTAGGTGGAGCTCTATAGAGAAACCTGCGAGCAAAAAGCGAGAAAACAGTGAAGAAATTGCCAAAACTGCATAGCGCCCATAGACAGTAAAAGAATGCACATAGCTACACCATATATTTCCACAGAGACCAGTGAAGTCAATTTTCCGGTGATGGCTGAGCTTGCTGAGCAGCCTCAAACTGAGCTTGACGACATAGATGTGACGTGAGCAACCTGTCTGAAAGTTGTAAGTCTTCTGGTAGCTGTGCCAAGAGAAATCTCAATCATTCCGAGTCTTGCAGAGATGGAGAGCGTAGGTATATGTAAGGAGATAACATAGGCACAAGCTAATTATCGCTAACTAAAATGCTAGTTAACATTAGTAATTAAACTTAAACAGCTAATGTAAGTCCAAACTGCCTGCGAGCTTCTCCTGACTATATGGTAATTTCTCTACTATGCGACAGAAAGTCGCGTGGTTATGGCACAATCATTAGCCTATTTTTACAAAAACGTCTGCTACGGAGTCATAATGTGAGATACAAGGTAATGGAGCCTTTTATACATTGTTGTGTTTCTTTAGAAATAAACAATGGATAAATAGAGTCTTTAAACGCTTCAGATGTAAAGTTATTTGCTGTCAAAGTGACGCCAAAATGAATGGGAGTCAATGGGATGCTAATGTGGGTGATGGCTTGTTAGCCTAGAATCTCCCCATTGGAGGTACGCTTTGCGGAGGCTCGCTTACCCCCCTTGATAGCGCCCCTTTAATGTCCGAATTTACCCTCACAGTTTAGTCTGTTTTATACAGAGACGCATAAATAACTGCTAAAAATGACTAAGACAATACCACAAGTTGCTCACAAAGAAGAGCAAATAAATCTCTTTATTACTGGATTAACTGGAATTTCTCCCTCCCTCTCTGTTGTTGTGTGATAGGGGGGGAGTCGGAGGACATACTGGGAGTAAAAAAAAAGAAGAGTACATCTGCATGAGTCATTGCACAATGTAAAGTTTTCTGGGGTTTGTCTTGATAAAGAGCTCCTCCTCCTGGTTGCAGAGTCTGCAGTGCATGTGCAGAGTGCCACGTAGTCCACTAGTCTTTGTGTGTGTGTGTGTGTGTGTGTGTGTGTGTGGTACAAACCCTAACTTGGTGCTCCAAGAGTAATAGAAACCCAGTTATTATATATAACCCATTTATGAAGGAGGAGAAATATTTGAATTGTCTGTTTCTGTCTAGAGTTTTGAGCTAAGATGAACGTGATCTTATTTGAACAGGCTTACTTTTGCAAATGAGTGGAGGGAAGATCTGTTACTGCAAGGAAATGTAAGAGTGTAACAAGCTGTAAAGGAAATTAACAGAAGCAGGGATGTTATGGGATAGAAGTTGTTGGTTTAAGTTGAGGGATGTGATAGAAGAGTCTTGGGAATAGACCAGAGGAAGTACACATTGCTGTGGATCCTTGAGAGAGATGTGTGTGGTCCTGGTTCACTGTGATGAGATCATAATGATGAAATGAATAATTAGATGCAAATTGAGTAAAATCTAATCTAAACTGGAGAAAGTAATACTAATTTTCTAACTGGATTTAAACAGCCCGCAACGAAGCCAACAAAGTTGGAGCGATGTGGGTTTTATATCATATGCAAGAGCATATTTAATGAAATATCTATATCTACCTTAAATCTAGACATTGGCTGTTGTAAATGCTTAAATGTAGGCTTCAGAACCTCTAGCGAAGTGGCAAATGTCTGCCTGATGTTGACTCAGTGATAGCACTTTTTATGGCAATTTAGCATCATGACAGGATGGAGATCTCTTTTTTCCTCTCTTTACTCACTGACATGTCTTATGCAGGAGGCCTTGTCACTATTTTCCCTTCGTATTCTGCAACCCAGACGTGGATTTATTCAAATTCTTTTAGCTGAGCCGGGTGCCCAAAAATATCAGGAATGGGAGTGAGTTCCAGCAACGTGGACAAAAGAACTCGGCTAATTCCTTACAGATGTGTCTCCTGAGCTGTGTGGGGGAACACTGTGCTGCCCTCGCTGGAGAGAAAAAGGACTCTGCATGGAGAAAGTTCAATGAATTACGAGTGAAAAACAGGAGCGACTCGGTACAGCTGGTTCTGACTGTCTGGTGTTCCAAGGAAGAGAAAGGAGGAAACACAGAAACACATGCACATAGTTGGCCCTCTCTGTATGTAGGAGTGTATGTAAGTCATCCTCTAAGCGAAAACACAATCACATGTTGGTTTTTAAAAAGCGTATCTGTAAGTGTTTTATGCTGGAAATCAATCCTTCATAGGTGAATTCAAATAAAACTGCTAGAGGGTATCTCTAAAGACAAAACAGCAAACATTTACAAAAGAGCATCCAGATTCATTCCTGGTGTTGCAGTGGTTCAGTTTGGGAATTTTTGTTTTATGACTTCACTTTTTAATCCTGAGGAACGGTTTCATAAATGCATCTTCTAGTTTATCGGGATTAGTGAGCCATTGGAATCCTGTTTCTCTCTTAAACATTTCCCACCTATCTTTAACTCACATAAGTCTGCAGGGAGGATACATTTTCAGGAGCTCATATAACTCCACTTGGCTCTGATTGGCCCTCACAGCTTACACAAGTTGAAATGTAACATCACGTGACTGTGAGATGATGTGCACCCTTGTAATCCAAGAACAATACAACTGGTTTAACTGTAATTTACAGCATATCTTAATCATTTTACTTTACCATTAAATAGACTATAAAGTATTTTAGTCTGCCCTTGGTTCTTCTCTTTCTCAGCTACTGTTTGGGCAGAGTACATTTTCCCTGGAATCATAAATGTTCACACTCAGTTTTTACAACTCCTGAAAACTTAGTTTCATCTGAAGTATTTCTCTATACAATGTTAAATATCTATAACTAAATTATAACAATCAAGTTAAAGTTAACCTGTGGAGGGGCGTGACAAAGCGGCGGTACCTGAGATTGAGAACAGACTGCACAACCTGCAAGCTGTTATTGGCTGGGTGTCACACAACCATGTGGGGCCCACAGGCTCTTTGCTGACGCCCATAAATGGAAAAAAATAAGAAGAAAAGAGAAAATACAGGCAGAGGGCAGGGTCTCTGCAGACACAGACAGCACAAATACAAACAGATCAGACTCCATTCTGATACATTCCAGGAAAAAGTAAGCATTGCTCTCAACAAATCACTCTTGATAAATAAATGTTCAATAAACTACTTAATATTAAATACTTTCCCCCAGGTTTCTAGTCAATTACATGGCCATTTGACTACCAAGCTACCAGCTACTACTTTTAGTTTTAGCACTGTTTGTGCTTTTCCAGTATGTTATTCTAGGTATTAGTAAAACATAAATCTGAAGGAAGAAGATAAGAATTTAAGAGTTTGTAGAGTTTGTCTAAGGCAAGACCATAATCCCCCGTTTCCCAAACATCTCCCTCAGGTACAGATAAGAAAATTGCATGCAGCACTCTAATATTATTTGCAGTCATCTGCCCCCTAGTGTCAGGATATGAGCCACTGTGATTGATCTGTTATTAGATCACAGGGGATCTTTATTTTCAGACTGATCTCATGAAATGGCGTATGTATGACACGTCAATTCGTATGCCATTATTGGCCGGGGATCACGTACCACGTGTGACGTTTCCTTGTCCCGCGTGTGACTTTTCTTCTTTCTTCTTTTACTAAAGCCAACCCCGTTTTTCATCTCCTAAACCCAACCCCGTTCTTCTTTTCCTAAACCCAACCGGTTCTTCTTTTCCTAAACTCAACCAGAGCTTTCTTCTCGCAATAACACGTTCTTCTCGCGATAACACGCCAAGTGGCGATAACACGTCAAATGGCGTATATGTGTACGCCCACTGTATACAGCATAGACATACACGCGGATAGCTCAGAATGCGTACAGATAACACGCCACTTGGCTTAAGAAAGTTGATGTGTATATTTACGTGAAGTCATGATGCCATGTTGTTATTTTAATTGGTCATTTGTTTATTTCAAGTTCTTGGTTTTTAAAGCTAGATAACAGCTCATAATTAATCTCTGGTTCTACCCTTGAAATCAATCGGTCTCATAAAACTTTGTGTTTTGAGAAACTATAAAATCCTTGAGGCCATTCCCTGTGGTCTAGCAGCAGCCATCATGTGGTCAATTGTGTAGATGCTAGAAAGAATGTCCAGGTTTGCCAGACAAAGGAAAAGGAAAGCCTTGGATTAAGTTTCCCAAGCCATGCATTAAAGCCTACCTCTGGTGTTACAGCAGGGCGCGGGCAGTGATTTGACTGGGCCGCTGCAAATGACTTATCAGAGGAGGAGTGTGGGGTCACCAGTCTGCCACCAGACGCAGTAATGCAGATATCAATTATCACCACAGCCTCATTTTGTGTATTGCTCAGAATAGACAGTAATTTGACCTTATAGAAAATTACTGTGAGATGCTTGAGGAGTCTTTCACATTGCTAGCAATGCTACAACACAGACAGGACTGGATGTGAGGGGGGGGGTGCTTGTGGGAGATGGTTTCCCAGAAATAAATAAAAAATGTTGCAGGGCCAAGAGTCATGTTTAGGTTTCTGAGATCCTTCTATAAGAAAATGGAGTGCAGATACTTCTGGCAGAGTGTGTTGCAATTTGGTTGGGAGTTCATCCAACAGTCAGGGAAAAAGCTATTTATCATGACTTTCTGTTGATCTGGTAGAGAAAGACCAAATGAGGAAAATATTTATGTGAAATCCTTACAAGAAAGATGAAGAAAGTTTGCATCTGTTTTTGTGTCTGTTTTTTTTTTTTTTTTTATCTGTTATGATTCAAAATACAGTATCATCTACTTTGTGAGGAAGAAAATAAGTTTCACTACTTGTTACTGACACATTAACCACCTTTTAGGGGCCAGACTGAGCATAATCAGACTCCCTTGTCTGGGCATGATCACACATCGCGTAATCATCCAATGGTTATATGAGAAGCAGCACCAGACTTGTATAACAGATTCAGAAACTCCAAATGCTGAACTCCTCCTCCTATTCTTCATCATCGTCATCATCATCTCACTGGGCGCATCTGCAGGCTGCAGGAGCAGAGCGATATGAGTTTACACGGATAGCTACATTTAAACTTAGTTTTTCCTCTCTGCTCACTGAATATCCTTCATACAGAGATGAAGGGTATTTAAGTCAAAGACAAGTGGCTCATTACAATATTCGCTTAGTCACATTACATTTTCTTTAATTGAGTTCATAATGGGATTACGCATATTTGGCACGCCACTTTACGCATATGCGTGCGTCTATTTTTTTGTTTGCATCCTGCAAACTGCCCAGTCTCAGACGAATCCGGGGACCCAACAAGGAAATAACCAGAGAGCGGCTCTCCGGCAGACGCTGCAGTGGTCACACAACGGTAAGGTTTTTAGCATTTTAAGCCAGGGCTCGGAGTATCAGCCACCGAGGCGGAGGGGCGCACCTCAGGAGCAAGTGCAGGCGCGACCTGTCACCATCATTCGTGATGCGGACGTGAGACATCCGGACACCTTGAACCAGCCGGTGGCCCAGCAGCAGCAGCAGCAGCCTCCCCGGCCCTCGTCCAACCCGCACAGCCCCCGCGGGCTTCCAACTCCACTCCAAAGGCTCGTGAGAGGGCACGAGCACCGCCAACATCACCGTGAGCGCCCTGGTGAGCGCACGGGGACGCAGAGGAGCAGTAATGAGACCCAGCAAAAGGTCACTGTCAGTCCGCCTCTGCCCCGGAGAGAAGACATGATGGTCGGTGATGATCCCTACGACCCCTACAAGTCCACTGATCCAGATAATCCATATTACAATCATTATGACGTTTACGAGAGACCGAGGTCGAGATCGAGACCCGGATATGGCACAAGGTATCATCAGTACGGTAAGAGTGGGGTTCTCCAAACAACATTGATGAGATTGATATGACCCATAAAGTGGAGTTTGTGATGCTAAAATGCTTCCGGTTTATCATCCAATCAATCAGTTATTTAATTAATCAGTTTGTCTACCGTATCTGTCTCACTTTGTCTCTAAATGGCTGCATGTATTTAACACTTGTTAAAATGTTTATGAAACACTAATTTACTGGTTGATTTATGTTTTATGTATCACTTTATTTACTGTCATATGTATAGCTATTATCACTATTATAACGTGTGTTTGTTGTTTTAGGTCTGCCTGATCTAGTACCTGACCCCTACTACATCCAGGCCTCTGCTTATGCCCAGAGAGTCCCAATGTACAACCTGAGATGTGCAGCTGAGGAGAACTGCTTGTCAAGGTAGACTGCTGTCAGGACTTATCCACAGGGAGAGAGAGAAGAAAAAAACAGGGTTTGCATCCAAGCCTAAGTGTGATTCAGAGAGCTTTGAGCCATAACAACCGCCTAAAGTGTTTGTGAATGAGTGCTGCCCAGTGGCACCATGAGATGAGGTAAAATTAACCGAATCCTGCCACTGATGTTGGAGATGGGTGGAGTGGTGGATTTCTGTGAAGTTTATTCATAGTTTGCCCCGAGGAGAGAAAGCCTGAATGGTAAACACATTATCAAAACTAACCCAAACAACCACATGCCTCCTAACTATTTTTCCACCCACCATTTACACATAGACTGCTTTCACTCAGACACTCAGAGGAGGGGATCTAGCAGGAAAAACAATCATAGTCTTGTAATTGTGTCCACAAATGACTTGTTTTTTTTTCTTCTTCTTCTTCTGCAAACTTATGCTCTTCCTATGCTTTGTGTCTGCAGCTCGGCCTATACGTCCAGTATGAGAGACTATGACACCCGCATGCTGCTGAGGTTTCCTCAAAGAGTCAAAAACCAGGGGACGGCGGACTTCCTCCCCAGCAGGCCACGTTACTCCTGGGAGTGGCACAGCTGTCATCAGTGAGTAATGTCATGTCAGTGCTGTCCACAAAAAGAACATTTCTGTGACTTGTGAGGCTGCTCTCTTTGCATCATTTGTTCTTACTGTCCAACAAGCTGACATCATTTAGAGTCATTCACGTGATGGTTTCATGCATGAAAAAAACAGATCTGGATCCAGTTTTGAAAAGACTCTAAATTAGATATAGATCAAAACATTTAAATATTGCATTACTCACTTGTTTTTAAGAGTTTGAATTGGAGATGGAACATTTTCTTCACACATTGTAACTCTGTGTAGTTTTGTTATTCACTTACAAATGTAAGGAACTAATTGTTTCCAAGAGATACTATTTTTCCCAAAACTATTTGTCTTTTCTAGTCTGTAGTTGTGGTATGGCACCCCCTGTTGAACCACAGTTGTGCTACTTTTGGCTGTTTCATAGTGTTTGAGTAATTTTGATCAGGACTGACATCTTAACACAAGTTTTATTTGTATTTCCAGGCTTTTTAAGGTGTAATTTTCTATTTTATAATTTTAGCCTAAGGGCAGTAAAACCTACTTTCAAAAGATGATGTGACTGAACTTCATATGACCTTTGAATTCAGTTAATTTACAGCTGCAAAGCCAGACGTTGTAAAGTAAAGCTGTGTGATGAGGATAATGAGACAAAAAGGAAAACCGCTAGTCTGTTTGTCCCTTTATTGAGCAAATAGAAAAGTGCCTAGATTTCCTTGATTTCACAGAAACTACCTCAGTCCATAGTTATGTTGTGAAACAACCTGTCCACTGTGCTAATCCCCAAGATGGAGCACATTTGGCAGAGATCCAATAAACTGGTGATGTCGACTGTATAGATTTCTTTTCAGTGTTTTGAAAGTCAACCAGACTGTTTTCGTCTCATTAAACAAACTTCAAGATAATGGAGTGAAGGCTGATTCAGATTCACTGTAACGCTACATGTATGATAAATACCTGTGATGTTTGCAGACACAGTGACTGGCAGCCATTTAAATGAACACCAGGAAATGATCAACAAAATGTATTTCAATGTTAATCAGTAATTATGTAAATGTGGCTTAGGAACTAAACGTGTCTGGTTGTTTTAGTTTCAGATTAATGCGGAACTCACTCGGTTCAGATTAAAAATGCCTGGAGTTGTTGAACACTGCTGCTGCTGATCCACAGGCACTTCCACAGCATGGATGAGTTCAGCCACTACGACCTGCTGGATGCCTCCACTCACCACTCGGTGGCTGAGGGCCACAAGGCCAGCTTCTGCCTGGAGGACACTTCCTGTGACTACGGCTACTACAGGCGATTTGCCTGCACCTCACATACCCAGGTCTCAAGAATACCTGCTGATAAGATAACTGTTGAAATGTTGCTATAGACCCAATCACAATGTTTCTTCCGGGTAGAAAACAGCAGGCAGCTAAAACCTAAAACCAGACAGACAAAGTTAGTGACTAGCTGTTGAATATAGTGAAGAATAAAACAGCTAAAGAGACAGATCATTCCCCCGGGTGTTGGTGGAGACCAAAAACAGAGCTTAAAGGAGAGTGAATATGGGATTTGTATTCATCATGTGGCCAGATACACAACTCCAAATTAATGATAATTTTGTAAAGTAACAAAAAATTTGCCGGTGCAACACAGATGTCTTCTTACTTTATAGTTTTATTTTTTAAGGTGCATAATGATAATTTTGCTCTGTGTCTGTTGGATGTGTTAATAAGCAACTTTTTGCGAACAAATTTGCCAAATCTACTTTATAAGGTTATAATATATGAGTCCTCTGTTTATAGCTTGTTCCCGCTGCCCCCAAGTGGCCAGTGAATGCAGGTTTAGCTCATAAGCTAAACAACTGCGAACATTTAGCCAATTAGCTCCTTTAGCTAGCGCAGCAAAAATGTCAAAGTTATTCTGAATCAACCAACTTGTTGCTGCTGTAAATAAACACAGTACACAGACACACCTGGATTATTTTTACAATGGGGCATTCATTTTGAAAATGACCACAATGACCAAAAAGACAAGAGACTAAAAATAAACCTTTTTACAGCAGACATTTTGACTTGTTATAGTAGGAAAAGCACAGGTGTTATAACATTAATGATGGCTCTGTTCTATTCAAATGTCCCAGAAAACCATGACAGTGGGACAGTGAGGCAAAATGCACAATACCGGTCCAGGACCATGAAAGTGAAAAAGCTGGAATGGAATTCGGCCATCATTAATTCTTTTATTTACACTTGTGCTTTTCCTACTATGACATGTCAAAATTAAAAAAGATTGATTGAATTATAGTGGTTGCAAAATAAAAGTTGGATCCTGGATGCAGGATTTTGGTGTGTAAATTTCTGTAAATGAGAAAGAAAAATAAGTGCTCTTTTACTGAGGCAGCTGTCCTTTAGAGAACAATTTTAGTATTTCCTTTTTGCACGAGCCAGTGGTGATTTGATGATTTCCTGTTTTTCCTGTAAATTGATCCCACCTGCCTGAACGTCTGTGATCAGTTGTTTGGAAGATGATTTCTTTTTCCATCCTCTTTACTTTATTTTGACAGGCGGATGTTTTTTCTCTTTTTTATAATTATTGTTTTTCTAATCAGAAGCGTTTTAGGCTTACCATTAGATATCACACTGTAATAAAACATTAAAATCTTTGTTACACTTACTGTTCTATATGTAAAAGGCCCTAGAAGAAGTTTGTTTGTTAATATAATGTTTTATGTGGATGCTATCCGATGTGCAGGGCCTGAGCCCAGGATGTTATGATACCTACAACGCAGACATCGACTGCCAGTGGATTGACATCACAGATGTGAAACCTGGAAACTATATCCTCAAGGTTTGTTAGAAATACCAGATGACATTTGTCTTCCTCATGAGACACCAAACCCCTTTCAAAGAGTTACATTCATGTGGAATCCCATTGCATCCATGATTATTTTATTATTGAGTCTATGCTTTTTATTTATCGTTGTTGCTTTGTTATTGATTCTTTGTTGTTCTCCACAGATCAGTGTAAATCCGAACTATCATGTCCCAGAATCAGACTACAGCAACAACGTTGTGCGCTGTGAGGTTCGCTACACTGGCAACTATGCCTATGTGTCAGGATGTCATATGTCATCGTGAGTATCATGTCTCAAGTGACAATTATTTATTTATTTCTTGCACCCTCCATTAATCCTCATGGTTTTTTTTTTTGGTTTTTTTTCAGGTATTAAAAAGATAACAGGCTTCTAAGCGAAGATGTACTGTAAATGACAGTGCAGAGGACTGCATATGAAAGCATATAAAAAAATAATTAAGTAAATGTTAAATTGTTAGACACATATTTTTACAATTTAAAATACTCACAATTTATAATGTCACTATGACGTCATGTGATGATATAGTGACAGATAATGTTGAATTATTTTTTGGTGTCGGTAGCAGCTTTTCTCCATACTGTCCATAAGAATATACCTATCTAATCTTTGCTTTAGAATCATTTGGATTTCTTACTTCTATTATATTGTACTGTATGCTTGCGGTTATGCTACTTGTAAGATAGTTAAAGAATAAAATCCAAGAAATTAAGAATCTTAGCAAGTTACAAATGTAAACAAGCTTACCCTCGTTGTTAAATCAATATCAATTATATCACAGTTTTAAAATGAACCAGCTGTAAAGAAAAATGTATGTGTTATATTTATATGCAACGGAAGAAACTCTCTTTACTCCAAAGCTTTTGTTGAAACTGAGTTAAATAAAGCTTACTGATATTGTATCACTTTTTTTTGACTGACCAGATTGAAGTGACTTCCCTATCTTGCCTTTGTTTCTTACCTTTAGTTACGTTTTATTGTCTTTGCCACACACACAAACACATTGAATCACAAACACACTCACACATACACTATAAAAAGGGTGGATACAAAAGGTTAAAAGTAGGACTTCAAACTACTGATACTTTTCTCTCTACACATTATGATTATTTTTTGACAAATTAAAAAGTCAGAAAATAGTGAAAAATGCCTCACAAGTTCCCAGTGCCCAAGGTAACATCTTCATATAAATATAAATCAGAGAAATTTCATTTTCATAAAGTTGTTGGACTTGTGAGAGACAGATTAAAACAAAAAAGGGTCAAATTTGAAGCAGCAGAGGTAAAAATATTCTGATCAATGATGTGGTCCATTGGTAATATAAATATATTGATAATAGCCGCTTTAAGAGAGAGGGGGCATATGATCAGCTGAATGAAATAAAAGTAGAGTTATATATATATTTTACAAATTATTATTTCAGAAGTTATTGGGTCTTGTAGGCTATATATTTGACACAATTTATTCATGTAATAATGTATTTCATAATTACTGATTTATTTAGTTGTTTAACATCTAACACTTTCCATGATGAGGATCTGTATATAAAATGTTGTAAAATCACAACTGGCTCATGGCAGTGTGCTCCGGTCCAGCGGGGGGCGCCGCTGAGACTTTGCACATGTTTGAATCCAATGATTTTTTATCAAGCTGTTGGAGAAACTCATAGGAGAAACTGGAGTCAACCACCAGCAGTGTGTGTGTATGTGTATGTGTGTTTGTGTGTGCCATAGGATCAGATATTACCTTCAAAACTGTTCGTTTGTCAAGTTAAAATGCATCCAGTCAGAGTGTCGATCCCGTCGTTTCGTTCAGAAAACAACTCGATCGAGAAAGGATACACGGTAAGCTGCTTAATAATAACCTCTGTCTGTCTGTGTCGTCTGCTCTGCTGCTGCTGTCATCACTTTTTCATTTTTACTCAGATGTTACTTCTGTACCCCTGAAATAATAAACCAGGGTCCGTTTAACATCCCGCAGCGTAAATGTTGCTGTTAATGTATGTTTGATGTCTGTTTGGTTACCCGGCAGTTCAGGTGCCTCAGCCCTGATTTCACCTTGTTTTTATACATGTCAGTGTTTAAATCATTTAGTTTATATAGATATCAAAAGCCTAAATTGTGACAACACAGAGAAAAAATTAACTGTAGTTAATGTAACGTGTAAACGTTTGTTTCGGCAAGACTTCTGAATTTGTGTCTAATTAGAGCCACTGGGCGTGTAAGCCAACCCAACCAGGCTCCCCAGCTGTCTGACATAAATGTATGACATAATTTCATATGGGACAGGGACCCTCATATTAAGTGTTACTGAACCCTTTAAACTCCTTTCCCAGAAATTTCGAATTGTAATGAGACAAAAAAAGAAGACTAGTCACAATCAAAGCAGCAGAGTCTGAGATATACTGACTTTTAGTCATTGTAGGTCAACCACCAAAAATATTGGAGCCTACATTTCCCATAATGCATTCACTAGCCTTTTAGTTAGCCCCCCAAAGTTAGGCCCCGTGCCTTTCAAACTCCATGCCTCCAGATTTCAATGCATGGAGATGCATGGTCAATAAATTAGTCCAGTTCCAATACCTCACCTCTACTGCCCTGATCCCAGTGCTCTCTTTTTCTCACATTTAAAGGAATATTTTGGCATTTAGGCAAATACACTTATTTGCTTTCTTGGAGTCAGGCCAACTGTTTTTTTCCTGTTTATGCTAAGCTAAGCAAACCAGCTTCATATTCACCATACAGACATGAAAGTGATATTAATCAAATAATGTAACCCCTGACAAGAAAGCAAATAACTGTATTCCCAAAATGTCGAACTATTCCTTTAAAATCTGTATTCCTTACATATATACTGAGACTGCTGTCATCAGTCTCTCTGGGACGTTTTTCACCTTTTTTGCTGTTTTTTCCACCATGAAGACCGCATGTTAATGCTGTCCTGTAGTCTAATTGAAATGTCTCTGAGTTGTTCCAGGATTTGTTAATAATTCTTGATTGTTTTGGATATCTGTGCTCTGGAGTACAGAATTGCAGTAACAACACAGCCATCATTTAAGAGTGGATTTCTCATTTACATGATGCTGACAAGAAGAGCAATTTTTCAGGAAGAATCCAGCTGAGTGAGGGAAGTAAAAGTCTGTTTAGGGATGTTAACAGTAATTCTGACAGATCTTTTTTTTTTTTTACAGCAGCCAGATGTTTCCTCTTGGTAACTAGCTGACATAGACCGTAACTGATAGCTCAGTAGTCAGCAGTCAGTCAGTCACACACCATGCACTGGGAGGGGCCATTTTTGGCTGATGGGCTCTGTTGATAAATCATGATTCTCTCAAACGACTCTCAACAACAGAATTCACCCTTTTTGCCAAAAGTGGTACTAACTTTTTTTCTTTCTTTTTTTCAGGTCTTTAGAATTGACGTGCTGATGAATGGCAGACAACATGCTGTTGAGAAACGCTACAGTGAATTCCACGCTTTGCATAAAATGGTGAGCTTCTGTGCCATCCCAAAGTTTCTGATCATTTATTGGTATTTACAAAGTCCTCCTTTCTTACGATTTAATGTTTGAGTCCTTAACCTTTAATAAGTGAACATCTTATGATTTTTACATACTAACCACCACATTTAATGATTTTTTCCACTGATATTTGAGTTGCAATATGAAATTTTAATATATGTGCTGCATTGCATAATGTGTTAAAAAGGATACTGAAAATGTATTGGGAGACATTTTAATAATTTATTATAATTTTATTTTATATACAATAGATACAACCTTATTTATGTAAGCCCATTTCATACAAAAAGATGCAATACAGTTTGCTTCACACTTTAGCGGCTTCAGTTTCATGGTCCTGGTATTGTGCATGCTGTCTCACTGTAACACTTGAATAAAACAGAGCCATCGTCAATGTTATTAGTAACACCTGCGCTTTTCCTACTATAACAAGTCAAAATGTCTGCTGTGAAAAATGCACACACACGCTGGGTTATTCATGATTATAGTAGTAGTGTAATTTGTGTTAACTGCTAATTAGCAAAGTTTAGCATTATAAAACGCTACGTGTTAGCCTTTAGTTCAAAGCACCGCTGTGCCTCAGTGCAGCTTCACAGAGCTGCTAGCATGGCTGTAGACCCGTGTTTGTCCTGCTTTGTAATGATGTTTTTTAAATCCCTGCAGCTAAAGAAGAGCATAAAGCCACCTGAGATCCCTTCCAAACATGTTAGAAACTGGGTCCCCAAAGTCCTGGAGCAGAGGAGGCAAGGTCTGGAGCTCTACTTGCAGGTACTGTGACACACCTTCACTCCACCTGCTAAAAATAAAGAAACAAAACATTTCTTTATGTATATGAAGTAGGGGTGTAAGAAAAAATCAATACACTTGAATATCGCGATATTTTATTTATATATACTATATCAATTTTCAAAAACATAATATCGATTTTCTTTTTGGATTTTTTTTTGTTTTGTTTTTTAGTTTATGTGCAAAAATATTCATGTAAGACAGTGGTTCACATTTATGTTATGTTCAAACCCCCTACCGCTAGATGGCTATGCACCACTAGTGTCCTTGCCTAACAGTGCCTAGCAGTGCCTGACTTTTTGCTAGAAGCTAACAATGTAGCTATGGCTGAACTTTGGCCTACTTTAACATATAAAAAAGTGCTCACTAAGAACCTGTGAACCACAATCCCAAACTGGCAGTTTGATTTTCTGTGTACTGAATTGTTTACCTAAAGTAAACTTCTTTGACTTTTATGCACATCATGTCGTTTTTCGCCTTACGCACAGTATCGAAATATATTGCAATATATTGAATCGTGACCCATGTGTCGTGATACGTATCGTATCGCCAGATTCTTGCCAATACACAGCCCTAATATGAAGTCAGTATTGTGAACGCAGCCTGTCTTTCCTTTACCAAAGACAGATGTTAATTCAAAGTAAACACAAAACTACAGGATAGGAGATTAACCAAAAAGGTCATGCAGGTCACTTCAGTTGTATACCGCTGCTTCATGTGCACATTGCAATTTGCTTTTGTTTTCTCTGTTTTGTCAGACTATAATTATGGAAAATGGAGTTCTTCCAAAGATATTCCTGGATTTCCTAAATATCCGCCATTTTCCTTCAGTGCCAAAAACAGAAAGCTGTGGGTGAGTTGAAACTCTATGAAATAAGACACATTTTGTGGTGCTTCTTTTTGTGTTTATTGCCAGGCTACTTGAAGGCTTTGTGGCATATTGGCATAACTTTTATTTTTCTTCTCTAAGGTCGTTTGATACAGAATCAGAGGAATCAAGGTGAGTCGTTTTGTTGCAACTACAATATAAAACAGCAGGTTTGTGAAGTTCACCCAGAATGTCAGTGACACCACCTACGTTTCTTCATCCTGTTAATTTATATGCATCATGTTACCGCCCACAAACCCTCTGACTTCTCCTTTTTGGATTCTTCTCAGTAAACTTTCACACCAGCCTGTCTTGCTGTTTCTGAGAGACCCCTACCTGCTGCCATCTGCTCACGGTGAGTTCAAGCTACTTACACCTAATATTATTATATCCCGTGCTTAATCATTCTAATAGCATAGTTGAAAAGATAATTATTTATGGTAAATTAACTATACAAAATATTGTACACATTTTTTCAGCAAAAAGTGGGCATGAACTTCTTACTCATCTTACCTTTTATTTAAAAAACTTTCTTTTTTTCCTTTCAGATGCATTTTCAAATGTTGTGATTGAGGGTGTAGTACATGGAGTTTTCTATCCAGATCTTCAACCAAGGTAGAGCTGCAGATCCGATTTGAGGGCATGTCAATACAAAAGGAGGTGTCATGTTTTCACACCATTTTAGGTGTGCATCGGGAAGGATGTGACATGTTAAGATACACTGAGCCTCATATAGATTTTCCAAATCATAAAACAAAAATCCATTATTTTCTTCTCTCGATAAATCGCTGGCACTACACCATATGTTGTTCTAAAAATAAGCAATATTGACCCATATTTCAAGGGATTTGAATCCTAAGAAAATAATTTAAGCACAACAACTTTTGTCAGCTATCAAATTTAATTGTTAATAATAATAATGTGAAACAGTATGGCGCGTTAACATAGATGTTTTGAAACATTTGAATCAAAATAATAAAGTAAAGACTAAAACTATACTTTTAAGATTAAAGCAAATACATTCTATTTTCCTTCTTTCTTAAGAAATTAACGAGTGGAATTAACATACAGGATTACTAAAAAAAAGGGATAATAGGCAGATCAATTTAGTTTTTTTTTTTTTTAGAGCTTTTAGTAAGTAAATACCAGAAGTTGAACCCTGGGGAACCAGAAAGGAAATGCTGATGCCAGCTGGACTGAAGGTTAGTTTGCCATACACAGAGGAGGCCTGTAAGGACAAAGCACAGGGCTGGAGTGGAGAGCTGGATCATGGCCTGCTAACAGGGAGGTGCCCCTCCCTTTGTAGCACCAGTACTGTGCTGACAAATAGAGCCATCTGAGGGAGAGCCAGCGACAGAGACAGCGTGGAACAACTTTGAGTGTATTTGTGCATTCTGGTGGAGTTGACAGCTATGTGCCACATGCTAGGGTGGAATTGGATTTGAGTTGTGATGTGGACCTCTTTTACTGAGCATCAGATGTTTGTGAAGGAGTATTGTAGTGTTTACAGTGGTGCTACTGAGCTCTGTGGGGCTACCAGAACAGCAGCTCAGTTTAGTGAGGTGATGAGCGTGAGGTTTTGGGCACAAAGCCTATTTGAATTGAAACCGCGACAGACAGAAATAGGTGGCACAACCTGTGTGCGAGGAATGATGCATTAAGCTCGAGGCAATTAAAAAGAGCACCACTGATTTAGCATTTGCACTCCTACTACATTGTCAGACTTGAAAAAGCAGGGCAAAGCAAAGTGACATCAGTTAAGGCAATTTATTAGATTTTGCAGTTTTTTCTGGAGCCATTAAAGGCTTTATACAACTTTTTTTCACATATGCAGTAGTAGTTCCAAGACCTGTAAACAGACTTTGTATGTAAAACAGGTGGAGTTTCCCTTTGAGAGAGGATGAGAGAGAGGGTACTTCTCCATTTCTTAATTATCTCTCCTTGCTTCCTTCACTTGCATTTCAAAAGATGTTCAATGAAAGATGCAATGATGAGATATGAGAGCTGATATCAGGAGAATAAGCCTGTTTCAACCAATCACAGGGTTTGATTTGTTTGTTGATGTCCCACAGGACATGCAAAATATTGTTAACCAAAATCTATTATAATCATTAAAACAAAGCAGAAATCCTTCTTTTTACTGACTAGAGCTGTCACAACCCTGTTCCTGTTATATTGTCCCAAAAACTGGCTACAGGCTCTGCACACACACACGTTTGGTAGCTGTCGTGGAAGTAGATTTTCACACCATTTTCATATGAAAATGAGAATGACGTTTAATTTGCGCACACAAGTAGGAAAGGCTTCTGATAACACTTGCTAAAGGCCAGTGTCTAACACTAATACCAGTCATGTTAAGTGTAATGTTGAATTTACACATAATATAGGTCAGTTTTTCAATTGTGGTGATCAGAGGTATAGTCAGTCACCCATCATGTAAAGGGAAGTGTGATTTTTAAAAGACTTACAACCAGTAAAACACTGTGCAATATGAAATAAAATACAGATAGTCTTTATATTGTGAAGTACAAACCATCTCCTTGTTAACACTTGTCACTTTTTGGGCAGTAATTGATCTGACCAGTTTTCTTATGTGACTGGACCTCCTCTTATGCACAGTGACAACTACATATTTATATGGAATCGAATGAATCCTGAGCAATTAACCTCAACTAAACAGATCATGATTTTATGTTTTAACAAAGTAAATCATTTCACAGAGATCCATCTGGTAGATTTATATGTATTTAAATTGTGCAACATTGTACTGTTTGTGCTCTATGTGAAAAGTGTCATTTATGTGCCATAATGTCAACCTACAGTGAACACTGGAATTCTACTGTAGCACTTTAAGATAGGCGATATGTAAAATACTGACACCAATAAAATTCATTATTTCCACAAACCTATGTCAAAATGACTTACTGATTTTTTTTAATTAAAATAACATCAAATGTATTGACATAAGCTCTTTATTAGAAAAGTGACTAGAAAAGGCTGTTGATTGACAAACTAACAATTGTATTTCTGTCAGTCAGTTTTTAATCACATTATAGGGTTAGCATAAAAGATCAGAGACACATGTTCCCTCAAAACTGAGTATAAAAACTGAGTATATTTTTAAACAAGCTTGTTATGAAATCGGGCACGAATTATTGAAATTTGAGTTGGGACCAACAGGAGGAGCTATAGCCCAACCTAATCCTGTTTATGTCAGTATGTTTGCTAAAATGTGTCCCCTTAAAACCATTCAGTAATTAATAATAACTGTTAGTAATAATTATTAATATGTTGTCAATGTCTTGATATTCTTTTTGGTCATGTCACCCAGCCATAATTGCAATTATAAAATTCTTAAGCAAAATTGAACAAACAGGAAATGTAGTCTTGCACAGCAAAGCAGTGCATATCTGTTGATGTTCAGCATTCTGGTTTTGTCCTCTGCATAAATTCTGATCTGTAAACAAATGCTATAACAAAATACTGGCTTTACATTTAAAAATAATCTGAAACTCAGAATATTTCAAAAGCATAGAAAATTAAAATTCCCTTGATTTCTGGGCAGCAATGTCCCAGTAACAGTCCAGTAGTAACAATGCGTGATCCAGAAATTAAACACAGCATTTTTGGCCCCAACGACAGCTTTAAAGTTCTCCATGACCAACTTCATCTTTCAGCCGTTCGTCCTGGTTGGCTTCTGCCTGAGGTTCTTTCATGTTGGCGAAGGCAACTTCTCTTGTCAGCTGTTCGAGAGAAGGGAGACCCACCACCAGGTTTCTCATAGCGATGGCGGTCATCAAGAATCTGAAAGCAAAGGGGACAAAATTAATGAAATACATTCAGGGAATAATTTAGTTTTTACATTTTCTGTGTAAATACAACAAAACGTGGCATGATGCTGTGCTGTTAGAAGACAACGCTCACCCCCTCCGTATTGTATAGTACTTCTTCACTGCAAAGCGCTCCAGTCGCTCTAGTGCACCGGCCTCCCTGCGCTTCTTCACCTCCTTCATGCGACGTTGCCTCTTCAGGAACAGCTGCACAATCGGGTCAGTGGCATTTAACTCTGACCCTTCATCGTCTGCAGTGATAAGAGGCTGCAGCTCAGGAGGAAGGGGCTCGGTTTCTGTGGAAAGAGACTGTCCAGTCAGCATCATCTGATGAATTTCTTTTGAGCTCTTGAGCAAAACTTTTACATTTGAATAAAAAGGGAGAACGTTCTCACGGGGTCCAAGCTGTTGTGATCTTTGAGATTATATTTTTTATAATTTAGATAAAAAGGAATAGTTGACATTTACTACACATTTCTAATCATGTTTGCATTGAAGCCTTTTTTTCATACAGTATTGCACTATTAAACTATATTCACGGTATTAAGTGCCTGACATTTACCTGTCCCATTGCGTACACGCTCCTGAAGCTCCAACAGCTTTGTGAAGTTCTCCTGTAACGCCGCTTCTGTGGTGTTGACGTAGATGTACATGTAGCAAGATGGGTCTTCAGACACTGTATACACCTTATGGTAAGCCCCAGCAGGTACCTAAACACATACACATTATGGCAAATGCTTTTGTGTCCAGGTTAAACAAATAATGGTAATGTTAATGGTGATGTTAGTGTGTCGCTACTGTACCTTTATCTGCTCACCAGGCTGAAGAGTGAAGTTCTTCTTCTCCTCTACTATCTCAACGTTCACTTTGCCCTGCAATACACTGATGCTGGTGTTGCCCAGATCTTGACTAACAAAGTTTTCTAAGTGAAGACCTAAAAGGTAACATACTGTCAGTTAGCACGAAGGCAGCCTGTAGCACCAAGAATTAATGAGGGTAAACATACTGTAACTACAAACATAAATACACTTCTAAATAAAAGATAGAACAAAGAGAGATTTGTAACCTGGGAAATCAGCGATAAAGACGATCTCAGTCTGATTGTCCAAACTTCCCTCAATCTCCTGGAACTTGGTCCTCCACGGGGAGAGGTCCACCAGTAGAGGCATCAACCATGTGTTTGGTCGGAAAGGTGACCAATCAGCCTTCACAACGTCCACACGGGGATCAAAGATCCTTAGAGAAAAGGCCAGACCAAATTTAAAACACACTCTATATTATTTTTTAGAACATTATTCATTGGATACACCTGAAGTAATTACATTAATAGCATCTTTCTCTCAAGCAAAAGGCTCTCATACCTTTGCTGGAAGCGTTCATTGATGGACACCCAGATGTCAAAGTAGATTTCAGGATCAGAGATATTATAGCGGGGCAGGAACTGATTGAGGCACGTGGCATACTGCTTCAGCATGTCTCCGTGATCTTTCCAGCGGCGGGTTTGTGTGAAAACCTTTCATTCAAAACATGCAAAACTTCAGCTTGATGGTGTTTTAAGCCCCCAAAGTCTCCTCCCAGGCAGCGCTGCGACCGTTGACTTCAAGGCACCTAACCCTAACCTTAACCCTAACCATTGCCCAATCGACTTCAAGGCAGCGCTGCGACCGTTGACTTCAAGGCACCTAACCCTAACCTTAACCATTGCTTAATCCTAGTGCCTTCCAGGCAGCGCTGGCTGGAAAGAGACGTTGGGGGCTTAAAACACCGAAAAACAAAACTTCATTTGCTATCTAACCTTAAAAGCGTTTTATCATGACATGACTGATGGGCCCAATTTACCTTGATTTGCATTGTAACTCTTGTGCATAGATACTCATCATGATCGTCTATGCTGCACTGATATACCGTTAAGACAAACTGTACTGCTCACATACTTTGTGTGTTTTCTTTGGAACTCACCCCTGGGTTCAGATATCCAATTTCCCCAGTTTTTCCATCTTTGTAGGTGATCTTAACATGCTGATGGCTGCGGGAGTGAACCATCATGTCCCATGAGTACCCGTACAAGCCATTGGTCCAGTTGTTGTAACCCTGCAGAAAAACTAAATATTAGGATAATTCCATACTAATACAAATCACACTGTAAAATATGCCTCAACCTTTCACCAGTTTTTTAATAAAGTTGTATATAAACCAGGACTTTATATTCATAAAGAACGCAGTGTTGCTATCAGAGACTGGATGATGATGATGCTACTTCAGGGCTTTAACCCTTCTTCTGACAGCACCAGTCTGAGCTGTTGTTTGCTCTGGATCAATGACTGTTGACTATGATTGAGCAACTATCAGTCTGGTGACTCAGAGAGGGATTAGAAGGCTTTTGCTGACAGCAAAGTACAATCTTATTAACCAGAATGTCTCTGTGTAAAAAGTGCTGGAAGAACAATATGCAACACTTTACTAGTTGGCTCTTTATATCAAGTCAGCTGTAAAGGTATTTTAGGATTTTAAATGTTAAAAAAAGACAGGATAGACAGACGTACCTGTGTGATGAAGTGAGAGTAAGGCAGGAAGAACTGTTCAATGATGTAGAGAATAGTAAAAATGGCTCCCAGCTTGTGCTTTAGTCTCAGTTTGGAAGCTTTGGCGACAGGCGGGGTCACCTGGCGTTCAGTACTGGTGCTTTGGATCTCATTGTAAACACAGGAAGTACTGGGCTGAGGGTCTGGTGAAGTGAGTGGCAGGACTGCCCTGAGGAATTCTGGGAAACAAGCGAAGAATTTTCTTGGCCAGTCGGCGTAGCAGAAGAGGGGACTGGTGGCCAGCATTGTGTAGGAAAACATCCCTGTGTAAGATTAACATTCTCATTAGATACGATAAGATCATCAATTAAATGGAGGTAAAATCATACCTCACAAATTAAAGGCATAATTAAAAGTATCCATGGCAACAAGAAATATGATTTTAATGAAAACTCACCAATGCTGAAAAGCTGAGAGTTCATGCAGTGGAAGTAGGAGACGAAGAAAAATGCATAAGGTCGTGTGGCATCAAAAAACAGCAGGTAGCCAGCGGTCAGATCAAGAACAAGGCCACCGCCGTGCACCACCAGCAGATTTACTAACTCCACGGGGAGAATGACTCTGACAAAATAATGTGTGGTACAGCATGATCAGAGTGGGAGTACTGAGATACAACAGTCAATGATTGAAGGCTTAAATATCTTTGGACTGAGCTGCTAAATAATACTTACTTAAAAGGATCAAATAGCCAATGATGAGCAAGGTATGACATTGAGTATCCCTCCACCCAATCGGCATCCAACTTTTTGATTCCAGCGATGAAGTATACAATAAATATCTTTGAGGAACAAAAAACATTGACATCATTAGATGTGCCCAAGCCATGTTCATGAATACTTCAAGTTGAAAAATATACAAAATTAGCTGTTAAAGGTCACTAGTGCACAAACCTGTGTCCTCAACAAGGTGTAATTCCATAGAGGCACGTGGGCATTTCTTATAGAAGGCCGCCGCAATCCATCGATTGACCTACAAGTAAGACACAGGCATTAAAGTCATCCTCTGTTGAGCTCACACATATAGACGCGCCAGAAATTGCACACAGACAGAGCTGTAAACATCATCTCACCAGTATCTGTTGCCATCCATGAGTGTGAGCTGAAACCCAATGAGGCCATACAGGTACGAGTGATTGTTCCAGGTTGTTTTGTCCAGAAAGAAGATGTACCAGTATGTTGAGATGAACATGAGGCAGGAGAGACGGTAGAAACAGCCAAGCATGATGCCCAAGGCGCCTCCAATGAGAAACATACAACTTCACTTAATAATACAAAACAGTTGTTAACAATAATTAGCCTATTTCTACACATAAATATCTTAACTAGTCCATGGGGAGTCCTACTCAGCCAGTGAAAACAGTTGTATAATGTTGTCTGTGGCTCTTGGAGAAAGTGGAGGTGTGGAGTTTGACAGATGTGGGTATTGGTCTACCGTTCAACCAAAAGATGCTATATAGTGTTGTTGTTGCATTATGGGAAATATAGTAGTTTGAAGTTTGACCCATACTACATACTCTTGCAAGTCCCTCAACATTATTGCAGTGCAATACTAAATTAGCTGGAGACAGTTGTACAAAATTCTATAAAACAATTATTGCCACAAATACAGAGAATCAGTAGGAATAATTGACATCATAACATGTACAATCATATGCTTTGGATATGAACAAACAATGCTTATTTGTGTTATGTTCAATGTTTATTTTGTCTGAGATAATTCTTGCCACTTTTTATACATTTCATGCATTATAAAGTATGTTGTTGAATGTAAATAATCTACGTTATAAGTTGTATATGAAAAATATATACAAATTAAATACTTACATACCACATACAAAACAAACTATATAACTGTACCTAGAATATTTTAACAGATGGTTTTAATGTTGGAAAATGTTGCATTCTTGCTACAGTGAACGCCACATTTGCATTAGTTATCACAATCTTTGAAAGACTCAAACTAAATTTTGCATGAGTTAGTCAGCTTGGAGGGGAAATAAAAGTGGAAAATTGCAAGTTGGGTAAATGTGCTTTCATCTTCACCAGAAAGCCACCCCACAGAGACTGTTTCCTATAAAACACTTGCATCCGCTTAAAAAGGATGGGGTCCCCTTTCCTCACCAAGCCACAGTAAACACTGAGGTGTGGGCCTTTCAACCTGTAACATTTTGAACACAAGCTTCTAAGATTAAAAAAAAAAAAAAGGAGCGCGACCCACCAAAGAACATTACTACATACACCAGATACATCCAATCCAGCGACAGTGGCTGTAAGACATTGAAGAGGGGAAAGCGGCACACAGGGGCACCATCCAGGTACTTAAAGTCCAGGTGACTGAGGCCACGTTCCTGTGTGATGTCGATAACCATCAGCAAACCTGCATGAAAGACACAAGATGATGTTGGAAAGGCACAAGTGTTTTAGTAGCTTCTAGGAACAATCTCAACTCTGTTGCAGAACCACTTAAACCCAGCAGCAGGCAGTCTAGTGTGAGCAAATGGCATGTTAACTTACCAAACAAGCAGCGGAAGATGCCCAGGGATGCAGGGTCAGTGGGACGGTTCAGGAGGGTCACCAGGCTGTGCCAGGAGGTCAGGTCCTCCTTCCTGAACCCAAATACTTTCTCCATCTTGCTTTTGGTCTGTGGTGTTTCTTTTTTAGGAGCTGCATCCTTCGTTGCAGTTTGTTCCTCTCCAGTACTGTTCACAAGAGCACCTAGAGGTTTAACAGGCCCATAAACGTGATACAGTAGTATTTATTATGACTACGAGCAACATATTGCGTATTAAATACGATGTCAACTGAGTTATTGTGCTTTATTTAGAAAACATGGAAATCCTAGCATGATTTACAAAACGCTCAGCTCTTATTTATACACCAAACATGACTATGGTTTAGATAACTTCTCCTTGGTTACATGCTGATCTATCTAGTTATTACAATAGCTAAACAACACACTGTGAGTCACTGCTAACAACAAGCTCACCTGGAGTTGCGTCTCTCGCCTCCATTCTACAAAATGTTCAGAATAAAACTGATTTGGGTTGGGGACAGGGGGTCAGGAAATTCCTGTCTCTGCTCTCCCTGTCCCAGCTGGAGGTTTACTGCTGGTCACGTCGGACGAGTTACGTGTCACAGTCCCACACACACGGTCGAGTCAGGGCAAGGAGAGAGGGAGAGGAGGTTCCTTCGGGAGGAATGTTGTGAAACGAATGCTCTTCGTTTATTGGCTGATTTTTTTCCAATGACCACGCCCTCTCAGGGAGTATATATACGTCATATCCTGCATCCGGCAGATTCCTTACGGTGGTTGCTGTCGGTACACGATCCGTTCTGCCTGCACGATCCGTTCTGCACATGCGCAAAATGTTCGCGCATGCGCGGTTGTACGAGGATTTACGACACTGCACGATCTGTTCCACGCTTCCGGTCGACAGCCAAGCTAACGTTAGTTTAGCTAACAGCTAATTCGGCTAACTGCTAGCTGAGACAGCATGTAATAACTTTAAAAGACCCTCAAAATAAAACTTGAAAATAAATGTTGACATATATAACAAACACCTAACATATATAACAGCTGTTACGTCAGTTCTACTTTACTTGTGCTCATTTAAAATACAATCACTCAATACTTGTCTTTATTGTTATTACTGTGAAGTCTTAATTTAGCTGTAGCCTGCTTTTCCCATTACGTTTGAGTTAACGTTATTTTAGACTGAATCTAGCTGTCAGCTAGCGGTTAGCCGAATTAGCTGTTAGCTAAACTAACGTTAGCTTCCCGGTGGAGGCTAGCCATAGGCTAGCGTGGAACAGATCGTGCAGGTCGTATGGATACGTAAAACAGTATTATCTTGCGCATGTGCAGAACGGATCGTGCAGGCAGAACGGATCGTGTACCGACAGTTCTCATAATATATCCGTGGTGCCATCAAGATAAAATATTTTTCCCTACATCATATCCATAGACTGTTAATAATATACAGTCTATGATCATTTCAAAGGTTTTTGCATCTGCATATACCAGTTAAGGTTATATGATAAATAATCCAAACAACAGTTGTAAAAAAAAAAAAATAATACATAAGTAAAACAAACAAGTGAAATAATTTTTTTATCATAAAATATGAAACAAAAACATAGAATATACATAAAAAACAACATTTCTCATTATTTTAAGCTGCTGTCATGACTAAAATACCACTGGAGGGCAGTCATGTGTTGTATATTATCTGTTTGCCAGCTTTTAGTTTTTTGACCCAGAGGCTTTGGAGTAATACTGTGAGGGATTTACTCACATTATTAAAGACAGGTGGCAATGTCAGAGTTCTTGATGTTAAATGCTATTTACTCTGCAGCTAGAGAGAGAGGGGAGTAAAGGGCAACTCTGTTTAATGCCTTGTTTTGAGTTAAACATAGATGAGATACCACTTTATAAAACTAAAGTGTGTCTATGTTCACAGAACAAAATTACTATTTACCTTACTTTCTCTTTAGAGTAGTACGACCCAAGGAAAACATTGTACATGTTCCTAAAATACAGTTAGTCACCCTGCGCAAAATCCCTGCTGTCACATAAATCCTTAATCGGTTTTATATAGTTTAATCCGGCTTTGATAAAGCCATTTTGTATATTTTCATTTCATTTTCATTTATTTGTTTATTTGACAGGGACAGGGCTTATTAATCAACAGCAAAGTAAGTGTAAATGAGCCAGAGTTAGCTCAGGCAACAGGCAATGGCAACCTAAAAAAAAAAAAATAAAATGACTTATTACAGTCAGCATGTAAAAGCAACATACACAGACCAACATTCAGACAGGCATAATGCAAAACAAATAACAAACACAACACATCAGATAAAGACAGCAAGCAAAAAAAACAGACAATCTGCAGGCAGGTAGCAACAGTCAGCAGGCAGCCAGTAGGATAATGTCTACATATCTGATTATCAATAATACATTATTGATAAGTTCTTATTGAATAAGGTTTTTGGAGGCTGATTAAGTGCAGAATCCTTTCCAAGTTTAGGTATCCCCTCTTTCACAGTGGCAGGAGGAGCTAAGTTTTTAATCATTTCTTTATGGGTTTGGAAGGTGATCACCTCTGCGGAATCTTAATTGTCTGTAGAAACTGGTGATTTATTTTGGACATTGCAGATGGTTGTAGACTAAACACTTTATCCAACTTAGGTATTAGTTTAGCCTCCATTCAGTGCGGTCTTAGTCTACTTGGGAGGGCTATTCAGATGTGAATGGGTGTGAGAGGTTAGTCTGAATGGGCAAAACAAGAAAGACCTTTGTGCACTGGTTGCCTTGGATGCATTCATGCAGACAAACCCAGGTGTACATAACAAAACCTTTCAACATCACAAGGAAGCTTGTTGTTGTTTCAGGCACATCAGAGGGTTTTCATTAGTAGATATTAAAGACTGTGTTTTTTGGCACTAATTACAGGGAAAATAGAGACAAATCTCTGAGCTTAGTTAGGATTTATGTGCTTAGTTTACAAGCAGTTTTTAACTAGAGAAACTGAGTTGGGTTTAAATGAAGAAATGCCTGCAAGAAACTTTCTTGCAGGCATTTCTTCATTTAAACCCATGTAAATAATCACACATTATTCATTCATTATTGGAAACTTTGTATACTTTTTCTTTATTCGGGTCTCTTGCAAAGAAGATCCTGATCTCAGTGAGACAACCTGATTAAATAAAGGATATGCCTACACAGTATTTTACCTATAATTGGTGACAAATGACAAGTTCCTCCTTGAAATTTTAAGTATTATTTATAGGCTATTTGTGTAATGTATAATACAACGAAAGCTGTTTTTATCCTCTTAATTCAGCAATAGAAAGCATAAGTTGACACTCTTTTTAATATAATATTGAGCATGCTGGGTTGTCACATTTTCCCACAAAAAGAAATGGTGGCTGTTCCACCCTTTGTGCTTTCAGTATTGAACATATCTTAAACTTAGTCTTTTAAATCAATTTAAAAAAACAAAAACAAAAAAAAAACACAATACCATTTAATAGCTCATATAAACATTTTGGACGATTTTCTGGACATAAATGATTAAATCACCATTTGCCTCTCAAAAGTTTCAATGCAGTCTTATTTAAAGTCTACTAATGTAGACTTTAAATAAGACTGCATTGAAAGGCGCCTGAATTAACATATAACCCTAAACACTGTTGATTTGGCAGTGCCCTATGGACTCAAAAAGAACCGACAGACTGGTCAGCAGAGTTAATCTCGTCTAATGTGTAGAATTGGTCATCAAGTTTTCATGTTTTTTTATTTTATGGGATGATTAATATCTGGTGATGTTAAGGTATGGGTGCTGTGGAAACTAATTATTCAATTAAACAAAATTAGACATATGCAAACAAATAGATGGATTTGATCATAGGCTGTAATTGACGGACGTTTTCCATGTTTGTGTAATCCGTCCGTCTCAGGCAGGTGGCGCCGTTGAGCAGAGCAGCCATCTGTGACGTAGAATGCTACTACTAACCAGCAAAAGAAGAAGAATAACAAAAGCAGCTACAGATTTTCAGGGCAGTACAGACAACCCCTCTGGGTTAACACTTACTCTTATTTAGAAAAGAAAAAAATGTAAGTTAACTGGAACCAAAGAGGAGGTTGCGGTGTGGAGGCTTGTGTGAAGTAGTAGCTTGTCAGAAGCAACGCTGTTATTGTTTTCAGAACTGTTTTCGTTTGTGAATCCCGGCAGCTAAGCTAGCTCTGAGGTTAGCTCCTCTTCAACTGGCTAGTCAACGTCTGACAGACTTTCTGACCTGAGATAGTCAGCCCGTGTTTACCGTACAAATTAACCCTACACATCTCCCTTAGCCTGCTCGGTGCTACTCGTCAGGTAAGTGAGCTCAGTCGTTGTTTTTGTTAGACATACTGTACTGTACATCTGGTTTGCATATGCTGCAGGAGGGAGCACTTGCATCAGACTGTTATTGACAAATGTAGCTAGCTAATACAACTTAATTCAGGTGTTGTTTTGTTGTGCACTCAGACTCAAAAATACAAGCACATGTAAATCTCTAGGCCCTTTAGGCCAAATGTATACCTTTCTTTTAATTAGATAGGTAGATTATGAAAGCCCCACATTAACTAACACATGTGTTTTAATGTCTTTTGCTTTGTTCTTGAACATATAACTAGATAATGGCAATTTTGATTAAGGCGTGTACTACGATTATATTTCAGTGTTGATTTTACCAAGTACATATAACCCTACACTGTATTTGATGTGCTTATAGTTTGGAGATGATTAATGGTACATTCAAAATACCACCACACATGTTTGAGATATTAGCAAAATGTGGAATATAACCTCATAAGGCAGTGAAATAAGTCAATGCAATTGCATCGTTGAATTGTAATGCAGCCTTTAGGAAAAGTGAATGTGCTTAAAATGAATTGTCAATTTGTCTATCAACAGATAATCAGCAACAATTTTAATAATCTATCATTCAAGTCATTTATCAAACAAAAATGCTTGTTTCAGCTTCACAAATGTGTGAATTTGCAGTTCTTTTCAGCTGTTGGTTGGACAAAACAAGCAATTCAAAGATGTCACCTTGGGTCTGTGGATTTATAATTGCCATTTTTCATAATCTTCTGACATTTTATTGTAGACTAAACAGTCAATTAATTGAAAAATGAATCAACAGATTAATCAGGAGTTACATTTTTTGTAGTTGAAAGCCTAGGGAAAAGTAACAAGAACCTCTACAAGCTACATCACGATACTGCAAAAGCCAAAGTCCCTAACAATATCTTATCTAATGATTTTAATATATTTACCTATGCAGCTCTGTTGCAATGCTAAGATACAGTGCAGCTGACATTTATCACTTGACTGCTGACTTTTACTGTTATATTTGACGATTGTTTTATTTGTGTTACGTCTCTTTGGAAGTGTAGAGATGGGAAGTCTGGGCAGTAGGTTCCAGTCCCCCTCTCAGGGACCAGAGGAGGCTGCAGAGGGCACAAATAACAGCCACAAGCATGGATGTGAGTGTCAGAAGAGGAAACGAAATGCCCCATGTGACTGTGACAGTGAACAAGAGGAGGACGATGCCATACTGGATACACCTCGCAGGCAAGGCTGGTTTAAAGCAATCAATTCAGTGTCAAATATATTTAACTCGTCAATATTTTTAAATGTGTTTTTGTCTCTTCTCTGTTGTTTGTTTGTGTTTTCCAAACTTGAACAGGAAGAAATTGAAAAGCACATCACGATACATTTATCAGACTTTGTTTCTGAATGGGGAGAACAGTGACATTCGCATCTGTGCTCTGGGACAGGAGTGGAACCTCCACAAAGTGTACCTGTGTCAGGTAAAACATCAATACAAAACACCACAAAGACAATCGGTGATAGATTTTTTCATGTGCGTTATCATTGTCTTTAATACTCTTTCTTTTTCTTGTTTCTTTCCCTCCTTGTTGTATTTTACAGTCAGGGTATTTCTCCAGCATGTTCAGCGGCTCTTGGAAGGAGTCCAACATGATGGAAATCAATTTGGAGATCCCTGACCAGAACATCGACACTGAAGGTGAGAAGACCTCACAGAAAGCAGCAGTCGACTGTGTTTGTTTCTTAATGTGTTCTACTGATGGAATGTTTTTTTGTGCGTGTGCGTGTGTGTTTTTAGCTCTACAAGTCGTATTTGGATCCCTGTATCGGGATGATGTTCTGATCAAGCCCAGCAGAGTTGTCAGTATTCTTGCAGCTGCTTGTATGCTACAGCTGGTCAGTACATTGAATGAAGTCAGCTATTGTCTCATATGTAAAATTACAATCTTGATTTTGTACATGGCAGTCATATGATACAAAATCGAATCAAGTCTCATGGTATGTTGTTTACAGGATGGTTTGATCCAGCAGTGTGGAGAGACCATGAAGGAAAATATCAGTGCGAAGACCGTGTGTGGCTACTATGCTTGTGCCAGCGTCTATGGCTTGGATTTGGTCATGAAAAAGTCAGATTTTAATTATTTCAAATCACAGTTATTAAAAGGTGAAACAGTATTTTATGCTGTGTACACATGTCACACTTTATAATGTGTCGGTGCTTCTCCTTCTGCAGGTGTCTTGAGTGGCTTCTGAACAACCTGATGACCCACCAAAATGTCGACCTGATGAAAGAACTTGGGTATGTGTGCTCAGCTCACAGTTCTTTAGTTTTCATCGTCTACCCTATATCCTTTCTTTAGGTGTCAGGGTAACTTTTCTGATAATGAAGGTATTGGGTCTAATTTTATATCACCATGGACCTCATGATTACAATGTGCTGCTTAATTAAAATGGTCTCACATTAGTGCTGTGACCTTTTTTAATGAGGTCAATTCAATTGCTGTGTTGAGTAATTATGTTTCAAACCGTGGTTTAAAAAATATTGTCTGGGATCATACTCACCATTTGTCTCTGGCCTGCATTTACAGGGCAGAGGTGATGGAGCAGCTCATTCAGTCCTCTGACCTGTTTGTCATGCAGGTGGAGATGGATGTATACACTGCTCTGAAAAAAGTACGTGAAACTGTATATACTTTAATAACTCTGAGATACACTCACTGTATCATGAGACCTGTTTTCTAAGAGCTCTCTTTGTAATGTCTCTCTGCAGTGGATGTTTCTGCAGCTCAACCAGTCATGGGACGGCCCAATTAAGCAGCTTCTGGCTGATGCTGATGCGTGGCTTTGCAAACGCAGGACAGGTACAGTAAGGCCATATCTTATAAAAAGCAGTGATCTTCATATGCATTTTTCTTCATTGGTAGCCACACACACATGTTGGACTCTAATTCCAATTGACTTTGTTCTCCAGACTTGTGTGAGAAAGAGCCCTTCTTGAACACAGAGGAGGGTGAACCTTTCCGTTCAGTGTTCAAATACGTTCGTCTCCAGTATATTATCAATGATCTCGCATCTGCACGCATTCTGGAGAGAGACAATATTTTGCCCCCTGGTAAGATGTGTTTCTGTCTGACCTAATTTAATCATAAATGTGCTTCTTCTATGCTCCAGAAAAATGTATTTTTATATCTAGTATTAAACCTGTAAAGTGGTTTTGAATACAGTGAAGGATTTTATTTTAAATCAGTGTTATGGGCTTTCTCGTTACTTGATTGGTCATACTAGGAACAATAAGCCCAGTTATGTAGACCAATATTCTATTTCCATCTATGTAATAAATTCAGTTGCTTAAGTTGTTTAATTTCATTGTTAGTGGTATAACGAATTAGACTTAGAGTTATTATCGTTCATCCTAACATTTACATATCTAGGAATTGTCTTTTCCATGTGTTTATGCACTGTTAATAAATATATAAATATATAAATATATATATATATATATATATATATATTTATATATTTTTTCTATTCAAATGTATTCCAGATTGGTTAACGTCGGTGTACAAAAACCAGTGGTTCGCTATGCTCCGGACAGAATTTGACAATGATAATGGGTGAGAAGAAGCTGAGACTGAACTATTGTGATGCTGTCACCTGTATTTTTCAGCTGCTGTCTCGTCTTTATATAACCACAAAAACTGTATGCATAGAATATGATTTTAATGCTGCTGCGATGACAAAGGCACCTGTCTGTCATTAGTCCCCAGGAAGCCAACAAAGACGAGTTTGAGCTGAGCAGTATGAGGTGCGGCAGGAAACTGACTAAAGATGGAGATGTGAGTCGGACAGTCTCGCTGCTACAGTAACCTTTGCTCCTGTATAACGGATTATGTTAAATTATTACAGAAAAAAACCCTAATATTTCCCTCTCTTCAGTACTGCTGGCGGTGGACAGGCTTTAACTTTGGTTTTGATCTGCTGGTGACCTACACAAACCGTTTCATAGTCTTCAAAAGAAATACTCTGAGTCAGCCATGTGGGGGTGCTGTGAGTCTGCAACCTCGAAGGCATCTGGCATTCCGGTGTGTATTGCAGCCAACCTTTGAATATTTTTCTGAATGTTGCGTACAGGTGTGTCTATATCATTGACTTTAATAAGCAAACTAAGATGAGGATTTTGTAAAGTTGATACAAATTACAGGTATAATCTGTAAAAAAGAAGAAGAGTCGCAATTTTTTATTTGTTAAAGTTGCTTTACATCCACAATAATGTATTGTAAGTGACATTGTAAGTTGGGGATCCGTATTGGAGTTCAACTGCAACAGAATTGGTAACTGTTTACTAATTTGCTGTGCACATATTTCATCTTAATTTAAAATGACTAGTTGTTATAAACTTCTCTAACGATTAAGCAACAATCAATTGACTGTTATTTGTATTTTGTTGTTCTTGTTATAGCATTCTGATCGTATTAACTGAAATTGCTATAGAAAGCATGCTATCCATTTAAAATAACAGCCACATGTTTACAACTGAGCTTATTGGATTGTAAATCGTCATTACATTACATGTCATTTAGCTGACGCTTTTATCCAAAGCGACTTACAATTGCTATATATGTCAGAAGTCGCACGCCTCTGGAGCAACTAGGGTTAAGTGTCTTGCTCAGGGACACATTGGTTGATGTATCACAGTGGGAATCGAACCCCAGTCTCCCACACCAAAGGTAGGTGTCATATCCACTGCGCCATCACCGCCCCCACCACTGTCATGCATTGAAACTGGGTGTTTAATGTTTGTCTAAGGAAATAGGTCGACATTTTGGGAAACACATTCACTTCACAGTTAGATGTTATCCCTGGACGGAGCCAGGCTAGCTGTTTTCCCCTGTTAGAAGTCTTTATGCTAAGCTACGTTAGCCAGCTACTGGTAGTTTCATATTTACAGTATCTTACCTACATATGAGTGGTATCAGTCTTCTCATCTAACTCTCGGCAAGAAAGCAAATAAGTGTGTTTCCCAAAATGTCAAATAATAAAACAATGTGTATGTGTCTGCAGCTTTAATATTGTAAAGTATTTAACCTGCCTTTAACCATGTTATTTGTTCAGGTTACGTCTTGCCTCCTTTGATAGCCGTGGAAAGCTGGTCTGCAGTCGCTCAACAGGTTACCAGCTTCTCACTCTCGAGAAAGACCAGGTCAGTGAGCGCTGTTAACCTGTAGATATAGATGGCTCAATTGCTGTGTCATTCATTACCTTTCATAAGATGCTGTTCTTGACTTGCCTAATATTTCTCTTTTCCTTCCAATAACTCAGGAGTATGTGGTGATGAACCTTGACAGCCGGTTGTTAACATTCCCCCTCTACGTGTGCTGTAACTTCCTGTATACGTCGCCTCACTCTGACCCTCGTCCAGATTCCTCAGAACAAGAAAGCACTGCTCGCAGCGTGTCTTGATGCCTGTTCAGCAGCCATTAACTGCTACTATTCTTCTGGGAAAGCTGAGACACTGACACAAGCTTGTACGTACAATCCACCGCCACATTTAACACTTTCACTTTGACATTGGACATACCATCTGCATGCTGTGTAACACAGTGAGGTGTTTAAGGGAAATGTTTTGTATCTGTGTATCCAGTGTTTTTGGCACAGTAAGAATTAGCTACACATACATGGGGTTTACAGTGTAACAGAGACAGTGGCCAGGAGAGATTAGGCCACCTTTGTCTTCAAAGCAGCTTCAAACTCTGGACCTCTGCCATGAACTGTCTGCACTGGGATGTTGGACCATTTCTCAAGATGGAAAACCCCCAGGTCATTTATATTAATGGAACCACTCTGGAAACATTTATCAGTGTGTATGGGGGCATTATCATCCTGGAATACGGGAACATCATGAGGGAACAGCTCCAGAGGGACCTTTATTGACTTGTATGGTTGTTATACTTGTGATGAGAGGTGTGGCCCTGCACTCTACTGATGGGCGCGCTCAAAAACTCACCTGTCTTTTGTACTGATTTAAATTAACAGCTCTGTGCAGCAAGCACACAACATACCATACATACCAACAGTGTCCTAAACAATCCAGACATATATTTCACATGACTTGGGGCTACTGATATTGTACAATCTCTGCCAACACTTACCACATACCACCTGCACTCCATGTAAGCGCCCTTGCCCCAATGGAGTGCAGCTGATGACACTCAACAGGCATCACTTTTGAATTGCAAAAAACTAACTGATAGATGCAGTAAAGCAGCAGTTTCAATCTGTGTTGTAACACTTTTTAACTCCTGGAGGTCCACCTCACTCAGTCTTAATCTAGTCTACACAAGAGCAGCTTCTGTTTTTCAGATTGGAAAGTCCACCACCTCTTCAGTAAACTGGAGGAAACCGCATCACTACTCCCAGATTATACACAGTATCAAGAATCCTTTGTACTTTGTAAATAACATTTACTGCAATATTCACATTATAAAACAACATTGCATACAAGTGATAAAAGTAAAGTCACGAAGCCCAAGTAGCTATGCTTATGTTACACACCTCTATGTAAACCTGCATCGTCAGGGCAATAATCCAGATTAAACCAATAATCTTTATTCATGAGACATGACACTTCAGGAGTTTTTGTGCGTTAACCTCATTTACACAGTTTACACTTGGACGTACAATCATTGATACCAGCATTTCTGATGTTCACAGCATAATGTGAAAACTCCAAACAAACAGAAATGTTGATAGACTACAGATTTTGAGACATTCTGTAGTGTTTACCAGCTACACTGTCAAATCTCCATTTACTGCTGTTACTGAAATCCACTGATCCTGTTTTGCAGTGCAGTTTGTCCCTTGACACATTAAGGCACGCTGTTTAGACTGCTCCCATCAACACATGAAGTACCTTTGCAGTTATGTTGTTGTACACGTTTGTACTATTGATTAGGCAGTTTTGTAAATCTGTTACCTCATGCTGTTTTGAAAACCTGTAAAGCGGAAATGTACTGCCAACACATTCTCAGTATGACTCGCTTGTATAGCTGTAACTGTCATAAAGTTTAAGGTGTTTTTTATTTTTATTTATTTTATGACTTCATTGTATTTGTATGGATTTATTTTTGCAAAAGAAAATACAATTTCCAACAGCCAATAAAACTGCCCATTCACATGGGCTATGGTGCTATCACACGATCCTTTCTCTTTCTCCAACTAGGTCTTTACTACAGCTGCACATTTATTCATGCTTCTGTAGATATTACAACAGTTTCCTCTATGCTGAATCCTGATTTCCTACTTAGTGACGTTCATTGGAACCCATTGGAACATATTTGATAGAGCTGTCCAGCAATAATGTCTATTATATATATTAATGATTTATTTACCACTTATTGTGATAACTAATCCTTTATTGCATACATGTATCATTTTCAATTATTAGATCACTGAAAAACTTCAACAACCAGTCCTACACAACATATTCTCTGCAAAATGATCCAGATTCAGGTTGATCTCCTCTGTTCAGTCGGAGCAACAGCAGATCTTCATCAGGAATGAAAAAGCTTGGATAAAAACTAGCAGATTTTAGGCTTGGCACATATTAATTATTTAATAAATTACTAAAAAAAATATTACAGTCAACATACCTGCTGTCTGACAATTAAGCATTACGACGTTTCCAAAAGATGTAAACTACATTATGTAAGAAGCAGAGCGAAAGACCCCTGTCTGTATTTTCTGTCTGAGTGGCACAACTTTTGTTTTCAGTTGGCTTCTCTGCAGAGTCTGTTCTGGTCCCTGAAGTAAAGTTTGAATTAATTTAATTTCCCTTTCTAAATGTTTTGGGTAAAACAAATCCAGGATACAGAAGATCTTTCTTTCTAACTATGTAAGTTTGGAGATGATGCTTTTATCAAGACTCCAGCCTCTTAGTCAGTTACTTATTCTACATTTATAAAGGACTAAAAACAAGAATTTAGTCAAGAGTTCTGCCAGAGACTATCTCACATCCCAGTAACAGTTGGCTTGCCATGGTTTCCTCAATATTAGATTCCATTACAACAATTTTCTAAATAAACAACATAGATTTGGACAAAATAAATAGGTTGTGGGGTTTATATTAGATCTACAGTGTGTTTACTGCTTCTTGTAATTGTTGCTGCACAATGTTCTCCTGCAGGTACTCATACTGCCACCTTACAGTGTTGCCTTCTTTGTACCATAATTTGTATATAATGATTTTACCTGTCATTAAAATAAGAAAAGCATCACCATTGTCTTGTCTTAATACTTGCAGAGCTCATGTCGATTTCATGGAAGTAAGGCAGTCCAAAAACAGGTAGATCTACAGTACTTTTAATTCAGATATATAAACATATCTTACCATGACAGGTCAGACAATCACAGAACAACTCAACAATAAAATGGCAAGGGACAAGAGGGTTTATACAGGAAAGAACCTTTAGAAATTAAATATGGCTGGAAGAATTGAACATAAAGTACATTCAAAACTACATGCAGGAATAGATGCACATGTGGATAATGTTCATTGGGTGGTGTACTTTTTTTTTTACTATTTTAAATTTTGACACTCAGATATGCACCGAGTGAGTTTTTCCTTCTTTTTTTTGTAAGTGCACACTTTAATGCATGTTTCAGTTGGCAACTTGTTCACACACAATGACGCGACACAAGATGCATCATTGGATTTCTTTCTTGTTGCAGATAAGATCTAACGAAACTTTCAGCTCCCAGTCTCCAGGGAGGTTACCGTTTGTTAAATACACGTAGTACAATAACAAATCTCACAGTGAGCCGTTTTAAATCTCCACACCAACATTCAGAGTCACAGCCTCTAAAACCTGTCAAAGCTCTTCATGCTCTGCATCACAACACATTTTAAACTTTACTCTCCACCCTTTCATGGTGTTTCAGCCCTCTACTCTTCAGTTGTTACTGGTCAAACTGGCTGAGTTGACTGACCCTGCGCTTCTGTATGTGTAATGACCTCATTCTGAGTCTTAGGACGGAGAGTCATCCATCCCGCTCCTTACTGCCGTATAGAGTCCAAATTCTCTTTAAGTCTTCGAGTCATACTGGGGATCAGGTTCACATGGTCGTCCACACAACTACCCACACAACTGTCCATCAGTGATCGAACAGCTGGCTCCTTTGCACCGGAGTCGAAAAGATCCTTCGCTTTATCGTTGCAGTGCATCGTGCATCTGGTTAGACGGTCCTGAGGGGTCAAAGAGGAGAGATGGTTTAGACTGAATAAAAACAGACAAAAGTCCCAGTAGACATGTTTAGAGATTTGCAGGTGAAAATGCAACTAAGTATTTAGGCTGAAACTGGGCTGGAAGGTTTTTTAAATGTTGCATCTAACTATAGGTGGAAGTTTAGGCTTGTCCTTTTTGACAATTTAAGGAATATGTGTAAATGCTATAGGAATATAGGGGATATAAAACAAATGCAATAAAATGTTACATCAAATATGTAAAATACAGGAAAAAATGACTATTTATAGTGCCATAAAATGCAACATATTGTGGCAGGTTTGATTAGAAATGCCACACTGAAATATAACCTTATTGTCATTGAAAGCATGCTGGAACACCTGTTACCTAAAGACTTAAACCAAACGTTCACTTTTAAAAATGCCACACACTCAAATGTCCCCTCACCTGAAACTTCTCTAGCTCTGAAGTGACCAGTCCCTGAGCTTTGGCCAGAGGAGTGTGACACCTCTCGATGCACTGATGCACCACAGACATGGAGTCTGTGGAGCGATCACAGCAGTCTGCACTGCACCTGAACATGCGACCCTGCAGCAAGAACACACAGTTGAGACATGGATATGGATACAGGTGCTGCACAGATCAGACTGGTAGAAAACCAACGTAACTGTTACTGCATGCACAGTTCATGTTTCACAGGCAAGACACCTACCTGCATTACACGGATGTGGTCCCTCTCCAGGCTTTGGACCATTTCTTCCACCTCATTTTGCACGCGTGCCTGATGTGCCGCTGCCATCTCTGTTTGTCCTACTCACTCCGCAAAGTCTTCACTAATATTCAAGATTCAGCTTTAGCATCTAAACTAGACCGGACTGACGCGACGTATTCGCGGCGTCCACGGCAAGTTCCTGCAGGCTACTTTACAATTTGATGATAACTAAGGTCACCTCCATTCAAGCATGCTACAAGATGAGTAGACGATTGCGCCACTTCCGCTTTACTTCCGCAACCTGTCAGGAAAAAAAAAAAACCCTCTTCCGTTTTGTGACTTCAAACCATTTTTTTTTTATCCTTAAGTCTATGGTACTTATCTTTTCGTGAGAAATCACAGAAGAGAGATGACAACTACCACGTAGCTCCAAACCTCTACAAGCCCTTTTTCATATGCACACACAAGTAAACTGCACAGATCAAAAGTATCCTAACTGGATTTAAAATAATTCAAAATTTTTCATAGTCTATTTACATTTCTTTTAAATATGTCAAAATGTATCTTTTGAAAGGTTATAATATGAACCGTGATGAGGCTCAAATCAATCTTCATCGTAAAAACTTTGCACCTTTCCATTGCAGTCCATCTGGAGCAGGGGTCACCAACCTTTCTGAAACTGAGAGCTACTTCATGGGTACTGAGTCATACGAAGGGCTACCAGTTTGATACACTCTTCTGAAATAACAAATTTGCTCAGTTTGCCTTTAGTTATATATGATTATTAATGATTAATGATAGTCATCTATGTGAAGACACTGATTACGTTAATGATTTCTCACAATAATTATCAACAATGACTTAACAAGGTGGGAAACAGATAATATCAATATTCAATTTTCATTTTTAGAACAGGCCTGAGGGCTACTCATGTGGTCCTTGGGGGCTACCTGGTGCCCGCGGGCACCGTGTTGGTGACCCCTGAAGACACATTTATCTCCGTTTTTTTTTATCTCGAATTAAGAGTTCACGGCCTTTATTGTGAAATTCGAACGTAAACGTGCCCGGAAGTGTGTCTGAATAGTAAGAGACGTTCATGGCGCCTCGACATGATTCAACCGTTGAACAAGTTTAGTTATTGACAGTTATATTCGTATAGTAGCTTTTGCTAAGTTTTATCAAGCGTTGAATATATCTTGAAGTGTAACGGTGAAGAAGATATTACCTCTGTGACGGCTAACTGCTTTTGGACCAACAGCAACCCTCTTCCTTAGTAACGTTAAGTTTTAAAACAGTGAGTCCACTCTGTCACTGTACCACTGAACGCTTTCTCTTTATAAAGTTTTTAAATATTAGAAAGACATGATAGTGTTGTATAATACGTGATGTTAATATTTCCTTTGTTCTTTGCGTGAGTCTGAACTCCTATGGTAGTAACCTTTGACCAAGACTGACAGAGACTGTTGCCTTCAAGTTATTAGCGGAACTGATCATGGGTTGTGTTTATTCTTCGTGTACAGATAGTGCAGTAGAGAACTAGCTAGATGCCCACAATGAATCCACGAACCTTGTCACTGAGAGCGCTGCTGTTTCTGGGGCTTTGGCAAATTGGGAGAAGAAGTCTAGCCTCAGCTCCAGAGCTGCAAGATCAACCCAAAAAGATAGGTAAGCCTGTCCCAGGGTGCATGTAAAAACAAAAACACACCAATCCTCCTTTCTATAACTACCTCCTCTATTTGTTCTGATTCTTCTATCTTCTAAAGTCTGCCTCACAAGAGATTTATACTATGGTTCTTATTATGTTTCTGTGGGGGGTGACCTCACTGTGACATTACCCAGAATGCAGTTGCATTGACATACAAGCAAGTTGAACAGACATCTTCATTTACATAAAGGGCATACTTTGTGCAAATTAGGTTGCTAACAGGTGGCACACTCAATTATACAGTATGTTATTGGCATTTGCAATAAAATATAGGGGTGGGAATTGATTCCCACCTCACGATTCGATTCCGATTCAGAGGCCAACGATTCGATTCTAAACCAATTATCGATGCATCTTGATGCAATAGTTTTTTAATGTAAATTTCCATGCGTGATTTTTAAAAATATACATATAAATCTGAGTTTACTACTCAGTTTGCTAATCACTTCCTAGACAAAGCAGCTAGACAAAGCTTAGATTTTGACATATACAGTATTTGTCACACACAAGTTTTAATGAAATGTTTTGTCTACTGAGTTTTTTATTTTGTAGTCATTCCATGCTTAAGCCTTAAACATGCTTGTGAAAGTCACCTTCTGTCCCAGTAATCTTCCATGTCAGAGCCTCAGTCATGTTTAAAGGTGGATAATTGGCTTCTTAGAACAAGGAACACGAGGTGGTCAGATGTAATGTGATAAAGTAGATGAACAGCCTATGTGTTTTGCCTAATTATTTTATGTATGTCTTATTAGATCATGTGTATATATACAACATTTATTTATTTTTTCCTTTTGGCCATTTTTGTGTGTTTTTTTCTGCACTCTTGCCTAAACTCTAAGTTGTTGTCCATTAGCTCATCCTCTTTCAGTCACTCTGTTTTTCGATTTGTACTTGTCTGGAGACAGTAACTTTTTAAAAATTTAAAAATGTTTTTAATAATCGATTATTAACTTATCAGAATCAAGCATCAAATCGCTCTAGAGAGAATCGCGATGCATCTAATAATACTTTTTTTTTTTTTCCCACCCCTAATAAATACCTGAAATATTTAAACTGCTGATTGGTTGTCCTGGGCGTCCTGTAGTCCCTTGTCAAATTCATCAGTCAGTTATTCAATATGAAAGAGCACCAATAATTTTATGGGATCTTTTTCTTATATATCTTATCTTTTTACCTATTATTTAACTGCATCAGGTTCTCAGTAGGTCACTTCTAAGATGATATTGCCGATACCAAAACAGGCCTCCTCAGTGGGAACAGAATTGATAAGTTGATTAATCAGTTACTTAATTGATACTGATAATAGATTAAGCACTTTGTCATTAATTAAGCAAACATGCCAAATATTTGCTGATACCAGCTTCTCAAATATAAGGATTTTCAGTTTTTCTCAATTTCAATTATTGTAAATTTCTGGGTTATTGGACTGTGTTTCAAATTAAAAAAGCTGTTTCAAGACGTCACCTTGAGCTCTGGGAAAATATGATGGACATTTTGTAGACTAAATGATCAAAACAATAACAAAATATTCATAAATAATAATAATAGTCAGATTAATCTATAATGAAAAACTAAATTGTTACAGCTGTAGTACAAAATTAAAAAAAATGGCATCTTACAGGGTTCATACGTTTTGAAAAAACCTGGAAAAGTAATGGAATTTAAAAAAATGCAAATTCCAGGCCTGGAAAGGTTTTGGAAACATAAAAAGACCCAGCAAGTTTTGGAAAAGTCATGGAATTATTTTTTTAACACAGTATAATAATATGTGATTAATAAATGTATTTCATGCACCACAGTATAGTAATATGTGATTAATAAATGTATTTCATGCACCGTTCTATTCGGGGCGCGATATTACGAATCCCACTATGAACCACATAAATTGTCATTCATTTTATTGTTAAATCTCTGTGGGTAAACTTTATTGTATAATGTCGACCGACATTTTCAGGAATACATAGTCATGGAAATTTGCCAAAAAGTCATGGATTAGTATTGATTAAAATGCGTATGAACCCTGATCTTAGCAGAATACTGTATTTAAGATGTGTCTATTTTAAGTATCTCACAAAAATAAAGCTGCAGGTGTCAAATAAAATGAAATTGGGCAGAGTTCAAATTACAAATATGCATATGGACCTCCAGTATAACCAGTGTTAATCAAATGAAAATATTCATATGAATATTTTATTTGATTAACACTGGTAATAAAATCAAGAGAATGATTTCAGATGAACGTGTTACAGTGTTGGTTTGCTTTGTTGTCATTGCTCCTTTAAAGCTGTGGTCGGAGCAGGCATTGGTGGCACAGCTGCAGCGTTTTACCTGAGGCAGGAGTTTGGAGCCGGGGTGCAGATCCATGTGTTTGAACCTGGTGCTGTTGGCGGACGACTGGCAACAGTGAACATAGGAGATCATGAGTATGAGACGGGAGGCTCAGTGATCCATCCTCTGAACCTACATATGAAGCACTTTATTGAAAAATTAGGTAACATATCCCAAGTTCAACAGACTCAGCACAAACACATTAGTAATTGCTACATAGGTCAGTATATTTGAAACTTAGAGAGAGCAATCCTGTTACATTATGTTGATTTTTCAGGTATTCCTCCGAGGAAAAATGTCCCCTCTAAAATGGCAATCTTTGATGGAAAAGAGCTCACGTTTGAAGAGAGTGACTGGTATATAGTAAATGTCTTGCACATGCTCTGGAGATACGGGTTCAACTTTCTCCGAATGCATATGTGGGTGGAGAGTATTTTGGACAAATTTATGAGGTGAGGAGGAAAAGTAGTTGTCATCATGGCTCCTAAATTTTATTCTTTTAGCATGAGATCCAGGAATATCAACATATAATTGCTGTCCCTTGTTCTGTTGGGTGTCTTAATACTCATGGGAATTCCCTTTATTCACAGGATCTACCAGTATCAGCAGTATGGTTACTCATTCTCCAGTGTGGATAGGCTCCTTCATGCCATGGGCGGCGATAGTTTTCTTACCCTGGTGAATCAGACGACGGAGGAAGCAATGATGGGCGAAGGATTTTCGCAGATCTTCCTCAACGATATTGTCACACCTGTCACTCGTGTCAACTATGGCCAAAGTGTCCGCATCAACGGCTTCGTGGGTATGTTTAACAATGACGTGAAAGATTCGGATTTGGTTTATCACATATCTCAAGGTTTTTGTTGAAAAGGCTGTCAAATAGAGGTAACATTGACTATTTCTTGTCTTCTAGGGGCAGTGTCATTAGCAGGAGCAGATTCAGGCCTGTGGGCAGTAGAAGGAGGAAATAAGAGAGTGTGCTCAGGACTGCTGTACCACAGCAAAAGTGAGCTCATCCCTGCCAGAGTGACCTCCATTTTAGTCAAAGTTCGACCATCAAAGACAGGTACCTTTTAACATTCCTACATTCGGTATGGAACTGGTCCAAACAATGGATTTCTCATGTGAATGTTTACACTTTTTTTAAATGGCAAATATTTAATCTTAACTTCCCTCCATCTCCCTTATTTTTAGGCACCACAACCAGTTTCTATGAGGTTAATTATGTTGAAGAATCAGGCCCAGCACACTCTCTGTATGACATAGTAATAATAGCAACACCGCTTCACCAGGGAAAGTCTGACATCACATTCTCAGGCTTCTCCCCTCCAATCCCGGCTCATTACCCCGGACGTTACCACCAGACTGTCTCCACTCTGGTCCACGGCATGCTGAACGTGTCCTACCTCGGGACCACAGAGCTAGCCTCAGAGTTCACTGTGTCTGACGTCCTCACCACAGACTCCAAGGACTCTGTCTTCAACAGCCTGAGCTCTATTGACCCTGTGTACATCCCTCAGGGTTACAAGCGACCCCCTGCCAGCCAGACCAAAGTCTGGAAGGTGTTCTCCCCAAAGCCGCTGTCCCTGGAGCAGATGCAGGACATGTTCATCTCCTGGGATTCAGTGTCAGAGACTCAGTGGCTGGCTTATCCTTCTTACCACCCACCGCACCGTAAGACGCCTCCCTTCATCCTGCACAACCGGCTGTACTACCTCAACGCTGTGGAGTGGGCGGCAAGCGCCATGGAGATGAGCGCCATTTCTGCCAGGAATGTGGCCCTGCTGGCACACCACCGCTGGCACCAACAGGTCAGCAAGATCGACCAAGAAGACCTGCACATCAGACTAAGAGGGGAACTCTGAAGAGGGAGAACTCTGACCCCTTTAAACTTCAAGAACAATTCCTGGTTTATTACAATTTGGATCTTGTTGTAGTTTTGGCCATCATCTCTATCTTTTACTTAGTAAAGTAATTGCTAAGATCTGGGAAAAGCAGTCGCTACAATTAGGTCTGACAGGGCAAAACACTTGAGCAGTCAAACAATCACAGTTTAACCAGTTTATCTAAACCACTGTATTTGATTGTTAACCCTTTAGTAATCCCTCATTGCACAGGAAAACTACTTGTACACACACAACCACTTCAAATATGGTGTTTTAAAGTTGAAGTTGAAAGTTTTTAGCGATGCCTCTGCTTTCACAGTTCTCAGCCGTTAACTTGGCGAGTACGACGTTATTACCAATAGGAATGTTGACCAAAACTAAGAAAAAAAAGACCAACTGGAATGATCCTTTAATCACCCTAACTGTAGCCACAGTTCATAATTCACCAGCAACAATAGCACAAATCGCACTAAAAGGTGGGTCAACATTGTACTGTGCTGAAGTTTGTAATCACTGTTAACCACGCTGAACTCCAGTAGACACATAGTGTTCCTCTGTGTACGTGTGTGTCATTTTTATATATTTCGTATGTGCACTACTTCTGTTATGAACATGGTACAGCTAACATCCAGCAACTCAACTTGTTGGTGATACGTAATCCAAGATGGATTTATGGGTCTTCCGATGATTTCTCAGCCTCTTTACGTCCTCAGCAGACTACTGTATACGTTGTTAGTGAGTAAAGACAGCTGTCAGCAAGAGACTTGGGCCACTAAGACGTTGCAAATCAAATGTTTTGATGTCAGTTATGAAAAGGATTAACAAGTCCATGTTTTTTCTTACTATTTAATTGTACTGATAATGTTAATAAGACTAAAATTGGACAGGCTAATAACACTAACGAGGTGTATAAATTCAGCATGTTAAAACAATGATTGTGCCTTAAAGATTAAAGTGTAATTGGCTTACGTCTTTAATAAATGATAAGTCTCCCTATCGTTTTAGAAATCATTTGTCCTGTGGGTCTTCCTGTGTCATCAGAGCCAGGCCAACAGGACCAAACTAAAAAGAATAGAATGCATTTCTGTGTTTTGTTGTAACATGGAGGATAATCTGTATTAAAGTAGTGCATTACCAGATGTCATGTCACTTTAAACCTACTGTACCTACCTAAACCACTTTCATGTTCTTTAACCACTTTGGGAAGGAAATTGTAGTTTGCTAAATGTTTCTTAAGAGCAGGTGTATTTTTCTAGATTTTTGAAAGACATTTTCTGGTTTGAGTATATGTCAAGACATACTGTAGCAAAAATAGTAATAGTGCAGTTGAATTGACAGAAAAAAAAAATCAGTTTAGCACTTAATTATTTTTGTAAATACCTAAAAAAAGCAATGTGGAGTATTTAGACTGGCTTCTTCTGTACAAATAAAACAAGGCTTTTAATTATAATCTAAACTTTTGATTTCAGATTTGAATCAATACTGAAACCTGAAACAGTGTGTTTTGCAAGAGTCTACAATCACAATAAAGGGAAGAGGCAATGTCTGCTTTTGTCTGCATTAAATTATGTTTAAATCCAGGTAAGATTGCTCAAATCTTACCTGGCAGACCGAACCTACCGGGTAACTTGGAGAGCATCTACCTCAGAACCTTGCCCACTCAAAACTGGGGTTCCTCAGGGATCAGTCCTCTCTGTACACCATCTCTCTCGGCTCTCGTCATTCAGTCGCACGGCTTTTCTTATCACAGCTACTATGACACCCAACTAATTCTCTCCTTTCCAGAGTCTGAAACTCAAGTAGCAACACGTATCTCGGCCTGTCTGACTGATATCTCTTCTTGGATGTCCACACACCATCTGAAACTCAACCTTGACAAGACTGAGCGTCTTTTTCTTCCAGCAAAAGGCTCTCCTACCCAGGACCTGACTATAACAATTGACAACTCTGTGGTAGTTCCCACCCAGACTGCTAGAAACCTGGGTGTGACACTTGACGACCAACTAACCTTCACTGCCAACATTGCTGCAACTACCCGATCGTGTAGATACATGCTGCATAACATCAGAAAAATACATCCCCTTCTAACACAGAAGGCGGCTCAGGTTCTGGTTCAGGCTCTAGTCATCTCACGTCTAGACTACTGCAACTCCCTCCTGATTGGCCTGCCTGCATGTGCCGTCCAAATTGTGTGTATATATATCTCTCTTGATACTGCACTTTTCATATGGCTCTTTGTAGCATTACCTATTTAGAGCTAATGTACTTGCACTTACTACTTGTTGTCTGGAGTTTGAAACCACACACACAACTGAAACACTCTCATAAACACTACTCAAATGCTCTCACACGCAATACTGAAACACTCATATACACAACTGAAACAGGATTTCATTTTTAATAGTGTATATGAGAGCGTTTCAGTAGTGTTTATGAGAGCGTTTCAGTAGTGTTTATGAAAGCATTTCAGTATTGTTTATTAGAGTGTTTCGGTAGTGTTAATGGAGCGTTTCAGTTGTGTCTATGAGCTCCTTTCAGTATTGCGTGAGAGGATTTCATTTGAACAGGAAGGCGTTTCAGTGTAACAGGAAGGTGGCTGGGAAAAGTAAGTTAACATTCCCTGAGCAAGATTCAAACCTGAGTCTCCCACATAAAAGTCAATATTACCCATTGAGCTATCCATCTATTTATATCTCATATCTCATTTACTTTAAAAAAAAATTATTATCTCAGAAAACGGGCAAAAAACATACCCTTGAGAAGAAATGTCTGTATGAAATACAGGCTTCTTTTTCCATCCACCTTCTGCCTTCTGGTTAAACTGAACTGTCTTCCGGTGTTGTGACGAAAACGACTACCTGCCGAAACAGATGGGACGGACATGCAACGACTCCTAATACATGTATGTCATTATGTAAGAAGCGCATATTTCATACAGACTTGTCTTCTCAACAGACCGCAAAAGTCCTTACAGAAGCAGCTGTGTTATTATATTCTATTACAATCATTTAATTAGACCGGTGTTTTTCAAAAAATGTAATATATTTTCCTCCCTTTCATGGTGACCCCACTATCAAGAACATCTTTGAACCTGACTTTCACTCGTCCTAACTTCTGTAACCCTACAAACATTACCCTTCTTTCTTGTATATACTTCCTGCATGAAATCAGGATATGCTCCACTGTTTCCTTCTCTTCTCACTAATTTACTGTTACCAATTCTTAATTTATGGTTTTTCACGAATGACTGCAAAAGTGCAACAAATGCAGTATTCCACAATGAAGATTACAAACGAAGATTACGCTTTTTAAGGTAATACATCCCCTTGACAAAGTGTTTTGCTTGTTTCTGAATTCATCCTTAATTCAGAAAAAGAGAGGCAAAAAATGAAAGGTCTGTTTTTTCGGAATTCATAAGATAATTACTCATTAATTCAGAAAAACTGTTTTTTGCCTGTTTTTCTGAGATAACTTTTTCTCAAGTAACAAGATAAATGCAAAAATTGCCTTGAATTTGCAACATCTGGATAGTTTAATGGGTAATATCATAACCCAGGTTCAATTCCAGTCAGGGAATGTAAACTTACTTTTCCCAGCCATCTTCTGTTGCACTGAAACTCCTTCCTGTTCAACTGAAATCCTATCACACGCAATACTGAAACGCTCATAAACACAACTGAAACAGTCTTATAAACACTACTGAAACACTCTCATAAACACTATGAAATGCTTACATAAACACTACAGAAACACACTCACATGCTATACTGAAACATTCTCATACACTACTGAAACGCTCTCACACACCATACTGAAAAGCTCTCATATACACTATTGAAAGTAAAATCCTGTTTCAATTGTGTATATGAGTGTGTTTTAGTATTGTTTTAGTATTGCATGTTCGAGCGTTTCAGTTGTGTGTGTGTGTGTGTGTGTGTGTGTGTGTGTGTGTGTGTGTGTGTGTGTGTGTGTGTGTGTGTGTGTGTGTGAGGTTTCAGTATAGTAAGTGAGAGTATAATTTGTCACTAGTGTGTATGAAAGCATTTCAGTAGAGTGTGTGAGAGGATTTCACTTGTATGTGTGTGAGGTAATTGTGAATAATATCCCAGATGTTAATCTGCACGATTAATTGAGGAATTGTCTTACTGAGCGACATTGTGACCCGTCATTCATAAGCCAAGGATGTGTGGTGAAATCACCGTTTCCATTCGCAAAAAGAAATGAACATTGCTTTCAGCTCAGATCCAAGGACGGCCATTTTTCCTTTTGTATTAAACAGACACAGTAACACCCCAAATGAAGGCCGTGTGACTGAAGAGCCAACAATGGGTGGCATTGATGGCCTGAATAAGGATACGTCTGTGTGGTGATGTGCCACCCAGCTGTCCTCTCAGGTAGGGAGGGACAATGGTACCAGAGCCGCCTGTCCATGCAAAACATGTGACGTTACTGAAGATATAAGAGGCTGTAAACTGACAACAACCCAAAATCTTCCACTACCCAGACTAAAAGCCAAGATGAGATTTCTAGTGCCGCTAGGTGTATTCCTCGCTGTGGCAGCATTTCACTCCGGTAAGAAGAATAAATAGTTGTTTATGATTTGCAAGGGAATTAGAATGTCACAATAATTTTAAATGTGCTGATCTCCATTGATGGAAACTGTGAGCTCAAATTTTTTTGTCTGTTTTTATATAAGTTTACTTGATAACGTGCTTCTATAGAAAACCCATTCATGCTTATTTACTACAGATGTTCAGTTATGTATTTATTTGAGGCCTGACTGATGTATTTGATTTATTTGATTCCTAGCTCTCTCAGCATCTCTGGAATCTGCAGAGAGAGAGGAAGTAGTTGCTCAGCACGGTGAGGAATTATTCTTAATAATAATTAGTTTAAAAGCAATAATTATAACTATAATAATAAGTAATAAGTAACTAATAATATAGTATGTCGACGAGTCATGAAAAAGTCATAGTATAGTATTTCCAAAAAAGTCATAGTATACTACAAACGTGTGTCGAAAAAAGTTATAGTGTAGAATGTTGAAAAAACGTCATTGTATAGTATGTCAAAAAGTGATAAAGAGTCAGTATATTATGTCGAAAATTGTCATAGTATAGTATGTCGAAAAAGTGATGAAAAGTCATAATATATATCAAAAAAAAAAAGTGATTAAAAAAAATCATAGTATAGTATATTGAAAAAAGTGATGAAAAAGTGATAATATAGTATGTTGAAACAAGTCATAATTACTATGTCCAAAAAAGCGATAAAAAAAGTCATGGTATAGATTGTCGAAAAAAGTTATAAAAAAGTCTTAGTAGATCATGTCGAAATATATATAATAATAATTATAATATAATAATAAAACTAATACCACACAAAGGGGGGAGGGGAAAGAATGGACTTTTCAGCATGAGCCTGTCTCTCTCAGCCCCTACCATTATATCACTTTGTCTACTGTACCACTGTCTTATAGGCTATATTAGCATTCCTACACAATCTGGACTGTGGTCATAACATCTACATCTTATAATTTATTTATTCCCTGTTATATATTGTTCTTATTCATAGCCAGTTAATATTTCATAGTCATAGTTAATATTTAATATTAATCTGTTGCACTGTTCAATCCCTGCACTGTTCACTTTTGCACTACCACCATTGCACACACTCTACCATAGCACCTTATCATGGTCATTGCATTTCTGTGAGTGATTTTTATTTTTATTTTTACTCTTATTTATGTGTGATATATGTGTATATGTGTTTGTTGTGTTGTGGTTGTCTAAGTTACTGGATGCCTAAATTTTCCTTTGGGATGAATAAAGTATCTATCTATCTATCTATCTATCTATCTACTATGACTTTTCTCACTTTTTTCGACATACTATACTATGACTTGTCTATCCCTTTATTCAACATACTATACTATGACTTTTTTCAACACACTATACTTTTTCTTTTTTCGACATACTATATTTCAATCAGGAGAGACTTCGTTGCAGATATGCAAATATTTATTGTAGATAAGCATAATATGAAATGTACATGAAATGTACAGAGTCTTTGGGGATTGGACTCCATCATTAAAAATATTTAAAGGGGTAGAGAAACAGACATATTCCCCCTCAATGGAGCCTAGACACTGGTGATGGCGGAGAGGGAACCCGGAGGCCAAACGAAGGACCTGTCTGCCGGAAAGGGACTCAGGCTGCAGTGTTTGATGATGCCCGGAGGTGGAAGGGGAGGAGGGTTGCACGTTTGCCTGAGAAGACAGCTGATAGAAAGGAGAGAGACATTTAAAGCAGGATGTCATGCTGTGATTGGATCATGAATTTTGTGGCCAATTCTGATTGGTTTACTGAAGAGTGAACGCCTCTTAACAGCTGAATAGATTTAGGGAGAGATAGTGGTGATTGCAGTAATTAGAAGTCTTCCTGAAAGAATTTGCGCTGAGCTTCATTATGATTTTTTCCGATATACTATACTATGATTTTTTTTATCACTTTTTCCGACATACTATACTATGAATTTTTTCAACACACTATACTATCCCTTTATTTGACATACTATAATAAGACTTTTATATCACTTTTTTTGACATACTATAATATGTATTTTGTAATCACTTTTTTCGACAGACTATACTATGAATTGTCAATCCCGTTATTCGACATACTATACTAAACCTTTTTTTGCACTTTTTTGACATACTATACTATGACTTTTTTATTCACTTTTTTTACATACTATACTATGACTTTTTTCAAAATACTGTACCATAACTTTTTTATCACTTTTTCGACTATACTATGACTTTTTTTCCGACATACTATACTATGACTTATTTATCACTTTTTCCATCATGCTATACTATCACTTTGTCATCACTTTTTTCGAATATTATACTATGACTTTTTTCACATTTTTCTGAATACTATACTATCACTTTTTTCAACATTCTGTAATGACTTTTGTTCCCCTTTTTTATACATACTATACAATTACTTTTTTCGGTATACTATACTTTGACTTTGTTCCACTTTTTTCGATACACTGTACTATGACTTTTTTCACTTTTTTGACAAACTATACTTTGACTTTTTTTGACATATGATACTATGACTTTTTTCTACTTCCTTCGACATACTATACTATGGCTTTTTTCGAAATACTGTACCATAACTTATTTATCACTTTTTTCGACATACTAGACTATGACTTTTTCATCACTTTTATCGACATACTATACTGTGACTTTTTCTGACATACTATACTATGACTTGTCAATACCTGTATTCAAAATACTATACTAAGACTTTTTTTAGCACTTTTTCGACATACTATACTATGACTTTTTTAGCACTTTTTTCGACATACAATTCTATGACTTGTATATCCTTTTATTCGACATACTATTCTATCACTTTTTCATTACTTTTTTTTTTTAAATATTATACTATCACTTTTTTCGACATAATATACTATCACTTTTTTCACATTTTTCGACATACTATACTATCACTTTTTCCGACATACTATACTATGACTTTTTTCAACATACTATACTGACTTTTGTTCCCCTTTTTTCAACATACTATACTTTGACTTTGTTCCACTTATTTCGACACTCTGTACTATGAATTTTTTCACTTTTTTAACATACTATACTTTGACTTTTTTCACTTTTTACCTTCAATTTCCTTCGACATGCTATACTATGATTTTTTTTCAACATACTATACTAAGACTTTTTATCAATTTCTTCGACATACTATACTATGACTTTTTTCACTTTTTTCGACATACTAGACTAAGACTTTTTCATCACTTTTTTCGACATACTATACTATGACTTTTTTCACTTTTTTCGACATACTATACTATGACTTTTTTCACTTATTTTGACATACTATACTATGACTTTTTATCACTTTATTCAACACTATACTATAACTTTTTTCGACATACTATAATATGACTTTTTTCACTTTTTTCGACATACTATACTATGACGTTTTTCGACATACTACACTACAATTTGTTTCATTTGTTTTACGTTTTTCGACATACTAGACTGACTTTTTCATCACTTTTTCGACATACTATACTATGACTTTTTTCACTTATTTTGACATACTATACTATGACTTTTCATCACTTTATTCAACACAATACTATAACTTTTTTCGACATACTATAATATGATTTTTTTATCACTTTTTCCGACATACTATAATAGGACTTTTTATCACTTTTTTCAACATACTATACTATGACTTTGTTCCACTTTTTTCGACACTCTGTACTACGAATTTTTTCACTTTTTTTTGACATACTTTGACTTTTTTGCACTTTGTTCGATATACTATACTATGACTTTTTTTTCCACTTTTTTCGAATTCCTATACTATTCTATGACTTGTATGTCCTTTAATTCAACATACCATACTAAGACTTTTTAATCACTTTTCTCCACAGACTGTAATAGGACTTTTTTCTATAGACTATACTGTGATTTTTTATTCACTTTTTTTCTACATACTATACTATGACTTTTTCATCACGTTTTTCGACATTCTACACTACGATTTGTTTCACTTTTGTCGACATACTATACTATGACTTTTTTTAACATACTATACTATAACTTTTTTATCACTTTTTTCAACGTAATATACTGACTTATTTATTTTACTTTATTTACTTTTTATGACATACTATACTATGACTTTTTTATTACTTTTTTTTACATACTATAATGTCTTTATTCAATCACTTTTTTCGACAGACTATACTATGACTTTTATTGAAATACTATACTATGACTTTTTTTTCCGATATACTATAAATATGACATTTTTATCACTTTTTCCGTCATACTTTGACTTTTTATCACTTTTTTGACATACTATACTATGACTTTTTTCGACATACTATACTATGACTTTTTTTGACATATTATACTATGACTTTTTTATCATGTTTTTCGACATACTATACTATGATTTTTTTATTTACTTTTATCGACATTTCCGACATACTATACTATGACTTTTTTCCACTTCCTTCGAAATACTATACTATGACTTTTTTCGACATACTATACAATGACTTTTGCAAAATACTGTACTATGACTTTTTCATCACTTATCGACATTCTATACTATGAATTTTTTCGACATACTATACTAAGACTTTTTTAGCACTTTTTTGACTTACTATACTATTATTTTTTTAGCACTTTTTCCGACATACTATACTATGACTTTTTCATCACTTTTTTTGACTTACTATAATATGACTTTTTCGACATACTATACTGTGAGTTTTTATCACTTTTTTCGACATACTACACTATGACTTTTTCATCACTTTTTTCGACTTACTATAATATGAATTTTTTCGACATACTATACTAAGACTTTTTTAGCACTTTTTTGACATACTATACTATTATTTTTTTTAGCACTTTTTCCAACATACTATACTATGACTTTTTTCACTTATTTTGACATACTATACTGTGAGTTTTTAATCACTTTTTTCCGTCATACTATACTATGACTTTTTTATCACTTTTTTCGACATACAATTTTATGACTTGTATATCCTTTTATTCGACATACTATACTAAGAATTTTTAATAACTTTTTTCTACATACTATACTATGACTTTTTTTGACATACTATACTATGATTTTTTCATCACGTTTTTCGACATACTATACTATGGCTTTTTATTTACTTTTTTCGACATTTCCGACATACTATACTATGACTTTTTTCCACTTCCTTCGACATACTATACTGTAACTTTTTTCGACATACTATACAATGACTTTTGCAAAATACTGTACTATGACTTTTTTCGACATACTATACTATGGCTTTTTTCGAAATACTGTACCATATACTGTACTATACTATGACTTTTTTTCCGACATACTATACTATGACTTTTATCACTTTTTTCGACATACAATTCTATGACTTGTATATCCTTTTATTCGACATACTATACTAATACATACTACACTATGACTTTTTTCAACATACTATACTATGACTTTTTTCGACATACTATTCTATGACTTTTTTATCATGTTTTTCGACATACTATACTATGATTTTTTTATTTACTTTTTTCGACATTTCCGACATACTATACTATGACTTTTTTCCACTTCCTTCGAAATACTATACTATGACTTTTTTCGACATACTATACAATGACTTTTGCAAAATACTGTACTATGACTTTTTCATCACTTTTTTCGACATACTATACTAAGACTTTTTTAGCACTTTTTTGACATACTATACTATAATTTTTTTAGCACTTTTTCCGACATACTATACTATGACTTTTTTCACTTATTTTGACATACTATACTGTGAGTTTTTATCACTTTTTTCAACATACTATACTCTGAATTTTTTCGAAATACTACACTATGACTTTTTCATCACTTTTTTTTTGACTTACTATAATATGACTTTTTTCGACATACTATACTATGACTTTTTTTGACATACTATACTATGAATTTTTTGACATACTATACTGTGACTTTTTCCACTTTATTTGACATACTATAATATGACTTCTTTCCACATACTATACTATGACTTTTTTATCACTTTTTTCGACATAGAATTCTATGACTTGTATATCCTTTTAATTCAACATACTATACTAAGAATTTGTAATAACTTTTTTCTACATACTATACTATGACTTTTTTCGACATACTATTCTATGACTTTTTTCGACATACTATACTATGAATTTTTTCGACATACTACACTATGACTTTTTTTATCACTTTTTTCAACTTACTATAATATGACTTTTTTCGACATACTATACTATGACTTTTTTTGACATACTATAGTGTGACTTTTTCCACTTAATTTGACATACTATAATTTGACTTCTTTCACATACTATACTATGACTTTTTCATCACTTTTTTCAACATACAATACTATGACTTTTTTATCATTTTTTTCCGTCATACTATACTATGACTTTTTTATCACTTTTTTCGACATACAATTTTATGACTTGTATATCCTTTTATTCGACATACTATACTAAGAATTTTTAATAACTTTTTTCTACATACTATACTATGACTTTTTTGACATACTATACTATGACTTTTTCATCACGTTTTTCGACATACTATACTATGATTTTTTATTTACTTTTTTCGACATATCCGACATACTTTACTATGACTTTTTTCCACTTCCTTCGACATACTATACTTTGACTTTTTTCGACACACTATACAATGACTTTTGCAAAATACTGTACTATGATTTTTTATCACTTTTTTCGACATACTAGACTATGAGTTTTTTCATCACTTTAATCGACATACTATACTATGACTTTTTTCGACATACTATACTAAGACTTTTTTAGCACTTTTTTGACATACTATACTATGATTTTTTTAGCACTTTTTCAAACATACTATACTATGACTTTTTTAACATTTTTGACATACTATACTATGATTTATTTTAGCACTTTTTCCGACCTACTATACTATGACTTTTTTTGACATACTATACTATGACTTTTTTATCACTTTTTTTGACATACTATACTATAACTTTTTTCGACATACTGCACAATGTCTTTTGCAAAATACTGTACTATGACTTTTTCATCACGTTTTTCGACATACTATACTATGGCTTTTTATTTACTTTTTTCGACATTTCCGACATACTATACTATGACTTTTTTCCACTTCCTTCGACATACTATACTATAACTTTTTTCGACATACTACACAATGACTTTTGCAAAATACTGTACTATGACTTTTTATCACTTTTTTCGACATACTATACTATGGCTTTTTTCGAAATTCTGTACCATATACTGTACTATACTATGACTTTTTTCCGACATATTATACTATGACTTTTTTTATCACTTTTTTCGACATACAATTCTATGACTTGTATATCCTTTTATTCAACATACTATACTAATACATACTACACTATGATTTATTTTAGCACTTTTTCCGACATACTATTCTATGACTTTTTTCAACATACTATACTATGACTTTTTTCGACATACTATTCGATGACTTTTTTTGACATATTATACTATGACTTTTTTATCACGTTTTTCGACATACTATACTATGATTTTTTTACTTACTTTTTTCGACATTTCCGACGTACTATACTAAACTTTTAGCAGTTTTTTGACATACTATACTCTGATTTTTTTAGCACTTTTTCCGACATACTATACTATGACTTTTTTCACTTATTTTGACATACTATACTGTGACTTTTTATCACTTTTTTTTCATCCATCTTCGTCCGCTTATCCGGTAACGGGTCGCGGGGGTAGCAGCTCCAGCAGGGGACCCCAAACTTCCCTTTCCCGAGCCACATTAACCAACTCCGACTGGGGGATCCCGAGGCGTTCCCAGGCCAGGTTGGAGATATAATCCCTCCACCTAGTCCTGGGTCTTCCCCGAGGCCTCCTCCCAGCTGGACGTGCCTGGAACACCTCCCTAGGGAGGCGCCCAGGGGGCATCCTTACCAGATGCCCGAACCACCTCAACTGGCTCCTTTCGACGCGAAGGAGCAGCGGCTCTACTCCGAGCTCCTCACGGATGACTGAGCTTCTCACCCTATCTCTAAGGGAGACGCCAGCCACCCTCCTGAGGAAACCCATTTCGGCCGCTTGTACCCTGGATCTCGTTCTTTCGGTCATGACCCAGCTTTCATGACCATAGGTGAGGGTAGGAACGAAAACTGACCGGTAGATCGAGAGCTTTGCCTTCTGGCTCAGCTCTCTTTTCGTCACAACGGTGCGATAAATTGAATGTAATACCGCACCCGCTGCGCCGATTCTCCGACCAATCTCCTGCTCCATTGTCCCCTCACTCGCAAACAGACCCCAAGGTACTTGAACTCCTTCACTTGGGGTAAGGACTCATTCCCTACCTGGAGAAAGCACTCCATCGGTTTCCTGCTGAGAACCATGGCCTCCGATTTAGAGGTGCTGATCCTCATCCCAGCCGCTTCACACTCGGCTGCGAACCGATCCAGTGAGTGCTGAAGGTCACAGGCCGATGATGCCATCAGGACCACATCATCCGCAAAAAGCAGCGATGAGATCCCCAGCTCACCGAACTGCAACCCCTCTCCACCCCGACTACGCCTCGATATCCTGTCCATAAATACTACAAACAGGATTGGTGACAAAGCGAAGCCCTGGCGGAGGCCAACCCTCACCTGAAACGAGTCCGACTTACTGCCGAGAACCCGGACACAGCTCTCGCTTTGGTCGTACAGAGATTGGATGGCCCTGAGAAGGGACCCCCTCACCCCATACTCCCGCAGCACCTCCCACAGTATCTCCCGGGGGACCCGGTCATACGCCTTCTCCAGATCCACAAAACACATGTAGACCGGTTGGGCATACTCCCAGGCTCCCTCCAGGATCCTTGCAAGAGTAAAGACCTGGTCCGTTGTTCCACGACCAGGACGGAATCCGCATTGTTCCTCTTCAACCTGAGGTTCGACTATCGACCGAACCCTCCTTTCCAGCACCTTGGAGTAGACTTTACCGGGGAGGCTGAGAAGTGTAATACCCCTGTAATTGGCACACACCCTCTGGTCCCCCTTTTTGAAAAGGGGAACCACCACCCCGGTCTGCCACTCCTTAGGCACCGTCCCCGACTTCCACGCAATGTTGAAGAGGCGTGTCAACCAAGACAACCCCTCCACACCCAGAGCTTTAAGCATTTCTGGACGGATCTCATCAATCCCTGGGGCTTTGCCACTGTGGAGTTGTTTAACTACCTCAGCAACTTCCACCAGGGAAATTGACGACAATCCCCCATCATCCTCCAGCTCTGCCTCTACCATAGAGGGCGTATTAGTCGGATTTAGGAGTTCCTCAAAGTGCTCCTTCCACCGCCCTATTACCTCCTCAGTTGAGGTCAACAGCGTTCCATCCTTACTGTACACAGCTTGGATGTTTCCCCGCTTCCCCCTCCTGAGGTGGCGAACGGTTTTCCAGAAGCACCTTGGTGCCGACCGAAAGTCCTTCTCCATGTCTTCTCCGAACTTCTCCCACACCCGCTGCTTTGCCTCTTTCACAGCAGAGGCTGCAGCCCTTCGGGCCCTTCGGTACCTTGCAACTGCCTCCGGAGTCCCCTGGGATAACATATCCCAGAAAGACTCCTTCTTCAGTCGGACGGCTTCCCTGACCACCGGTGTCCACCACGGTGTTCGTGGGTTGCCGCCCCTTGAGGCACCTAAGACCCTAAGACCACAGCTCCCCGCCGCAGCTTCAGCAATGGAAACTTTGAACATTGTCCACTCGGGTTCAATGCCCCCAGCCTCCACAGGGATGCACGAAAAGCTCCGCCGGAGGTGTGAGTTGAAAGTCTGTCGGACAGGGGCCTCCTCCAGACGTTCCCAGTTCACCCGCACTACCCGTTTGGGTTTACCAGGTCTGTCCAGAGTCTTCCCCCACCCTCTGACCCAACTCACCACCAGATGGTGATCAGTTGACAGCTCTGCCCCTCTCTTCACCCGAGTGTCCAAAACATACGGCCTCAGATCAGATGAAACGATTATAAAATCGATCATTGACCTTTGGCCTAGGGTGCTCTGGTACCAAGTACACTTATGAGCATCCCTATGTTCGAACATGGTGTTCGTTATAGACAATCCATGACTAGCACAGAAGTCCAACAACAAACAACCACTCTGGTTTAGATCAGGGAGGCCGTTCCTCCCAATCACGCCTCTCCATGTGTCTCCATCATTGCCCACGTGCGCGTTGAAGTCCCCCAGCAGAACTATGGAGTCCCCCACTGGAGCCCCATGCAGGACTCCATTCAAGGTCTCCAAGAAGGCCGAATACTCCGAGCTCTTGTTTGGTGCATACGCACAAACAATAGTCAGAGTTTTCCCCCCCACAACCCGCAGGCGTAGGGAGGCGACCCTCTCGTCCACCGGGGTAAACTCCAACGTAGCGGCGCTCAGCCGGGGGCTTGTGAGTATCCCCACACCCGCCCGGCGCCTCACACCCTGGGCAACTCCGGAGAAGAAAAGAGTCCAACCCCTATCCAGGAGTATGGTTCCAGAACCGAGACTGTGCGTAGAGGTAAGCCCCACCAGATCCAACTGGTAGCGCTCCACCTCCCGCACAAGTTCCGGTTCCTTCCCCCACAGAGAGGTGACGTTCCACGTCCCCAGAGCCAGCGTCTGCTGCCCGGGTCTGGTCCGTCGAGGCCCCTGACCTTCACTGCCACCCATGTGGCAGCGCACCCGACCCCAGCGGTTCCTCCCACAGGTGGTGGGCCCATGGGTTGGAGAGAGAGGTGCCACGTAGCTTTTTCGGGCTGTGCCCGACCGGGCTCCGTGGCAAACCCGGCCACCAGGCGCTCGCTGACGGGCCCTCCATCTGGGCCTGGCTCCAGACGGGGGCCCCGGGCTTCCTCCGGGCAGGGTCACATCATCTCTACCTCGTTTTTTCATAGGGTTTTTGAACCATTCTTTGTCTGGCCCCTCACCTGAGACCACTTTGCCTTGGGAGACCCTACCAGGAGCACGAAGCTCCAGACAACACAGCCCTCAGGTTCATAGGGACACACAAACCTCTCCACCACGATAAGGTGATGGTTCCCGGAGAAGGGCTTACTATAATATGACTTTTTTCGACATACTATACTATGAATTTTTTGACATACTATACTATGACTTTTTCCACTTTATTTGACATACTATAATATGACTTTTTTCCACATACTATACTATGACTTTGTTGACATACTATACTGTGACTTTTTCCACTTTATTTGACATACTATAATATGACTTTTTTCCACATCCTATACTATGACTTTTTTATCACTTTTTTCGACATAGAATTCTATGACTTGTATATCCTTTTATTCAACATACTATACTAAGAATTTGTAATAACTTTTTTCTACATACTATACTATGACTTTTTTCGACATACTATTCTATGACTTTTTTCGACATACTATACTATGACTTTTTTTGACATACTATAGTGTGACTTTTTCCACTTAATTTGACATGCTATAATTTGACTTCTTTCACATACTATACTATGACTTTTTCATCACTTTTTTCAACATACAATACTATGACTTTTTTATCACTTTTTTCCGTCATACTATACTATGACTTTTTTATCACTTTTTTCGACATACAATTTTATGACTTGTATATCCTTTTATTCGACATACTATACTAAGAATTTTTAATAACTTTTTTCTACATACTATACTATGACTTTTTTGACATACTATACTATGACTTTTTCATCACGTTTTTCGACATACTATACTATGATTTTTTATTTACTTTTTTCGACATATCCGACATTCGACTTTCCGACTTTACTATGACTTTTTTCCACTTCCTTCGACATACTATACTTTGACTTTTTTCGACATACTATACAATGACTTTTGCAAAATACTGTACTATGACTTTTTATCACTTTTTTTGACATACTATACTATGGCTTTTTTCGAAATACTGTACCATAACTTTTTTATCACTTTTATCAACATATTATACAGTGACTTTTTTCAACATACTATACTAAGACTTTTTTAGCACTTTTTTGACATACTATACTATGACTTTTTATCACTTTTTTCGACATACTATTCTGTGACTTTTTTCCACTTTTTTTGACATACTGTACTATGACTTTTAAAGACATACCATACTATGACTTTTAAAGACATAAAATATTATGACTACATCACTTTTTTCGAGACACTAATAATATGCAAAACAATGTCATAGGTCAGACTCGAACCATGGACCTTCCATAACATACCTCTACATATGTGCACCTGCTCTACCAATTGAGCTAACCAGCCTCTAATCTACCTCCTTTCGACATACTATACTATGACTCCTTTATCACTTTTTTAAACATACTACACGACGTTTTTCGACATACTATGTTATGACTGTTTTAGACATTCTATGACATTTGAGATAAAATGTTATGACTTTATCACTTTTTTTGAGACACTTAATTATGACACATGAGCACAGTCAGGGTCGATCCCTGTACCTTTGGTAGGTGATTCACTACATACGTGCACCTGCTCTACCAACAGAGCTAACAAGCCACTGTCCTGACTATTTCCGACATACTATACTATGACTCTTTTCAACATAATATACTATGAATTTTTCGACATACTATACTGTGACTTTTTCCACTTTTTTTGACATACTATAATGTGACTTCTTTCGACATACTATACTGTGACTTTTTTCGAGAAGTCATCCTATGACTTTTAAAGACATAAAGTATTATGACTAAATCACTTTTTTCGAGACACTAATAAAATGCAGAACAACATCACAGGTCAGACTCGAACTCTGGACCTTCAGTAATAAACCTCTTCTTTCTCTACAGAACTGCACCTGCTCTACCAATTGAGCTAACCAGCCACTAATGTAACTCATTTCAACATACTATACTATGACTCCTTTATCACTTTTTTCAACATATTATACTATGACTTTTTTCGACATACTATGTTATGACTATTTTAGACATTCTGTGACCATTTGAGCTAAAATACTATGACTTAATCACTTTTTTTGAAACACTTAATTGTGACACGTGAACACCATCAGGGTCAGATTCAAACCCTGTACCTTTGGAACAAAGCACTACATATGTGCCCCTGCTCTACCAACAGAGATAACAAGCCACTGGCCTGACAGTTTTCGACATACTATACTATGACTTTTTTATCATTTTTTTCCGACATACTATACTATGACTTTTTTCGACATACTATTCTATGACTTTTTTCGACATACTATGACTTTTTCATCACGTTTTTCAACATACTATACTATGATTTTTTATTTACCTTTTTCAACATTTCCGACATACTATACTATGACTTTTTTCCAATTCCTTCAACATACTATACTATGACCTTTTTCGACATACTATACAATGACTTTTGCGAAATACTGTACTATTTCATTTTGATCACTTTTTTCAACATATTATACTATGACTTTTTTCAAAATACTGCACCGTAACCTTTTACTTTCTGAAACAAAGCATTACATATGTGTGCCTGCTCTACCAACAGAGCTAACAAGACACTGTCCTGACTGATTTCGAAATACTATACTATGTCTTTTTCATCACTTTTTTCCGACATACTTTACTATGACTTTTTTCAACATACGACTATGACGTCAATCCCTTGATTCAACATACTATACTAAGACTTTATTAGCACTTTTATTGTAATACTATACGATGATTTTCTATTCACTTTTTTCGACATACTATGCTATGACTTTTTTCACTTTTTTCAACGTACTATACTATGACTTTTTTAGCACTTTTTCCGACATACTTACTATGAATTCTTTCGACATACTATACTATGACTTTTTTTTTGACATACTATACTATGACTTTTATCACTTTCTTTGACATACTATACTATGAATTTTTTCGACATACTATACTATGACTTTTTTATCACTTTTTTCAACATACTATACCATGACTTTTTAATTACTTTTTTCGACATACTATACTATGACTTTTTTCACTTTTTCCGACATACTATAATTTGACTTTTTTAATTGCTTTTTTCTACAGACTATACAATGATTTTTTATTCACTTTTTTCTACATAATATACTATGACTTTTTCATCACGATTTCCGACATACTATACTATGACTTTTTCACTTTTTTTGACATACTGTACTATGACTTGTCCATCCCTTTATTCACTATACTAAGTGACTTTATCACTTTTTTGACATAATATAATATGACTCTTTTAATCACTTTTTTCGACAGACTATACTATGACTTTTTTCGACATACTATTCTATGATTTGTTTCACTTTTTCGACATACTATTCTATGATTGTTTTCACTTTTTTGACATACTATACTATGACTTGTTATCACTTTTTTCGACATACTGTACTATGACTTTTTCATAATTTAAAAAAAATACTATAATATAACTTTTTTTGAGATACATACTATACTATTTCATTTTGATCACTTTTTTCGACATGCTATACTATGACTTTTTTCACTTTTTTTGACATACTATACTATGGCTTTTTTCCACATACAATACCATGACTTTTTATCACTTTTTCCAACATATTATACTTTGACTTTTTTAACACTTTTTTCGACCTACTATACTATAACTTTTTTTTACCAATTTTTCGACATATTACACTATGACTTTTTCATAACTTTTTTCGACATACTATACTATGACTTTTTTCAACATACTATACTATGACTTTATATTACTTTTTACGACATACTATACTGTGATTTTTTTATTACTTTTTTTGACATACTATACTATGACTTTATTATCATTTGTTTTGACATTATTATGAATTTTTTGACATATTATACAATTACATTTTGTCACTTTTTTCGACATACTATACTATGACTTTTTTATAATTTTTTTCAACATACTATGACTTTTTTATCACTTTTTCCGACATAATATACTATGACTTTTTTTCAACATTCTATACTATGCCTTTTTTCAACTTAATATACTATGCCATTTTTTCACTTTTTTTGACATACTATGCTATGACTTTTTTTCGAAATACTGCACCATAACTCCCCAGCCCAGACTGGGGATTGAACCAGAGGTAAGATCTGCATTTTTACTTGCTGGTGCTGTTTGGAATAGCAGTAACCTCTTTGTCACCACGGAACCAAATTAAACAGTATAGTATGTATAACAGTTTGTGATGTACTATAGTAAGTCGAAAAAAGTGATTAAAAAGTCATAGTATAGTATTATGAAAAAAGTGATAAAGTCATTGTATAATACGTCAAAAAAAGTCATAGTATAGTATGTTGAAACAACTTTATATAAAAGTCTTAGTATAGTATATTGAAAAAGTTCATAATATAGTATGTTGAATAAGTGATAAAAAGTCATGGTATAGTGTGTAGAAAAAAATTATAAAAAAGTTATTGTATAGTAAGTCGAAAAGAGTCATAATATAGCATGTCGAAAAATGTCATAAAAAGTCTGTATATGTTGAAAAAAGTCATAGTATAGTAAAGTATAGTTGAATGACATCTGTAGCTGAACGTATGTGGGAGGAGTGGCATTTGGAAGTGGAAGAAGCCTTAAGAGGAAGATTGCTCCGTTGACTTTTGATGTAGAAAGTAAAAAGCTTAATATTTTATAAAAAGTATATATGCTGGAGAAAATTTTAATACAATATAGAAGTAGTAGGCGACCGAAAGTCATAGCGAAGAATCAGATAACAATACTGCTAATCAGCATTCACAGAAGTATTTAAGGGTGATGAAACTTGCATGCCTCAAAACTGATTCAATGGTCTTGTTTTTTTCCATGCAGATGGGCTAACTGAACTGCAGAAAATAGGTACAGTGCATCAGTTCAAATGATAACCAGCTGACTGTGAAACTGATGTTTAATATGTTTTATAGTTTAATGTACTTTATGTTTAAATCTGTGTGTAAATGCACCTGACTGCAAGAGTGGCAGCATTGTTTTCATTTGAGACCCATCGGTCTGTTAAAGCCACCCAGTGGTGAAAGAAGTACTCAGATATTCTATTCAAGTAAAAGTGGCAAAACCGCTGTGTAGCAAAACTCTGTTAAGTAGAAGTCCTGCTTTCAAAATTTTACTTCAGTAAAGGTATTTTAAAATATTTGGCTTTAATTTTAATTACTGTATAGTTTGTGAATTCCCCCCAGACTCATCTTAACTAATAATAATAATAATTTATCTATTTATCATCACCATTTATCATTTATTTGTTGATTATATTGCATAGCATAAACTATTTACCTCTGAGATATAGTGGAGTAGAAGTATAAAGTAGCAGAAAATTGAAATACTCAAGTAAAGGACAAGCTGTTTAAAATTGTACAGTACTTGAGTAAATGCATTTAGTTACTTCCCACCACTTAAGCCATCTACCAGACACCTTTTTCAATTTATTTGATGTTTGATCTGTACCACTACATTCCTTCACTTGTATTATTACACAAACTGCCCATTGTCTTGTTACACTTGCATAATTTTATCACTCTGTCTCCTCAGATCAGATGGAGTTTGAGGCCGCTCAAAAGAACGAGGCCGCTCAGATGAATGGTAAGTTTGACCAAAGTCCATGGCAATGACCATAATCCAAAATGAGGTGACTTTATAACCAAATATACCTTTTATCCATTGTGTTAAGTACAGTTTGTAAAACAAGTTTCAGGTCCATCAATGCTCTTTTTATTTGACCATTTCCTTTAAAGTGACAGAGGAACAGAATGAGGAAGCCCGCTACCTTGGTAAGAGAAACTACATGAGCTCTGACTTCATTCAAAACTAATAAATTGCTTATTCAGGTGCAGTGTTTAATGCAATCTCTCAAATATTTTACATACAGAGGCTGTTCAGGATGGATCTGGTAAGTTATACGTGTATGATGAACACCTGAACAAATTGATTGTGTGTTAAACGTCACATGTTGGAATGTTTCCAACAGTGGAGGAGCATATTGAAGCTGAGAACGACAACACAGGTGTGTAAAAAAACATCCTGCAGGCTTTAATCATAAGACATGTGATCTTGTTCAACATTACATAACTTGTAAAACTATCCTCCAGCAGAAGGAGGTGGGAACTCTGACCTAGCAGCTCATGAAGGTGAGAGAGTTTCTACTGTACCCTTCAGTATTAGCCTGTAGATGGTGATAAAGGACAGTGTAGAAAAGGACTGCAGGATCTCAAATTACACTTACATGTTAAATATCACAACCTGACTGATTTCTCTCCCACACAGAATCCCAGTCTGAGTCCTCTGAGGAAGCAGATGGTGAGTTTGTGCATTAGATTTTTGTAGGCAGTCAATTTCAGCTTCTGTCATTCTGTCAATGACGATTTATCATTTTTGACAGGGAAACAGTGATGTAAATCTACACTAAAACACTACAGCAGTTATTAGTAAAGCAAACACTACATTACAAGCTTTGAATAATACTGTGTGATATTTTCTTCTCAAACAGAATTCAGTTATCCACATATTCATGAATTTCAATTAATATTTTATTTTACATTTTTACATAGTTGTAAAAGAAGATTTAGAGATTAACAACAATAGACTTTTCAAAACAAAGTTACAAAGTGCTTTACATGGTTTATTCAGGTTAAAAACATCTCAGGAATTAGGTCAAGTACATTTTAATGTCTTTTCAGAGCACCATGAGACAGTGCCAGAGACTGTGAGCAGTTTGGGTAAGATCAAGTAAAATGGCCACTGACTCACTATACTCATGAATCCCACATGACTACTTGGCTGTAACTCTCCATTTCTCCTCTGCAGATGAAGTCAGTCAGGATTCAACCAAGAAGGAACAAGGTGAACTTCTAAATGCTACACACATACATAAGTAACGATTTACCTAAAGGCTGAACGTATCATTTGTTTACTGGTATTATCCAGAGACGGTAGTTAACTCGTTGTGCCTGCTGAGGCAAGATGTGGTGAACTGTTTTGAGCAACACAGTGAAAATTCAATTGTGCAATGAACTGAATGTGAAAAACAAATCCAGTCAAAGCCGGTCTCAGCTGGATTTAAATAGTGGTAAAAATACCCTTTATAGGTTGGGTTTAGAATCAAGTAAACAGTAAAATGCCGAAGAGCAATTACAAATGTACAACTCGGCAGCTTGTGAAAACAGTTTAATGTATAAAAACAGTCAAAGCCAATGTTCTAGAGAGATATTCAAGTCACCACAAAGATGAGCTGGCTGCTTGACCTCAAAAATAAGATTCTGGGATTGTTTATTTGAACACAGTCCTCCTTGCATGTGAGTAAATCTAGGACAAGAATCCAGGGCACTCTGAGGCATCTGTCCCCAGATGCTTATTGTGATTGATTTATACTGTATCATCTGCTTCTGGTTATTTTAGGACCAAGGACGCACTGTCCCTGCTCTAAAAGATGCCGAAAGGATTGTTTTAAAATTGATAAAAATTCTGTTCTGATCCAAAGTTATTGATGCAGTGATAAAGGTCATCTTTTGGATGTGAAAAGTCAAATTCCTGAGAAGGCAAACCTTCATGCACTGGTTTAAAAAAAGAGAGAATAAACCTGTAGCAGAAATTCCTAACCCTTTGGGAATAGAATAGGCCTTGCTTTGTGCTTTACAATCACAAACTGCCTGGTGCAGTCAGCATTCATCAGTACCATGTTCAGAGGAGTGAGTCATATCAGAAAGGCCGAGGTGTGATTCATATAAACTGCTCTGAGAGCTCTGGAAAACTACTGAATTGTGGTGTTTGCAATGTAAAACTAGCGTAAAGGAATCCTCCCTTGTCTGTCCCTGCGTCACAGATGTACTGGAGTGAGAAAACACAGCAGCACGTGGATCCCAACGCTCACTCATCACCCAGTGGCTGAGCTGTACTGAGCTTACTGACAATAAAAGGGAACTATCCACCTATCTGTACAAACTCTCTGTCCTTTTTTGTTTGTTACATGCTGTGACAAAATACTTCTGCACAGTCTTTCAGAACTGCTTTTTGGGTCTTTTCCTAAGATAATATAACATTTTACCACATGAAACTGAATTTGAGGGTATGAAGTTGCAATATATTTGCAGCGGTAGGATGTAACTAAATACATTTACTCAAGCACTGTACTTAAGTACACATTCAAGGTACTTGGACTTTACTTGAGTATTTCTATTTTATGCAACTTCTACTCACTTTCAAAAGGTAAAAATGTTATTTTACTGCACTTTCACCCCCTTCCTGTCCAGAGATGTATCTCCAGATGTGATTTTAAATGATTGTGATAAGCTAAATAAAAATTAAAAAACCCTCTTGGATCAGCAAGAAAATGAGTTGTCACAAAGCTGAAAACAGGGCTGTTTTTCCTGATATGAAAAGTTGACTTTTTAAAGATACATGGTTCTCACAGGACAGCAACGCTACACCCCTATGATCTTATAAATTATGTATTGCTGTAGATTAAACTACCCAACAGTATATAAATGAGTTAAAATTAGCAAAACCTTAAATCTACAGCTGTAAAATGTAACCTACACATTAATGCAGCAGTAATATTTATTCAAAAATATAATAGTAAACACTGACAGGGAACATTTTACTGCACAATCAATACTTTTAAGTACATTTTGCTGGTTTTGAATGCTTTTAATTGAGTAAAGGAACTGAATACTTCTTCCGTATTTGTCATTGTATATATACACACACGCTATAGCTTTCTTATGTTATAAAGTAGCAACAAAAACAAGTTCAACTCCAGTATTTTCCCATTTTTATTTGTTTTTTTTTCATGTACAAGTGTGGACTAGAGTATGTTGATGTGCAATAAAAAAAACATTTCTTTGGTACCTACTGGATAATAAACCAAAACAATTAAGGCATCTACACCATCTATAGATCGGATATGCATTTAGTACTGCAGCTAAATGACCACACACCGGTGGCATGCAACGTATGTTAGCCCTCCTTCCAACAAGAGACCAGATCAGCTCAACACCAAACCACCCAGTTAGATAACCTCCAGTTTTGGTTTCCCGTTTGTCCTCTTTTACAACCTTATTCACCTTCCAAGGCCGAAAAAAAAAAAAAAAAAAAAAAAAAAAGAGGAAAGCTAGAATAACCCAAATGTCTAGGCAAGAAGAACATCCTGGGGAAGTAGCCGATACAAAGTGAAGTGTAACAACACTGAAGGATGCCTAAAGCATTTAACCATCAAAGATGATGCAATCAAGTTTTAACAGAAGACTTATGTAGGTCTTGTTTGAGAGCACTTGTTTCCCTTAGTTGACCATCTGCTGTTACAGTTCTCAAATTCAAGTAAAAATTTCACGGTTATTTCTGCACTGTTCGAAAATGTAGAGCCTCAGGAGATTCTAATGAGACTGGATCGCAGATAATCCATCGACGATTAGGGCTTTGTCATTTGTCACCCATTATGCCATTAATACGGTATGTCACATACTTTTGCAGGTGGTCATCCAGTGTGTACAATTGGTGCTTCTACCATAGTAAACTATTCAGATAATGGTGTGTCATAAAGACAACACTGCAGTGCTGTGAATGTTTTTCACCTAAGAAATACTGATTTTGCATCTACGTTACTTTCAGCATGTGTTATGACTGGAGAGTTACATCTGCAAAGGCTTATACTGCATTTCAATTGCTCATTTCTTTCTAACGTGTAAAACAAAATGAAAACATGGTTGTATATACATAATTTTAAAGTAAAAAAAAAAAAAAAAGGAAGAATGAGTATTAGAAAAAAAAAGCAGATGGTGCTTTTAGATTAACTCGTTACAGAATGATGAAATATGAAAAAGCAAGTCAGAACAACGAAATGCAAACTTCCCACTGGAAGTAATGTGGCCCAAATGGAACAATCAGCAATTTCTAGGTTGAAAATGATGCAGCCAAGAACCAAAGGCCCATATCAGAAGTCCTTCAAACATTTCTCTTTTTTTTTTTTCCTTCCTTTTTCTTCCAAAGTCATTGGCTTGAGGTAAGCGATATATTTTGGCCGTACAACTTTACTCTTTTTCTCCTGGTGCGCACCGGAGCGCTTTCTTTCTCCTCCCCTGCTTGGGGTGCAGCCCACATCTATGGGGGAAGGATGCCGTAGATGAAGATGGCCATGATGGCGGCACTGATCAGACCAGAGATGGGCACAGTCACAAACCATGCCATGAAGATGTTTCTGAATAGACGCCAGTCTACTGCCTTCCTTGAGCGCAGCCATCCTACTGCAACCACAGAGCCAACCTAGAAACACAGCAGTAATCAGATAAATCCCAAAAAAGTAAAACACAGTATTTTAGTAAGTCAACATGAGGTCAGGTTAGGAAGAACTTGCATTCTTATTTAAAAACGTGAATGGCGCCAATGAATGAAAATTAACTACAGGGAAATGGCAATAACTTAAATGACATTGACCAGACGTGTCATCCTTTGGCTCTAGTTGTTACAAGCATGACTGCACTGTGTCACATCCTAGTTAAACGTGGAAACAAAGTGTACCCCTAAAATGTATGACTTCAGAATATCTCTGCATACCTAAAATGTAAAATTCTATTGAGGAGAAAGTTGCTTCACATTTGGACCGTCTCACAGACTAGGTTCCTGTTTACTGTAGCCTCCCTTACACTAAATACACTTTCCTGTGTCTCAGTCTGGTTCCCAGACCACAGTGTTTGACCAGCTTACCTTGCAGTGGGTGGTGGAGACAGGCAGGCCAATGTTAGAGGCTACCACGACAGTCAGGGCTGAGGCCAGTTCGATGCTGAAACCACTGCCAGGAAATAAAAACACTTATGTCTGAGCATGCTTGCTAAATTTAAAGACTGGTAATGTCTGAGGAGGATGTGGTTTTATGACTAAGGAGAATCAGGTCTGTGGAGTCTATACCTTGAGGGGGTGATGGGGGTAAGGTCCTTGCCCATAGTCTGGATCACTCGGCGACCCCACACCCAGAGTCCAGCGCAGATGCCTACGCCACCGTACAGCAGCAGCCAAATGGGTGTAGGTTCCTCCGAAATCACTTGGCTGGTTCTGTACACCAGCCACAGAGCTACCAACGGTCCAATAGCATTACTACAGAGGAAAGAATTAAATTAATTATATAACAGGGCTCAAAGATTCAGACTTTTGTTGATCCTTGATAAGTAAAGTGTCACCTACAACATGCCAGAGAAACAAAAGTTTAATTTATCAGCCTGATAATAACAACATGACCTTCATGAAGGAATCCGCATACCTAACGTCGTTTCCTCCATGGGCAAAGGATCCGAAGCAGGCGGTGAGAATTTGGAGGAACTGGAAGAGAGTGGAGACTTCTGGCTTGTCTGCTTCAAGCCCATCCAGAGAGCTTTGGCTGCCAGCTGCATCCTCCTTCGTCATTTCTAGTGTCACATCACCTTCTCCCAGAGCTTCAGGAGTTGTGTGCTCTGCCACAGCATTGCAGTAGCTAGTGTAACTGTCCATACGCACGCGCTTCTTCTCCGGACCCCCTGGCCCTGTGCCCTTGTCGCATTCCTCATAGGCACGGTAGTCCCCTTCTTTATGCTTGTAGTCTCCGTGCATGCCGATGATAGCCATGGTGTAGGAGGTGTAGCTGTTGTTGCGTCGGATAGGTCGGTCACCCCCCTCGCCCATGCAGTCACCAACCTTGGCCAGGTGGAGCTTGTGCAGCAGGTCCTTGTAGAGGCCGGAGTCCTTGTGGACCGTGTGGTACTGGCTGTAACCATTACTTGGAACCTGTGCTGGCCTGTTGTTGAACTGAACCTGGTTGTTGAACTGGACCTGATTGGCTGAATTTGTGGAGCCATTGCTGTGCTGGACCAGCTGATTGTTGACCTGACCATTTGATTGAACCTGTTTGGGGGCTGCAGAGGGGTGAAAAAAACTTAGCAACTTCATGTTTCATTATGTAGCATAAGAAGGAAAGTTACATTACATACCATTAATCTACATAATTCTAATTACATATGTTTTAACAATTTTGTTTTCTTGGCATACTTACCACCATTTGCGTCGCCGTCTTCTGCATCGTCAGAGTCTCCGATGTTAAACGCCACCTTGCGTTCCTTATTATTGTCAATATCGTCAGACTCTCCAATGTCAAACGCCACCCTGCGCTCCTCAGGGGCAGCCTGGGGCTGAACAGAGGGACTTTGATTGACATCTAGGGTGGTAGGCGTAGTCTCCTTGGCAGTCTGTTTCAAGATTGGACATTGGGCCTCTCTTAGCTCCCTCTTCTCCATCAGGGGGCTCTCAGAGGGGCTGGAAGACTTCATATCTCCTATTAGGGGAGGAGGTGGAGTGAGATATTGCTTGGGTCATGTCCAAACATATACCCTGTATAGCAGAGAAGTACTAGCACAGCAAGTGTTTCCTTTCAAACAGAGATGTAGGAGTCTTAAGAATTGCATAACCAGAGTAAAAAAAAAACCTGTCCTATAAATGCAACATTACCCGTGTTCAAAAGTGAGCCCCTGAGTTCGCAGGATCAGATAAATGGATTATGATCTTACAAGGAACATATTTACACTACCGCTAGCAGCTTAACTTATAAAAGACAGTAAGACTTCTAACAGCCTGTGACTCACATACCATGCGTTTGTGGTTTTTAAGTGAATCAGATAATGCCAATATTTTCTAGGATATAATCATAAGAGTATTCTGACCAGTTGGCCACATTGCATCATCCAAACTGGTCAAGGCCAGACCTGAAGCAGTCACCATCAAGCCTTCTACCTACACTGCAAAGGCTATGCCAACACCTTAAGTCCACCTAGGTTTATTTTAGTATAGTCAAGGTAAAGACCAATTAGTGGATCACTATGACCTAATTAGGCTGCTTGACTCTGGAGGCTAATCTAGACAGATCATGCTCAGTCAGATAAACCTGCGGTTTCGGTTACTAGAAGAGACACTTGACAGGTACTGTAAAATCTATAATCACTCAAAAAATATGTTTAAGATATTTTTCTCTGACAATAAATGGGTTTATTAACATTGCTAAAATTAGAGAAAACAGACATCTTTTTGAACATGAGTTTTGAATTTATACATTTTGCAAAAGGTTCTATTGAAACCTAATGGTAAACTACATGGGAACATGAATGTGTTCCCCTGCATCACCAAAACCACACCAATGGTGTGTAAATGCAGATGGCCCTTTTTTTTTTTTTTTTAAACTTTAATCCAGGATTATAGAACAAACACTGGTGACAATATTTTCAGATGATTTTCATTAGAGCGACTCCATTATGACAAAATATCCCAGAGCTCCATTTGCTGGATTAATATGAGACCTCAGTGTGAATAGGTTGAGGTTACAGGTGCAATGCTAAATCCCTCGCTTGTCCAGTGGCGGTGAGAAAAACCATCATTTCAGTGGTCAGTTGAAAATGGTGACAGGGATTTGAAAACTGAATCAGCAGGTTGCTAAAAATGAAAAACAAAAAAGGTGACTTACGTTCAATCTTCTTCTTGAGGCGAGGGCAGACAATAAACCAGACCACAATGGCGGTCAGCACAGAGAAGCCCAATGAGATGAGCAGGGTGCCCCACCAAGGGATCTTGTCAAATCCCAGCACTGAAGGATCACCAGGTGCCAAGGACACAATCAAACACACACAAAAGGAGAATAGAGAAAGGCAGTTTTTAAAAACAAGGCAGCGAGTGCTACCTTTCTTAGTGGTTAACACAAAAAGTTGTCAGAAACAGCAAACTTACAACTGAGCAATTTTATAAAACAAACTATGTAAAAAAAAAAGTAAAACATAGTATTTTAGTAAGTCAAGGTAGTAGCCAATTTAGTAGGTGAGGTTAGGAGGAACTTGCATTCTTATTTAAAAACGTGAATGGCGCCAATGAATGAAAATTAACTACAGGGAAATAGCAATAACTTCAATGACATTGACCAGATGTGTCATCTTTCGGCTCTAGTTGTTACTAGCATGACTGCACTGTGTCACATCCTAGTTAAACGTGGAAACAATGTGTACCCCTGGATGTGAACAGTTATGCAACACCCAAAAAATGTCACCATGACACTAAAATGCCCTGCCAACACTGCACATGGATGATGAGTTCCTAAAAAGGTGACACTGCTTAAGGAGGGAAAGAAAGGGGCGAGGGTCATTCACTGGAGCTGGAGCTATAAGGAACCCTCTTGCCAAGACTGCAGCAAAGCTGGCGCAGCAGAAGTAGATATAATGCAGCACATGCTGGCAGAAAGCAACCATTTAAATTTCCCCAGGGGAAGCAGTCATCTTTGTCATACAGAGAAGATGCAAGTCAGCAGTGTAGTTAGGAGAAAACTAAAACAAGAGCTGATGAAAATTCCAACACAAAACACCTCTGGTGAGATTATGCATATGGCCATGCATAATTTAAAAAAAAAACTAGTTTTGGGACTGGGGCTTAAGATAAACAAAAGAAAACTAGGGCCAAGGCTAAGCGATAACTGTCTCGAGTCCAGTCCACAGTGCACTCTCTCCACTGAGTCACACTGCAGCATGAGACTGCAGAGCACCCAACTGATGTTTATTTAGTTATGCAATGGAAGCTCACTCCCTTCAGGACTGGGGATGCATAAGTGGGAAACCACAAGGAGGCTCTGTAACAGCTGTGGCTCACATGTAGTGGGACATCCAGTAACAGGTATGATGCAGCTAGGTATCAATGTGCTCTAAAACCCTGGGGAATTCAACAAAATAAAAAAATAAAAAAAAGGGACCAAAAAAATAAACCACTCTGACAATGACAAAGGGTCCGGACACTATTCTCCGTATTCTTTGTCATGGTGACTTGTTTGTAGGCACCTCATTTCAAAATATAAAAGAAATGATTTAAAAGCTATTCTAGGTCTGTCTGATGAACACGCCCACACAAAGGGATGAGTTTATACCACAGCCATGCAGTGGGATGAATGACTGCACAGGAAATTGACTTTAACCACGGCTGCATTCCAAACCCCTCCCATAAACCTCTGTATCCCATGACCTACATCACCCAATAACATGGCTTGTTGTTTTGATACCATATGTACATCTCGCCACCAACCCAAATTACAATGAGTTTATGACTCACTTGGTAAGGACCCTTTGGTCATTTGTCCTCACTTTTGTCTAGAAGCCGATGCAGCAAGAGTATTAGAATTAAGTGACAGCTGCATTAAGTCTCAGCACTGAAGGGACCTGTAAGCCCAACATTCATTTCTCACATTAAGTACCTATCCATGACAATAACATCCAAGACGCCTAGGATTTTGTTTCAGGTCCATGGCTCAGGTTAAAACAAGGCATGTATACTAAGATGCGAGTATCCGTTTTATGTTGCCAATAGTTTGGTGTCCCAAAGCAACCAACGCTACTGGATGTTTGTTTTTAAGTGGGTAACCCAGGCAGAAAATTCGTATCCATGCACTCATTGGGGACAGGATTTTCTCTGAACAGACTGAATTCAGGGCAAATTCAGCTGATGTAAGGAACAGTATCTCTGAGATGAAATTATTTTATACTGGAATTAGAAAGCCATAAGTCTTCATATCCAGGTGACAAGGTGTGGAACATTTTTAATAGGCTAGGCATTATATCTTAATACTGTTTATGTGGTAGATTTATATTTTACAATGCATGGGGTTGCAGTGGAGTGACAGCACTTGAGTGATTTACAAGGTGTGAAGAACCCAAGTCACACTAAGCCTCATCTGCAAACGACAGCTGACCCTCAAATTCTTTGGCCTAAATTGCATGCACATGCTGACTTGAGGTCTCTGGCACTGGTGTATACATTGAGTATAGGAATGTGCTGTGGGATGCCTGGTGTCCAATCGCACCACTATGATAAGATCTAAAACAGGGAACCAAACGTACTGTACTCAGTTGGGTTCAGATATCACTGCTGCATTAGAGTGCATATATCAGCAATAAGCTGTTGTCCTGTGTGCCAGTGTAGTACACTATCCAAAACTGGGCCAGAATACGGGATGACAAGCGATGTCTGACTTTGGATGATGAAAAACAAAATACTGCCAAATGGATGGATACTGAATTAGCTGTGATTCATGCTTTGTCTTATTATTATTATCATCATCACCACCACCATCATGCAGGAATCGATTAACTCGATATTAAACTCCACTGTGGTCTTGAGGATTTACCAGTGAGATCTCAGTGTGTGAGTGGGAAATTTAAGGAGGATGCAGTGGGTTTTGTAAATGTGTCTGAAATGCAACCTCGCACCTTTTTTATGTGAGGTACCCAAGTACAGGTCCCCATGTACAGTGTGTCGAGGTGTGAGAACGTCACAACTGTACAGAATGTGCCTGACTAAGCAGGGCTATGGGCTATGCTGGAACTGCAAGTGATCTCCTCTCTGAGTGTGCTGCTGATATGCATGCACACATCAGTGCACCATATCTGGTCAAACTCTGGCCTGTAGCAGCCATTTAATGACCCAGGCCAGCTAACATCTTGAACTGTTAGGCCCTGTAGAGAGAAGAAAACAAAAAGGAGCAAAAATTGCTCATTTAATGAAAAGATTCTGGGGACGAAAAGCCAACAAGTATTCAGAGCATTACTGGACAAATTCTAAGCAGCAATACAACTACTAGCAGTAGACAACTATGACCATTTCCAACACCCTCTTTACTTCTCTTTTCCTCCTTCATGTCTGAAGAGCAGACAGTGACGTCAAGAGTCAAGTGAAATCTTATTTCCATCTCCCTGTTGTGCTCCGCTTTAAAAAACTTCATTCCAGCTATGACCCACATAGAACCACAAGCAAGAGAGCCCCAAAAAACATGTTAAATAAACACAGCTTCTGTAAAAATGGTCAACAGTCTGGTTGAGTCTGGAATATGTGTGGGCATCCGGCTGTCTGAGGGAGTGGTTTATTTTAGGCTGTGGGCAGGCATGCAAAGCAAAATGACTGAAACAATGATACTCACTCGGAGCTCCAGTGAACATGATAGAGAACAGGTTAATTCCCATAGTCATGGCGTAGAAGACAGGCAGGGCCCTCAATCCATTAGGAACAGGGTCTTTCTACAGGGACAAAACAGAGCACCAAGTCAGAAAAACACATTCCACTGTATGAACAGAACTTTCCCATTTTGCTGTCAGGTTACAGTAATTTGAATCTCACTGTATGATGTGGATAAGGAACTGCTTCAGAAAACAGTTGCCCGATTCTCATCCAGTAACAAACAGTTCCTCTATTTCATTTTGGCAGTGGTATAGTACGGTGTTGAAACTGACCTAAAAATGTATCACTCCAGAAGGTTCCTGTCTCACTCACAAAAACACATACTATCTACAATTTGATGACAGCCAGCTTACCTTGTGTAAGATGAACATGCGCACAAAGTAGAAAACAATGCCTGACATTATTCCAGACAAAAGGGGGCTCAGGAACCAGGAAGCAACTGCAAATTAAAGAAATAATATGAGCATCGCAATTTAGTGGAAATGTAATATCTGACAATTATGTCACACACAAAAAAAAAAAACACATCCTTAAAAGTATTTTTTTGTAGGAAAACAATCCTGACATATCACAAACAGGAAATCTCATCTCAGCTTCTGTCAACTATGCCAGTTGCCAGTTTTAACTATTAAGTTACTATAATCATTTCCCTGATAAAAGGGGACATTCTTTGGCTCGGGAAAGGGAAGTTTGGGGTCCCCTGCTGGAGCTGCTGCCCCCGCGACCCAACCCCAGATAAGTGGACGAAGATGGATTCTTTGGCTAGTTTGGAAACATAGCTACCTGTCCCATGGACAGGAAAGATGGATTGTTTTCTTCAGTCGTTAATCAATTAGGGTTCCTTGGTATAACATTTCAGGCCCTTTCCATAACTGAATGGCATTAAAATTTTATTTTTTCTGATTCAGTTGTTGTTTTTCCAAAAAGGGCAGTGTGGTTAACATCAGGTTTGGGCTTTCAGTAGAGGAACATAGACCTGAATCCCACCATCTAATGCAACAAATGTGAGAAACAACTTGTGAAATTAGTACTTCTACTGTATATTCTGGTAAAACTTTGACTATAATTGCCTCATGTTCTCGGACGTGCATAAAGAGCTTATCAAATGTCCTGCTTTCCCCACCTTGACAGTCCAGCCAAATATTTCAAAACACAAGTGACTACTGGAATCACTATGGAACATATCAACACATTCCATATTTTATGTGCGTGTTATGAATTGAGCTCTGAATCGGCAACAGCCATACATAAATAAACATCGCGTTGTTAAACTGAGTATTGAAGGTCCTCAACACAGACACAACACTGGCTGATTTATTAGGATAACACTGCATTACCAATCACGCCCTGCCATTACATTGATATAGTCATTGATGCAATCCAACCAAACACTGAAGACATTTCTAGGTCAGCTGATTAGAGTGTCTGACTTACCGATACTGAGGATTTTGTACCACATGACTCCCTGCTGGCCTCTGGCAACCAGCGAGAAGCCGATAGTTGCACCAACAATGCAGTGTGTTCCAGAGATGGGTAGCTTAAGGAAGGAGGCAGCCAGCTGCCACACAGCAGAACCTAATGAGAATAGATAAATTAATCGCATCAGCCGAGATATAGACCTCGTTTCAGCTTCCCTTTTCAGACAATATTTAATATCAGCATAAAGGACACATAATACAGTTTGCCTACAGTAGAAATTGGCAAAATTAGACCGTTGTTTATAGCAATTTCATATCAATTTGGTTTTTTTGGGCAATTGGATTCAGAAATTTCCCAAACAACGCCCTATGTTGGTTTGAAATTACATTTTCGAGTTGTAAGAACCAAACAGTGCTAGGCCCTACGTGCCACCAAGTTCTAACACAGGGTTCAATGACCGCAGGTTTAACTACATGCAAGATAAGCTGCAGATACTCACCAAACATGGCACTGGTGTATCCAGCCATCAACACGTGCTCAGAGCCATTGTACATGCTGTTGTCGATGATACCATTGCGGATGGTATCGCTCACTTTGGCCCCAAGGAGTACAGAGCCCAGAGTCTCAAACACCGTAGCCAGAATGCATGCCTGTCGCAAGGTGACCACTCCAGAGCCCACGGCTGTGCCAAATGAGTTAGCAACATCATTGGCACCCACGGAAAAGGCTAAGACGAAGGCGATGATGAAGCCAATAATCAGCAGCCACATGTACTCTGTCAGAGGAGTCTGGGTCGCTATTGCCATTGTGCTAGCCAGTATTATTGCAGTTGCAGTTGTTGAAACCATGATTGCAGACTATAGAGAAATTGCTTCACAATTTTAAAAAGGGAATTAATTTCTGTCAAAGCTATTTATATAATGCTACTTATAAACAGCAACTAGGAAAGAGGTAAATGGTTAAATAAATAATTAACTTATTTAGGCCCACCTGTTTTAAACAGGATTTCTGAGATTTATCAGTGCAAACTTTTACCTGGTACTGACCATAAAACAATTAAGAGGTATAGTGTGGGCCTATTGCTATCCTGTAATTATACTAGCTATGTTGCGGTTCCTTTGGTGCTGAGATATTAAACAGACTGCCATTGTGCAACTGTAACTGCAGATGAGCAGAGGTACATCCTGAAAAGACAGAAAAGGCCTGCTTTAATTTAAACAGTTTCTTCCCATTCCACCTTCATGTGGAAGGTCATGAAAAGCATAGCTAGAGAAAAGACATTGACAACACTAAGGAAATGCATGAAGATCAGGGAGTTTAAAACGGATAAATCAGAATCTTTAAAAACGAAAGATAACAACGTAAAAGGGTGAAAAAGCTAGTAGTAAACGCTTGGACCGGAAGATGTCTAATAGCCGCCTTTCGTGAAACCAATAGGAAGCCATTTTCGTGAATGTCGCAGGAAGAAACCGAAGGTTATAATACACCAACGTCCTCTAATATCACCCAGGCAGTTTACCTGTATAACGAATTATTGTCGTTTTTGTTTAGCACTGCTGGCCACAAATGTTACGAGATAAGGATCTCGTAACGACATTATAATCGTTTTTACGTGCACACGTGTCGTCATCCATTCATAGAACACAGCCCTGAACACGAGCGCCATCTGTTCATACCACTTCACGCGATAAAACAGAAACAGCTAGACCGATAGACTAGACATTAGCTAAGTCTAAGTTATTTAATGTGTAGCTAGTTATATTAGCTATAATAGCTACTGTGCGTATTATACGCAGTCTGTTTTTGTAAAAGGGATGCAACCGGATGTGACTCCGTTTAAGGAAACAAACCACCTCCGACTGACCGTGGGCAGTCGCCGGTGTGTGTGTGTCGTGCTATTTTTTTAATGACCTGCCAATATGCTAGACAGATGGTCAATACTGTTAAAATACAGTTTCCATTGCGTTCAACCGACAATAACGTAGCTAACGTTAGACAGGTCTCCGCCTTCGCTTATAACGTTACTAAATGTAGCTAACGTTACCCAGCAAACGGATCACTAAAATCATAGCTAGATAAGTGGTGAACATAACGCTAGCTAGATAAATCTAGTAGTGAATACATAGCACAATGGTTTATTTCCGGATAACGTTAGCTTTACATTATCATCGAATGGTGATTTTTGTTACGGCGTTCATTAAATAAAACAGAGGTATTCTGATACAAAGTGTAAATTATAAAACTTACCACACGTTGCAGTTGTCAGTCCTGTGAAAAATAGAGCGTGCTAGCCAGTAAGCTAATTAGCGCGCGCACAAACTATCTTTACGATAGCGCGCGCGGGATAATGAAAAAATTAAACTGATCCGGAAATTGATCCCCTTCAAAAAAAAGATGCCTTACGTTAAAAAATAAAGTGACCACGTCAAAAGCTATTTACTATTATTTGATTCGATGTGATATAACTCCAAATCCAGAACCGTCTCAGTTTGAATGAGAGCCTCGCAGCCGCATGTGTAGAACTTGCTCGTGCCGGTTACACGGAACAGGGGGTTCTTTTTTTATTGGATACACCCTTCGTAAAGCCCCGCCCCACCACCCAGCTGTCAGCAAGACTTTTTTATTTTTTTTACCCACGTCACGCGTTCAGTGGATGGATGTACAACTTCGTCGGAAAATTCCACTCTTCGTTTTCAACTTTATTTAACACGTCACATGTTCACTTATAGTTAGATATAAACGTTACTGAAAAATATGGTTTAAATACACTGCCACTACAAAAATAGCCGTCTGCAGCCTAGCTGTCACAAAAAACACAATCACCCATAGTAACCCCTTTCCTAACTACAGGAAATGTCCCATCAAAACAATCCAGGAAAACACCGGTGGTGGTGATGTTGACTGCATTAGGCTACAGAAGACTTCATTCATTCAAATGCATCCGACCGGACATGATAACAACATTCACCCTCTAACAAAAGTCGTTTCCTATGATGTTTATATTGTGTTCAAGAGAGAGGTGATATGTTAAAACGAAGAAGTGCTCAATAAGCATAGCAAAATATGTTTGGCCAAAACGTGTTTGCATGACAGCAACGAGGTAAACAGAATTTACAAAACACACTACATACAAGCTATTTATTTAGCCTACATGGGATAATGCTGTAATAACATAATATGTAATTATTATTTTATTACGACCTCACCATTGTCTCTTATTATTTGACGTCACTTATTTTGAGGATTATGGAAAATTTTCTCATTCCCAATCCATTGGGCAATGCTTTAGTCGGCCACACTTGTACTTACGATTCTTGTCCTGGCACATGAAGGCAGCATTTCACAAAGGAAGGAGTGGCGATTACATCTTTCTCATAATCGGGGAGTTACCGTTTTCATCATGAGTTACTCAGACTAATAATACACCTCCTTGTTTACTCCCTTGCCAGTAACCAAAAAAGTCACTCGAACGATTAGTGGAACTGTAAATGTCATAAAAGTACTCGGAATTCGAAGAGTATACTGATGTTTGTTTTTCTAGCTTCCATAGTCCTGAACAAACATTTAATCTAAAACCTATAGGCTACTCAAAACAATATTGCTACTTAATTTTTAACGTTTAGCCCAACGGTCAAATGACAAACTCACAGAAAGGACAACTGATAGGATTGCTCAGCTTTGTTGTTCTTGTTTTTAACGTGTATTCCAGTGTATGTGAGTGCAACAAAAAGCCAGAGTCAAATTCACTGTAGGCCTATACGTTTACACTTGGCCATTAAAACTGATTCTGATAACCATTTCCCTTAATGCATAGGCCTATATATACAACTCCTTAGAGCAGAACCGTGAATTTGTTTGTTTTAGAGATAACAAAAACGAGATATATAAGGCACATGCTGTGTTTGCACGAGGCTATTTTAAAAACATCTTGTCTCGTGGTCTTGTGGTAGGCTACTGAAGTCATTCAACCTTGAGCAAGACACATGATTGAACAATGTATGTAATGTAATGAAAAATGTAACCTATTGTTACACCCACTTCTTCAATGTAATGACCCTGTAGTCAAAATAATGCTATATTGTGTTAATATATAGGTTAATGAATTACCTATGTCCTATTTTGTTTATAGGCTTTTGACAGTGCACACTGCACAATATAATTGAATGAATGGCTGAATGAAAGGGTTGGATAAAGAGAGAGAAAACCCATAACACTGTTGCTTCCATTGAGTCCTGGGGAACCAAAAGACTAGAGCCTTGTTAAGTGCAGTGCACACAGTAGCCTACCTCTTCTAAACAATATATTAGCCAAATTCTCTCTGATGTACTAATTTTTTTTAAGTTAGATTTGTGTAATTTTTAATTTTGAACAAATAGTTTAGCTTGTATTAGACAAAGGCTGATATATGGCAACGCTTTTTGTTCTCTGCATGGTTAAACAGTGCCATCTGGTGTAGGCTACTCAATAACATTTTGACAACTAATATTTCTTTCTCTGCCTATATATTTTTCTATGACGATTCCATTGTGAAAATTGCTCTTTATTTTTTATAGTGTAATGACGATTCCATTGTAATTTTTTTTTTTTTAAATTATAGTTTTCTAACTCCACTGTTGAAGGTTCAGAATAAATCTGGCCGACGCAGCTTAAACCCAAATCCGCAGCTGTGTCTTTGGCATGTTAGGCTACTGAACTGAAGACATAGACTAAAAGAATGAGCACAACAACTGTGTTTTCGCTTTTCTGTATAAATGAGCCAGAAACACTTTTTTAGTTTCCTTGACCATACCCTTCATACAAATTATACGATTTTCACAAAAATCTTGGCAGCAAGATTAAAATATGGCATAGCCTATTGGACATCATTAGTATGCTACTTAATCAGGATTTCTCAAAGGCAGATAGGCCTATATCAATAATAATATGCGCCTGGTTCTGGACTTTATTGATTACGGTCACGGACACGGAGGACACTTGATCTCAAAACCTATGGTAAAACTGAAACATTGGCTGTTAGAACTAATTGCATACGTTTCCAATTCCCTCTAAATATAAAGAAATAGCCTACATTTTAAAACAAACTAAATGTATCCTTCAAATTAATTTATCACAACAAGGTTTAAATTTGATGTTAATAATTGTCCCCTTTGTCCTACAAATGTAGAAACAACAACAGCACCTGTTTTATACTTGTGATACGATCAAAAACTTATTGAAGTCACTGCATTACTGGCCAAGCTCTAAATCCATAAATATGGATTTCCTCTATTCCAAAACTATCCAGAAGTAGGTTAATCAATAGGAAAAAAAAATTGAATTCCTGGTTAATGCTATCATCATAACAAATAACTCCCCCAATATGGAATGCACTACATGAGCTTTCTTTCAAAAAACTTTCTATGCTCAAGAAATGTACGCTATAAAAAGGTAAATAGTGCCCAGGTAGGAAAACTATTATTATTATTATTATTATTATTATTATTATTATTACTATGGCCTACACTTATGTCTGAATTACATTTTTCTAGCCCCTTTTTATTTTTTATTTTTTGTATTATCTTTAATACCATGTAGACCTACAGTTACTATTTTGACATTATGTTCATCACTTCACTTCATGTTCACTATCATCATTTCATAATGTATAAAATATGGTTAAACTGAAAATATTCTGTTTAGGAGGTGTGCTTTTATTTTAGAAACAAACTCATACTTAAATTGTTCCACACCGAGTTTGTAGTAGGCCTAGGCCTATTCTTAACTGTGTGCTAAATAAAGAGGTTAAAAAAAACTTGTGACTTAAGAGGTTATAAAAGAGGTTACAAAAATTCTAACCTCTTTGCTTTGAATTTGAACCATGGTTTTTCAACAGCACCACTGGAGGGCAACACCGACTTTCTCTCCCCATTATGTGTTTTCTGTAGAGACTGATCTTGGACGGTTTGAAAAATACCTTCTCCTCCCAAAGTAGTGCAGCTAACCTGAGCAGTTGGAGTGCAGAATCTGATCCCAGATAATCGAAGAAACTGGAAAGTGGGTAGCGTTGGTACAAACGTAAAGCTGGACATGCGCACATGCTGGTGCCCGAGCAGCTAAATTTAAGACAGGCTCCCACTGGGACCAATCCGAATTGCCCTAGAACAACAAACGCCCAATGAACGCCCGCCTTACAGTTTTTAAGGCTGGATTTCCGAGTGGGTGTGTACGCAGACTGTAGGAAGAGGAGGTCAAATGCGCTGCTAGAGTTTGAAAAACGTGTGGCCGTCCAGGAAAGAGACAACGTTCACGGATAGACAGCTGCGCTGGAGTTACAGTAACGTTAGACGATATAATTTACAGTGCCGTCATTAGAGTTTCGATTCAGAAAGAAGTGAGGCGGTGTTGGGTGTGGTTGTGTGTCGTAGGCTACTAGCTAGTAAGCAATTGACAGATAACGTTAGCTAATGCTAACGTTACATGACGCGTGCTCGTAGACAGCTCGCTAACTAACGTTACAACCGGAGTGAAATTATCATCTGTATAAAGGTAATGCATGTTGCATCTCTGCAGACTATCAGCTTTAGCCGCGGGGTTCGTTAGCTAAGGTTAGCTACTGCACTTTGTTGACATTTATTTTGTCTTTGAGAACTTGCGTCACGGTCACAGCTGTCATGTTTCACTCTGTGCCCCGTCGTCCGATCTGCGAGATCGGTGTAAATACAATGAGGCTTCCAAGCAGCGGGTCATTCAAGCGGACTGTCGAGGAGGGCAAAGGAAAGCTTGAGAGGGTCCCGTTACTGGGCAGGAGCATGGGCCTGCTGTTGTCCTGGCTTCAGAGGGCAGGTGTCGGTGCCAGTGAGGCCGCGGGATCTGGCCGAAAGAGGAAGGGCTTGCTCTCCATATTTGCGGACCACTGCAGCTTTGTGACCGGACAGAGGCTCCGGCGTGCTTGCCAGATCGGCGAGCTTTACTCCAACCTGTACTCCGAGCGGACCAGGTGGACCCTGGTCGGTAACATATGGCGTAGATTTCAGAGCAAGCACGCGCCCAATGCGAAACTTGTAGCGGCCTTGGCTGGTATCTTCATGTGGGAGAATGAGAAGATTCACGATGAGGAAATTCACAGGTTTGATATCTTTCTTTAAACGCACATATGGACGCATTTGTGCTTTGATAAATTGCATCAGGAAAATCTGAATACATTAGTGGAGCCATGACAAATATACTTTTTTGTATAGAGTTACTCAATGGTATGATGAAGTATGAATATTATGTGAATTATATGTTATGGTCTTCACATTCACCGGATTTCAACCCAGTTGAACACCTAGCTACAGGAGATCTTGGACTAGCATGTAGAAAGCCATCATCATCAGAACCCCAAATGAGGGAATAATCCTTTGGAGAATAGTGTTCATCCCTCTAGAGTAACCAAGACCTGTAGAATCTATTCAAAGGAGCATTGATGCTGTTCTGGGAGCTCAACACTTTACTAAAACATTTCACATAGTTTTCTTTCCATTTCGGTTTGCAATACAGCATTTAGTATTAATGCGAGTATAATTTGTAATGTCAACTGTGCAGTATGCTAAACCACCTGTCCTGTTTGCATCCATTTAAAGGTGTGGACTTGAACTACAGGCACTGGGTGCTGTAAAATGTCTAAACACAGCTTCAGGGACAGTGACTGGGCACCTTGAACATGGCTGGGAAGTTGTGATGGAGAAAGAAGGCTTCAGAGTGTGGAAGCGACCTATACCCAACAGTCACCTCTATGAATACAGAGGTCAGCCAACTCACAATCTCACATGTGTAGCCAGGTCTCTGAGTTACGTTTGTGCTTTGAGTTTTTCCTGGGACTTTGGGTGTAGTGATATTGGTATGATTTGTCTGAATGAGTCAGCAGCCTTTTTATTTCTGTTTAACTTTTTTTTATGTGAAGCACTTTGAATTGCCTTGTTGCTGAAATGTGCTATACAAATAAAGCTACCTTGCCTTGCAGTGTTGGGCTCCTACAACGATGTCACCCCAAGGCAGTTCTTCAATGTACAGGTACAAACTTTTCAAATGTCCTTATGTGTTACTAGGAATAGGTTGGTCTCAGTTAATGAAAACAATTAAGTGAAAAGGATAACTTATTCTACTGAGGTACTGGCTTACCATAAAACCTAAAAAATGGTATACTTATGGCAGCTTGTTTGGCATTTCCATCACTCAGCTGCTTTTGCACAACCAACGTTTACACTGCTTGTGTGCAGTGTGAACACTCAACTGTGTTGCAACTGTAACACTCGCTCTTTGTGCTATATTAAGCACCTCATCCGTGACTTATGCTTTCCCCTTTCCCCTAGTTGGATACAGAGTACAGAAAGAAGTGGGATGCACTGGTAATCAAGCTTGAGGTGGTGGACAGAGATGTCGGTACAGGCTCTGAAGTTGTGCATTGGGCTACACACTTTCCTGTGAGTTTGTTTTTTTGCTATTATGCCTAAGTGTGTGTGTGTGGAACTTTTACCTTGTGTTGTACAAGCAAAGTATGATTGACCTTGGCTTATGTGGTTAAGAGCAACTACTAGCCAAGTTTCACTATATCTTTATCAGCTGTTATTTAACCTTGTTTAATCTCTCCCCCCCCACCCCCCCTCACAGTATCCCTTGTACTCAAGGGACTATGTATATGTGCGCCGCTATGATGTTGACGTAGAAAACAACCTGATGGTCCTGGTATCCAGGTGAGACTTGAAAAATAATGTCTCTGGAGTGAAATATGGTTTAGTTTTTGATACATTAGTAAATGAGTAACTTGTATATCTGTAATTCTGCTGTATAGAGCTGTGGAGCATCCCAGAGTCCCGGAGACTAATCAATTTGTGAGAGTCCATTCATACCAGTCAAAAATGGTCATCCGCCCTCACAAGTCCTTTGATGAGGTTTGTGTTGCTAGACAAATTACTTCACTTGCATTTCGGTTCCTGTGTTTTGTAGCCACTGAGTTTGACTTGTGCGTTTTCTTTACAGAATGGCTTCGATTACCTGCTGACCTATAGCGACGACCCTCAGACTGTCTTTCCCCGTTACTGTGTGAACTGGATGGTGTCGAGTGGTGAGCTCTTTTCACTTATTGGAACGTATTAGGTCTGCATGTAATGATTAGTTTTACAATAATTTTCTAATTTATTTGTCCATATTCCATTTACAATGACGTTGAGCAGCAAATCTGCACACTTGAGATCCTCACACTTGGAACCTGCAAATGTTTAGCATTTTCGTTTGCTGTTGCATTCAGATGTCTGCATTTTTTTATGCTTTGTAAATATTTTTTTTTTTATACATTTCATGTTTTCCAACTGAGTTTTGGTATTCTACCCTGATAATAAGGATGCTCTCCCTTTGCACCTGGCAGGTATGCCTGATTTTCTGGAGAAGCTGCATGCTGCTGCCTTGAGGGCCAAGAACTTGGAAGTGGGGATCTTTGACTACACAGCTGTCATTAAATCCAGCAACACCAACCGCCAGCCAAGCCAGGAGCGCCTCAGTGAAGAAAAGCCACACACAGGTGGTCCTGGACAGATTTACGCTTGAGATGGACATTTGGACCAGGAGTTATGTTGGTGTGTTTTCACTCTCACTTGAACCTCAATTAAACCCTCCAGCCCTAACTTTCTGGGTAGATTGCATGAACTGCAAATGGAAGTTGCAACCTACATTAAGGACTATTATACAGTATGTCCCTCTGTAGATGTGGTTATATTGGTTGTCGATAAGATGTCACAACAACAATGGACTGTATTGATGACAGCATTTCTGTCCTTTGGGGGGGGAAAAAACGTCGCCATAGAAATTTTTATCTAGACTGCTGGCATTGGCACTAGATTTGCTTAGCCGCTAATACGCCGTGGCATTTTTTTTTTTTGTTTTGCCTCCTTTGGTAATTATGTTTGTTTTAGAACTGTTGGTAAGTTTGAGCCAAAATTCCTAATTGTAGAAATGATTTTGCCAAAATGCTGTTTTTCCCATTTTAACGTTCTATGCCTTGTCTTCCATTGTTTGACAAGATTTGACTTTAAAGGCTGTGCAGACTGCATGCAGCCAAATTACTGTATTAGTGTCTGGTGTGATTTCAGCGAGATGTTGTGGAAATGGTTGTGCAGTATTGGACATAGAACGGTAACTGACTGGCTTCTGATGGACATTATCACTGAAACTTAAAGCTATGGCCAAGATTTCTGGACTGACCGAAGATAGAGGCCTCTGCCGGGAATACTTGCCACCATGTTTCATGGCTTTAAAGCAACTGGTTTCCTGTTTGCTTGCAGCATGAGTGATCTTCACAAGACTGGATTGGATGGATTACAAAATTTTTAAATAATAATGCATTATTGGGAATTTTTTCCATGGAATTAGGTCTTTGTGTTTTGGGTATGGCATTGTTTTGCTGTCAGCACAGTTGAGGTTTCACGCTGTTCATCTCACCGTGTCTGTTCAAAACTGCCAGCATTGACAAAACTGCCTTCTGAAGATAAACCAGTCCTTCAGCGTTAGGGGCATAGTGTCTTATAACAACCGGATAAATCCTCTCATACAATGGTACTGATGTGGTACAGTTTAGTTTCCCTAGCAAGTAAACCCTACAAGACATTTTAATAAACCGATGCCCCTTTTAAGAGATATTTGGAGCACTTAGTTTTGCCACATTATTTAACATGTTTGTCCTGCATTCTTTAGATTTTGATATTAATGTGAGTCTTACTCAAACTCCATATAATTAATACTTTCAAATCATCCCTGTTGCTTTTGTAGTGAACCGTTTGCAGGGGTTGTTATGAATGTACGAAGAGCGTCACATTCAGTGGAATAAAACATTTACCTAATAAAGTACACTGTTTACAGCCTAACAATCTGGCACAGATATCTTGAAATTCAATTGTTTAAAAACATCTCATCTTGTACTAAAATGTAATGTAATTTGTTCTACATCAGATTGATTCAGCTGCAGTACCTCAAGATAAAGCAGTACAGTGGTGTTTTTGTCAAGGAGGTCCCACCTGTATGAGTGTCGAATATTAACATCCCCACTGTGTCAACATGTATAATTCTATTCTGTAGTGAAGTATTTCCAGCTATTGGATTAATAAAAATGTAAGATGTGGCAAATGGATGTTTAAAGTGGGAGGGAGGAAATGTTTTTGTTTTTATTATTTCTCGTGTGATTGGACAAAACAGACTTTTTAAAGAGCTCACAATAACCCAATTAAACATTATGCAACGTTTGCTAATGTTCCGTTTGCGAATGTAACTGTTGATGCTCTGTCATTTGTAGACACCTGCGTGCCACCTGCAGTAGTCTAAAAGAGTTGTCACATACTGCAGCCAGTAACATTTGTTATTGGTTAACACATGAGAATTACTTTAGGAACAGAGAAATGATTGTGTGAATATAAGCTTGTGCACCCTGTGATTTCAACAGACTCGACTCATCAGATCAAATAAACATCCTCATGTGTATCTTTTGTGTTAAGCTTTTCATTGCAGAGCATTCTTGGTTTTGACCTTGTCTTGGTTAGAGAAAAGGGTGATTAGCATTGTTTGTGTGTGAAGCAGCCAACGTGGTCCAGTCTAATGAGATAATCTGTAAAACCTAAACTCCTGTCTGGGCATAAGGTCAGTGACAGTCTGCAGAGAGGCTCCACAGTTTACTGAAAGCACTGTCTGCTCAATCAGCTTGGAACAAGACTGCTGGCAAAAAAACTAGCTGTGTCCCAAATCCACACTACATACAAATGTTAAGTAGCTCCTCCAGTTTCTTTGTGCATTGCATTGTGGGAGAATAGTATCAGCAGCACACTCAAAAACTAACCGTTTAGACTACATACTCAAGACCTGCATATAATGCATATGGATTTGATATGGTGTTTGTTAGCTAAATTGTTAGAATCTAGCATTTTATCTTAAAGCAGCTACAAGGAATTTATATCTGGTTATTAACAGTCTCAATGTAATACTAATGCCTCTATATGACCTACATAAGCAAACAAGACCATCAGCAAGAAGACTGGCTATTCCTATATAGTTATTCTCAGTGCCTGTCCCCTGATCTGATTCCCCACGAAATCAGACGAAACGATTTATGGCACGCAGACTGGAAGAAACTATTTACTATTTACATTTTTCCAGGCAAAGTTTTGCAGTGAGTAGAAAGTTAAAAGGAAGCAGGATAAGATTTTTCTTAGAAAAGAAAAGAATTGGCCCGAAGAACAAAAAGAAGCTAAAAGGGGCAGTGATAGTGCACGGGCAAAAAAGGAGTCGACTCTGGCCGGTCAATTAACAGATGGAAAAAATTACAGGATTTGAAAATATTCTCCTGAATTGGTCCTCTTCCTACTACTGAGGTATGTAAAAGCTTTATTTTACTCATGAAATACATTGCGAGATGTGATTTTACGTCTATATAAAGTATAAATTTACGTTGGTGGCTGAAACAAAGTTTGTTTCGTCATCGTCATATTAGTTATTAATCTTACCCACAAACGGATGCATTCCCTCATGCTATGAAAATTAGTATTAGAAATAGTCTCTTTCACTCACTTTCCAAAATAAATGTACGCGCAGGCCAGATTAAGATCTTGGAAATACTATGCAAGAAGACTGTGCTCATGGAAACACTATCGCTATTGTCCTCAGGGCCGCCAAAATCAACACAAAATGAAAGTTCCTTGTAGTTGCTTTAAAGTGTGGCATAACATCACATTTTAATTCTACTTTTTTTTTTTAAATACAGAATTATTTAAAAACTTTGTTTTGCAAATAAGTAAATGTCCAAGAAGAAATTGTTTGATCAAACTCTGCTTGTAGGTTTTGTTTTGAGTGGCTTGTTGAATATTAGTCCTTGAAAGGCATTGCTGTGCAGGGTTGGTAAGGTTGAGAAGCTAACAAGATTTTAAAGTTGCATCTGTGCTTTGTCTAAGTTGGATAAGGACTGGGATTAAACTCATCAAAACTCCTTAATTTTACATACAAATCTACACAATTTACATTAGGGCTGTGTATTGGCAAGAATCTGGCGATACGATACGTATCACGATACATGGGTCACGATTCAATATATTGCAATATATTTCGATACTGTGCGTAAGGCAATGTATTGGGATTTTTTTTAAGTATAATTTAAGAAAAACTAATTTAAAAAAAGACATGATGTGCATAAAAGTCAAAGAAGTTTACTTTAGGTAAACAATTCAGTACACAGAAAATCAAACTGCCAGTTTGGGATTGTGGTTTAAAGGTTCTTAGTGAGCACTTTTTATATGCTAATGTAGGCCAAAGTTCAGCCATAGCTACATTGTTAGCTTCTAGCAAAAAGTCAGGCACTGCTAGGCACTGTTAGGCAAGGACACTAGTGGTGCGTCTCAGCATAGCCATCTAGAGGTAGGGGGTTTAAACACAACATAAACGTGAACCACTGTCTTACATGAATATTTTTGAACGTAAAAATAAAAAATAAAAATCGATAGTTTTTGAAAATCGATTATTGCAAAATAAAATATTGCGATAATGAAGTGTATTGATTTTTTCTTACACCCTTAATTTACATAGTTTCCCTTTTTATTTATTCCCAGGAGGAATTAACTGTACACAGTACCCTTTGTTTTTATATTTTGTTCAAATAAAAAAAAAAAAGATAAATTATTTAAAAATTCATGCTATTACAACTATCAAGACATGATATCTCATCCCCGTACATGCTGCACAAAATAATTACAACCAACGTGGTGTAAAACTTGTTTATTTTTCATATAGACAATAATAAATATCATATAGTAATCAAACTTTGTCCAGGGCTTCCGTGTTAGCAGACAGGTCTGGCTCTGGATGTGGCAGTATCATCAGCTGTGGCAAACTACTCTGGCAGTGATTGTCCTTGAGAGAGAATTTAGAAAGACACCCACAATGAACAACAGAACCGTTACCATTTCTCTAGCGCAAATAAACGTAGCACAAAAAGTAAGGACATTTGTGTTTGGTAGATTATTTCTCTGTGGTAATAATGATTTTTGGCAATAAATCTTATACCGTTGGAAAGCCTGTTTAGTTCGCTTTCAAATTGTGCCCTATTTGTAAGGAACATGCATTTGTGGGATGAGCAGCAGCGCTGAGTATGTGGGTTGCACCCATGAAAAATTTGCCAAATCTTCTCTGCCATTGCCAAACAGGTTATTTTGCTGTTGCTACTGACACTTGTTTTGAGCTTCTGGTACCCCCAGGTGCTGCCAATCAGGGCAATCCCATATCTCCACAGTCTGGGACCGAACTCTATCCTCCAAGATGACAACGCTTGCACCCACAGGGTGGGGTTTATCAGAGACTACCTCCAGAATGTGGGAGTGGAGAGGATGGAATGGCCTGCCAGCAGTCCTGACCTCAACCCCATTGAACACTTGTGGGATCAGCTTGGGCGTGCTGTTCGTGCCAGAGTGACCAACACAACCACGTTGGCTGACTTGTGACAAATGCTGGTTGAAGAATGGGATGGGTCAGTGTATATTTTGGTCATTCGATTTTCATTTCATAAACAGGTATTAAAAAACAAAAAAATAATGGTTATTTGATTTTCGTTTTAAAATACAAAATTTGAAATTGAAATACAAGGCGTTTTTTTCCTTTTCATGGTCAAAAAGGGATGGGAGAAATTTAAAATATGTTTTTATTTTCATTTTCTATTTCTTATAACAAAAAATAAAATCACTCGAAAATAGAAACAAAAAAAGGCCTCTTTTTTCATATTCAGAGACCGGATTTTGTCATTTCCAATGCAACAGCGCCAATGTAGGCTACCACTGTCAGTGTTGCTTTCAGCCCAGGCTAAAATTACTTTGAAAACCTAGCTATACTCTTGATAATGCTTGGAAGGACTTTTATTTCATAATGTCACATTTCTTTATTACCCTCTCTCCCTGCCTTCCTCTGACTCTCTGTCTCTACCCGAAGAGAGTCAAACCAGCTGAGGACTTGACTTTCAGTTCACAGCTGTAACGTTACTGTTACATTAACATTACCGTTACAGCGCCAAAAACTCTCTGTTGCTGCCGTTAAGCTTGCTGATCTGGCAGAAAGTCACCGGCGGTTCGGGATCAGATCATGGGGATCAGACCTCCGGTGCTGGGTCTAATGTTATAATGTTCGCTGCTGCCGCTGCAGCTAGCTAGCAGGTGTAACCTAACCTGTGACCTGAGTCCCCGGTTCGCTCTATGTTCGCTCCCCGGTGCTGACTGACTCTGGTCAGTCTGCAGAGCTAGCGTTACCCGCTCTAGCTAAGCTGGGAATCAGACGAATCTGCTGCGCTCGTGTTTTATTCACATTTTCTTTTCTTTGCAGATAGTGATATGCTTTGATGCACTGATGTCAGGCAGGCTTGCTAGTTGCTTTTAGTCTGCGTCTGTGAGATAACCAAACTTCCTTTGAATATAACGTGCAAATAAATAGACGGAAATAAATACAAGTAAAACATATAGGCTATTGAACTATAATGACTAATGCATATATGTATGCCTCATTTATGTATTTCATAGCCATATGTATGTATATTTATGTAAAGAGGTGCAAAAAACGGATGATCAGTTGCTCAGGAAGTTAGGCTACAGTTTCCCTCAACTGCAGCCTGGTTTAAAGCAAAACTGGTAGGCTACACCGGTGCTAATCATGGATGTATTACAGTTTTTTCTGATTGCTTAAGCACATTTTTTGTAACTATTGGCTATTTTTGCAAAACTCTAGACACAAATAAGAAAACCTTTCACCCAATTATCAAAACATTGTAGTTCTCTTGCAAAAGCGAACACAGCTAGATTAACTCTTCACACCTTCGTAAAAATGGTGTTTTCGTGTCAAAGAGTAAACACAAGCCATCATCTACTAAGCACACAATGTGGCAACTACACACTGATGGTATGAATACAAAACACATCTGGCTTTTGCTTTCTCTGTGTACAGATGTCAATTTGAGGTCATACTTTTGTCATAGTGTCATGTAAACATACAAGGATCCAAACTTCAAGTATTGGTGTTTATTCACACTCATCAAAACCAAGGTCAAAGTCAGAACACAAAATAGTAATTTCACACAAAAAAAAAAAAAAAGTATAAAAGACAATCAGTCTACATCATGTCGTCTTTCTGGGTCCGGCCACAAAATTTCATCCACATCGCATGCGATATCCTCCAGTCCAAGGCACCGGGGAAAGTATCTCCTTGAATGCCGTATCCAGGCTTGACATGATGCCTGATCAATATCTCCACATGCCTCCTCCATTGCCTGTAAAAGGGCTACCTGTTGATGAGGATGACGGTCGTACACTTTCCAACGCCAGGCAGAGAAGAACTCCTCGATGGGATTTAAGAATGGAGAGTATGGAGGGAGGTTGAGTGCCATGAAGAATGGGTGGTCCGTAAACCAGTTGCGGACCAAAGCAGCCCTATGGAAACTTACATTGTCCCATATGATGACATATCGGGTATGCTCTGGTCTCTGAACAGTGAGCATGTCATGTAAGGTGTCCAGGAATGCAATAATATGTGCAGTGTTGTATGGGCCTATGGTTGCATGATGGTGAACAACACCATTTAGGCTTATAGCTGCACACATGGTTATGTTACCACCACGTTGTCCTGGGACATTGATGATGGCACGGTGTCCAATAATGTTCCTGCCACGTCTCCTGGTTTTACTGAGGTTAAAACCGGCCTCATCTACAAAAAGTAGCTCATGTCCCATGGCATCTGCTTCTAGTTCCATCACTCTCTGGACAAAACAAATGCAACACATCAGGCCCATGCACAGCACTACAGTATGCACTTCCAAATTCAGAACCAATGACACTATAGCTTACCTGCACATAGTCATATCGCAGTTGCTTTACACGTTCTGTGTTTCTCTCGAAAGGAACTCTGTAAATTTGCTTCATTCTTATTCTGTGGCGCGCAAGTACACGACTTAGTGCAGAAATGCTTACACTGTGTATATTTTGAAAGATGGTGTCATTATCAATTATGCGCTGCTGTATTTCGCGCAGTCTTATTGCATTATTGGCAATCACCATGTTCACTATATGGGTCTCTTGCTCTGGAGTGAACATTCTTCCTCTGCCCCCAACATCTGGATGTCTAGCAATTCTGTAAAGTAACAATTTCAGTATTTTTGCATGTATGGTACTGTTGTGTTTCTCATTAGAGTATGGCAGTGCTACAAAGTACTTACCGATTCTCATTTCGAAATGTCCTAATGATGCTTGCCACAGTGTAGCGGCTCAAATTAGGCTGAACGCGTTGGCCAGCTTCCCTCAGGGTCATCCCATGGTTGATGACATGGTCCACTACTGTAGCTCTGATGTCATCAGTTATTCTATTTCTTACTCTTCTTACCCTTCCTCTTTCCCCTCCTCGTCCTCTTCTTGCTCCTCCTTGTCCTCTTCCTCTAACTTCCTCTAACCCTCTCGCTTCTTCAAGTCCATGTCCTCTCCCTCCAACTTCTTCAACTCCACGTCCACGTCCTCGTCCTCTTCCTCAGCCTCCTCTGATTCTCACTCTTCTCACTCTTACTGCTCCTTCCATTGTACTCCACACAGACAGCTTACCTGTGGCTTATTTATAGTGCTTAGGCTGATTGCAAAGTGAACTAATTATCTAAAACAGTTTTCACATGTGAATGTGTGCCAGACAGTTGGCAAAATAGTGTTAATGATAGCCATACATGTGTATAATTTTGCTAGTAGTGTGTTGGAAATGTGGTAATTGAGTGTAAGCACAGAGTTGTGTTTAAAGTTCTGCAAAAAGAGTGTTGTGCTGTGAATTGTGCCTACAGTTTTGCAAAGTGTGTGTTACAAAATTGCAAAATGAGTGCAAAGCAGTGTTTGTGCTTTTAGTTTTGCAAACTCAGTGAGTGGTTTTGCTATACGTATTAATAGTTTTAGAAATTGTGCTACAAGATTCACGATTAGCGCTTAAGCAATCAGAAAAAACTGTAAGAGAACGTGCTACTGCCTTGAAAATGCAACATCCGGTCTCAGAATATGAAAAAACTGGCATTTTCTCATTTCTGTTTTCTAGTGATTTAATTCTTTTGTTATATGAAATAGAAAATGAAAATCGAAGCATGTTTTAAATTTTCACATTCCCTTTTGACAATGAAAAGGAAGACACGCCTTGTATTTCAATTTCAAATTTTGTATTTTAAAACGAAAATCAAATAACCATTCGTTTTTTTGTTTTTTAATACCCGTTAATGAAATGAAAATCGAATGACCAAAACATACACTGACCGGGATGCCATCCCACAGCAGTGTGTGACCAGGCTGGTGACCAGCATGAGGAGGAGGTGCCAGGCTGTTGTGGCTGTGTATGGTTCTTCCACACGCTACTGAGGCTCCTGTTTGCGAAATGAATTAATTGTTAAATTGCCAATATGTCTTGTTTCTTCAAACTTCAATCATCCAATCCACCAAACGAGTCAATGGCAGAATAAGCTGTTTGGCATTGGCACAGAAGATTTGGCAAATTTTTCATGGGTGCAACCCACATACTCAGGGCTGCTGCTCATCCCACAAATGCATGTTCTTTACAGATGGGGCACCATTTGAAAGGGAACTAAACAGGCTTTCCAGCGGTATAAGATGTATTGCCAAAAAGCATTGTTACCACAGAGAAATAATATACCAAATACAAATTTCCTTACTTTTTGTACACCCACACGCACTTTCAGCATCCTGTTTGTGTGTCCCCCACTTTCAAATTTGTTTGTTATTATTTTTTAACCGCGAGCCGTCCTCGCAACGGATGAGCAGGAGAGTGTGAACGCACCGGCGTCCAGGACCGTCATGTGCACACTCTTAAAACAGTTCAGTGAACGATAGAAACTTCTAATGAGCCGGTACCGCGGTTGCTGCACTTGGTAAAGATAAAAATGAAACGCCAGCAACAGCAGCAGATGACTTAAATGTTGCAAATGAAAAGAAAGGAGATGTTAGTTGGTTTATTCAGTAAATTAGCTCAGGATAATCATATATTCTGTCTACACCTGTTGATCTGGCTGCTAGTTTAATGTTAGAATCAATATGATCATAACTCAGTTGTTTTCATATCAGAGGACAGATGAGGTGGAGCTGCTTTAAAACAGAGGGTGAGACAGGGAAGCAGCAGCAGCAGCACAACGTTACAGGTAGGTTATGTGCTGTATGAAGGGCCAGGTGATTTTGATTTGTTGATATGGGCATGCCCCCGGACCCCCCTAGGGTTTGAGGTCCACCGTATGCTTCTCACCTGTTTTACTGATTAGTTTGCGTGCCTGCAGTGGAAATTAAATCTCATATTATTTAAATTTTTACATTACATTTTTGACTTTACAAAATGATTCTCTCAAGTCTTGGCGATCAGCCCCTATATTATACAATAAGACATCTATTTCTTATACATACTTTTGTACTATTCTTTCTGGCAGAATGTATCATTATGATCAACTAGATTTTTATATCACCATAGTCCCTATAAATGTATGTTGAAATGCAGGAAATGGGATTCAAATCGGAAAGAATTCTGGCAGAGGTCCCCCCAACTTCTCAAACCAAAGTTACACCCTTTAATACCAATACCATTGATATAACTCATTGTGTATGTGTTGCCCATCAAAGAGAACAGTTCACTTCTGCATCAAGCTATAGACCTAACGTTACTCACCGGTCGGAGAGAGACTGTGAAACAATAGTTAACACAGCAGGGAGAGATGGTCTCATCGACCAGTGTTTCCCCGGTGTCGAGCCTGCATCAGCACATTTGTGAAAAGCCAATATGTAAATGACACATGTTCAGACCCTGGCGACCATATAACGTTACACAAATTAGCGTTTTGTTAGATAAAAATATGTAAACATACATTAACGTTAGCTAATGTAGCTTGTAGCCTAGATCGACAGGGAAGCTAACGTTAGCATTGGGCTAATATAACTTAAAACAGTAGCTACATAAATGTAAAGCTATGTTGGCTAGACATTTCCTGAAAACAACAAATCCACCACAAAAAAACACTTAACGTTAACGTTACCTGTCCAACAGAATTTAAGACAACCATGGTGTCAGTTTTCATCCCTTTCAACTCTTTCAGCTGTCTCCATCGCTGAAAAGCGTTTCCAATATTTATTACTGTTTGTCCTCTTGCTGCGTCTATACAGCCTTTAAGTTGTCGCTGTTTCAGCTCAAGTCTTTCTTTTCTTTTAATAGCAGGGCCGGTGGGTGCAGGTAACGGCGGCAGTGGCAAATGTTTCAGAGTTTTCTTCTCCATTTTCCAGCAGACTTGAAGTTATTCGGGCGGCAGCAAGACGCGCACTGAGCTCTGGCTCGTACCAGAGTGATAGAGAAAGACAAGGCTCTGGCTCGTACACCTGTGGTGTGGCAACCGACCAATCAAAAAGTTCGGCCCGAACATTTTGATTGGTCGGAGTTTTTACAGTATTACGGTAGCTACAGATGATGAATCTTTTTCACTCCTTTTTCAGAGCCCATACGTTATTTATAGCTGTTCGTTGTAAAGATTAAAAAATTAATTGTAAAAAAAATGTGCCATATTGTCTGCGCCTCTAATTTTGATTGCTGGTCTTTATGATTTTGATTTTACGATCCCTCTTAGTCTCACAAAATAATCTTCAATAGGCTTTTTATGGAGGGCATTTTGACATGTGAGTAGGAAAAGTACAGGTGTAAATAATAAAATGAATTGCTGAATTCCATTTAGCTGCTTCGCTTCAGGGTCCTGGTATTGTGCATGCTGCCTCACAATAATTTACTGGGACACTTGAATAGAACACAGCCATCAGTATTGTTATAAGTAACACTTAAGCCTAAGTATCTGCTGTAAAAAAGGCTATTTTTATTTGTTTTTAATAAATGCATTTGATAAATTGTATTTGAAACATAAATAAAATAACTGCATTCAAGACAGCAGCTGCAATTGAGGAATTACATCACCTCATCCATGGTGAGAGTGCAATCCCATAAAATAAAGGCATAGCCAACAATGACAATCTATCATTGTAACTGGCACACACCGCTGCCAAAATTTTAATTCTCAGTCAAAGGAGGGTTTATTCTTTTTGGAAATATGTTGGATATGACAAATCCATGGATAGATATGTCTCCAGGATAGAGTGCATTGACTCAGTACAACATAACAAGACAAGGTTCTTGGTGTACTTTATTGCTGTAATGTTCATTCTGACAGTGATTCAAACTCAAAAGTCATTCATCAATATTTTACAGTGTACATTATCATGTAATGCCTGCAGCACATGAAGTGTTAGTGAAGACTATATTCATTTAAATAAGAGTCTTAAAGAAAGGGCAAGTCTGGTTTAATCATTTCATATTTATTGGTTAAATGTGATTTGACTTATGGGACAACATAGACTGAAAAATAAGTAGCTGAGCACAGTATAAAAACAAAACTAACATAATTTAATCATCATTTCACGAACATTAACTAACTGTCTAAAACCCATGGGCTTGGATGTCTCAGGGTTTGATTTACAGATCAGTGATGTGTCCGCAGTCTTGACAGAGTGCACATTGTTTTAATATACCGTAAGACATGCACTGTCTGAAATTATGAGCCATAGTTAAAAGCCACGGAGCACTTACAGTAACTGATCGTTTCCACAAATCTGCCATATTGAAAATGACTGTTTTATCTATATGAATGCTATAAACCCTTTGAGCCCCACTCTCTCTTAAAATCAATTTTTGCCCTTCATTCAACAATTTTTTTAAAAAGCCAATAAAATACACAGGATGTTTAGATGATATTTATTGGTCATAGTCATACATCTTAGAGTACATCATGAGATAAAACAAGAGGAATAAGAATGATTAAAACTAAATTAGAGCCAATGCTTTTGTACATACCATATACCATATACTATTACCCTATTTTAGACTTAATTATATCTATAATCTATATTTCTAGATTCTCAAAATGCACAAGCACATTAATTACTTGAAAATTAAAATCTGAGTTTTTTTTAAAATGGAGTTCACAACAGAAAGTCGATAGTGCTCACAAGCCTCCAAGGTGCTTGGCACAACCATGGACAGAAGACGCACTGCATGGTTAGATCAAGCACAATGGGGTCCAGGGCAAAGACAAAAAAACAACACCGTTCAGAGGGGATCCAGCTTTACATAAGGCGTCCGAGGAACTTGAAAGCGTTGGTTTAAATGTAAATGGAAGTAAGGGGAGAAAATCTGTGAAACAGAATACATCTTTTGCTTTCGTCAACCAAATCATCAAGTATCAAAACTCATAAGAAACATTATCATCAAAGTATTTTCTTGCAGTTTAAAGAGCAATCCCACAGCTGCAGTCCAAGATTCTAAAAAGTCCAAAGTGTGAGGGAGGAGATCCGAGCTCATGGATAGATTGTTAAAAAAGACAAATTGGTTCACACAATGATTAGAAAAGAATTGTAACACAGATGCAGTAAAGTACATCTGCAGAATAAAAAAAAGTCATAGGTCACACTCACTGCGGAAAAAAGGGCTACACCCTTCCTGCGCACAAACTGCGGCAAACCCCACCCTCTCGCCCTTCGCGCCCGACTCTACCAGACACGACTGAAAAAAAGTCTAAAAACTTAACTATTGCATGATACAAACATTTAAATATTAAACATTTTTAAGAAAAGATTTACAGCAGGCCTGAGGAACAGTGGCTTAATCAAATTAGGTTTCTATCAGTCTGTTGGGTGTTCTTCAACTGATCAATACAAACAGAGTTTGGGTAATTCGCCAGGGATCTTGTCAGGAACCGCATCATCTCATAGAGTCCAGTCTCTGAAATTGAACATGTAATTGACTAAATATAAGTCTTGGTGGCTAGATATACCAATGTTCTCAATAATGATTGCTATATTGCTGTTGTCCATCTGAGGACATTTGCTGTCTTCTTAGAGTAAAGACAAAGCCCCTTCTGGCAATTTCGTCCTAACTATGTTAACGGTCACTGAGTGCAATGTCAAGAGTCATGATACCATCAAGCTAAGACAGCTGTTTCTCCAAAAGGTTTGACAATCTTGTTACCTTCTCTTTTGTGTCTCTTTCAGCTCCCCTGGGACATCTTACTAAAATGAAAAGGCATGGTACGATAATCAACTTAGACCTTTGGCAACTGAACCACTTTGTGTGATGAAATTACACCACAATGCATATTGATGCACCAAAGAGAAACCCTGCATTTCTAGTTGACCAAAATGGCACGAAAATGGGAGTACTTTGGGTGAAAATGGTGGGCGGCGGCGGTCAAACAGACCTCTGTTTTTCAGAACAATGAATGTTTCAAAGGGATGCAGTGTGGCTGATGGGATGGCGTGATGGTTTTTATGCATGGATGATTGTGATACATATTTATGCGTCCTTTCCGTTTTTTTCTTTCATCAAAAAATGACATGGATCACCACAATCACTGTCTTTCAAGAGTTGGACTTCAAACTCATTCATCTCAGAAAGAATGTTTAAATGTTCCTAATCAGTTATCATTAAAAGTATCTGATTTAAAGCAATTTATCAAATAGTTTTCAGACTGAAGGTCACAACTCAACAAACTACCAATACAACATTACAAATTTAATTCATAACTTACTCTGTATTTAACTGACAACCTCCAGTTGCTGTCTTTGGAAACTCACTTCTATACATCTGGTCTTTCCATGAAACCTACCTTTCCATCCTCTGGTCCCAAAGTCGCTGTTAGGTGTAGCCGGCTGAGGGCTGATGAAGGCGATTGGGAGCCCTGAGCTGTGTCTACCAGTTTGCTCAACTGGAGACAGACTGTCCTGACTGCGTCCTCAGCACCCTTCAAGTCCCCATCTCCTGCCCCTCCTTCAAGCTAGGAGGGGTTGGTGATGTTCTCTTGGGATAGGTGCACTGGCAAGGAGGACTTGGTCAGGCTGGGATTGGATGTTGGTTGGGGAGTTTGGGGGGGCCCACCGGTTCCGCATTTCATAAATATTAATACAGAGCCCTCCCTCTCCAAATGGGTAGATTCTTTAATTTTGTTAGAGGGGAAGTGCTTTATTCACTTAATGGCTTTTATTAGTGCCCGGTCTTCAACTCTTTCATTAGCTAAAGTGCTGCTATAATTTACAGGGTAAAAGGGGGTGGGGAAGAGGTGGTGTCTGAGGAGAGTTGATCCTGCTGCTGCAGGACAGGCATGCAATACCCTCAACCGCTGCAGCTATTCCTACAAAAGTGGCTATTCTCTCAGTAAGAACAGTAGTCTATACCGTCAAATACACTCAATGGCATCCTCATTGACCATTATAGTGTTGTAGCATGTTGTCTGGCTTTTTATATATCCATGAACCTGAATCCTGTTGCACATCTAAATCCTTGTTAAACATCCAAGACTAACATTGTTTAGAATCAGACACAGTGTAACCTGTAATTAATGGACAATATTAATAGCCCTTCTGGCCATTAAATGGCTTCTTATATATGAGCGGGAAAATATTCTTTTTGCGGTCAAAGCAGTTTTTCTTCTCGAGTATTTACTGTATTCACTAGATTGTTAAAGTACATTGGATATGTACCAAAAGCTATTTTATATGTATTAAAATGCCTACCTTTACCTGTTTGATACATTTTATGTTTAATATTAGATGACATGTATGGGTCAGTTTATTTGGTAACACTTTACTTGAAGGTATCTACATAAGAGTGACATGACACTGTCATGAACACATGAACCCTAACTCTAACCCTAACTTGTCATGACAAAAACCAAATGACACTTAATGACAGAAGCATTATGTCATAAAAGTTTGACTTGTTTATGTTTATGACACGTTCATGACAGTGTCATGTCACTCCATATACCTTCAAGTGTAACCGTTTATTCAAACGAAACAAGCTGAAATTATAAAGGCCAGTACCACATCTTTGCAGCATATTAAATGCTATGAAACAAGCTCATATAGCATTGGAAAAGCTACGCTTAATTGTATTTATATTTATTGTTCAGTTCAATAAAGTGTAATCTTTATTCTTTTAAAATGTCCTTCTGACAATATCATACTAGTCTATATACTTGTGTATGCTCTGGCGCCATCCACTGAATCACTGGAAAGCATTAAGTGCTTAGGCATAAAATGGCCGCTACAATTCATGCAGGTTGCAACATATCGACAACAGATAATGCAAGCTTCCCAAAGTGCTCCCAGCTCTGATGAAATGCTCTTTATTTTGCTCTGCGGAGTCTTGTTAGTTGTGAACAGCTGTCGTATGATGTCCCCAGACTGCGTCTGAGTAAATGAACTGATTAACCTGAGTGGCTGTCCCTACCAGAGAGAGGGGGTGGACCACCAGCCTGAATAACTGCCTTCCTCATCAATGTCACATAAATCACTTAGCTGGACAGGGCTCTCAAATGACTTCTTTTCTCTGTGCCAGACTGAAATGGTCATGGTAATGCTGCTGCTTAGTGCTGGTGTGTTTCTGAAGGAGACCATGTTAGTGTGATGGAGCACAGGGTTCAATGATGCAACATGTCTGTCATGCTTCTGTGGCAGTAGCACATTACGATTTGAATGGAGAGAAAAACTGTGCCTGTCTACACTTGATACATATATGTTAACATGTCACCACCATGGTGAAGGCTTGATAGACAAAAATGTTGAATAAAGCATGGTGTACTGGAGAAGAGTTGTGCAATGGGTTTTAATTTTGAAGGCTGGATACAAAGAAAAAAAAACTGTAGCACACGAATTAAAACAGCAAGATTCCTTAATGTTTTTATTGAACATATTTTTTTTCAGATCTTATTGCAAGCCTTAACCAATATTCAATATGAACTATTCATGGCGTTAAGTACTGTGGGTTCTTTTAAACGTGACACATTCATGTCATTTTATTCTTAAATTACAGCAAAAAACTGGGAACCGCAGGACACAGATGCTCTGATGGATGTTTGGTGATTTAATGAGCACTTGTACAGAAAACTTTGTAATACACAGGCCATGCAGTGAACTACGACTCCTTTTACTTTTTCACCAGCTGGATAACGTCTTCATCGTTCATCACGTGGTCCTTGCCCACCTTTTGAGGGTTGTGTTTCACAGATGCTCCCCACACAAGTGCACTGAAAGAAAAATATTGAAATGATTGTACATGAATGATTCCTTTAAGGCAGTAAACGAGGATGCATGTTTAACGTTACACCACCGTAAAGAACCACAAAAAAGAATGAAAGAGCTCATCATGGGGTAATTCACACCTTAATTACGCCAGAAAATAATTTATACAGATACTATTATTCCTATTCTTTTCTACAGCAACAATGGTTCTGCACTATAAAGTAACCTACAGGATACAATGACATCCTTCAGTTACAAAGGCTTTCTAATCGTGTGTCACTGTTTGACCCATTAATTCCCTGGAGGATGGGTAATGCTCAGCAGCACTAACATATCGACTGATTGACGATCTTAGCTCTCCCATTTGGAGATGGTGGTGCAACACATCTCAGATCCTAATCCAGACTCTCAAATGAATGCTTATCTGGGGTTCCTAGCCATAAAGAGGGCAATGGCTGTGATTAAAGCGACGGTGTTGTTTTTAACCATTTGATGATCACTTATCATTCTGGTGTATGGTAACTATCAATGCCTTTTTAGTAAGAGTGTGGAATAAAGCAGATAAACATATTATTGTTACAGATCTAAATTACACCTGTAATGTAAGTGAATACATTACAATTCTAATGTACTGAATAACCATAACCTTTTTGGATTAAGACATGATGAAATAATAAAAGGACGGAGGAAAGAAACTTCTTCGGAGTCTTAAAGATAGCACACATGATCAAATCTGAGAAAAAATTCCAATTAAAAAGTGAAAAAAATGCAGCCAAATCTACTCACTACTTAAGTTCTTTGATGAGGTTTTTGTGAATCTTTAAGCAGAAATCCTCGACAGCAGTTCTTCCGTCAGGGAGTACAACAGGAGATGTGTAATCAGGAAGCTGGCCTTTGGGTTTAGTGTAGCTGGAAATGAACACAAGATCTCAGTCAAATCTTCTAGTCTGAACCAACAACAAAAAATTATAATTCACAAACGGTAGATTCCTCGTTCTGCACCATTTAAATCCCCAACTCTTTCACTTCCATTCACACCCCGTAGTGGTGACTGTATAAACAACTCTTACATGCGCACGAGCCTTAGGTAGTCCCACATCTTCTCCAGCAGGTCATCGAAGTTCCAGCGGTGGTGGGCCGAGATGGGAACACAGTGGGGCACCTTGTAAATGATGTCGAGCTCCTCGATGGAGATCTGATCAATTTTGTTGAGCACATAAATGCATGGGATGTAGACCCTGTGGACAAGAGACTGTAAGTGGCTGCTACTCATGAAAGTGATGCATAATGAGCAACCGTCAATGCAGAACAGGCTGAAGTAAATTCAAAGCTTTGTGTGTAGAGAAATTTGTCAAGTCATGTGTGTGGCAGGGTGCCGTGAAACTTGCAAGGCCAGAGTGTACTGAGACAATGTTGGTTAGTGTGGAGTATTTGCTGACTCTGTTCATGGTGTTACACAGGCACAGAGCATTTATGCAAAAGAGGCCCTGTGAATGCTTTCTTTCTATGCAACTACAGGTATGTGGGTTAGTGTATGGCAATTTATTTATGTTCTAATATTTCACAGACAGAATATGTATTGGTTATTTCTTTTACAAGAGTTTTATTTTTCCCACTGCAATATTAATGTGCATTATGCTCTCCCTTTTTTTTCTCCCTGGGAAGGCACAGAGTGCATTTATGCAGGAACAACGCTGTGAATGCTTTGTTTCATTACAATTGCAGGGAGGTTATGCTGTTGCCATGTCTGGTGCCTTGCAATAAAATGGCAATCCTGGGAAGAGAAGTCCTTGTCCAATATACAACACAGCACAGAGTTAGACCCGCTGCACATGCCCCACCCTACATCAACCATATCCTTGATTTGAATGCATTTGCTGAGTTTTTATATTTAATTACATCGAAGAATTTTAATCCCATAGGCTTTTAAAGTAAGAGATGACATTGCTTAACTACAATTTATGCATTACACACACGTATCAAAAAATGGTAAGTGGTCTGCAAATGCATGTGGTTGGAACCCATAAATAGCATTTTCAAATGCATCTACACTAGTGTAGTGGGAACTGAAATGGGATTTAAGATTCCAACAGGCCACACCCACTGGGAATGACTAAGGAGGGCCAATTCTGGCACTTCAGCAGCTTACCGATTTCCCTCCACCACATCAATGAGGTCATCAGCTGTGGAGTCACTGCGCAGAGTGATGTCGGCATTGTGGATCTTATACTCTGCCAGGATACTCTTAACAGTATCACCATCCAGCTCCGATTGTGCACACTAAAGAAAGAGGGAATGATAGGCCATCAGCACAAGACAGAGACTATGAAAAAAATACTTTGAAATTGTACAATTACATCATGCTTCAAGTGCGTATAATGAAAATCCATAAGACAAATTATATATAGCCAATGGTAATCGTGGCGTTTACCAAATATAAAATAAATGTTGATATTTTGCAGGACAGGAAAATACACTCACCTAAAGGATTATTAGGAACACCATACTAATACTGTGTTTGACCCCTTTTCATCTTCAGAACTGCCTTAATTCTTTGTGACATTGATTCAACAAGGTGCTGGAAGCATTCTTTAGAAATGTTGGCCCATATTGACAGGATAGCATCCACACCACTACACCACCACCACCACCAGCCTGCCCAGTGGTAACAAGGCATGACGGATCCATGTTCTCATTCTGTTTACGCCAAATTCTGACTCTACCATCTGAATGTCTCAACAGAAATCAAGACTCATCAGACCAGGCAACATTTTTCCAGGCTTCAACTGTCCAATTTTGGTGAACTCGTGTAAAATGAGGCCTCATTTTCCTATTTTTAGTGGAGATGAGTGGTACCCGGTGGGGTCTTCTGCTGGTGTAGCCCATCCACCTCAAGGTTGTGCGTGTTGTGGCTTCACAAATGCTTTGCTGCATACCTCGATTGTAACAAGTGGTTATTTGAGTCAAAGATGATCTTCTATCAGCTTGAATCACTCAGCCCATTCTCCTCTGACCTCTAGCATCAACAAGGCATTTTTGCCCACAGGACTGCCCCGGATGTTTCTCCTTTTTCAGACCATTCTCTGTAAACCCTAGAAATGGTTGTGCGTGAAAATCCCAGTAACTGAGCAGATTGTGAAATACTCAGACCAGCCAGTCTGGCACCAACAACCATGCCACGCTCAAAGTTGCTTAGATCACCTTTCTTTCCCATTCTGACATTCAGTTTGGAGTTCAGGAGATTGTCTAGACCTGGACAACACCCCTAAATGCATTGAAGCAGCTGCCATGTGATTGGTTGATTAGATAATTGCATTAATGAGAAATTTAACAGGTGTTCCTAATAATCCTTTAGGTGAGTGTAAATGGGTAGGAGCAACTAAGCTAAGAGTAATCTTATACATGTCCACCAGAGGGGGCACTGAAAAGTGTTTGTTCCCAAGGTGATACACAACTGATGTAAAAATGTATTGTCTGCATTTGATTCTGCAGATCAGTGCAAACCTTTAAATAACTTCTTTATACACAAAGGTTATTAAAGGCTTTCACATGTTTGTTTAAACTAATGGGTTGCGAGAAAAAATGTCCATCATCAAAAAGAACTGACAATCGACGACATATCCCTGACAACTAAAATCCTGCATGCCAGAATAATGGCAGTATTAAGCGACATCATTTAATTGACAATCAATGTTTGGTTCTCGTCATGATAATCTCACTTTTCCAGCTCATCATTTGGTTGAATGACAAATAGACAACCAGCATTTATAACACTGTCACACACATAACACATTAAAACCAACTATACACTCTTATGGGCTTTAGAATATTCATTTCAGTGACTCGCTTAGAGGTGAAAATATGGACACGGTTTGCATTTCTGTACTTAAATTCTGGGTGAGACATACTGTAGCTGTGAAGTTGATGCCTCCTTTGTCCTTCCTCTTGAAGCCAATGTTGGGTGGTTGCTTGTTAAGACGAATGCCAAAGCCCTCCAGCTCATGTTCTATTAGCTTCTTATGACCAAGAGGCTTCAACACATCGAGCACTATCAGAATTAGGTTACAAGTTCGAGCCACTAAAACAGAGGGAGGAGGCAGAAGCAGACACTTGTTAGAGGATAAAGGAATCATATTGCTTCTGTAGTAGATACAGTATGCATCTGCAACCATTTAAGAATAATAACACTGGTAAGGTTTACTTTATCCTGCCACCATTTAAGCACACAACATCTGAATCAAAAATAAATCTAAATGTGTTGGTCCGAGTGTACATTGTTTGCTTAAGCATTAGCTGTAAGCCAATAGTATATTTTGTACTATACTACAAAGCTTTGTTAAAGCTAGTTTGTGCCCCTATAGGGGTAAAAAAAAAACTTTGGGCGGAAATAAATGTGTTTAAATCATGGCCTCTGAACATCACCTTACATTCTTTAATAAGCTTCATTAATTGTCTTTGCTGCCATTAGAAGCAAACACACAGTAATGACAAAAGTTTCTCATTTAACGGAACATTGATGCACAACATTATCGACAGGGAAAGAACTAAATGTTTCTGGTATCATCCGTTGTTTTATAATTCTATTTTTTCAAGGAAAAACCTGTCTCAATCTTGGCAGAAACTTTACTGATCACAACTTTACCTGCAATGACCTGTCTGCCTCTGCCCTTGCCATCCTTGGCTCCCTCAATGATTCCTGGGAGATCCAAGAGCTTAGAGGGAAGAAAATAAAATTAGGAACCCACTGGAAACATATCACGGAAAACAGTTGCAGGTACTGAACAAAACAAGAAATGTGTGTACCTGAATTTTGGCCCCTTTGTAGCGAATAACTCCGGGTACCGTCGTAAGAGTGGTGAACTCGTAAGCAGCAACCTCAGAGTACACACCTGCAAGGTTACTTAGCAGTGTTGACTTTCCCACTGAGGGAAAACCAACGAAACCAATACGAGCGTCACCAGTTTTTGCGACATCAAAACCTAAAAGACAAAAAAAAAAGAATCAGGAATACGAATCAAGAAAATATACGCTATAATGCTTTAGATGACAGAGAAGGCTTAAAAGGCATGTTTGTAATAAAACCTAGATGAGAGTAGAAAATATACTAAGTAATTAAAAATTGTGATCTTACCTTCTCCTGTTGCACCAGCACTGCCTCCTTTCGGTGTGATGAGTTCCCTCCTCAGTTTGGCAAGACGAGCTTTGAGCAGACCCAAGTGGTGAGCTGTGGCCTTGTTCCTCTGCGTCCTGGCCATCTACAATGTTAACAGTAACACCACCAGCTTGAGGTCCTATTCTTGTTTCATGACAGTTTTGTAGTAACCAGTGATAAAAGTGTTAAGACAATTGTTACTGTTTGTAGTCAGGTTTAACTAAACATTGTTATTATCGATAAACTTTGGAATACATTTTAGTGCAGAAAAGGGAACTGTAGATTTGGTGCCCCTTCACTTAAATTGGAAGTGCAGAGACCTTTTAATGGCCATAAACAGGAGAACTGATTATAATATGCAGTTTCAGTGTTCATATGGCCATCTGACTATTGTTTTAAGAGAGACTGGAACAATAGTGAACTTATCCTTTAAAGTAACTAGTTGACAGGATAATGACTACGAACCATGGGGGTCTGTTTTAATTGGAAGGGCTCCTTTACCTGGCCTCTGTTTCACCATCTGCTCATTTGAGCCATTTCAAGACTGCACCACAGTCTAAAGTTAATTTGAAGTTAACTTGAGCTTTAGGTTTATTGCTAAACCTAAAAGCATCCGTTAGGTTAATGTTTCTTCTTGTACAATATCTGCTGACGTACTTTGAAATAATGTAGCTAAACTATAATACTAAATTACGTGACTCTACCTCTAGCTAAATCCTTACAATACACTTCAAAATATTTTTCAAAAAGCTCGTGTTCAGGGGTTACTTTTAAACCTCTTTAACATTGAAATGCCTAAAATAAGCACCCTAAGAAAATAATATTGTTTTCAGATTTTGTTACACGCAATCTTTGGAGTCCAAAAGGAAAGTTACACATTACACGTTGAAAACTTTGGTTACAAAACGCCTTGCTTTTGTCTTTTATGTTAAGCTAATTTAGGATTAAGTTTGAATGTTTCGTGTGCTAACGTTACGGTAAATTGACTATCACCAAAGAGTATAGAAGTAACTACTTCTATATTCTTTGCTATCACAGAGAACTACCACGACCTAACTAGCTAGATGACTGAGAAGCTTCACAGACAAACGCAAACCTGTGAAGATAAACGGTTGGTCCCCAGTCAATCAAACCGAATCTGGAGTCAATACTAACGTTAACCGTAGCTATGCTACTGGCCTAACGTTATTGTAACATTATAGCAACGCCCTCTGACTTCTGATTAATAACACATTTCGAACGATGACGTAAAGAAACTTTTCAATACACAATGTAAACTGTCAAGAAACTTTGTGCCAGAAATATTTAGTGTAACGCGTGGCCCAGCTGTGGGAGCTAACGTTAGGCTAATAGTTGCTACAGTTAACAGCCAACAGCTAGCTAACGTTAACTTAGCTAGCTAGCAGTTAGCGTGTAGCTAAACGTGACTGATTCATTGAGTTGGCCAGCCGGCTGTCTCACATCACTTACCTCATTTTCAATCTCTGCTATTTTGGCGAGTATACTCATGGTGACGGAGATTTCTGTGTACAACCAACGTTACCGAAAGTACTCAGATTTTACATGGACGTTGGCAAAGTTAGATGTTTAGCATGCACACGGGTCCACACCACGCAAGTGCCGCTGTAGGCAGTGGGCTGCCTCGCGTGAAATCTCGCGAGGAGATAGATTGGAGGACCAAGACAAAATTCTAAAGGAGGGAACATTATATGAAAGATAAAAAGCCATACATCCTATTCATCCTGTTTATATCGATGAGAAACAGTGGTGGAGAGCAACAAAGTATATTTACATAAATACTGCACTTTATTATATTTTTGTGGTACTTATTTGAATATTTCTATTTTATGCTACTTATTGTACTTTTTACTCCACTACATTTATTCTACAGATAAAATCACTAGTTAAGTTTTAAATTAAAACATATGATAATCCTATAGAAGAAAATGTCTTGTTAAAGATTAACCAGTGACTCCCAACCTTTTAGGGTTGTGTCCCTTGGCTTTTACTAAAGAGCAGTGTCTACTTGGAGCACCTCATCACAGGTTTCAGATGTTTGTGAGTTCCTCCAAAGAGACATATCCCATCGTAACTTTTAGTTTCATTTAAATAACTGTTAGAGGGCCAACAACTTCGTTTCCACTTTTCTACCCTATTTAACTCACTCTGAGATTCATCTTGCGATCTTTTGGAGGGGTCCGGCCCATAGGCTGGGAGCCACTGAACTAAATTACTGTACCTAACTAAAGTTGTTAAAACTAGCTACACGCTGACCAGCTGCAATAGTAAATGCTGTTTACTCATTGAAGCATTGGTAACAATCTAATAATGGCATAGTGATATAATAATATGAATGTTTTTACATATTGTTTTGCTGATAACACTTATATAGGCTACTTTTAATTAAGTAATGGTGGATTTTTGTTTTGTGGTATTAGTACTTTTACATCAGCAAAAGAGTACTTCTTCTACCACTGATGGTCAGCCTCTTACAGTCTGCATTAGATAGAATGCCTTCAAGTTACTAGGGCAAAATGTACCAGAATAAAGCCTACATGACACCTCACTCCTTCAGTTATTAGTCAGTGACAAAACCAAGAAAGGTTGTCACACCAAATTAAATTTAAATGCAATTAAAAAGTTATAAATTATACAGTTGAATGTCAATATAATTGACACTTAACCTAACTTGTCCTATTCAATACAAATTCTAACACAATTAAAAAAAGGATGCAGGCCAGTCACATTTTGTATATTTTTTTTATTGTTTAATTGTCTAATGTTTAAGTCGCATACAATATAATCTCTCATTGGTTTCTATGTTGCTGAAGTTTGTGGACTGAACATCTGTCATGTTGTTGACCATCTGATTGACTTATTGGTTAGTGGGTGGGCTGGTTGAACAAGATCAGTGCTGCTGGTTTGATGAGCTCCTCTAACCGATGCTATGCTATGTTCATATGTGAATATTAATGTCTAGAGGGTATATTGGTCACATCAGGGCCTTTCACACAGTTCATACGGAGATAGACTGTATGAAAGGCCAAGGAGGATATTTCAATCAAATTTAAATATCTTTTTATCTAATTTTTGACATTAAAACTTCAACACCTAATAAATGCCAGCCACTGTAGGTAGATTTACCAGTTCTGCTCTTGAATATTGTTCTTCCAGCTCAGCCAACAGTGTCATCTAAAGCCTTTGCTGTAAAAAATAAATGCAATCTGAAGAAATTTTTAGTCTATAATCAATTTTAGGAAATAACCTAATAGACAACTTTATGTATCTTAACTCCAGTCCAAGAAATACTAAACCATATGCTAGATATGCTGAATCTGTCGCTTCATACATTCCCATTGTTTGTTTAGTTCTAAGAGGTGTGCTTGTCCTCATCAAAATATATAAAAATAGGCATTTTGTTTTTAAAAGGTAGATACGGTTTCAGCGAGTTGTTGTTCAACATCTGTTGTTGCCCAGCTTGGGTGACAGCAAGCATAAATAGCACAGGAAGGAAGGACAGGAGGTGAGACACAGCAAGACAAGGCCGTAATTACTGAGTTTGTGATCACTAATTACATTTCTGTAGACCTCTACAGGTCTAAGAAAACAACAAAAAGGGCTTTGACTTGATTCATCAACACTAGCCACAACTTGAGAATTGACAATAATAAACCCATGCCCAAACATCTCAAATGTTCTTCTCTTAATGAGCAACGCATCTTTATATCATACGTCAGTCAGCATTGAAGTGCATTGATTAAAAAGTAAGTGCAAGTACAGATTTTGATGCATTCATTTTGACTAGAGGATTAAATTATTTGCAATGTCGCCCCAAAAATAGTAATTCTAAAGGGGCAATCTGCAAAGAAAACCGCTATAGATTGATGCTGTTTCTAACCTAAAAGATATATGCTTTTTTCCTCATTTCAAGCTTTTTAAGTTATCTCTGTGTGCAGGAGCGATTTTCATCTGCTGTCTGCTCTCAGGTCACTCTAGTCCATCAAACACAACACTTTTTCCCAATATCACTGTCATGCTTCCTGACTGATTTCTCAGTGGTTTCTCAGTTTGCTTTGAGGAACACGACAACTGAATCAAGTCAGCGGAAGCACAAAGTCTGTGAGAAGCACTATTTTAGTGCAATAGTTTCACACATGGTAACCTTGCCAACTAAAACTGGCTATCTCTGCATAGAGATGGAGTAGAGTTCGTATCCTACCCCCATCGATAGGCCTTTTACTGAGGAAAGCGCCATTATTTGTGGTCATGTCACCAGAGCAAGGATAACATCATCTTTTGAGGTAATAAAAACAAATAACAGCATGAAGTTATCCCTTAAAATGCATTGTCCTCAGTATCTTGGATTCTGTCATCAGAATTTGGATAATACTTATTGAAACCATAAGGCTTTACGATAAATGCAACTTGGCCATATGATGGCAAAAGTCTTCAGTGGAGGCATTCCCCTTAGACTCTAGCTGCTCTCGGAGGAGGTGGGTGGTGCTGTGGAGGACGACCTCCGTCGGGACACTGACTGTGAGCGCTCAGTGCTGTGTTTGTCATAAGGCTGGAGCTGCACCTCCAGGAAGTCCCTGTGCTGCTGGCTGATGACCTGGCTGATGAGTCCCGGCAGAGCCTGCAAGTTAGTCAGTAGAGTCTCCAGCTTTGTCTCCAGCAGGGCAATCCTCTTTTCCATGTCCTCTCCTCTCTCATTTAAGTCCGATATCATGTCATACATGATGTTCTGAGTCTGGAAGAGGGGAGAGGGAATACACTTAACATGATTTTTCAAAATTGGTGTTATTTTTGATGGACAACCTGGTAAACTTGTATGTGTCCATTATTAACACACACACACACACACACACACACACACACACACACACACATATATATGTATATAAAAACACGGGCTTTCTCAATACTTTAATTAATAAGTTAATATAGAGTTGAAAGAGTTTGTTCTGAAAAAGAGAGGAAAGGAAATAGACTGTGAGCTTCACATTAAGAGATTTACTTTCTCAACACATTCTGTTCAGACTTTAAATAATTGAAAACCAACTGTTAATTGTCTGACAGAAACAAATTAAAGGATAGGTTCACATTTTTTCAAGTCTATTTGAAAACAATACTCACATGCTCTATGTACATTGAAAGCGTTAATTGTCGTTGCAGTTGTTCTTTCTCTCTGTACTGGCAGCAAAGAGATCCCTCTCTAAAGCAATTTCAATGTAAGTGATGGGGGACAAATCCATTTTAAAGTTTGATTGAAGCCAATACGAGGCTTATGAGCCTTAGTTAGACAAATTAAGTGGGTATCTTCCAAAGCTACAGTCTTTTTAGTTCCCTTTTTGTGCTTCAATGGACAGTATTTTCTTGCTGAGCTACAGTGGAGGTAAGGTAACACAGAGGGAATTTTGAACAAAGAACAGAGTAACTTCGGAAGATAGAGATTTTCAATCTCAGACGTGTTCTTACTTACTGGAAATACTCTGTTTGGTTTAAACGAGGGTAGAGCATGCAGGAGGCAGGACATGACGCGGATTACACCCCGTCAGCCGGTTCGTAATTTGGTTTTAAACAACTGAGTCTCTTGCCGTTCCTTGAAGTTGTCTGACAATTTCAGCGTTGGCCCTTATCGACAGAAGTTCCCAAGTCGTTTCCCCAGACATGTCATTGCCCTCTTTGTGTAACTCCCCCTCTTTTTTCACATTTGGATGTTTGTTAGAAAATTTATCAACACGCCCACTCGTTTGCTGTGAATTCTCACACGTTGGGCTCAATCTGAGATTACACCGATTTTGTACTTGGGAGCTGGCAGGGTAATCACCTGTGATGTCCGATCCAACTGGATTACTCCGCCGGGTAATGTCTAGATTACTTCAGGTTTGCAGTGCATGTGTGAAAGGGGCTTTAGTTTTGATTGAACTTTGAATTGCACTGAATGAGAACTGTGGATTTTGTCCCCCATCACACAATGAAATTGCTTTAAAAGGGGAAAAAAATTCTTTCAATGTACATATATTCAAGTGAGTATTGTTGTAAGACAAAATAGAAAAAACAAATGTGAACCTATCCTATAATCTCAGCATCTAAAAAGAAATCCAAATAGGATGGCCATAGAAATATCAGCTATCAGCATGGTCATCCAGTCCAATTGACAAATCAAATTTTACAGGTTAAAGTAAATGCTTTTATTATGGTAATATCATGGAGTCTACGTTATCCATTTTGTCGGCTGCAATTTTCCCAGCGAGTCCATTGTCCTCCAGTCTTGGGGGAGCAGAGGTTGAAGTATAGGTATATTCCACATTAAAAAAGGTCAGGGGAACATCAGGTTAAGTTACAACCTTAAGAACAAATTTCTGTGAAAGACTGAGAAGGGCACATTTTATGACCAGTTTACAAGAGTTCATGATGCAGACCAGAGTACATTATGAGCTTGAGGAGACAGGAAAGGTGCCTGCTGAGTTCTGCATGATGCTTGCCTTTGATGCATCAATCATCTGTTCATGGACCTTTAACCTCCCGAGGTTCAGTCTTCAAAAAATAGTCAACAACACACCAAAGAAATCTATGTGACATTACGGATGAAGTGTGGTGATGCTGCTGGAGGGCGGCTTCTGAGGTATTATTCAGTGGAGGGCTGATAATCCCTGGCAGCCTGGAGGGGATGCCATCCATCACTTACCTTGTCCTCTTCTGATTTGAGGTGGGAATAATGGGATAGGTTGTTTGTGTGAATCAGTGAGAACTGAAGTAGCACTGACAGCACTTAACCTGACGACTACAGTGGAGACAAAGGTTTCACTGTGTTGCATTGACTACATGAACACTAATCTAATCCTTGATTTCTTGCAAATGTAATTCAACATTTAAACAGTTTGTGTAATGATAAATAAATACTTAAATGTATGGATATATTGTCTTATACACATGTAATTTGCCCTTTTACTAAAAAATGTATTGAAAGTCATCTGTAAATCATGAAATGTAACAAAATCACATTAAAAAGTGATGGTATCAAATGCTAGAACCAAAAACATAGGCTGAGTAAACCATGAGGGAATAAGTATCATAAATAGAGGATGAAACCAATGGAGCAGGAATAGATGCCATTATTATGAATCCACTTCAACTGTATAATAAAACAACAAATTGACACCATCAACCCATTTCTGGACAAGAGAAGGAGAGTGGCAGAAATTGTTTTAAAAAGCAGCTTGAGCGAGCATTTTTGCAATTTGAGGACATATCATTCAGCCTGAATGGCAAAGTAAAGAAGATGCTGTGGAAAGAGTCGACAATATTCACGCAAACAGTAAAATGCAAAACCACATTCACATACATTAGACTGTAGAGGAGATAATGAGCTAAGGGGATACATTAGGATCTGAGGAATTTCACATTGCACTGCAGTGGCGATGCAGCTGCCACTGATATGTTCAGCTCTATTTAGCTCCGTCTTTCCACTGAGAGCACAAGGAGACTGATGCTACTCTGCCCTCTTATGGCAACAGACTCATATAACAACGAATACAGATCCAGCTTAGTGGATCTGGCTTTAAGCCACCTTATATCCACTGTCCCATCCCAACTCTCGCTGCCGTTTTACAGCCCGAGGCAATTGGGCAATATTAACTAATACCTTTCATGACACTCTGGCCTGAATCCAGTTTGACTGTGCTGTATGTTTGAATGTCAAAGCTCTCTGCCTTTCTCCCCTCCCTTTATCTGCCTTTACATCTGGCTGAATCATCAGATCACAGTGTGTCTCCCTTCCCAGGTTACTGTTTCTGCTGTGTCAGGCTGGCGCGCTGCCTGGTACTTCCCTAAGGTTTGTCAACTTCTGTTTAGTGTATCTGGAGACAAACATCACATAATACATAAAGTGGAAAAACAGCACGGACACAAAGGGGTTTCTCTTCCCTCTCATTCAGTAATGTTACGGAGAACACGTCCTGGAGAAAATAATTTACACAGTGAAATAAATGAAGTTATTATTTGAAACCCAAAAGCCAAATGTCAGGTGAGTGCAGACAACCACAAGCATCACACAGATTTATTTTTAATCACCCTGTGAACAGCCTGTCTGTTTATTTGACACCTGTAGACTTTGATTATCAGAAAACAACTAATTCAGCGAGTGAACTAGCATGCACTGAATTCAATCACACAAAGGAAAGAAACTTATCAGGATAGTTGTGTGTCCTAATGTGCAATGCAGCAGTAGACTGTTAGTCTAGCTTACCTTAGCAAGGTCCACTAGTGAGTTTGCTTGGTCATTCAGCTTGCGTTGCTCCATTTTAACACTTCTCAATCTGAACACAAGACCATTCAGAACCCAATAAATTTATGCTATCAGGATTTTGTCATTAAATTTGTGCACACACAAGGCATACACACGGAGAGAACACTCCTAGGACATGCACAGGATGTGTGTAGAGAATGCAGGGGTCAGTCTGTTTGGTTGAGCTGCATGCAAGTGAAAAGGAGACCACAGAGGGTGGGAGAGCTGCCACTGAGGAAAATTAGACCCTACATCCTACTCAACCAATACATACAACCTTAATAATGGAATGAGGCGGATTCATACCACTCAAGTACTATACTTGGCATGTCAGATTATAAAACACCAAAAACTGTTGTCTTTAAAGTTCTGGTCTTTCTGATTAAACCAACTTTTCTCTGTTTGAGTTCATGAATTATTTAGTCACTCAAAAGCCACAGATATCAAACACTGTTTTATGTAAACATAGAGAGCTATCTGTACATATGTTTTCCTTTTGAGACTTTCCAATACAAACATTTAAAAAAAATGTGGCATCAGAATTGAGAAAATTCTGATGCCACATTTTTAAAAGGTCGTCACAATTTGCTTCACAACTTGCATCATGGATAGAAAAGAATACATTACTTGTTTAATGAGTCATAAAAAGCATCATTTCCTCAGTGACATGATTTATGGTCCACTTTTTTTAACAGCCAAAGATCCTACTTGTTAAGTCAGCAAAAAGTAACGTGCCTACTTTATACAACATGATTAAATAATTCACATCTCATGTTTAATTAGCATGTTTTTACTCATCTAGTCAAGGCGCTCAAAAACAGCAACTGTGCAATATTGTAGAGTGTCGACCATATGTGGTTTCAAAATATTAAAAAGTTTTCCCCCCCAGAATCACCTACGCATGCTGAATTAAACAGGACACAGTACACAGAATAGCATCATGATGCCAAGTTTGCCAACGTTTCAGATTTTTTCAAAATAATAACAACAACAACAACCTATAACTAACTGAGACATGAATTCAGTTTGAGGTGGTTATAAGGTTGTGTGTGAACTGAAGGCAAACAGGAATTTAGATTGAGAAGGGATTTAAGAGGCCCCGGTGGGGAGGGGAGGGGAGGAGGAGGGGGGAGGCGTCTGCTAATTAGCTGAGATGCACCTGTTCTCATGCAATGCGGGATCATTTCTCTGTTTCTGGTTTGACAGGCAGATGTGGAGTGAAGGTTAGACCAACAGAGGGTGCCACAGGAGTCACTAAAGCAAACTACAGGCAAGGGAAGGTTTCCTGACAACTGAGGACCTAAATGCTTCATACAGAGCAGACTCTAAAAACAAGGACAGAACACTATTTCACTTCTATTAATAATGCATTTAAATAAAATAAAAACAAAGGTAGCTACAATGATGGAAGATATAGATAGATATTCAATATTAAATGATTTTTAGTTGATGTAAGACCTGTACAAATTTTACCGTTGGATGACCAATAGCTGGCAGATGGGGTAAAGCACAGGGCAGCCCGAGGTCAGGACGAGGAAGCCCACTTGTCGTGTCTTTTATATTCTGTTCCCTCGGTCAATCACCTGTCATGGGTATTTCTCCTTTTCAATGGGCACTCTGCTTGCTATTCATCAGGGGGAAACGGCAACGCTAAGCTTTTCAATACCCAATAAATCAGTTAAAGCAATCTCAGTTAGTGCTGCGCCATATTTTTTACAATCTTGACTTGCTTTCTTTGTCATGACCTCCCTTTACCTCATTGTGGAAAGAAATGCTAATTTCTCTTCAGTGTAATGGACAGAGTGACCATTCTGCAGTTGTGTTTTTCCTGTCCCTTCTGACAGCTTCATGCTGTCGGTCACAGTCACAGCCTCTCGGGCTCAAAGGGGATTGCTCGGAGGCTTTACCCATGACCTTCCTCTCAGGTCACTTTCCTGTTTCTCCAATCCACTGATCGCTGAGCTAACAACCACTCACTGCCCTGCCTCTTGCTATGAGTCCCACTTCAACCTTGTAGATGGAAAGGGACAGCGTTCCCAAAGGGGATGGTCTGACAGCACTGATACACTTGACTTAATGGCCTAAAACATACTGGAAGACATTTGGTTGCACGCATGCAACATCGTGCCTGTGGTGTGATAAACCGCACCATCCAAATAACCTTAGGAGTGTTTAAACTGTGTTCACGGCTAACTCTGCTAATTCTTCTCAGTGTAGAAATGCATGACAGCTGCATGTGTGTGTTATTATGCTGTTTACCAGCCATGATAACACCTGATCAGCGTGTTTGCTACTGTGTCATCCAACAGAAGAAATGGAGGAAATGGGGCTGCAAATGTAGCAACAGGCGTAACAATGGTTCCACACGCCGAAAGATGACCCTGAGCCCTGGTCTGTATGAGCATGACTGCTAAATTAACATGACTTGTGGGATACTGTGAGTTATATACTTGTGCTACTGCAGGTCTGTCTCCTGTAGAGCTCTAGTCGTCATCCTTCGGTACGTGAAAGCACAGTTGATTGGAGTTTAATCAGTGGCTTTCTGATTAAAGATTAAATTCTCATCACATCCATGCAGAAATGGAAAGAAAAACACCCTCCATCACCGATAATTGAAATTCACTTAATATGCATCTGTAGGTGTGTTTACAAAGTGCAACATGGTTCTACTCAATGATGAAACAAAAAAGGTGTTTGTGCTGATTATTTGAAGCTGTTTGTTTGCAAAATGTTGAAGATTGAATGAAAAATAAGAGAATAATGTGTATTTTATCAAATTGACATGTTACTCAGTTGAACAGACATCTCACAAAAACCTTTGTAGCAGCTTAAATGGAATAATCTTGCAACATTATGATTGTGTCATGTGAAACGATTCAATTGTTGCAAGCTACGACATTTTTTGTGGCATGAATTTCACTTATCAAATGAGGGAGTGTAATTTTTTAGTCACATTATTGGGTTCAAGGACAAGCTCTCGTTAGCATGCACACAACAGGTCTGTATCTACAGGTGAGGCGAAGACTTACTTTCGAGCTCTATTGCATTGTGTTGACACAAACAGGAAAAAAGGAAACATGAAGTAGACAAATGAATTATTACAACATCAGATAAACATATTCAGACGGCAAAATCTCTTTGCTCAAGTCTGGATGCTGGAACCCTCATTTCTACGCTGTCACCTCACCTCTGAACAGCAGCGACAATTTTTCTTGACTTATTTCTAGCAAGTTATCTCTCTGTGTTTGGACTGTTCTGGTAGCTGCAGCTCTGCTTGCTCTCTAAATCTAATCCCTTTTTTCCACACTGGTCCTGGTTATCAGAAATACAGTGAATCAAAACAAACTTCCTGTAAACATTCACCAACACAGAGTGCCTCAAAGCGTCTAGGGCCACATTTCACAACTGTTTAACTCTGCATCGTTTACAGCGATTGATGATGACTTCTGTGAACGTTTTTCACACGTTTTTCACGTTTTTCACACTTGCAGCTTTGACCAGAGGAAACAGGCACAATGATATCCGATTTGATGTCTGCTATCGCCTCATGACAGGTCAAGGATGGCTGTGGCCCTTTTCCAAGCTCTTCACTTGAGCGATCTGCTCACTGTCAGGCCACTTCCTGTCCTATATTAATCTCACCTACAGGCAATACTTAAAACTCTCCAAGATAAAGCCTGTGAACACACTACCTTGTGTACAAAACAGATAGATAAAGGTGTGGCGGAAAAATGTTGACAACATTTTGAGTAGTTATCCTTACTTAAAGAACTAGACGTGACTTTTTTCCCACCAAATCTGCTTCTCTATAGATTAAGTAGCTCAGAGGGATTTCCATTATTAGGCTGTCCTAGAGAACAGGAGGGGGACATGAGACGCTGTCATCACTGCTGCAAATCGGCTGAATACGACAGCAAGGACCTAATGACTCGACAAAGCAACCATGACAAAATGCGATTAAACGGCACAAATCTGGATGCGGGTTGCAGCAGAGGCAGCAGCAGCAGCAGCAGCAGACAGTTTGTGTATTTCTCTATCTCTCTATCTTGTAATTAAAGATCCTAATGTTTTTGAAACATAAATGTACAGTAGGTTCAAAAGATTAATGAGCAAATTAAAGTTGCACGCCACAAAGACCCATATGCATACATAAAACCACAGAAAGCAAACAATCATACAAAGAGGGGGCATTTTACTTGAGCAAAGCTACATAATAACAAACCACTGCACACCTAGTTGCCAGTTATTTAAAAGAAGCCACAGACTGGATGTGCTTGTAAAAGAAAAACAAGAGTGAGGTGAGGCTAAAATCAATACTGTTTTGGACTTAGCTAGCACATCGGGGGGTCCTTGGGGACCCAGTAAAAGACTAGCTGACAGGTAAGTGTCTGACCAGCCGCTAGAAAAGTAAAAACCCACATGTGTCAGCCCCGAGGTCAGCCTGACATCTGATTTACAGCGAAAGAAACACACAAGAGTCAATGTGACAACTAAAAGTGAGAGGGGGAGAGAGATTAATATCATACTGCTGTGAATTCTGTAACTCAAGAATATTTCAAGGGAAAATTAGTTTCAGGAATAATTCTGTAAAACTGAGGACTATTTCAATAATATATCCACACACTTAGTGGAAGTTTTCCACAGCTCATTCAGAGAAAAATGCAATTTTTTCACGTAAAATATGTTGCTTTTATATTTCACAGACACTCGCTTTTTTTTACTGTACTTTTAAATAAATGGATAACAAGAGCCTCTAGTGTATCAGTGAATGTAGTTCTCTTGCACATTTTACCACTCTTTATGATGCAGAATCAAAAGGCCAACTTATTATCACATCTGCAAATGTAAAGTTAGTCAAGTCAGGTGAAACAAGTACAAGATCCTTCAATAATATGAGCACATATATTTTGCTACAGGTGTCAAACAAGTCAGATTTCAGGTTGGTGTTGCATCGGTAAATCAAGTGATAAAGGGCATTAGGCTGACATGAGTGGCGAGGTCAGGGGTTAAGACTGGGGTACCTACTGGTGAATGGCTTGGAGAAATTTCCTCTGGTGTTTCCTGACTCTGGCGTGGTCCATCTTCCTCACCAGTTTGGTGTTCTTATAGATGAGCCACGTCTCCCTGAGAACATTCGCAGCTGTGTTTTTCACCTAAAGTGCAAAAAAGGAAACATTTGGGTCAAGAATGCAGAAATGTAAAATATCTGTAATGTCAAAATAACAGAATGCGGAGCTTTCACTTACTCTTTTTGTTAGCTGGGTGTCCATCATAAAATTGTGGACATGTTTTTCAGCTTTGGTTAACTCCAGTTTCTTTGCCACCACAGCCACCACCAAGGCAGTGCAGCCAGCGCCCTGTGAAATAACAAGAAAGGACAGGCACAAATATATAATGTGGATAGTAGCATATTAGTTACTTTTACAAAAATAATGGCTTTGATAAAGGCTTTCTGTCAATATCAGAAATATTGATTGGCAAAAAAAAACAAAAATAAACTGCTCTGCTTTTCTCACCATAATGCCAGTCAGGAGGCAGACTCCTTTCCCACAGTATGTGTTTGGGACCATATCCCCATATCCAATGGTAAGAAATGTGATTGAGATCAACCACATGGCTCCTAGAAAGTTGCTGGTTGTGTCCTGGTTGTCATGGTACCTGTAATAAATAATAAATGCAATAGGTTGACCAACCTCCAGCTTCACCTTCTGACTAATTCTCATTTGAAAAAAACAAAAATCCATTGTAGTACTAAGATTAAATGTGTTGTTAGGATACTGCAGGGCTTTAATCTTTTCTTGTAAATCTTTCTATCTTGATGCTCAGACATAGCGTGAGCTAAGAAGTGTGTACATTATCTATTTTTATGCCTTATCTATGTTTCATGCTGAGCAGTGCTGCATAGTGTGAGAAACTGATCCAGGCACCTCTCGCAAGCTCTCACAGTCCATGCGGCGATGATCCACAGTGAGATGGTGAAGACCAGCAGCACAGTGCCGGGACAGATGGTCATGAGGGTCTTCATCACAAAGCGTGTGTTAAAGTTAATCTTGTTGAGTGCACCGATGCTGCGGGACGAGGCGTCCGTGAAAAGTTTGCTGTGCAGCAGCATGACACGAGCGATGAGGTACAGCCGCAGGAACATGGGGATGGACAGAATTATGTCCACGTCCGCATCCGTCTTGGATGGCACATACGAGTAGGCCAGGCGTGCTGTCCAGGTGAAGGTGTAATTTCCTGGGATGGGGTGGATGGCGCACACCAGGATTTCCAGGCAGATGAAGAAGATGCGCTCATATGTCATGGCTATCCTCCAGTCATCAGCTGCGTTGTCCACCATAAATAACTGTAAGGAAAGGGCATGGTGAGTCTAATGCAGGGTAACATTTTCATCAAGGTGACACAGCTAGCTACAGGAAATCATTAAACCCTATTAAACAATAAGTCACAAATAGCCTTTAGTCATTCAATCACCTTTTCTTAGTCACATTTTTTAAGACCTCAGTGCTCAAAACAACATTTGGAGGAGGAAATAAAAGGGGAGAACGCTACACTCTTCAGATATGTACAAGGGTATCTGATGAAGGTTGCAACACTGAAATATCATGTATCTGTTTTTCTGAATACATTTTCCAAAGAATTACATGATGCTTTATATGTTTTCATGCGTTTTGTCCTGCCTTGCAGGGAGCTATTTGTTTCTATTAATTTCTGTATGGTAAGACAATCCCTGCGAATCTCAAGATTCAAAGGTTTTCAAGCTTCATTTTTATATTTAAGTGAAATGGATTGACTAGAACGGCTGTCTGGAAGGTAGAAAGAAACCGAAATTAAAGCTAAAACAATGAGTCAAGCTTTTCTTTGTCATACACGTAGGCTTATTCACTGTAAACTGAATATCCTTGGGTATTTGACTTTTAGTTGAACAAAACAAGACACTTGAAAACATCACCTTGGGCTCTGGGATCTAAAATTCTACAACAAATGGCAAGAATTCATGTAAAGTATGTAATTTGTATTAAGATAGGCCAAATAGTCTGTTTCCACAGGTTTGTCTTCACTACTCCACAAATAACTCTGTTTCTCTCTCTGCTTTCAGACTCCATGAATAAGTTACATTAGCAGCATGCATTTTCAACTTTAAAGCGTTACACTGATAAGAACATCTGCCGCCTTCACATTAGCATTATCTTTTGATCGCCTGGCCACCCCGAACAGAAGGTAGGCCTTTCCACTGGGGACTTCAGTGTGAGTGGATTTCAACCCCCATCATCACTCTTCTCCACCCTGTCCAGCAGCTTCCTCACATGGGCATCTCTGCTGCTGTTATTCCCTCCTCTTGTTCATCCCCTTCCTTCTCCTCATCACTTTCAATCCAATCTACAGTTATCTTCGGCCAGAAGATTCACTGCCGGGTGTATTCACCCTGAACTAATGGCAGAGCCCATGACAGCCATCACCAGCTCACACAGTGATCCCTGGTCATAGATGCACGCTCTCTTAATCTCACTTCTCTTTCTGAGTTGTATATTTACTGGTGTGGGTTGCAGATTGAATACTACCAAACTGTATTAGCTTCCCCTACATTTGTCAAATAATTCCTCGTTTTGACCCACAACACTGATATTCCTCCACAGCTGCTCCTGCTCTATCCACTCAATCACCTCAAGGTTCTCTGCCTGCATACAGGCCGTCACAACTAGCAGTAGATATTTCACAAAATGTTGCTGTCAGCAAATACAAGCGGGGTTTCCTGGCAGCTGAGAGCCAGAAGAGCAGAAGCCTCTCTTAAGGAGAGAAAAGAAAAACTGCACAAGATTACATTTTGTTGGACACCTCCTTAATATGCTAATATGGATTTAAAATGAAAATAAGCACATATAATGTTTTTGCTTACAGTTTAGCATCTCTGAGAACAGGATTGTGTACAGGTCAGTTTATCTTTCAGCTCAGCTCATCTTTAATATTCAACGTGTGCAGTTTGGATTATCAGCAAAGTTTTTTTTCAAATCCACTAATACCTGCCGGCATTACCCTTGAAGACGAATAAAGAAGAACATACTGTATTTTAAGTTTAGGGGCTGTACAAAAATGATTAGGGGTCAGAAAAGGGGGAGGGCCATGTATTTATTTCTTTTTGCTGAAAAGAGGTTGGTAATTTTTTTTCCCAATGCTTTCATGGCCCTGGTTTATATTCAATTTCATCATTTTCTTGCAGCATTTACTGTAAAACAAGCTTGAATAGATACATCAAAAAAGTTATGTCAAAAACATGCCTTTTGTGCACGCCATGGATTGTAAAGTTAGCCTACGTTTTGCCATATGCAGAGGACAACCATCATGTCTCCATATCAGGGCTATTTCCTCCTAGGTTCTGGTGGCATGAATATATGTTTTCACCTTTATAGTTAATAGGGATTGAACATATTCTCCCTAAAGAGGGTGCAGTTTTTCACAAGCCAACATTTGCCTTCACTTTTATCTGCATTATAACAGAATTAAGGTAAAGTTAAATGTATCAGAATGAAACTATGACATATTGCATTTTTAGCACAACCAAATGCTAATTCCACTCCTAACATGCATTCGTTTTTATACATTACAAAACATTTTTATACCAGTAACATATTACGCTTAAAATCAGAGTTAAGTTGAGAAATTAAGGAGTGTGGGTGTTGCAATTTTCTCTGTGTTAAAGGGAGGGTCCAAATCAAATGTCAATAATATCTAACACACACTTCACGACTTGGCATCTTGCCAATTACTCTCCATTTGGTTTAATTTGGAATTTCTCAATATAGAAGTAAAAAAAACTGTCCCAATCATGGAGGGCTAATGGGATCAGTGACCTAGATTGTACATTTACCAGTGATATGCTACATAAAATTGAATTGCTGAAGTAGTCATATTTCTCACATTGAAATGAAAGCCCATTCAACATGTTCAAGGACAAAGAAAGCACATAGAAGAAATCAATAACACCGTGTACTGACACTTTTCTCACAGACATACATGAATGCACACTGATACTACAGCAGCCCACTTCGCTTTAACACACAACCTTCACTGAACCCACAACAGCAAACACTGTATGCTTATTATAGCTACTGAGCCAATTATATGTCCAACAGCCACTGTGCAAGAAACATCAACTGTCAACAAGCTGGCACATTACAACAAAAACAGAACAAGCTACAGCTTATACATGTCCCCGAACAAGCAGTATGACTGACCCACAAAGCTTCTGCAGCTCATTTATATTTATTTAAAGGCTAGAATCAAAGTTTTCCCCAAACACAGAAAACACATAAATTAAATTTTCAGAGGCAGTTGTTCATATCAAATGAGCGACACCGAGCTCCTTTAACACACTGACATCTGTCAGAGAAGTGTGTAACTCTAACCACAGCTCGTCGTGTTCGGCTTTCCAAGTGACTGTAATGTAGACACGGAAACACAAGCTGTGTCTCCACTCTGCTACAGTTTCTTACTTACAGAATTAGGGCTCTAAAAGCAGCTAAATCTATTGTTTACACACAGCACAAGCAGCGTTTTATTTTAAATTTTAAACAACAAACCTGTCCTGTCAAATACAGTTACAAAGTTTGTTACCTCAAAACAATGTAATTAAACATTTAAACGCAGGTTGCATAAGGAAAGCCTACTTGGTGGGTAAAAGCAATTATGGTAATGGACGACCTGTAATACAATACTCAAGGGCCCTTAACCTTAGAGCATCAAATATTCCATGCTAGCAGCAGAACCAACAGTTTTACATCTGCAGTGTAAAAACCTTAAACTGTGTGTTTTAAATCATGTAAATATGATAGACACTGAGAGTCAGGCCTAAAATAGAGTTGATGAAACAGGACACTTTTAAATTAGTTACAGGAGGCTGGCAAATAATTTAAACGCAGCAAGTAAAAGGATTTTAAATTTGAACTAACTTAACCACAGTTAAAAACAAGTCTTTAAAGAATGAAAGCAAAGAAGTCGACAGTCTGGACTGCTGTCTGGCAAACAGCACTATGAACTGTGAGTTTTTTTTTTTAAAGCATTATGACACAACTAATAGAGGCTCAAAGAGGCCAAATTAATCTAATTTGTGTTGGTCAAGTAAATGTTTGGTTTATTTCATATTTGTACTGTATACAATATAAATCACACAATCATGTATACAGAGGAGGCGTAAGGACGTGATCAAACACACCTCTCGAGGGGGAAATGGTCTCAGGAAATGGTCAAACTCATATAAACTGCATCAACAAAGAGGAACGTCAATTTCAAGCTGAACCTTACAAACATACTAAATGAAAATTTGCAGACTTTGTAAGCTGATTTGGTTACTTTAAGGGTCGTTTAACCCAAATGGCAAAAGAAAAACACTTTTTTTTCTCACTTAAAACTAGTGATATCCTGGCATGCAGATCTGTTTCATTTGCCCATGTATTGTGATAGCTCAACATGCCAACATGCTCACGACAAAGCTTACATGCTGGTATGTAGCAGGTATAATATATTCCATGTTCAACATCCTAGTTTAGTGTGTTAGCATGCTAACATTGGCTAGTTAGCACAAAACACAAAGTACAGCTTAGGCTGATGGGAATGTCATTCTGTTTTACAGGTATTTGATCATAAACCAAGCTATTGGACACATTTAAATTTTCACATGATAATGATACCATATTAAAAGTTAAGGGATAACCAACATTATTATGATTCATCCTGAGGGGGACATGAATGCCTGTACCAAAATTCATAGCAATTCATCTAATAGTTGTTGAGACATTTCACTCAAAACCATATATGTCAACCTCATGGCGGCCCTAAAGGAAAAGTCAGAGGATCACCAAAGACAACAGGCGTCACCCTCTGGAGAATGAGAATGTCTGCACAAAGTTTCATGGAAATCCATCTAACAGTTCAATTAAATTCAATTCAATTTTATTTATAGTATCAAATCATAACAAGAGTTATCTCGAGACACTTTACAGATAGAGTAGGTCTAGACCACACTCTATAATTTACAAAGACCCAACAATTCCAATAATTCCCACAAGTTGTCTGGATCAAAGTGGTGGACCTACTGACTGGCATTGCTATCCACAGAGCCATGGCTAAAAATTCAACAGCAACATTTCTTTCCAGAAACAATGTTCCTCATAAAATCCAGCGAACTGAGACAGAGATTTATAACTCCAAACCTGGGCAAATCAAATCAAAACTACTATCTGCACAGCCAGATGCCTTATAAGAAAAATGAGGAATACAGGGAAACACAATATGTTTTCTTATGGTAATTTGGGTTAACTGGCCCTTAACTGTTAAGTCATTTGAAGTCACACACAAACACACGTTTGTACCTCTGTACATGTGAGTATGTGTGTATCCAAACCTTATTCTAAACCTAATTCTAACCCTGGCGAAAATGTCTTCACTTTCCAAAAACTGGTATCCTCACAGTAAAAATAAAGTACAAGAGCATACACGTTAAGCCCCTGCATTGTGCAACGCATCTCAGAGAACAAACAGCTGATACAGTGACCATGAGGACAATTTGAGGACAAATCCAGCAGTCTCTGGCTTCTCTCAGCTTGTTTTTTGATGGACACAAAATAAGTCTAATCATTAAGAGTGCATGCCCCTTGCTCATCATGTGGAAGATTCATTCATGTCAGGTTCAGAGACAATACAGCTGAATATGTCCTGAGATCATTATCTGCCTGCAACTGTCTTGCGTCTACACTGTGCAGTCTCAGAAGAGCTCACCTGCAATGCTAAGCTGGGTTGGTTACTGGTTTCACGATGCTCAATATAACTAATGGAGTCCGGCTCAATATTTAATCTGTGTAATGTGGAGATGGGAACATATATCTTGTCACTGAGAATGAAAACGCTCAATCTCATTAGTGAATTAGGTTGAGAGGTTCTGCTCGATTAGACATTAATGCAATGCTTTATTTATGCTATCAAAGTGAGCCACTAAGAGGCCACTTTGCTGAGTAAATCTGAAGCTGTTGCTGATTCAGTTTGCTTTTGTTTCTGAAATTAAGTCTTACATTTGCATAACCATTCTCCTATTCAAAGCAAAGTAAAGCCTCTCTGAGCCAAAGTAAAAGCTCGTATAAATCTTTCCTTCTTAAAAGTTTTGCTGCTGCGGCTAACACATTAATAACCTAAAATCATCTGCATGTTTAAAGTCCCACAGAGCACAATTTAGTAAATGCAATCAAGAAGAATTTGAGGAGGCTGAGTGTGTCTGCCCTTGAAAGCCTGTGTGTTCAGTGAAAACATTAAGGTCACGAGCCAGCGGTGGTTATATGACTCCAGTCTGGAGTCACAGGTAGAGGACAGATTTCACTGTGAGAAATGCAGAGTGTCTCCTGCAGTTACACCATATCTCTGACACATACACATGACCCAAGGGCGGTCTGACAAGCACTGCCAAGTTTGACTTTGGCAAGCTTCGGGGATGTGTTGTTATTTTATTTTTTTCTGCAAGTTGTAAAATGTAGCTCAGCGTAAATTCTGTCAGGTAGACTTCTAATACGTTGTCTCTATTCTCTTTAACTGATCAGCTGGGCAGTGGGTGTTTTGGTTCTGTATACCAATTAGAATCGGGCACGTATGTTCTATCCAATCACAGCATGACTACCTTGTTTTAAATATCTTCTCTCTCCCGTTTCTGTCAGTTGTATTTTCAGACGAGAGTGCGACCCGCCTCCTCCCCTTCTACCTCCAGGCATTGTTGACGGTGTATTGGTCTTCTCCCGGCTGACGGCCCATTTTATATCTCGGATTTTCTCACCACCACCACCAGTGTCTAGATTCCATTGGGGGATGTGTTTGGTTTTCCTAAACATTAATTGTATAGATCCCCTTTTACAATGGAGTCTAATCTCCAAATATTTGTTTGTACTTGTTTGGTTAATTGTTAGTAATAAATGTTTGCATATCTGCAACGAAGTCTCTCCTGATTGAAATGTAATACTGTGCAACTGTGAAACATCAGCGCCATGTTTTATCACAAAAGTACACATCAAAGACAGAACAGCTGAAACCCAAAGCATTTTGCATTAGTTTAAGAAAACTCAGCAGAACTGTCATCACAAGGCACAGCGACACAGCAATGGCCTTAACACAAATGCCCCTCGGCAACCAGCCTTTGTTGTGAGAAGAAGAGAAAACTTTCAAAATGTCAGTTTCTGTCTGCTTGGGAATAAGGTGAGCTCATCAACCATCTTAACAGCAAGAGCAGGAAGCTGCTCCAAGCTCGTAGCTCATATCAGACTTTGACAATGACAAATCAAAGTCATGAAGCAGCTACAGACTCTAACCTCTCAATTTCCACTCGTACTGTACAGTAAGTCGCTGCCTGCCACCGCAGCAAACTCAACTAAATCGTGTTCGGATTGCCAGCTGTTACCAAAAGACATAATTGGGACTGAATCAGGCCGATAACAATTGAAGTATGAAGTATAAAAAGATACTGAACAACATAAATACGTACAAAGAAGAATTAAACGTTATTACACATATCCTAATTGTAGTGGGTGGGACAAGTCTCAGCATATTTAGCAAAACATGGACAGATAGACAGTTTCTTTTTGTTACTGCTCAGTAGGTCACCCATCACTGCCATGACAGCACAGCAGATGTATCCCTAAACAATTTAAATGACAGCTGGTATCCAACATCTACCCTGTCTGACCTGACCTTTTGAGTTTTCAGTCACTCTGAGGAGGAAACACATCCTGTTGTTATACCCCATAAAATGAGAGGGCACAGTCTTTACAGAGTCTGAGAAGTAAATCAGTTTTAAGGGGCGTGGTGGTGGGGAAAAAATTCATCATCCTGACTTATGTTTCTACATCTGACAGGCATCTGTGAGTACACATGGGTGTGCATGCATAATCCATTTCACTGTAGGAGCCACATTCCCCACATGGAAAAGTGCACTTAATAAAAGCACTCTACCAATATCACAAAGAATTTTGGGCTCATGTAGAGTCATAACAAAAATAAAGTGGTAGTCATAAACCAGGGCATGCCAGGGACATCAACTGTAGATACATTATGATGGTGATAATACCACATATGGAGTCAATTAGTCAGGGTTTGGTTAAGCGAAATCCTATGTCAGAAAGTTATGATTTAAAAGTCTGCAGTCTCTAAACCCAAGCTGATATACTTTGTTATAATTTTGATATCATTTTATCAGACTTTTCAAAGCTTATCCAGAGCCACAGACATTATGCAACGTATTTGCTAGCTGCACTTCCAATGACTAGTAAATTGACTTTGACATGTAAAAGCTGGGATCGAGTGTCAAAAGGGAACTCAATCAATTTTGTGATGTCACTTGAGTCAGTGTCGGTTGGATCTGAAGACTACAAGTTTGAAAATGAAACAAATCTGGTGGTGTGGAGTTACAAAGGAGTGAGATTACCAGACCTCTGCAGGCCGCTTCTCATCTCTGCATGAGGCTAGCTGGCTGAGGCTACATTAGCTGGCACAACGCACCTGAATATACAGTATGTTGGCAGTGAAGTTGCATTGTGGGTAATGTTGGCGCCAGGTTTTGACAAGGAAAGATAATGTGTAGAATAAAAGGGCAATATCTCTGATTCGTTCAATCATTATTTTGTCCATCTTGAGTCTGACAGTGCTAAATCAGTGGACTACTCTTTTACTGTTAAAGTAAGTGTTGGGTACAAACCAGGGGCAGGACTAGGTGCAGGGCTACGTTTGAAAGACATGGCTTTTAACCCGGCAGGGCAGGGTCTAATAATAAAAATAGAGCTACAGTAAAACAATTAAATTGAACACATATGAAGTCAAATCACATTTTTATCAGATGCAAATGAATGAAGCACAGAGAAAAGGAAAAGGAAACACACACACACACACACACACACACACACACACACACATACACACACACACACACACACACACACACACACACACACACACACACACACACACACACACACTTCAGAGCAAGTGTGTCATTACATTAAGATAGATTTAGAACTAATTTCTCTGTGTATGCGTGTACGTGTTTGCGTGTGTGTGTGTGTGTGTGTGTGTGTGTGTGTGTGCATGTGTGTATACAAGTACATATGTCAGTCTGCAAGAACCAAGTTATGACAGACTAGCAACAACAGGCACAAAGCCCCTCAGGCAGAGAAGCAAAGGAGCAGCTGGTGTGGAAGTTGAAGCATAAACACTATGAACTGGATTTAAATAGTAAGACAGTCAGTTTCCAGGAACTGGCTGATAGTTTATTCCAAAGGGGACTTGATGAATTAGAGGACAGACCTTATAATCAACTTGTACAGCAGGTTGTGAGTAACACTGCAGTGAAGTGACAATGTTTCCTGATTCATTTAAGTGTTCAGGCTTCTACGTTTGAATAAATTGCATATAAATCATTGTGGAGAGGGGATATGTGGTGAAAAGTGTATTGCAGTAATCAACTCTGGGGCAAACAATCGCCTAAATAAAGTTTTCTAGGTCAGCAAAAGAGGAAACGTCTTTATTATGTAGAGAGAGAGCTATCTGGGGTGAAAAATGTTTTGGATATTGACGTGACTGTCAAAAGGAGTCTGGATCAAAGAGGTTTGAAACAGCCTTACTTTGGGGTAAGTGTGGAGCTACTGACAATTAAAGGAATGGAAAGAAAAGCTAGTTTTAGAGCTAAAATTAACATTTCATCTTGCCTGTACTGAAGGAAAGACTACAGACATTTTGGATGTGTAAAACCGAGGCTTCAAGCTATTTAAAACTGCTATCATTACCATATTTGTCAATAGAGATGTGTTGCAGCATCACAACAGTGAGAATATATGAGAACCAGTGACCAAAAGTATGTGGCACAATCCAGTACTTTAACGTTTTACTGGTTTATGGTGAACAGACTGAGACATGACTACCAATTCAACACGATCTGTTATAAAACTCCCAAAATGGAAACCTGCTGTGATAAAAAAGTGCACCTTTGCAAGATATTAGTCACAACTAAATAGTTACATTATTTAACATCAAGAAAGGTTTGCTCAAGCAAGAGGTTAAAAGCTCAGTTTAGGAATTGAATAATTTACACAGGATTAAGTAAAAGGTGCAGAGGCCAAGGGAGGGAAGAATGAATATGATACTGTCATACAAACTTACAGCATGCTTTCTAATTTATAAACAGCTACTGGGAACTGTCTGCTGGGGCAATGGAAACACTTCTGCTTTGCATTGAAATATGGTAATGATGTCTGTGTCTTCTATCATCCCCCATAAAGAAAGGTTTACAATGAGACATCTGAAGGGGGCAACACGTTTTACTGTTGGGCTATTTCTATGACTGATACTCCCCTGGGACTTGTAAGCACTAAATATAACAAAAAGGCTGATGAATATACTGTAGCAAATGCAACTTTTAGTGCCAACAATAAGAACTAAATGTAATATTTTTCTGTTCTACTAAATCATATTTTACATTGTGAATATAAACTGATTAAAACAGCTGTATCAGCTCATACAATTCAGCTGAAGGCATTTTTTGTTTGTTTTGTTAAATCACCATTGCCAGCTTTCGTCCATTAACATGATTAAACATGGTGTCATTCAAGATTTGAGAAAATGCTTGCAGTTGTGTTTCTTTTCAAGTGATGTTTTCCTTTTTTAAGTTGATTTAATAAAAAAAAAAAGAAAAAAAAGTATCTTATACATTAAAGCTTTCTGGCAACATACATCCATCACGCAGAAAGGGGCACCATTCATTCTGTGGCCATTCAACAAAGACACACAAGTGCTGAAGCGCAGGAAGAACTGTAAGTAATGCAACAATGCTTCGAGGCAAGGTCATAAAACTGTGTTGAAACATCTCAGGGGAGGCTGACAATCTATATTCATCCACTGAGCCCTGTGAGGACTTCCTAAATCTAATCAAAATATATAATGAACTGTTAATGTTGCTACACTCGACAGTCCAAACACCTCTACTGTTATCTATGCGATCACAGGGCTGTGTAGCTTTGTAAACATGGAGTCATGGAACACACATTAGACGTGTTAACTTTGCAATAAAGAATAATATACTACTATATATAAAAATTAATATGATTTCATTGAGTAATTACACAGTCCCACACTGCACAGAAACTGAAATGTAACACTGCACTTTCTTTCACAAGAAGTTATTTACTTTGGTAGATTTTGGAAAGTCAATAAAGAACCTTCTGACCTGCAAATACAAATTTTCTGCATAACCTACTGACTACCAAACCTATTTGTGTCATAGCCTACTATAAAAGGTGTAAAGACCTATTCATTTCAAATTAAATTGACTAAATGTGGAGAGACATTTATTGTTAAAGCAAACTGCTGACCCTTCAACACCAACAGTTAAAGAATAAGAAAAGTGTTACAACATTACCTGTATCTCTCTTGCATGGTATATGATAATCAGTCCCAGGAGAATGATTGTAGAAAGGCTTATCAGGCATTTTAGAGCTAATGAATACAGGGACTCCTGGAAAAGAGCAACAACACTAAAGCCAAACAACACACATCATGACATAAAAGCACATTCTTATTATGGTAAACCAGCCTTAGTTACATGTATGACACAAATCTGGAAAAAAAACAAATGTAGGCTAAGTAATAATTCAGCTTCTTAAAGTGTACTGCAACAAATTCTGACATGTGATATCTGTTTGTACAATTGAACAGCAGTTGGTCAGCAGTGGGCCTTTTGGCCTGCATGTGACAATGTGACTACATGGGACACTTTGCAGTGAGCCCAGACTTCTTATATAAAGTGGCTGCTTTTTATATAACACTTTGGGCACAAGTTTTTATTTTTCTATTTACCTGCTCCGTCAGTCCCATGCTACTAAATTAACTCTGGCATATGTGTAAATACGTACCTTTCCATAGGCTCCCCATGAGAGTTCAGTCTCTATAACCATAACAACGATCCCAAACATCCCAAAGATTAAAGCATAGTCGCTGAGCCGCTTCCTTTTCTCAAACAAGGCCCTCCTGTGCCCGAGCTTTTCCCCAATGTTCTGGTTCTTCTTTTTCCCCAATTTACCGCCGCTGTGGCCGCAGCCTCCCCCTCCGTCTCCCGATGCGTAAGGCATCAGTGTGGTGGAATTATTCTCCGCCTTGGATACTAAAGTGTCAGACGCATCTGCGGCTGAGATGGGCTGCAAAGGCTGGGACTCGGAATCAAACTCGTGTATGTTTCTGCGGGACGAGCTCAAGTTGCTCAGCGGCCGCATTACGCCGCCGTTGTATCTGCAGCTGCTCATGGCTATTTCATTGTAGGAGTTACTGTCTTTGTGGCTGCTGCCCAGGCTGCCCCGCTGCCGATCGCGACAATGCTGCTGCTGCTGATTGTGAGGATGATGATGCCTGGATGAACTACCATGACTAGAGGGTGTAAACTCGCAGACGCTGTACTGACAACCTTGTCTCGAAGACGTTTCCGAAGGTGTCCTTAAAGTTCCCACAGTGGTCGGCGACGTCCCGCGAAAGACGAGGCTTTTTCTCGCATCACAGGTGCAGTTATTGCAGGTGCAGCATTGGTCGTGCTGCTTGCCGATCCGATCCTCCCGCCCGCAGTAGTGCTGGTACTTACAGTGCTGGAATTGCTGCTCTGGAAAGAAATCGTTCTGCAGCTGCAATGGGGTTTCCATCTCAGTGCTGCCGTTTAAAGCAGCAGTCGGGTACCATAGAGCACCCGACGAAGGGCGTTATGGTACTTACGGGAGGACAGAGCCGCTGCATGAATAGACCCATTTCGGCTCCGGTAGAATGTGAGCGGAGCCTCCGATTGGGTAGGGGGGACCAAAACAACTGTATCGACGTCATGAAAAGGTTGCAACCATGAGATGTGAAGTCCAGCCTTATTTCATCAGGATCAACAGAAACTATTATTATTATGTTATTTTTGGAGATCTATTACACCTTTACAAAGCTCTAAACTTTTAATAAAAACACGTAACTTCTTTCTGAAACTGCAGCCAGTGAAAATAGATATTTTCAAAAGTGTAGAATAACGCCTATAAAAGGTGTATTTTCTCATTTTAACTGTTGTTAAATGTCACTTCATGAACACACATCTGCATTATATATACTGCCATTCACACAGATGTAATTTGGCTTTTGCACCGCTCAGCCAGACCTATTCATAAATTCCAAATTATTTCCCATTTATTGACTTCATAGGAAAAACACGTAGCTCGCTGTCACCGCAGATTTACACGATGCTGATTTCATTCAGCTCATTGGCTGCTGACCATGTGATCGTGCAGGTCTGTAGCATATATGGCCAGGGCTCGTGTCTCCAGCCACAGATTGATGTGACCGCTGGTGGCTGCGTTATTAATGGAGTAGAAGAGTTATATCACCCTTAGGAAATACAGCCAACTGCCTGAGATTGAGCAGCCGTGGAGGCATAAAGCAAAGGGTAAAACCCAATCATCCACACGTCCGGCTAATGCAGCAGCAACAAATTTAGTCTTAGGCTATATTGGAGTTATGTGTTTGTATTTATAGTGGGATTATAGTCAGAGCTGCGCATTTTGCTTACAAGGCTTTCCTTGCTTCAGTTGCATTGAAGTCGTAAAGTTGTCTCTCTCTCTCTCTCTCTCTCTCTCTCTCTCTCTCTCTCTCTCTACATCTACATCATCCATGGAATCAACAAACAACAATACAGAATCTAAACATCTGCAAAGTTGGAAAAAACGAGTTTAAAATATATACATGTAGTATTATATTTTATATATGGTATTATGTGTTGTTTTTTAACAGAAATTATGAAAGTGTAGCTGGCCAAGGTGCTGAAAGTCAGTCTATCGTGAACTAACTTTCAGCACCGTGGACAGCTCCACTCGCTCATTGATCACTACCAACCGTTTAATAAAACAAGCCCTCTGCACAGGATCGCAATGCGCACTTACTCTTGATGGGCTGAGTCTACATACCACGTGACACCTCCCACCTTCCTCTTTCCTGTATGTGTGTGTGTGTGTGTGTGTGTGTGTGTGTGGAGTCCAGTGAATGAAGAGAGTCTGCATACATTTAAGCCACATATTCAACACAGACAGACAGAGGAAAGAGCGCTGGAGAGTTGTTAATTAAAGATGAATGGTGATCTTTCTATACGGCATTACAGTACGTGAAAGCACCCCACTTATGTCGTTATTTTCCAGTTATCTTGGTAACATTCCACCCAAAGTATTCTGGATTTTCCCTCATTTATTTAATAGTATCTTTGTTTATCTTGGAAGTTCAGCTAAACTTAACGCCTCCAGCATGAGTTTAAATACACCTTCAGGAAGACAGGAACTTCAGAGAGTTGAGACGGCACGACACAAAAGACATGGAATGTGGTTAAACTGTACTGCCTGCCTAAATTCTCTCCTCAATTGAGTGTTCGTTAAATGCTTCTGTGTAATTCATCAAGGTCCCCTGAATCTTCTTCATGTATGGGAAATGAGTTGTGCTGCTCCTGAGTTTTTCCTTAACAACCTATTATTTATCTATCTACAGAATGGACCCAACTTAAAATAATTGCTTTTCAGCCATCACCTCATATTACAGCACAACATTGTGCCTTTCCAATGATTATTGTAAAATTGCATGGCAAAATACCTCATATTTGGCTAAGCTCATTTAAGTGTTATGTGTTTTCTGATTACTACCTTTTATATTTATTAAAATCAAACAATCTTGAAGTCAAGTTTCTCATATAACCTTTATATAATCAGGTAAGTTCCATTAAAATTGGATGTGAGATTGAGATCTCATTTTCAAGGGATGTCTGATTTGATAACATGTTAAAAAAATATATTACAGGATACTCAAGAACAATAATATACCATAGGAAAGTAGAATGCACACACACACATACACACACACACACACACACACACACACACACAATGAGCCTTTATGGTTGCTCATGGAGTCCCATGAGAGTCCTAAAGGCTGGTTATTCATTCAGTCAGAGATTTATGATCAAGGCACTATAATTAGTAGAAGTGCATTCATATTAGTCAAACACATATTATTCATTCATGTCCTGTTAGTGTCTGTGGAACTGGTTATTGCCCCCCCTAGTGGTGGAAATTACTGTGGAGACAGGCATGTCTCACAAGAGGTGTATGATGAGGTGCTGGCTCACAAATGGCAGACATGAGAACTTTTATCTACAAAGTGACATTTTGGTGCATTTTGCGCTTAAAAACAGCAATACAAATTTCATCCAGATGACACGTATACAGAGGACAGGTGTTAAGGTCAGGAAGCGCTTTTCTCCAACATCTACACATTAGCTATTCTAGGAACTAGGATTTCACAACACTGAATCAGTGTAAAAATGTAAGAGTCGAGAAACATTTGGACGTATTTATTTACATATACTACTGTATAATGCCTCCCAAAATCAGCTGTGCAGCAACTACAGTGCATTCAAAATGCGGCTGCATATGTTCTAACTGGAACTACAAAGTATGACAAAACTAGAATTTATTTTAAAACTATAGACTATAAATGTCATCAGATCAAGTGTACTTTCAATCCTGCGAAGAAAAACGATTGTTTGGCTCATGTATGAAAAGTTTGCATCAGAGTTGTTGGCCTACAGCCCTCTGCTTTGTGCAGCTCTCTCCACCACACTGATGTTCCTTTAAAGGGAAACACAATGCTACCTCACACAATTACAGAGTCAGCACCACTTTTCTCCCCACCTCAATGTGTTTACTTACTGGGCTGTTAAGATCAGTCTGACAAGTAGGTAGAAAAATGTGGAGTGAGGCAAGCAGCAAAGTGAGCTGCCTGCTTAGGTTGACAGAAACAGATTCTCAGATGGTCAGCAGTCATTTCCCAGTTTCCTTTGGGTGAAGACTCTGGTCCATTAAGACCAAGAACATCAAGAACACCCTTGACCTCAATAACTTATTTCTGACAATTGTTGCCATTTACCAACCTTTTTACTGTGAGTCTATTCTATAGGACTCTCCTCCGTTTCTCCTCTGAAGATTTTTACTTACATTAGTAAAACACCACATGCTTTTTCCTACAGTGTCTGCACATTCATGTACTGTATAATGGGTAGGCACATAACACAACATAAATGCAAAGCTATATCTGAACTGAACATCATATTGCTTGACTGTACACAGCTACAGAATGTGTTTTAAAGGGTCCCTTTGCAGCATATCTGAGGCAGTCTTGCTCCTGTGCCTCACATGTACTGTTATCAATACATGTTCTGAAAGTTATCAATATCTCTTCATGTCAATGTCCCCGTGACATAGTCCTGTGTATTTATTATTAGTAGAAACTTTGGCTGTTCAAAGAACACTGATGGCTTTTAAATTCCCATGATAATAAGGTAAGAAATTGGTTTTGTTTTGTTATTGGTATGTACAGTTTTCATTTTTCTTTAGGACGTCTTTTTAATAACTTCAAGGCCTCAGATGACTCTGACACCGCAGATGAGAAAGACCAAAGCAATAATTGAGATCAAGAATCTAAATAATGCTAAAGGCTGTAAGTTTAGTAAACTGGACACCACTTGTCCATTTAGTATTTACGTTGACAGGATTTTGAAACTATTGCAGTTGTCGAAATGAATGGTTTAACTTTGCTTAAAATATATATACAGTACATCTGTTATTTTGCCATTACGTTTGTACTTCATGTGCTTTCTCTCATAAATTAGTACAGTTTATTCTCTGCCAATGGAGTTGGTATGTTTTTGATCCATGTCGGTGGGTGTGGAAGTGAGTGTGCCAACTTTAAAAACACAAAACTGAATAAATGTGTGTGCTAACCAACATATATGGAAGCAAATCTGATGAGATAGAAGTTGATCATGAGGGATAAAGCGAAAATTAGTAATTCTTTATAAAATATACATGTTGGCTGAGCTATGTGATTCCTATCTTTGTTTTGATGAAGACCTTTCTAGAGTTCAACCTTATGGCCTAAAAATCATTAATGAAAACACCATCTTGATTGCTGTTGCCAGACAACACTGCAGTCGACTTCAAGGTTCTTTAGATCAAATTGGTGATAACAATGCCAAAAGGCAGTGCCTATAAATAATGAAACTCTTGTCCCTGAGCAAAACAAAATAGCCTCTGTTGTTGCCATTTTTGAGTTCTAATAATAGAACGTACCTATTGGGATTTTTTTCCTCATCTTTATCATCTTTAATTAAAAAATAAAACTAGTAATATTTGATAACAAATGTAGGTCTTGTTTGCATTTAGTAACTTCAATCAAATTTAATTGTAATGGTCATAAAAACTCAGCAAGACCCAGGACTAGGTGGAGGGATTATATCTCCAACCTAGCATGGGAACGCCTCGGGATTTCCCAGTCGGAGCTGGTTAATGTGGCTCGTAAAAGGGAAGTTTGGGGTCCCCTGCTGGAGCTGCTACCCCCGCGACCCAATACTGGATAAGCGGACGAAGATGGATGGATGGATAAAAACTCAGCAAAAAAAGAAACGCCCCTTTTTCAGGACACTGTATTTTAAAGATACTTTTGTAAAAATCAAAATAACTTTAGAGATCTTCATTGTAAAGGGTTTAAACAATGTTTTCCATGCTTTTTCAATGAACCATAAACAATTAATGAACATGCACCTGTTGAACGGTCGAAAAGACCATAACAGCTTAAGGGCGGTAGGCAATTAAGGTCACAGTTAAAAGAAAATTAGGAAAGTAAAGAGACCTTTCTACTGACTCTGAAAAACACAAAAAGAAAGACGCCCAGGGTCCCTGCTAATCTGCGTGAACGTGTCTTAGGCATGGTGCAGGGAGGCATGAGGACAGCAGATGTGGCCAGGGCAATACACTGCAATGTCCCTACTGTGATACGCCTAAGACAGCGCTACAGGGAGACAGGAAGCACAGCTGATCGTCCTCAGGACAGGTACTGGATGGCAACAACAACCGCAAGAATTGGCCAGTCTGGTGCAGTACATGAGGAAGAGATGCACTGCAGTACTTAATGCAGCTGGTGGCCACACCAGATACTGAGGGCTACTTTTGATTTTGACAAATATTTACACTAAGTACTAAATTATTAAAACATAGAAAATGTTCATCTTTTGTTTCACTAAAATAAAGTAAAAAGCATTTGCATATTGTTCATGTCAAAGCAGAAAATTATAATATTGTACTGTTTGCCCCAGTGTGCAATATGCTAATGTGATTTGTATTACTATGTGTTATGAGTTTAGCTTTTATAGCTATGGTTGTTAAAAGCCTATTACATAAATAGCTGTTTCTCCATCCATTTTCGGCCGCTTATCTGTCGCAGTGGCAGCCAGCTAAGCAAGATAGTCCAAACATCCCTCTCCCCAGTTTCCAGCTAATCCTGAGGGATCCCAACACATTTCCTAAACTAGATGAGATATATAATCTCTCCAGCGTGCTATGGGTCTACCCTGGGCTCTCTCACCATTTGGATGTGCCCGGAAAACCTCCAACAAAAAGGCGCCAAAAATGAACAAGAATCCAAGATACTTGAACTCTTTCACTTGACACAGACACAGATCACCTGTAATTGATCTGCCTGTTTTACACTCTTTGACCAACAGGTGGTATTGTGAGCAAATGAAGCCTCGAGAAATGACCCCTTTTGCGAACCTCTTTGCTGGAAAGCTGCAATGCTTCATGAGGCTTCATCTCGCCATCACTAATTAAAACTACCAAAAATATGAAAATTAGAGAAAATAATGCAAAAACTAGAACCGTTTAACTTAAATTGAGGCCAATTAAACAAACGGCAAATAAAGACTTAACATAACTGACCTAACAAAAGAGCAAAGGGAAGGTTTACATGGAGAGAGGCCAGCCTACACATACATAAACAATTAACTCTTATACTACAAATTAACCTTAAAATAATCAAATATTCAAATATCGAAAGTATTTGTAAAAGTAATCTTACTATCAAACAAAAACAACAAAACTTAAAGTTCCCAAATAGTTGGATTTAACATGGACCCTAATGTCAGACACAATTTGCTTCACAATCAAGATGTAAAAAGACAGAAGAAGGACAGATTACTAAAACATCACTGATCTCATCACAAAGTCGCCCTCCGATGGACACCAACAGGGAGGCGAAATAGGGGCAGACCTTGATGCTGAGCTGAAGGAGATGGGTCTCATGTGACCGGGCCAAGCTGTGGCCAAAGATAGCCGCCAGTGGCAGAAGACCGTTGCAGCCTTTAGTCCTAACTGGGCTTAAGAGTAATAAGTAAAATACATTCACCCAGAAATTATTTGAAGAAATAAATAATAAGGCACCAAATACAGTAATGAAAAGCAAATTAATAAGAAATAAAATGATAAAACAGACAATTACTCTCAAATATCTTCAGGAGGTTAATAAGTGTAACTGTAGAATTGCATTTTGAGATTCCCACGTTTTACAAAAATCTCAATGTCACCTACCGACATTGTGCTGGAAATGAATTGAACATGATTTATTTAGATTTGAGACATATGGACACTGGATACCTGACTTGAGTGAGAAACTATAGCCAGCAGCATTCTGCATCTGTTTTCACTCCAATTTCTCTTCTAATGTCCCTGATACCTGAACCCAGAGGGCTTTAAGGCACGTCACACCTGACAGAAGACCCATTTGTGTTGAGCTGGAGATTTACTGGCAATCTGGTTTAAGTGCCACACTCAAGGGCATGATGGCACAGAATACAACATGGGATTTTGACTCTCAGGTTTCCAGTTTATTTCCATGATCAGAGTGATATATTGCTGCTTTGCTGGTTCGTTTGTAAATTTGTCATTTGTAATAGGGAGAATGGACAACAAGCCTGCATGCCCGGGCAGGAATCTACAGCCTGATTGGTCTGTCTGTCTCATACACAAGTGTCTTATATGGTGATAAAAGTATATACAAAGTGAGAAAGTGTGTTTGCTGACACGAGTCTAGTTACTTCACAAACAAATATTTGACATAACTGAATGTTATTATTAACATCAATACCTGCACAATCCTTTTATTAAGCTTGCTTTGTCATCAGCTGTACCAGTCTGTTTCCTGCCACTGGAGATTATAAAATTGATCCATCGTGACTGGCACTTTGAGGACACATTTGTCAAACTCTGCACGTTTTCTCTTTGGATTTAGTGTGTGTACATTTGTGTTTGCGTCTGACAAAGAGAACCTGAATGCAGAAATTAGGGTTACCAATAGCATTGCTCAGGTATTGTGTATCAGCTTACTGCTTTGAGCACAGCTACACCGGGTTTATCTCAACGTCTGACATCAACTACATCTTTTCCAGCTTTACTGCTCTTTGATCTCTTTTGGTCTGTAACCCATTATAAGCCTGTCCTGTCATCTACCTACAGATAAGAAAATGCCCCTTCAGCAGACTCTTGCAGCTGGATGCTGTTTGGTAAAATACAAATAGTATGCCTCTAACATCTGTCAAGAGTCAGATTTAACCCAGAATGTGAAAATAAGCTTTTCCAGGCAAGTCTTCCAGAATGGCTGTGTTGAGATTTGAGGCTCACAGTGAGATAACTAGACCACAGCCCACAGCCATGTACACAGCCAGCAGACACTATGCTAAGCTTGGCTTAGCATAAAGACTGGAAACACCTAGCCTCTAATGCTGTCTTCTTAAAACATATCAAACCACATGTAAAAACGATAAGTTGTGGTTATACAGGGGTTTGTGTTGCAATAGAAGAAATTGTTCTATCATATACATAACTCCAGTAATATATGTTAATTAGTGAAATTTAGAAGTGCTTGTAGGCAGATCTTTTAACCTTTGGACAAAGAAAGGCTAGCTATGTATATGGTGGAACCATTTCCTAAACCCCTGTTAAACCACAACTTTTTACATTTCGGTTAAAACAAACATAATGTGTTGATTAGTGAGTTTTACAGGCTAGATTTCCCCCTTGCCTCTATTATTTATGCTAAGCTATGCTAATTGCTCAAGGCTCTAACTACAGGGTCTGCCCATTGGTCCGAAGGCCCATTATTCCAAAAGTCTAATAGTTTGTAAAAATGTCCTATTGGACCGAAATTCCATACGGCGGCCTGTTCTCCCGAAAACAGAAGTCGACTGCTCCGAAAATAAACACTCAGTGTGGAGTTCAGTGACTGCCGGCCCTACTACTTTTCAGACTCGTTAACATATTGCTCAATTTAACAGATAACTTATAAATCATAACGTAAATCATAACGTATGACTTTGTATGACTCCTAAAAAAAAACCTTTTCATTTCGGCTGATATTTAACTTTAACAGCTATTCTGTGAACTAAGTTAAATAAACAAAAGTGGGCTTTTGTTTTTGGGATAACGTGATAAATTATTCCTTTGAGACATACATTTATACAGTTCCAGATAGATTAAAAAGGACTAATCACTTTTTGTTTTTGTAATTCTTATTAAAGATAATTGGGCTTAAGTGCTTAACTTTAGTGTGCTTTCTTCACACGTTAATCAGCTGTGGTGAGTTCTTGTGGAAAACTTGAAAATACACTATTCATCTACACATCTCCAAGAGTTAAAAAAGAGCATTTCTGCTTCACGTCTGATTGCCCTGCCTATCATTAAGTGCAATGGAAAAGTCACAATTTGCTGCATTCACATGGCTTTCATTTTAGTTTAGCTTAAACTACATTAATAAGGTTGATTTCTGTCCCACAGGGCAACCTGACTGCTTCTGGAAATATTCAGCAGAGGTAGGAGTTCTAAAAGCATCAGTTTGTATAAGTCACCCTGCCAGGACTGCTGTTCACTCTCAGATAATGAAAATATAGTGAGTGTCTGTCTAAACCTGAAAAGCTCCTTGTAAAGTGAACCTGTATGCCATTCATTATTCATTGTGATCAAGCGTTGCCATGACTCTCTGTCCACTTGGGAGGACCTTAGACTTTGGCACTACTCCTTGTGAGTGTTTGTTTCTGCTGCCAACTGTTTGTCTGATGGCCTGAAAAACAGAGGCCGGACTCAGAGATGCATAGTGTTTGTTAAGACACACATGATAAGAAAATTAAAAAAATGACTGACACTCTTCCAAAGTGTTAACATTTGCAAAATTGTACTGACTGTGTTGGATATGAATATAATCACTGCTGTGGATAAAAAGCTTGGAGAAACTGTGTAAAAGGAAACATTGTAAATGCTTGGATATCAGTAAATGCCATTTTGATAATTGAAATGGAAAATAACAGCTTTCAATGCTGAACTGACATTCAGTATTTGTCTTGTCTATCTCCGGGAAGAAAGTTATGAAAGAGTTTAGCAGGCTCACTGAAAAAGGTGGACTCCAGTGATGAATGTAAAACAAGACTAAGAGTATACGCTAAACTAGCTGCTGTGTGAGACTGTACTTAGGCACAGTGCTAACATGCTCACAATGATAATGCTTGACATTCAGAAGGTGTGTACCAATGTACAGCAGAGGCTGATGGTAATGTAATTTGCAGGGGAGATTGAGAGGGACATGAATGTCTGTACCAAATTCCATAGCACTAATAACTGTTGAGATATTTTGTTAACATGCTGATGTTCAGCAGTTATATTTACCATGGTGGCCGTCTTGGTTTAGCATGTTAGCAATGTATTTTACGGTTTTGGAATTCAACTGTTCATTTGAGGAGTAAGAATGTCTTATTTCTTCTTTCAAAAGTTGCATAGTTTTGTTTTAAAGTCAGTGATCTTATCAGTTCTTGGACCAGTATGTCCTCCACACACTGGAGCTTCAGTCACTGGTTGATAGGGAGCTTTAAAGAGAAGAACATATACATCTCTGTGTTTGGCTCACAGTGTGTGGCCTGACTCCCAGCTGCTCAAAATTACTTTAATCCAACAATAAAGTTGGCTATGTTCAGCTGACTTGCAGTTGAACAGCTGGTCTTTGTTTACGTTGTCATTACTGAAAAGATCCAGACCTTCGTAAAAGGTGCAGTGTAAGTAGTTTAATTCCAGTGGTGTAATTTTGTCCAACATTAGCAGGCAGACAAAAGACATAATTTACTTCATCTAGGGACTGTTTTGTCTTTCAAACATAGAATAATGTAATGTGGTGGTTGAGGTTTTTAATATTGTTACAGTTCCACAATTGAAGATTTAGCTTGGCTCGTTTGTGATAGAATTTCAGGCTTTTCCATTTCCTCTCTGTTTTCAGTGGCTATAAAACCAGTCATCCTTCTCCCCTGCCTTTGGCAGGTGCAGTATATCCCCCAGTTTCCATTTATAATCAGTGTCTGGTCTCACTTTTCCTTCCTCAAACACAATGAAGCGCATCTCTATATTTCTCACTCTGATCTCAGTGCCCTAATTTCTTCTCTTCCTTCTCTGTTGTTTCTCCAACTCTGACTCTGAAGGAGCAGGGTGGCAGTTTTTTTATCTTCTTTGTCAGTCCAGAGTTTAAGTGACTGACTGAACACGTTTTGTGAGTTTCCAAAGTAAAAGACAATACGCAATGGTTCATCTTGTGATTCTCAAAAATTCTAACTCCTTAAGAAAAACAATTTATTGTGAAAGTGAAAGGTTTTACATCCTACGTGTTACGTATTAGCATTTGTTTTTTTACTTTATGAAAATGTTTAGCCATGCGAGCAATATCTCAATAACTATCAGATGGATTACCATGAAATTTTGTATACAGTCATGGTCCGGAGATGACAAACCCTACTGACTTTGGTGAAACTTCTCAGAATCCCATGAAATGTGGTACTATTTTAACTGTATGTCCGGGCTATGTGATTGTGGTGTTGTATTTACCTTTTTCATTGTCAAATCCGTCTATTATTGTCAAATCGGTTTCAATCACTGGAATGGAACATTCAGAAGTGCCACTTAACAATGATTTTATATGTTTTGACATTCTTGTCAAAAAAAGGTAAACAATGATACCGCATCAGTAATTACTCATAATTCCAATTAGTTTGTGCAGTGCATTGGTGTTTTTGCAGCATCAGCCATTGTCATTTGAGTTTGGGTTACTTTTGTGTGTAAATTGATACAAATGATATGTTTTTTACACAGTGTCAGCCCTTTACTTGTGTCAAGCTGTAAATAGAGACTCTCTGGCAGTTGCAAGGGCTTTCATCTCCTGCAGAAAACAGTCCTTGTGACAAGTTTTTCAGAGGTTTCAGTCTCTCAGTGGTCTGTCTGTGAGTGTGTTGTTATCTGAAGCCACCACTGCCTCCCACTGACAATGCAGGACAGTCATCACCAGGCAGCTCCTTTCTTGAGGTCAGCTGTGTGACATCTGGCAGGACACAGAGTGATACTGTTCGATAGCAGGCCTCATGTGAATCATGTTTGTGTATTCAACTATCACAAGCCACAGATGAGAGGATGTGCCTGATTGTATCACTTTGGTAGGACAAATCCACCAAAGGTTTTCAGCTAGTGATGACATGTGCAGGGCTATCAAAAGGTTTGATGTACAGTATCTTAACAAATATACTTTCTTGCAGAGAGTCGGATTAGAAGCTTAAGGTTGGAAGCGGAATTGGCCATTACATTACATTATGCAAGTTTGCCAGATCGGGTAGCGGATCTGTAGTTTGAAAGAGACCATAGACTGTATAATATTAATGGACAAAGCATCCGGTCCGGCGAAGTGCTGCAAATACGAAAGTGCCTTAAACCTGCATTCTATCTGAATTCCAGTAGGGGCCGACACGTGCGGTTGCAAAAGGAGGTCGGTTTCTGTAGAAGTCTATGAGAAAGTGACCCATTTCTCACTTGATTTTCTCAGTAAATATTTTCATAATGAGTTTATGGTCTCAATCGCTAGTTTTAAGTATTCTGCAATACAGAATGATGTTAATTTTTTGAATTATGGTCTCGTTGATTTTAAAATTGGCAATAAAGCAGGGGGTGTTTAGGGCGTGGCTATGATGTGATTGCCAGTGAAAGTGTGTAACCTAACGTAGAGTGTAAGGGCTCCTCCCTCACTCCTCCCTCTCGTCTAAAAAAATGATTATGTTGCCCTTGCAGTGAATTGCTTGGTACACAGGAGAGGTGGCCCTGGCTGCTTGGTTTCAATGGTTTTGCAGCGTTACTCCAGCTCTCCACTGTGCCTTTCCTGCCAGTCTCCCAGCTTCCTGTTGCTGTACAGGGGAAGCCGCCACGGCTGCGAGAAAGGTGTGAGAAAGCATTTTTTGGCAAATAAATCCCTTTTGGGGTTTGTTGTAATGTTCTTATTACCACTTTAATATGTTGATTTGTCACCCTGCCCAAGCTCTAAGGAGGCTATGGGGCAACAAGGGCTACAGCAGGGATGTAGCGGAGATGTTGGAGGAGAAAGCTGCCTTGCAGAGCATTCACAGCCACTTAGTGATGGAGCTGATTCAAAACCAAGCACTCCGCTGGCAGTTCGTCACCATCATCATTATCTCCGTCACAATGCAGTTCTGTGGAATCATCAGCGTGAGTGATATACTCTGAACACTCCTTTGCACAAGAGTAGTAACACTGGGATACAGTACATTCCTTTGCATAATCTGACATTTCAGCCCTTTTTGAGTAATTTAAGTATAGAGTGCAGAATCAATGATTAACATTAGGCCTGTATGTCCCAAACATGAGAATTTGTGATTGCATTGGTAAGTTGTGTCTGCCTACCAGCACCTCTTAAGCTCACTTAACAAAAACTGAAATGTAAAAAGGACAATAACAGAGGGTTTATGTGCTAGACTATGTTGCTCTGAGCAGTTGCCAGGCAACCTGACTCCAGGAAATTACTAGTCCCAGCCAAGTCTGCCACCAGAGATGGGAAGTAACGAAGTACAAATACTTCGTTACTGTACTCAAGTAGATTTTTCAGATATTTTTACTTTACTATTTATTTTTGTGCTGACTTTTTACTTTTACTCCTTACATTTTTAACACGAATATCGGTATTTCTACTCCTTACAATTTACAAAATTGGCTCGTTACTTTAGTTTCAAATAATTTCAGTGGAGTTACCGTTATTATTTTTCATGTCATCAATACCGAATTCAATCTAATTTGATGGGAATATACATTGTTATAATGTGCTGCAAGTTGTGCCAACCAAAACACCACAAACTGCTGGCTTTCAAGAATTCACCAGCGAATTTGAAAAACACATAGAGGTAAATGCATCTTTTTGTTGTTATCAAAAGCTATTTGTTGTTTGTTTCAGTAACTTTATTAAGTTTACGTTAATGGTCAGTTACATTTGTTCTCCTGCTAGCAATGATGATGCCTTGGTTCGCTAGCATTTAGTTAAGTAACCCAAGTAACGTTAAGGTTAGCGAGCGTTCAGTTTATTTGAAAATAATCTAATACTAGCTGATACAATATCTGCATACAGCTTTATATTAAAAACAAATTCAGTAACTTCATTAAGTGTAACAGTGCTGTAGTAATGTTAACGTTACTCAAGGCCGTTCTTGTTTTCGAGACCACTTAAGTTAACGACGTTACTTGGTCTTGCCTCAAATCGACTTTATTTTGGGCTAATGTTAACGTTAATGTCTCAAACCTCTCAGATGTAAGTCAGAGGACTCGTGTTTGAATTCTCACAGAATCACAATTGAATTCATATCTTGCTACTTAAACAGAATCTTATTAACCTGGAGTCCCAGTCTCTGTCACAATAATCATATGTGATGTTTTAAGTAGGCATGAGCGAGTACAGCATTATCTGTATCTGTATCTGTTAACCATATGAATTATCTGTATCTGTACTCGGACTGGGCGGGGCCTAACCCGGAAGTGGGCGGGATTTAACCCGGAAGTGGGTCAGGTTGTCTTGAAATGGGTGGGGCTTTAACCGGTATGTTATTTTAAGCATGCAATTGATATGGGTTGATCAGAAATTGTTATATTTATTGCTGATTAGAAAACTATTTACATGACAGCATCAGCATTGAGCTTCAGATCAATGGTTTTGATCACAATAACAAACAAACTATATACAGAACAAGTTTTGCAACAATGAATACAATGTAATAAAATGTAAATGAACAAGAGTTTTCATACTCAACATAACTTTCTTTTTTTAACTTATTTTTTTTATGATCAGTGTGATTTTTTTTTTTTTTTTTTTTGGTTCTTTTTTTAATTTCCACACCAGGTGTGTGTGTGTGTGTGTGTGTGTGTGTGTGTGTGTGTATGTGTGTGTGTGTGAGTGAGTAAGAGAGAGACAGAGAGAGAGAAAGAGAAAGAAAGAGAGAGAGGGGGGCGGGGGGGACTGTGTTCTACGGATCAAATAGTCCGATGCTGTTTTTCAGATCTGTTTAGAGCCAGCTGACGGTTTAAAAAAGAAAAAAAATCTCCGACAGGCAGAGACGCAACGCGAGTCGCATTTTACCAAGCACCACGTCTGAACAAACCCCACGTTTACCAGAACTCTACTGGTTAATAAGTAAGTACTACAAACCGAAGTAAAAAACAAACCTGAAGCTGAAGAAACCCTCAACGTTAACGGAAAAGACCCGCGAACCTGAGTGACTGAGGGAGAGACAGAGACAGAGACAGAGAGAGTTGTTCTGTGTGAGTGAGCAGAGCGGGACACAGCAACACAATAAATCTGTATGTGTGTAGGGGAGGGGCGCTGTGACGACTAGCCTATCACAGAACGCAGACACAGTCAACTGCCCAAAGAGGATTTTTATTCAATCCGAGCACAGATATTGACTCGTATTACTCGTATAATACTCGTACTCGGCAAAAGTGCTTTATCCGTACCGGATACTTGTTTCAGCCGAGTATCCGGCTCAACTCTAGTTTTAAGCCTATTGGCAGACATCCATTTAAAATGTAGGCAATGGCATATAAAGAGCCTTTTTTTCATGTCCACTGAAGTTTCTCAGCTTGCACTCTAGTAACATGTGTGTGGTCCAGGTAGCTTTGCATAAAAAATGTTTGTCATTCGCAAGGCTACTTTTACTTTTATACTTTAAGTAAATTTCCAAGCCTGTACTTTGTTACTTTTACTTGAGTAAAGAAGTTAAATCAGTACTTCTACTTTTACCAGAGTATTTTTTAACACAAGTATCTGTACTTCTACTTGAGTACGGGAAGTGAGTTTTGCCATTTCTGTCTGCCACATAAACCTCCGTAAAACGGTGAATTTCCTTTTTTTCTGGTTTGTGTACGAATTAAACAAACTAAATATGTTAATTAATGAGCAGTGGTGAGCTGAGTTTATTACCCTATAAGGACAGAGCCCTTCAGCTGTTTTCTCCTGTTTCCAGTCTTTATGCTAAGATAAGCTAACCTGCTGCCTTATACTGTACAGGTAAACTTACCACTCAGCTAAGTGAGAGTATTAGGGGCTGGTATGCAGGGTTCAAAATTAAGTTTTTGTCCACCAGCCAAATGGCTAGTGAATGTTAAAATTTTACTTTTTTGGCTGGTGAGTCAAGCAAATCTACCAGCCACTTGCATATTTTACTAGCATTTGGCTGGTAAATGGTGCTAATGTTGAACCCTGCTGGTATGTACATGTGTTGAAGGGGAGTACAAGGACGGCTGGTGTCCGGCCGATTGTGGCATGGATGTTGTCGGTACACGATCCATTCTGCCTGCACGATCCGTTCTGCACATGCGCAAAATGTTCGCGCATGCGCGGTTGTACGAGGATTTACGACACTGCATGATCTGTTCCACGCTTCCGGTCGACAGCCAAGCTAACGTTAGTTTAGCTAACAGCTAATTCGGCTAACCGCTAGCTGATTGTAGCGGTCTGCCGTTAGCCTCCACAGGCAAGCTAACGTTAGTTTAGCTAACAGCTAATTCGGCTAACTGCTAGCTGAGACAGCATGTAATAACTTTAAAAGACCCTCAAAATAAAACTTGAAAATAAACGTTGACATATATAACAAACACCTAACATATATAACAGCTGTTATGTCAGTTCTACTTTACTTGTGCTCATTTAAAATACAATCACTCAATACTTGTCTTTATTGTTATTACTGTGAAGTCTTAATTTAGCTGTAGCCTGCTTTTCCCATTACATTTGAGTTAACGTTATTTTATTAGACTGAATCTAGCTGTCAGCTAGCGGTTAGCCGAATTAGCTGTTAGTTAAACTAACGTTAGCTTCCCGGTGGAGGCTAGCCATAGGCTAGCGTGGAACAGATCGTGCAGGTCGTATCCTCGGTAAAACAGTATTATCTTGCGCATGTGCAGAACGGATCGTGCAGGCAGAACAGATCGTGTACCGACAGATGTATTAAAAGAACTGGATACAGTGTTCGGCGGGAAGCCCCGTACGTTCCAATGAGAGTGCTCAAAAGCGCATAAAGCAAACATGGAGCTCGGCTCTTCCGCATTGTTGGCCCATAACACTGGTTGGCTCACAATGGGCATGCGCACTAGCAACAAT